>NC_137684.1:12319310-12684310 GCF_963989245.1 Nansenia antarctica | reverse complement strand
AGGCGCTGGTCTTGTTCCCCGCGTCTGGAATTCATACGACGGCTTGAATGGCCCGACCCCTCCTCCTCCTTTTAGACTGCCGTGTAACGGAGCGTATGAAGGGGCCGGCCGTGAGCATGATAGGATCACGGCTAATCTGCTGTTCCTCTCTGCTGCGGGCCGATAGGGACACTTAAGCAAACTCTGTGGGCAGGTAGTGGCCCCGGGCAGGCAGGGCAGGGCAGGGCAGGACTGGTGGTCAGTGGGCTGTGACAGAGCAGAAACAGTGTTGTATCTTCTTAAGTAACTTGTTTGAGATAGATCACGAATAAGCTTCTGAGTTTTAAGACTATTTATTGAACAAAAGTACAGGTTAAATACAGTTTAAAATAATTGTCCTATCACATTTACTGTAGGAATGACCTAGGTGTGAAAACTAGGCAGACCCTACATGATGTCACCTGGGTTATAGGTCAGGGGGCCCAGGCCATAAGGAGCCATCTTATAATGCCCACATGGCCCCAACAAAGGGTCGTAAATATCCTATCCTCCCCAGTTCAGGAGGAACCTTAAAACAAAAGGCTTATACATTCTTATACAGTTTATATGGTTTATGTGCGTGTATGTGTGCCAAAATATACTACAACAGGGAAGATGTATGGAAGGGATAAGTCCTTGATGCTCCAGAGTGAAATTGGACGGAGCGACGATAAAACTTCTTGACAGTATCACTACCATTTCGTGAGCTTAGAATTGTAAGGTTCTATCTCCGTTCAGGGTAGTTCAGAGATATTGAGCGTCCAGGTTTTTACATTCCATTATGTTTTGTGAGATGGAACCTTTGTATTTTATGAATTACAAACTCAAAAATGTCAACATTTTAAAAATAACACCACACAGGCATTCTTCTTCTTCGGCGTATGGGTAGTTGTTTTTCCTCTCCACTCCACCAGGCTCGGGGCCGAGGGGCTACCCTTTTACCACCCCGAGACCTGGTTGAGGGGCTCACCCGGGCTATATTTCTGGACACCCCTCCAGAAGCCACGTCATCGTCTCGTCATCTAATACCGACAGACCATGCATCCCGTTGGGTGGGTGGTACACCGGGCAATCCAGGATAATATGGTCTGCGGTTTGGTCCTCTGCGCCACACTCGCACGACGCATTTGGGGCCAAGCCCCATCTGTGCATTGATGAGCGGAAACGCCCGACGCCGGTCCGGAGACGATTGAGCCTCACCCAGGATAGCCTTGGCAAGTCCATCCCGAGGGGCTCAGCGCCGGCAACTGGGATGTGGTCGCGGAGTTTGGAGGTGTTAGCCTCCCACTCCGCGCGCCACATATAATCCGCCCATCCTGCCGCACTGATGTTGAGATCTCTGCATTGCTGCCTGAGATCCTGTGCGGCAGGCACAAATGGGTGTCTCGACTTGAGACGCCGGGAGGGCTCCGCTGTTATAGTGAGCCTATCATGGAGCAGATGGTTATTAAGCTCCGCGGCCCGGCAGGCGAGACGTGCTGTGGCTCCCATGCGGCGGAGGCCTGCGGGCTGGATGCCTGCTAGGATGGGAAGGTTGTCCACGGGGGTAGGACGCAGGCATCCTGTCACAATGCGCAAGGCTTCGTTTATAGGCGAGTCGATGAGGCGGGTGTGGGCACTGCGACACCATACTGGGGCGCAGTATTCACTAGTTGAATAAACGAGGGCTAGGGCTGCCGTGCGCAAGGTCCTTGCGCCGGCGCCCCAGCCCGAGCCAACCAGTCGCCTCATCACAGGCATTAATAAACACCTAATGGATCAGATTATGTAAAAAAACCTCAATTTTGACAAAAATGGAGATAGAACCTTATAATTCTAACGTCACGATTTACACTATCGCGTCTGGTCCGAGCGCAAGACAGATATTAAGGCTGATGCGAGGAGAGAGGACAAGGGAAGGTGGGGCAGGAACAGTTGGAACACTTTTATGGACTTGTGGATGTTTTCACTGGATGATTTTACAAGTCCCTTTATGAGGGGCTAAACACACTGCCCTGAATGCCGCTGTGTACTAGGAGGTTCCCCGACCGCCTCTGGTGATCAGTAAACTCACTAGTCGGATCGTAGAGTTCTTACTGGATAAGTATTAAGCCATACAGTCATCATTGTCCATTATGTCCTTCAACAATTGTTGTTATCCCAACTGAAAATTGGCAAGCAACGCATTTATAGATTATTCTTAACAAGTATACGGCACATTGTTCAAATATTTCAATTTTTCATAGCTTCTCAGTCCTGTTTTTCCCCAATATCGCAGATTACCGACAGACTATAGTTCACTACCAAACATATCAAGAGAAAATATGCAGTTGAGGATATGGTCTTTATCATTAATGAGCGTCTCCTTCTGGGCCCCTTTGTAAGAGTTTGCTTTGTTCGGCTTCCATTCTTAACTCTCCCACCCTCTCACTCCCCATACCTGTCAATCAAAAGTCCTGATTGACCCTGCAAGGCAGGCAGTCAGTCACCAGCTCTGAAAGAGAGGCCTCACTCTCCTGGCTGTCCCGCCCTCCTTCATGCCCCATGCCTCCACAAGCTCTCCCTCTCTCCCTCTCACCCTCTCTCCCTCTCTCCCTCTCTCCCTCTCCCCCTCTCCCCTCTCTCCCTCTCTCCCTCTCACCCTCTCTCCCTCTCTCCCTCTCTCCCTCTCCCCCTCTCTCCCTCTCACCCTCTCACCCTCTCTCCCTCTCTCCCTCTCACCCTCTCTCCTCCACCGTGCTCTCTTCTCTACCTCTCCCTTATTTTCTCTCTCCTTACATGAATGACTCTGGTCTCACAATCCCCTCCTCGACATTCCCACCGCCGCTCTCCAGTCCTCTCCTGTCCTCCCCAGTCCTCTCCTGTCCTCTCCAGTCCTCTCCTGTCCTCCCCAGTCCAAGCCGTCTCTCAGGTCACATGTCTCTGGTCCGAGGGGGGTCGAGTTTGATGTCCTTGCTCCTGCTCCTCAACTTTCCACCCCCGGGGTCGTGCCCCCCTCAGCACCCGGCCCTCTAACCCCCCGGGGGAAGGACCTGTACCATAAAAAAAGGCCTCTGATTTAGTTTTAACAGGGTGCTGTATCCGCCCTGTAAGTGGCTGATGAATATTCATTGAGCAGAGTTTGGGATGGGGACTGAGGAGAGGGAGAGGGGGTCATGAAGAATGGTTGTGTGTCTCTGTGTGTGTGTGCGTGTGTGTGTGTGTGTGTGTGTGTGTGTGAGTGTGTGTGAGTGTGTATGTGTGTGTGTGTGTGTGTGTGCGTATGTGAGTGTGTGTGTGTGTGCGTGTGTGTGTGTGTGTGTGTGAGTGTGTATGTGTGTGTGTGTGTGTGAGTGTGTGTGTGAGTGTGTATGTGTGTGTGTGTGTGTGAGTGTGTATGTGTGTGTACGTATGTGTGTGTGCGTATGTGAGTGTGCGTGTGTGTGTGTGTGTATGTATGTGTGTGTGTGTGTGTGCGTGCGTGTGCATATGTGTGTGTGTGTGCATATGTGCGTGTGCATATGTGTGCGTGTGTGTGTGTATGTGTGTGTGTATGTTGCTGGGGGAAGGGTCTGCCTCTGAAGGGGGGGGGGGGGGGCGCCGCCTCTGAAGGGGGGGGGGGGGGGGCACTGCCTTTCTTCCCAGCAGGACGGCATCTCCTTTAATTGGAGCACTTGTGGCACCATTACCTCCTTTACTCAAACGCCTTACTGATGACAAAAGACAACAGCTCTGAGCAGCTAAGCCGGCCTTTGTGAGGAGAGGAGAGACCAGGAGATGGATTCCTCTCTTCTGCTGGTGTGTGGGAATCACACACACACACAACCAGTTACACTCAGAGGCCAGTGGAACGTCAACGCCAGGCGAGCTGAATTACATCGAAAATAATGTAGCAGCAGTAGTATGTATCGATGCAGAGAAAACCTAAGAGAGAACGGGTGGATGTTACTGTGTATTGTAGCGATGTAAAACTAAAACACCAATGCATGGCAAGAAAGGGGATCTTTAGTTATTACATTTGTCTCATTCATTTGTTTCAATATTGTCGATTTCCATTGTTTAGTCAGTGCGATGCAGGCAAACATTTCCCATAATTCCCACTCCTGCCTGCAGAAAGTCAGTTAGTCAGTTAGACAGTGTCTAGAAACTCGAACCCATAGCCTTAGGGCCAAATTACATGTTTATACCATTATAACTCCAACACTGGCAAATACAGAGAGTTGGGTCATGAGTATTGAATTACCAGAAAGAAATCATGAGGTAATGTGCTGTTGTGTAGTGTTGTTGATGTTGCTTGTTGTTATGCAAAGCTATGTTGAAAATATTTAAAATGTACAAATATAGACTGGGAAGAACTGACATTGGACATCTCCCCCTGTCTGCAAGCATGACCAACGGCTTACCCTAACACTGTAATGGACCATGTAAATCAACCAACCAAACTGAATATATAACCATTATAACATAATATAGTTCAAGTGGCAAGTGGAGGCCTAAAGACCATATCCAAAAGTGAAACACAGGACCCAAAAGACATGAAGCAGAAATGGACACCTCTTCTCTCTCCATGTAGCAGTGCAGGTCATATCTACACTACCCTGATCCACCCTGTCCATCCTACTCATTGGGCTTTGAGGATGGATTATGGAGGAGTATACAACAGCATGTTTGGATACTGGATTCTGATTGGCTAGCAACAGTGGTAAATACCCCCAACAACCCACAGTTCAGACCGCATTTCCAGTATCAATGCGCCTCCCAATCAATCTGATTAAGAACACCTGTGCTGACCTACAATGCAACGGTTGATCTTGTTTATGGGACTATTATTCTGTGGAGGGAGGATATATGTATTCTGAAACGATTAATTGATTGTAAATACATGAATTTAATGTTACAACTGTGTATTTCTTTTTTATATTATGTGGTGGCTGTTGTAGAAAAGCAATTGACCATTGGAGGGCGGGGGTTGTGGACTCATTTACCACTGTACAGGGTTTTCCTACTCGGCTTCGCCTCGTGCCACAACCCTGTACCAGTGGTAAATGAGTCCACAACCCCCTTCCTCTCATGGTCAATTGCTTCCGTATGCAACCACTCCTGTGATTCTACCTTAGGAGCCCTGAGCGTCTACAGCATAACTTCATCTTTGACTAATCTGACCCAAGGTCAGGTAATGGCTGGTGGTAGGGCTGATGGTAGGGGCTGGGGCCTGATGTGTTTGTCCCTGCCGGTGGACCAGAGGAGCATGGGGGTAGGACCTGTGTGTGACCCCTCTGGAGGGCCTGGGTCAGAGTCTCTATTTACTAGAACATTCTACACACTCTGGTCTGGGTGAGGACGTTCCAAACAGGAAATTCTGCATGTTGCATTATGTTTGTATAAACTTGAATCCTGTAAAGAAAAAGTATATATAATACAAACATCATCATCATCATCATCATCATCATTATTATTATTATTATTATTATTATTATTATTATTATTATCATTATTGTTGTTGTTATTATTATTATAGCACATTTCATATAGGGAGGTGTAGTTAACTGTGTACAACACCTCTCCGGTCACACCTCCACCTCCTCCTCTGTCACACAGGGGGTCCCCCAAGGCTCAGTCCTCGGCCCCCTGCTCTTCCTCTGCTACACACTCCCCCTCGGTCACATCATCCGCCAATTCAACCTGGAATTCAACCTTCCACTGTTACGCTGACGACACCCAGACCTACATCAGCACAAAATCCACCCAGAACCCACGCCTCAGTCACATTGAAAACTGCATATCTGCAATAAAAACCTGGCTAACCCACAACTTCCTCAAACTCAAGTGACAAGACAGAACTCATTCTAATCTGCACCAAATCCACACTCCACCAAAATTAGACACTGCCTCCCCCCCCCCGCTGCTGAATCCCTCATCCACGCCTTCATCTCGTCCCGCCTTGACTAATGCAACTCCCTACTCACCGGCATCACCTCCCGCTCCCTCCACAGTCTCCAGATGGTTAAAAACTCAGCCACCGCCCCGCGGTGGTGTAGCGGTCTACGCACTGGCCGCTAGTGCATGCTGCCCACCGGGGCCGGGGTTCGTATCCCGGCTCGCCAGATCCAGATATGGCCGAGGCACACGGGAAGCGGCATATTGGCCGGCCGCTTCCGAGGGGGGGTATAGGAGTATTTCTGGACTAGGATCCGTCGCGCAACACCGCCCCCTGGGGTGCCGGAATAACGGTACTGGGCTCGAGGAGCCAGTCAGCCTAGTCTGCCTGGCGCCCTCCTCTGGGACTGCCGGCCACGGGGTCGGGCGGCGGATCCAATGCAATAGGCAGGGGATAATTGGATGCTAAAGTTGGGTTAAATTGACTACCAAATTGGGTGAAAAAGGGATAAAATCTGAAAAACAAATAAAAAAAAAAAAAAAAAAAAACTCAGCCACCTGCCTGCTCTCAAACACCCGGTCCCGTGACCACATCACTCCTGTCCTCCACTCTCTCCACTGGCTCCCCATCAAAGAACAAATTCAAAGTACTCCTCCTCACATACAAAGCCCTCCGTAGCTTGGCCCCCCCTTACCTGACTGACCTCCTTCTCCCCCATCGCCCTACCCGTACCCTCCGATCCTCATCCACTGTTCCCCATACTGTCCCACCCTCGAAACTCAAAGGCTTCGGAGACCGTGCTTTTTCACGAGCTGCCTCTGGAACTCTCTCCCTCAGCCACTCAGAGACTCACCCTCACTCTCCACTTTTAAATCCCACCTCAAAACCTACCTGTTCTCCCATACATACAACCTTCCCTACCCCTAACCCTGCCACACCCCTCCCCCCCTGGACATTGCTGTGTTAATTGTTCCCTGTGCCTGTTGGTTAACTCTGTGATCTATGTGCTCATGTTATCTGTTGCTTGTTGTTTCTGTGTTTTCTGTTTTTCCCATATTGTCAGCGTCTTTGAGCCCCGGAAAAGCGCTATATAAATACAATGAATTATTATTATTATTATTACAATAAGTGAAATGAAAATAGATAAAAGAACATTATATAAAATTCATAGTATATACAATTAATAAAACAGAGACCGCAGTGACAAGTGGCATCTTGAACTAAAAGCCAGACTGAAGGGGTACATGTTTAAGAACGCCCATTGTGTCTGTCACACTCAGATCCTTTGGGAGTCTGTCCCATAGTCTGGGTCCATATAAACTAATAACTATTACAACAACAAACAACTCAAAAGCTGTTCAACATTTGGGTGGAGATAAGGTCAATATTTATATTTCCAAGTACAGTTCATAGATTAATTCAGACAGCTTTAATAAAATGGCCATTCCATTGGCACTGTAAAATATGTGTATTTATTTGTTTTCTAATGGCATGAAATTCAGTTGACAAAAGTTGACAATACAATGTTATAGTATTTTATATTTAGATTTTATATAGCGTTAAAAATTAATATTACAGTTAGTTACCATTCACAAACACATCATTTTATATACCTGGCTTTCTAACATCTTGGTGTAAAGGTTTTTCACATTTTCCACAAAGCAGGAGTCCTGCACCATAAAACTTTTAACACAACAATATATAGAATGAGCGAGAAATATGAATAAAATAAAATCCACAAATGTAGAGTGAATGCTCTCTAAATACAATCAAGGCAAATTATTTGCCTCGATTTAGTCAGATGATATGAAGATGATTTCACTTTAAGCATCAGTAAGCTACACTTCTCTTCTTCTGAAATACACATCCTTGAGCACTGACACAGATTTAATCAGAGTCAATAACTAAACTAGAAAAGATTACCTTGAAAATCAATAAAGTGCAATTGGGATCAAACATGAACCTACTGTCAGATATAAACACACATGACTCTATAAGCCTATAAGCAGCACTCGAGTTGAGGGGGGATGGCATCCCCCCTGCAATAGAAACGGTCAAAATCATCCCTATTCTAAAACTGGCATCCCCCCTTTCCATCCCTTATGTCATTTTATCAACGAACGTGGTATTACTGCTATTTCAACATTTAGTTTGAAGTCTCTGACACTGAAGTCAGTTTCTGTTACAACTTGAGTACTGCCTATAACTGCCAAAATGGAGGGAATGTGTGTGATGGGGCCTGGGCTTTGGACTTCATTCATTGGCCTCAGATCCGTCATGTCGGATTAACTAGTTGTGATTTGATGTGAGGTTGACCACTTGCAATTACAGTCCAGAATTGGCTTCCTTTCATTGAATTTCTTGGCCCTGCTGAATGGGATTCGATGTACAGTAGTAAGGAAATATTTTAAGTAGTAAAGACGGTAGTTATGGTTGGCTGTCATTACATGTACAGCAGTAGGGATTGGCTGTCATTTGGATTGGTTGTAGGGAGGGGAGGAGTAGTGAAGGACGTGTGTTTCTGTCCAGTAGGGGTCAGCGTAGGGTAGAGCCGTCAGTAGTGAAGGATGTGTGTTTCTGTCCAGTACGGGGCAGCGTAGGGTAGAGCCGTCAGTGGTGGATGTGTGTTTCTGTCCAGCAGGGGGCAGCGTAGGGTAGAGCCGTCAGTGGTGGGTGGGGGGGAGAAGGGGACACCCAGCTCTAGTATCAGTGCTGTTCCACAGAGAAATTTGTTTCCGTTCTGTGAATGACAGAGATGTTATTTAAACATAGTGAAACTGATACAGATACATGTCACCATCTGGTTTAAAGCACATAGTCACAGCTTCTGTGATGTTGTTTCATACAAAGGCTTCACATAGACAGTGTTTAAGTTCCATACACTCTTTTTACAACTCGTGAGCTTAGAATGATAAGGTTCTATCTCCGTTTAAAGGGCAGTTCAGAGATATTGAGTGTCAAAGTGTTTACATCCCATTATGTTTTGTGAGATGGAATCGTTGTATTTTATTCATTACTAACTAAAAAATTAATACAAATAAAAAAAATTGACCCGAAATTGAGATAGAACCTTATAATTCTAACGTCACGAAATGGCCTCACTTTAAAGGAATTGAGAGATAATCTGGACCCATAATATCATTCTTCCTACATGGGTTTATCTCACAGAGCGACAGTGGACGAGTTCTACTGGAGCTATCACACTCTGCACTCTGGGATCCTTCAGATGATATCATGAAACTCCCCTATTATCATAGCAGTATCACTTTCATAATCAAACCACAACAGTCTCTGTTTATGTTTAAGGTCACTTTCAAAAACCACACGTGCAAGGCTATGAGACAGAGACACCCCTATCAATATAGAAACTGGCAAGCATCCTTTGGACAGAAAGCCTCGTGGCTATTCAACTCAACATTTCAAAGTCAACACTTAAACAAAATGAGATGTGAAGGCGCCCTACTCTATACTGTAAAGCGTACAGCCTGTTTATAATGTTACGGCGGTGTCCTTAGATCTTATTATTGTGTGGTCCCCTATAAGGAGATTAATCCAGACAGTGGATCTTACATTGCAAATGCACAGTGTTCTGCTGCCATCTAGAGGACATTTGACATAAGACATCTTTATTAGTAGAACAAAGGCATTTCCCATGTACCCATGAATGTGGTAAAAGCACTGATCTATACACCATTACAAGTCATTAGGTCAAATGAGAGACCATGAGGCATGAGAAACAAACCAGGAACCTCCAGCTCTACAGGTTATAAAGGGGATACTTACAACCAGGAAACCTCCAGCTCTACAGGTTATAAAGGGGATACTTACAACCAGGAAACCTCCAGCTCTACAGGTTATAAAGGGGATATATACTTACATGTCTTTGTTCCGCATGTGGTTGTTGTACTCCAGGACAGGTGGAATGCTCTCTTCATCCTCAGGTAACTATGTAGAACACATCATCATCATCATCATCATCATCATCATCATCTTCATCATCCAACCATACAAAGGCTTTCCAACAGCAATAATAACAATATGTCACAGTAATAACCTTCCTCGGGCTGCTCATGTCAACAACTATTCAGTCACAACAATCAGGGTTCCCACACCTTCTGAAACATCAAATTCAAGCACCTTTCAGGGACTTTCAAGACTCAATTCCCTCAAATTCAAGGACCCAACAACGGCACAGTTTGAGACAGACCTAGATGAGAATTTATATAATAGGAACTATCCGCTCACAGACAACAATTAAAAAGAGAGGCTTGAATGTGTGAACACTAGATGGTCTCTTGCCTTCTCTACCACAGCACAGGAAAACAATATATTGTGAAATATGTGTAAAGTTAAGCAATACAGAGACTCATTTACTAGTTGACGAGCTAAATAAAACATTTTTGAATATAGATTTTTTTTTTGAGAGAGAGAGAGAAAGAGAGAGAGAGAGGGGGGAATTCAAGCCCTTTCAATGACCCATGTCTATTTTCCAAAACTTTTTAAGACCTTGATTTCTTTTCCTCAAATTCACAAACTTTCAAGGATTTTAAGGACGTGTGGGAACCCTGAACAATAAGCACACCCATGGACTGGAAATCTTAACCGTATGCCAAGCTAATAAATAGTGGTGTTGAGCGTTCCATGACGGAGGTGAAGGTATGAGGGATATATACAGCTGAGGTGATCAGGAAGTCAAACACATCCTACCGCTTACAGTAAAAAAAAAAGAAAAAAATGAAAATGTAATTTCAAATACTTTATACTCAACAAGCTCCTGTAAAAAACATATTTTTAATAGATTTTATTGACACAAAAATGGTACCTACCTCCCAGTAGTGTTCGTCATCAAAGCAGCCGTCATCGGGGGGGTCCCCCCAGATAGGCAACCTCAGAATGCAACCTGTGGACCCCAGAGGCGGTTCAGATAACGGTAACCCCTAAACAAATCATCCTCATCTTGCTTTTACTACAAAACATAACATACATATGCTATACAACCATGCCCTAGTTATTCACATACCACACACACCTTCTACCACTGATATCATAATACCACAGTACACAAACACACAGACACAAAAAGGCATGCATTCCCGCACCACACCCATAGGAATTATATAAAAGCTTAACTCAAGCGAATCAATGCACACGCGCGCATATGCACACGCACACGCACACGCACAGGCACACGCACGCACACACACACACACACACACACACACACACACACACACACACACACACACACACACACACACACACAGAGAAAGCAGGTTCTCTCACCGACAAGGGTTCCTCCTCCTATTCCGAAGCAGATGGCCACACAGAGGCCTGCCGCCTGGCGTCCTCCCTGCGTGGTGGGCACCATGTCTTTGAACGGCCCCTCAAAGTCAAAGGTGTTTATCAACCTTCACAACAAAGGTTCAGATGAGTCAGTAATAAAACACACATTCTACAACAGCATGTTTGGATACTGGATTCTGATTGGCTAGCAACGGTGGTAAATATCCCAACAACCCACAGTTCAGACCGCATTTCCAGTATCAATGCGCCTCCCAATCAATCTGATTAAGAACACCTGTGCTGACTTACAATGCAATGGTTGATCTGGTTTATGGGACTATTATTCTGTGGAGGGAGCATATATGTATTCTGAAACGATTAATGATTGTAAATACATGAATTTAATGTTACAACTGTGTATTTATGTTTTATATTATGTGGTGGCTATTGTAGAAAAGCAATTGACCATTGGAGGGCGGGGGTTGTGGACTCATTTACCACTGTACAGGGTTTTCCTACTCGGCTTTGCCTCGTGCCACAACCCTGTACCAGTGGTAAATGAGTCCACAACCCCCTTCCTCTCATGGTCAATTGTTTCCTTTTCCCCCTCAGCTTCAGTAAAAGACCATACATACACAGGGAACCAGGCAGACACTCACCCCTCCTTGCCATAGACAGATTCAGTGGCAGCAGCGGCGGTGATGGCGCCCACGATGCCCCCTATGACCCCAGGCATGGCGTGGAGGTTGTGGACGCCACACGTGTCCTGGATCTTCAGATGCTTCTCCATGAATGGCTAGGGGGCAGACACGTACAGAGCACCAAATCTCTTGTGAACTTCTATCGCAGCACCATAGAAGCTGTTCTGACAGGATGCATCACAGTGTGGTTGGGCAGCCTGACTGCCCAGGACTGTAGACGCTTACAGAGGACAGTGAAGACTGCAGCCAAAATAATCACCACAGAACTGCCACAACTCAATAACATCGACAACACCCGCTGTATAAAGAAAGCTCAAAACATCATTAAACACACCAGCCACCCTGCCTATGCACTATTCACACTCCTCCCATCCCAAAAACGCTATCTGTATCAACTCACACACCACCACCCGCCTCAGAAATAGTTTCTTCCCACAGGCAGTCAGGTTGCTGAACAGCTGAACCATGCGCACTGCACTTGGCACTTTACACCCTGCACTAAGACCTTGTACTGTATTGTTGTTTTGTTTGTATTGTGGACTATGTTTGTTGTGTGTGATACTACAGAGAGAGACGAGGCTGAAGAATTTCATTGTATTAATACATATGACAATAAACTTGAACTTGAACTTGAACATGAATCACACAGCAGTGGACTGCACATTAGGGTGAATGGACAGTGGTGAGTTAGCACTATATGACAAACACAATGTAAAAGAGCTACACACACCCCACAGCTAGGGTGAGGGGAGGCATACAGGTTGAGGGTTCTACTCTACCCATTACAATATGCTGTAACTGAAGAGAAAGCCCTTAACATCTGGTAAACAGTGAAGCCAGTGAGCTGCTGGATCACTTTACAAAAAATGCCGGTCGAGAGAGGACGCTGCCGTTGCTTGTTCGCCGCTTCTCCGCCCGAAATGTAGATATACTTGCAGTATACAGAGTAGATTGTCCTACAAAGACACTTAGATTTAGATTTAGTAATCTAAAAATTAATTAGACCCCTATACTTTTCTTTATTTCTTGTTTCTTTTTATTTTACTACTCGATCTTTTCAGTTTTGTAAAGCGTCTTTGAGTGTCTAGAAAAGCGCTATATAAGTCTAATGTATTATTATTATTATTATTATTATTATTATGATTATTGTTACCGTGAGGTAGATGTATCCCAGCGTGGAGAGGATGTTATTGTTACCGTGAGGTAGATGTATCCCAGCGTGGAGAGGATGTTATTGTTACCGTGAGGTAGATGTATCCCAGCGTGGAGAGGATGTTATTATTATTATTGTTACTGTTACCGTGAGGTAGATGTATCCCAGCGTGGAGAGGATGCCACAGCAGACAGGGACAGAGACAGGGATAAGGACAGGGACAGGGACAGAGACAGTTACCGTGAGGTAGATGTATCCCAGCGTGGAGAGGATGCCACAGCAGAACCCTACGATCAGCGACCCGTACGGCATCAGCATGAACTCTGCCGCCGTTCCCACGGCAACACCCCCAGCCAGGGTGGAGTTCTGGATGTGAACCTGGAAGTGGAACACAGTAACAGCACAGTGAGCAGTTAGCCGTTAGCCAACAAGAGACCTATGATATTACCGTTGAAAATCTGGTTATATGAGAAAACCTGATCATCAGGAAAACTGGAAAACCAAGCAGGTAGAAGGTGTCATAATATGCAAATGTCAACGTTTTACAAACAAGGGGTCATTATATGGAAATGGGCTGCACTTATATAGCACCTTTATCCAAAGCGCTTTACAACGGCCTCTCATTCACCCATTCACACACCAATGGCAGCAAGCTACCATGCAAGGCGCCGGCCCGCTCACTGGGAGCAATTTGGGGTTCAGTGTCTTGCCCAAGGACACTTCGACATGTGGCCAGCCGGGGCTCGAACCGCCAATCTGCCAACCTTGCGGTTATTAGACTGTGGCTCTACCTCCTGCGCCACAGCCGCCCCACATTACCATGTCACCAATATCATTACCATGTCACCAACATCATTACCATGTCACCAATATCATTACCATGTCACCAATATCATTACCATGTCACCAATATCATTACCATGTCCAGCTTGCCGGTCTTCTGGTGCAGGCTGGAGATGGCGACGGTGGTGAGCACGGTGGAGGCCAAGGCCAGGTAGGTGTTGATGGCGGCGCGGTGCTGGCCGTCCCCGTGGTCCGTGATGGCCGAGTTGAAGCTGGGCCAGAACATCCACAAGAACAGGGTTCCTACAGGGCAGAGGGTGGGGGGGGGGTGTATAAGACTGGCATTAAACCATAGTCCATCCTGGTGCAGTTATATCACCATGGAAACCTGCAGTACTGTATATAGTAGTTCAAACGGCTCAGTTGGTCGGAGTATGTTGTCAATGTCAAAACCATGCTGGTGAGTTTGATTCCATGGGCCCTCAAAACCCACCTCTTCAAGCTCGCCTTCACCAGCTAACCCTCTCCCCCTCCCCTTCCCATGTGTCCCCAGCAAAGCATTACTACTCGATCTTTTCAGTTTGTAAGACGTCTTTGAGTGTCTAGAAAAGCGCTATATAAGTCTAATGTATTATTATTATTATTATTATTATTATTATTATTATTGGCCACGCTCTGAACTGTCCAGCAGAGTGACTCAGGCTCACCTATCATGGCGAACACATCCGAGTGGTAACCAGACCCCTGCAGACGCTCGCTCTGGTCCAGATTTGGTCGATAGAGCATCCATGATATAGACAGACCATAATAAGCTCCAAATGTGTGGATAATCATGGAGCCTCCAGCATCTTTGGCCTACAAGGGAGAATGATAGAAACCACTAACGTGGATGTGGACGTGGATGTGTGTGTATGAAGAAGTGAAATGTGATATGCGAGAAGTGTAAAAGACTATTTTTCCACTGTGTTCCATTGGCGAGACTCACGTGGATGAGGTCCAGGATGATGTACTCCTCCACAGCAAACAGGGTGATCCCGAACAACGTCAGAACCAGCAGCTGTACCGGGCTCACCTTGCCCAGCACCGCCCCGTATGCTATCAAGCAGCCCGCCACACAGAAGTCTGCGTTGATCAGGCTGGGGGTCAGAACAAATACATCTTACATGTTTGGCATTTAGCAGACGCCTTATTCCAAAGCGACTTACAATCGATACATTTGACTAAGAAAGCGAATCATCAATCCACCAGTCGTAGCAGGATGAATAATCTAGCTCAGGCCAGGGGCCATTGGCAGTCTCAGTGATAGAAGGAAAACGTTTTTTATTTTTATTTTTATATATAGACACTGGAGGACAGAGAAACAGTACAAGGGGGGCAGTAGAAGTCATAGGGGAAACAATAAAGGGGAAAAGCGAGTAAGTAAGTAAGTAAAACTTTATTTATATAGCACCCTTCTCAGCACGAATGCACAGGGTGCTTTACATATAAAGAGTGTCTCAGGAGACGCAGTGCTGGGGGTCAGTAGATGTCTCGGGAGGAGCAGTTAAGGTGTAACCTGAAGAGATGGAGGTCTTCAGTCTCCGACGGAAGATGGGTAGTGACTCTGCAGTTCTGACTTACAGCAACTGAGCAGAATTACACTGTAATTGTTGATCATGAGGATGGTGATTTTGGGGGAACAAATCATTATCTAAGAAACATTTTGGAACAAACATCATTGAGGACCATGAATGTCCTTCTTTGTATCTAATGTCTATGATGTTACATAAACCACTGAACTCTGTACGCCTCACATCAACTATTTAATTGCAATCCTTCCTACTTTATAGCAGGCATCTCTGCTAGGAAACAGAACGGCTATATAGTTATTTTCCTTTGGCAAACTTATTATGGCATGAGTGGGATTACATAAGCAAACAGGCACAGGCCTGCTTACGCACACACACACACACACACACACACACACACACACACACACACACACACATACACACACACACACACACACATACGCACACGCACACACACACGCACACACACACACACACACACACACACACACACAGACACACAGACACACAGACACACAGACACACACACACACACACCTGTTTATACAGGACAGTGACATTTCAACAGTATCATCCTGCTTTGTAATGTGTTTTGGTTTGCCCTACCATGACTGTCCACATACAGTAAAAGAGAGGAGGGTAACAGTATCAACAGTAGCGAGAGACCCATCTGTGGGATAATCACACAGACCAGTTTCTCTACTTTCCCTTCATCCCCAGACAGTCTAACTGGCACAGAAACCATACAGGTATGACACATACGGTGACACATGGGTTTCCCTGTTGTCTTACTAAACAACCAATGACATGCAACTACTGGACTGGATGTTGTAACAACAAGGAAGGGGACATACCGTGCCGTCCATAAGTATTGGAAAGAGGAAGCATTTGGTCATCTTTTAAGAAATAATATGTTTATGTTTATGATTTATGTTTTCTTTCTGAATATGTCAGCCCAATAATGGCTTCCTTGCACAAGATATGTGATGGAACGAACCAGAAACACCTGTCAAGGCAACTTCCCAATACAACTGGCTCTCTGAAATAGGGGGAATATGTATACATTTCAAAATATTAAAACTAACCTGGAATCAGATAATCTCTATTTTAATCTTGTTAACCTTTGATTTAAAACCAAAACTGTTGGAGTATAGAGCTAAAAGAAGACTAAATGTTTCCTCTTGTCAATACTTATGGAGGACACTCATATTGGTTTAACACTGTTAGAACAAAGCCTCACCTCTCAACGCCTATCTTGATCTTGCCGTCGGTGGGGTCCAGAGCGTGGAACCAGCCCTGCATCAGCAGAGCCCACTGCAGGCCGAACGCAGCGATGAGGAAGTTGAAGCCCACGGCTCCGAAGCTGTAGCGCTTTAAGAAGGTCATCAGGAAGCCAAAGCCCACAAAGATCATGACATGGACATCCTGGAAACCTGAGGGAGGGGAGGGAGGGAGGGAGGGAGGGATGAGACATGAGCTAGAGGTCCTGAGTTGAGTTAAGTTCCATGACACTTGAGGCAAGGTCAACTTGAGGCCATACACTTTCATCAGAATTTGAACGAGAAAATGTCCACACTGTAACCTGTACAGTTTGTCTCCAAGGGGAGTAGTTGAACAAAGGCTAATGTGACACGTTCTGGTAAAAATGTCCGCATGCCGGCAATTCTCAAGTTGCGCAAATGACCGAAAAGTGATTTCTTATCATTTGTGAATTGGATTCACTGTATCGTAGGCTTGGGCGGTATACATTTTTTCTTCCGGGAAACCGTCCCCAAATATAATCGAGATTTTCAGTTAAACGGTGGGATTCCAAATCACATTGTTGTAGGGCTTTGTGACTGAGATGCCAATTTCAAATAATTAAGCCCTATCCTTTCTGTGAACCTGCTCGAACACTTTCCACGCGCAATGCTGAAAAATGTGCTGCAAATAAATCAATACAAACAGTGCTAAAAATACTTTTGGTTTGTAATGAGACTATGGCACTTTTCAGTAGACATCCATGCATGCTGGTAGCTCTTTCTTTACAACACATCCTCCAGGCCAGATCTTGGTGGAGGCCTCAATTGGAAACTTTGAAACTCTTTAAAAATGTTTTGGGGGATGACACATGTTATGACACATGGAAATTATCAATCAACTATGTCAACCATTATTTACAGTAAAGTGTAGAAGTACAAGTCACGTAGTACTCGTACACGTGGGACAAACTACTATGAATCCATACCAGCATCAACCCGCCTGTATAATTTACAAGTATGCCAGCCATGACGGTCTGGCAAATTCCAGAGGACAATGTGACAGAGGTCGCCTTCTGGCTGTGAAAGATTAGATTTAAACATAAAAGGATACGCAACAATAGTCTGATGTATGAATGAATGAATGAATGGTCTTTATTGTCATTGCTATAGTACAGGTACCAAACAACGAAATTTAGGAGGGGTGGCTCCCCTGGTGTTAGGAAAGAAAAAAAAAACTAAAAAAAGCACAAGAAGGGAAGGAGCTGGTTTACATAAATAAAGGCTATGTACACTATCCACTATACTATACTGTACAGATAGACGACTAGGGTTGTCATATTGCACATAGTGTTATTGCACATTCATTTAAAGTGTCGCAGTTTGCAGGCTTGAAATGTACATATTTGTGCCTCAGCACTACACCTGATTTTTTCAGTCCAGCAGCTGCCATCAATCTGTCCAGACTGTCCAGGGCCCAGAACCTAGGTCTTTGCTGTGTTCAGGGCCTGGATGGCCCTGGGGTAGAAGCTGTTCTTCAGTCTGTTTGTCCTTGCGGCCATGGTCCTGTACCGCCTTTTCGAGGGCAGCCGGGTAAAGTGTTCGTACCCAGGGTGGGTTGGGTCTCTGGAGATCTTGGAGGCCTTCCTGAGACAGCGTGTGTTGTACAGCTCTTCCAGAGAGGGGAGGGGGGCGCCGGTGATCTTCTGGGCTGTTCTCACGACTCTCTGTAGCGCATTTCTCTCCGCGGTTGTGCAGCTGGAGAACCAGTTGCAGATGCCGTAGGTGAGGATGCTCTCCACTGCGCCGCGGTAGAAGGTCACCAGTATCTCCTGCTTGCTGTGTTCCTTCCTGAGATCACTTCAGCTTTAACAAATGCTGCATCTATTTGAACCAGTCTGGCCAACGGTATACTACTGTAAACAATATGGCCTTTGAACGAAACACTCCATCCAGTTCCGGTTGTCCTCATACTGGCACTAATGTCAAACAGGTGGAAATAGGGTCACCTATTCCTTGGTAACAGTCTGGGCCAAGGAATACATTCATCACCTGTCAATACATTCAACACCTGACATTCAACACCATAATGGCCTTCTGACTGACACAGACACTGCAGGATGTTGTAATGAACTCAATTCAACCACACCCATAGGAATTATATAAAAGCTTCACAACTCAAGCTAATCTATGCACACACATGCTTGCACACACACACACACACACACACACACACACACACACACACACACACACACACACACACACGCACGTTACATTGAGTAAAAAGTTAAAAAGTAGAAAAAGAAAAGTTCAAAAGTTTAAATTCAAGTTCATTTGATTTCATTTACATGCAAATACGTGATGAACATATAGGTTATAAGGCTAAAACGATAACAAACAACACAAATATCACAATATAGAGATAGAGACAGACAGAGATTAGTATAGTTTGAATAGTTCTGAAGTAACATTTAATTTGATCAAAGCAAGGAGACGTTTTAATTGAAAGTACTAGCCTAGTAGTTTGAAATATACATCTAGGCTACATCAATTAGCTTAAAATAGATCTGAAATGTCATTCAGTAAGGTACAAGAAAAATAATCGGCCTGTTCATCAACGTTTAAAAGTTATAGAAGAGCACGTAATTTCTCAGTCACTTACTTGGATATCTGAAATAGAAGTCGTTCTCAATGTCACTCGTTATGTTGTGAGCATGTCTATGTTCTATCCAATGTGTGTCGGATTCCTCGTCATAACGGATAAACACACCAAATAAAATAATCATGGAAATCTCCCAAACGAAACACACCGCCGGGAGACTTGGTCGAATATTGGTATTTTTAGGCCGGTCACACAAATCCCTGAAGCTCTGAACACAGCCCATTGTTACTACTGTCCCGTTACCTCTGATACCGCAGGGGGACAGATCACACACAGCATCGCCTACTTATAGAGGGATGACAGGACCTTCAGCGGCCCTCAGCATCCCACGTGTGGAGGTGTGTCGCCTTGGAATGCAAGTACCCTCCTCCTCCACGTGCCTCAAGGTACTCAAATGACACACACGGGCACACAGACACACACACGAACACAGACACACCTTCACACCTTCAACGTGACACTTGCTGTTTTGTAAATTAAAGTTACATAATGGAGGCTGTGGCCTCTGGGGGTGCTCTTGAGCCAAAAGGCTCTAAACCCTAAATAGTCAATAAATAATAAAAATAAAAATAATGCCCAGAATTGATCTCATTGGTAAAAAGGTGAAAACTTTAACCCCAATGCCTAGTATGCAAATGTTTTTAATTTCTTAAACTAATGATTATGTGGTTTAATGAGGCAAGAAATCAACTACAGTATATTACTGTATGTCATAGGAGTAGGGGAGACCGAGGATGGTTGAAACACTTTTCACATTTTGTAAATTTCTCAAAGATTGTTTGAACTGCTATAGGCCTATAATAGACATTATCCCAATAAAAAGCTAACAAACAAAATGTGATGTTGCCTCAAATACAAGGAGGGAACTGTTACAGTTTACCCCAGGTAGCTCGTAACAATGTTAGTTGTAGTTAGTTGTAACACTGCTTTGGGTGAAATGTAACAGTTTCAGAAAGTAAATCATAACCTGCAACTTAACAATACAGTTACATACAGTTACAATTATATATTACAGTACATATATAAAAAGTGATACAGCTGATATACGTTTGGTGATGCTAACTAGAACACAGCCAGTGCCTTCAGAAAAACAAATTCTCCCCAAAACCTTTCCACCTCAAAAACGGATTTTTGCCAATATGTCCAGTTGTTTACCCTGCTGCTTGTACACGGTTTCAGGACAGTTAGGCCCAAACATGCACAGTGACATCATTCTAACTTGTTCCTGATATCCTGTGTTACATCATCTCTGATGTCCCCTATGATAACCTCTTAACATTCAAGGAAAAACAACATGAGAATGAGGTATGTGTGTGTTTGCATACGTGTGTGTGTGTGTGTGTGTGTGTGTGTGTGTGTGTGTGTGTGTGTGTGTGTGTGTGTCAGACCCTTGACAGCAACTGGTGTGTGAAATTATTTTCTCCCCTACGATAACCACACTCAACACTCAAGTAAAAACAACATGAGAATGAGGTGTGTGTGTGTGACAGACCCTTGTTATCAGCAACTGGTGTGAAATTATTGGGAGAGAAATACAAGCCTACTACCTCTGATAAGTCAGCAACTCTAGGCTAGTCAAACATGATTTTATCAATCAAGTAAAGTTCTTTGGTCAAGTGAAGTAGCATCACCAAAAGCAACAGGCGATTTCGCTCATCAAAATATTTATGCATTATGAGTTAAAAAAGAGTAACATATTGATAAAGACCCAACATGACCCATGTTTTTAATTAAACTAAATTATAACTAGTAGACTGAAAGACAGTATAGGCATAAATAGATGAGCAAACGGTAAATATCATACATGTATTCAGTGATCTAAGAGAAAAAGAAGAGGTCTAAGAATGTTAATTGTAATGTTTAAAACAGAGCACCTTTCGGTCACTTACTTACTTGGATACCTGAAATAGAATTCGTTCTCCGCGTCACTCGATATGTTTTGAGATCTTCTATATCCTATCCAACGTGTGTCGGTTTCCTTGTCATAACGGACAAAAATACCGAATAAAATAATGATGACAGTTTGCCAAGAAATACATAATACTGAAAGACTTAATCGAACATTGGTATTTTTAGGGCGGTCACAATATTCCCTGCACCTTTGAATACAGCCCATTGCGGTTGAGATGGAATGACAATGGTCCCGCTGCCTCTGATGCTGTATATAGGAGAAAGTGCCAAACTACTAAACATAGGCCTAATTAATTACAGTGAAGCGCTGATGGCAGGATCTTTAAGGGACGGGGAGCATCTCAGGTGTGGAGGTGTGTCCCTGGAGGCCTGTGTCCTTGGGATCCGAATACACTCCTCGCACATCAATGGTGTTGGATGAGAATCTTTCCCACGTGGTACAATTCAGTATAATCTTTTTCTCCAGAAAATGTTTAGGCCTGCTATGCAACACATGTTTCATGTTTAGGACAAATCACTGAATACTGTACATTTTTAACTAGGTTTTCTCAATGTATGTATGCACACTAGGGCACTGTCGAAGGCCAACACAATGGAAAAGCCTCTGACAGTCTTTCCTTCTTTATACTATATATAGGGTTAGGGTTATTCATTATGTAACATATTGATTTCAATATCTAACCTTTCACAAAAGTGACTATGATGAAAAGGCATCACAATGAAAGCTATGTGAGGTACACAGCTCACATTTCACCTCTGTGTGTGTGTGTGTGTGGTTGTGTGTGTGTGTGTGTGTGTGTGTGTGCGTTTGTGTGTGTGTGTGTGTGGTTGTGTGGTTGTGTGTCTCCCCTGTGTGACCATTTGTTTCATGTCATTGGCTGTATGGAGAAGGTGGGGGGACAACAGTAGGGCAGTCAGGTAAACGCACATTGAGTGCAGTCTCCTCACGTGCTAGACTAGTAAGCAGTGAAGTAGTAGGTTCTCTTCCTATGTAATAGGGCGGCTGTCGGATGTCACTGTGAAACCGGCCCATTGTCTATCAGAAGAAAACCAAAGCTTGTTCATATTTAAAGAGGACAACCAATCCTTCAGCATACAGTGTGTACCCAAGCACTGACTATAAAGAAAGGTCCTCTACAGTCGGTTTGTGATTGGAGATGGCACTGCTCTCTCAAGCATTAACTGTAAATAATGCCTGTGTGTGCTTAGGGGCCACTTGAGGTATTAGAAAGGTGCAAGACAGGTTTAATTCAGTCAAGCGTCAGGGAGCAAGGTTCTACTGTACTATAGCTATAAGCACAGAACTATGAGGGGTTACGGTAACAGACATTTGTAAATATGCCCTTCAGTAACACAGGTGACTTTGGTGTGAGAATACTTCTACTGCGCCCCTACTGTTTCTCCAGTGTCTATACATTCTTTTTTCTTTTTTTTCTTCAATCACAACGACTGCCAATGGGCCCTGGCCTGAGCTAGATTACTCTTCCTGCTACAACTGGTGAATTGACGATTCACTTGCTTAGTCAAATGTATCGATTGTAAGTCGCTTTGGAATAAGGCGTCTGCTAAATGCCAAAAATGTAAATGTAAATGAATATGGTGATGAAACCAAGACACACTGGCTGGCTGGAAGTCAGTTAACATTTACTGAATGATCGACAGCCACCGGATCATTGAGCCATTAATGAATGCACAGTGAAAAATCAGTGGCCTTGTGTTGTGTGGACCAAAATAAGAATCAAGACCTGATGAGTCACACAGAACTACTAACTAGAGGACAAGAGGAGAGCACCATGGCGAAACAGTGAAATAAATCTCCTAAAGAGAACATGTA
Organism: Nansenia antarctica; assembly: GCF_963989245.1. Taxonomy (NCBI): domain Eukaryota; kingdom Metazoa; phylum Chordata; class Actinopteri; order Argentiniformes; family Microstomatidae; genus Nansenia; species Nansenia antarctica. The sequence continues at coordinate 12,661,317 of NC_137684.1, read as the reverse complement.
GGAAAGCTGAGCGCAGATGGAGAAAGAGCAAATTACAGATTGATCAGAATATTTTTAAAGAACATCTATCTGCCTTTAACTTGGCAATGCGAAATGCTAGAAAAAAATCACTTCTCAAAGATAATATCTACAAACAAGAATAACCCCAGGGTCTTGTTCTCGACAATTGATTGCCTTGTAAACCCTGCTCCTAGAACTCTAGACGGCGCAGCCTCTGTCACCAAATGCGAGGAATTTGCAGCCCACTTCAGGGATAAGATAACAAATATTAGAATGTGTATTACTCAGGAAAGACTAGGTTTGTGTAGCACCACAGATCCGCCACCACAGAACATGACTATGAGCATGTTCACCATGATTAGTACGGAAACATTAGGTAAAATTAAACCGTCTACGTGTCCTCTTGACCCTATTCCTACCACCTTTTTTAAGGACATTTTTGAATCTGTGTCTGATGACATACTAGGCATTGTAAATCACTCCCTACTTAAAGGGATATTTCCAGCGGCGCTTAAAACTGCCCTGGTTAGACCCACCCTGAAGAAAAGTAACCTAGATCCTTCTGATCCAAAAAACTGTAGACCAATATCCAATCTCACTATTCTAAGCAACATTTTAGAAAAGGCAGCGTATAGACAGCTTCATGAATTCTTAGTCCTAAATAATAGGTATGACCCACTTCAGTCAGGTTTCCGATCATACCACAGCACAGAAACCGCTTTGCTTAAGGTAACTAATGACCTTAGGATAAATGCAGACTCGAAAAAACTCTTGATTCTTGTACTCTTAGACTTAAGTGCAGCCTTTGATACGGTAGACCACTCCATACTTATTGAGAGACTTGAAAACTGGGTTGGCCTCTCAGGTCCGGTCTTAAACTGGTTCAGGACTTACCTGGCTGACCGAGACTACTTTGTAGCCCTTGGTGACCATAAGTCAAAAAATTATAGCACAACCTGTGGAGTTCCCCAGGGGTCCATTTTAGGACCGTTGCTTTTTAGCCTATACATGCTACCCCTCAGTTCTGTTATCAAGAAGCATAGCGTTAACTACCACAGCTATGCTGACGACACTCAGCTTTATATCTCAGTAACTCCCAACGACTACAAGATGATCGACCACCTGATAGACTGTATTGCCGATATTAATATTTGGATGACACAAAACTTTCTCCAACTCAATCAAGAAAAAACAGAGGTATTGATCATTGGCGAGAAAACTGGGAGAGAGAAATTATCTGCACACTTGAAAACACTAGCTCTTAACACTAAGTGTCAGGCCAGGAATCTTGGTGTCATAATTGACCCAGATCTAAATTTTGAAACTCATATTAATAACACTATTAAAACATCCTTCTACCATCTAAGAAACATCACTAAGGTACAATCATTTCTCTCCCAGGCAGACACTGAAAAATTAATGCATGCGTTTGTTACTAGTAGGCTAGATTACTGTAATGCTCTCCTGACAGGTCTCCCCAAAAAAATGATAAATAGACTACAAATGGTTCAAAATGCTGCTGCTCGTGTCCTTACTAGGACCAAACGGAGAGCGCACATCACACCTGTCTTGAGATCACCACACTGGCTCCCTGTCAGTCATAGAATAGACTTTAAGATCCTTTTACTAGTTTATAAATCACTTCACTGTGATGCACCCAATTACATGGTGGACATGCTCATAAGATACACACCAGCTAGACCCCTACGGTCTAGTGGCACGGAACTTTTAAATAGTGCCAGAGGCTAGGACAAAGAGATTTGGAGGATCAGCTTTTAGCATATATGCTCCTAGATTGTGGAACACCCTACCTGAGGGCCTGAGGTTGTCTAAAACTCAGGACATTTTTAAGCGTGACCTCAAAACCTACTTATTCAATGTCGCCTTTTGATACTAAGGGAGACATTGGACATTATAGAACTAGGATCACTAGGCCATTACACCATACTCGTGTTTTAAGATTTGTGTTGACAGGAAAATGGACCCGGGTGCTGATGAGGCACTGTCAGCTCCAAATAGCACCTAGAGCAGTACTGGAACCGGTACAAGGGTGTACCAGGACCACCATCAGGTTGTATTGCTGTCATCTTTATTGTCTCTATTGTGTTGTTGCATCATAACTGTGCTTAAGTTTCTCTTTTGGCAGGACCTGTGACCATACTGGATGCAGAACGATGCAAATACAACACTAAATTTATGGACAGTGTGTACGCCGATAATATGCAAGGAATTTTTCCTGGATACATGGTGTACAGGTTTTTGCCCTTGCTTGCTTGCTTTGTGCCGGTGGTCCTTGGCCTCCCCTGGGGGACCGCTGGGTACTGGTAAGCAAACTGGCTATTAGTCGCTCTATTGGTAGAGGGCTGCAAGGGAATTTTTCCTGGCTACATAGTATACAGGTTTTTTACTTTTGCCTGCTCGCGGCTCTGTCAGTATTGATTGATTGATTGACTGATTGACTGAACATTTTCATTGTGTGAAGCGCATTGAGTTGCATCTTGTAAGAAATGCGCTATACAAATAAAATTTGATTTGATTTGATTAACTAAACTAACTAAACTAAATCATATTCTGAAGAATATCCAGTGACTTATTTAGAAAAGTATGGTATCAAGTATCAACTCTGTACATCTCCTAATTTGGCGCAGTCCTTATAAGGCAGCATCCCCCAGTATCCCCAAGTCCTTATAAGGCAGTATCCCCCTGGGATAGTCTCTAACTGCTCCTGTATCACACGGAGCTCCTTGTGGCACACACAGCTCCTCACTCAGTCAAACTTGTGGAAAAAGATGACACAAAAGATGAATTAGCTCTTGTGGCACCTCTGTTACTGGATATATTTTCAACTCCTCTTCCCAGTCTTAGAGAAACTTGTGGTATTTGTGGGAGTCATCTCGGGGGTAGATCCTGAGGAAGCCCCCACAGTGCTTCTGCTCATCCCTCTCCAGCTGAGCCATCCAGGACGCCTGGCTGTCTTGCAACTGCTCCCCCCTGTGGTCAAGACAGGGAATGTGCCCAACAAGACTTATTAGGCAGGTCTACACTCTTTGGCTGAAAACAAGCACAGAAGAATGATCTAAAATATGCACACTATGCATGACAAGTGATTAAAAAGGAATGGAAAACATTAAAGCGAATGTAAACGCACTATCATTTGTCATATTGTATTAGCTATGACAGTAATACCTGTATTACTAATTGTACACCAGTAATACTGAGGAGTGGACGTAGACTTAGATTTAACTGACTGGGCGTCCTCTCTCCACCGGCATCTTTACTCATGTCTCTCCACACTGCCTGGGGGTGATATTCATGGTGGCTCAGCCAGGACCTGAAGGCTGAGAGTGGTCCACTGGTTCAGAGGAGATTGGAACAGCAGACACATAGACTAGAGCCCTTTAGACAGGACAGCCTGCTGATGAAATATGAATGACTGGCCTGTGAGATTACTCTTTACTGCCAGTCTCTCCATCACAGTCAAAGTTGTTGTTATGCTTCAAACAGGCCCAAACCCTTAACATATTTAAATCCAAGCTAAAAAACCTTCCTGTTTTGCAGCAGTTATGATTAAACACAAACACTTCTATCAATGGCTTTTTCCCATTAACTATTGTCTTAAATGTTTGATCTATTTGCTTCTTATATTTGCGTTTATTCATTGTCATTTTTATTTTCTTACTATGCTGCTCTTGCTGTATTTTAAAATTATGTATGTAACGCATTTTGAATTGCCCCTGTTGTATGAAATGTGCTATACAAATAAACTTGCCTTGCCTTACTTGTTTATGGCGTAATTGGTGAGATGCATGCAGATGTCCTCCTAGGGAAAATTACTAGTAACTAGTAACTACACTGCAGAGTGAACCACTAAAAGCAATCTAACTCAGTGACTTTTAACAAACAAATCAACTAAGGACCTCCTTAAGAGAATGTATTTTTTCGTTCCACTCCAGTGACTGCCAGGTCAGCAGGGCCATTCATTATGGATGAACAGGTAGCCATGCTCATCGGTGCTTGCCTTGTCATGGTTACCTTGGAGATGTAGTTCTGGCAGATGATATGCTCCTCAGGGTTGATCCCTCGGCCCTGGCAACTGTTGCCAGGCTTGCATATGAAGGTCTTGTGTTTCCACACCCGACAGTAATCTTGGAATTCAATGTAGCTGCAAGGTATGTTGTGTGATTGTAATTTCACCTTCTACACTATCCCAGCTATTTTGTATTACACATTTAATGATCACATTTTATTATGCCCAATCTTTCCACCGAACATCATGAATATGGTGCTAGTACAGTGGTCTTTGAAAATGGGTACTGTATGTGTACCGGTATGTTTAAATTCAAGCATTGAGGCCTTTCTAGGAGAGTTCTTACTCTGCAGGGAGACGCCAGGTTTGGGGGAAGATGATGCACTCTTTGGGAAAGAGTCTCAGCATCCTGTTCATGTCCCTGGCCAGCAGATCTTTCCTACAGATCTCATTCATGGGATTCCTGGGAAGTGGTTGATTTTCTACAGTCAGAGGACGTGACATGTTTGTGAATACCAGTGTGTTCTCAGACAAATATTTTAGCCTCATTCTTTGGAATCAATAGGATCGAAAAACAAAATAAAATAGTTTTTAAATGATTAATTGAATACAAAAACATGCAGATCCTTTTTTCTTCTAAATCCAATGAATTGCTAAGGCCATGGGAAATTCTGTTTCTGCAGACCGGCCATAATCACACCTGTCCACTATCAGAGGGACCCATTTAACTTTGGCCAGGTGTGCTGAAAGGATGACACAGGAACACCTCGCACCTGGTACCTCTTCACGTCCGTGATGCGGTCCATGAACAAAGAAGTCTGTCCAGTAGCCAACCCAGTCCTCAGTCTTCCCCACCTCTCTGAGACCCACAGCCAGGGATGTTTTACTCACTGGCCACACAAAACTATCACAGGGGCCATAACATACCAATCAGAATATCGTGACATTAGAATTATAAGGTTCTATCTCCATTTTTGGTCGAAATTGAGTTTTTTACATAATCTGATCGATTAGGTGTTTATTAATGCCTGTGTGGTGTTATTTTTAAAATGTAGACATTTTTTAGTTAGTAATTAATAAAATACAAAGGTTCCATCTCACAAAACACAAGACCACCTCCACCCTGGTCACCACCTGTTCAGCCTGATGCACTCTGGAGTGAGGTACAGGAGCATAAAGGCTAGAACAAACAGGCTGTCCAACAGTTTCTACCCATGGACCATCAGAACACTGAACAATAGACATAAGACATGTTCATAAATGTTTATCTTCAGGGGAAAAAGTGCAATAGAAATGTGCAATAACTCTATTCTAAGTGCCTATTTATACATGTATATATTTTTACAGTATTATAACGCCACTGACCTCATGTCTTTTAGCTTGCTTTTATAGTTGTTTTTCTTTTTCTTAAGATTGTTGTCTTTATTTGCACTTGACACCACGGACCTCATTGTCTCTTAGCTTGTTTTATAGCATTTTCGCTTTTTAATTGTCTAGTGTGTAATATTTGTGATATGTTATATGTGTATATGTTTGTGAATATGTGAATGTTTTCTGTTTTTGCACCTTCAGAAGAACCACTACAATTTCATTGTATAGGCAACTGTACAACGACAATAGTCTATTCTATTCTATAATGGAATGTAAAAACTTTGACGCTCAATATCTCTGAACTACCCTAAATGGAGATAGAACCTTATAATTCTAAGCTCACGATATTGCAAGCCCTTGACTGTGGAATGTATTCAGAATGACATGCTTGGAATTCTACAACCATTTCTTTGTATAACTGGGATGATGGAATGAGTAAGGTGTGTGGAGAGTAAGCTGTGTGGAGAGTCCTCCTGTTATAGATCTTACCACACTCTCATACTTGCAGTTTATGAGGTGTATTCCAGGTGGCCTAGCAATGGAAACAAACAGGCAAAATACCACATTTTGAAGAGTACATTTCAAAGTGATGAATGGGTATGAGTAAATATGACCTTAACATTGCCTGAGTGTGTATACATAATTTCACATGTGAAAAACCTTGACCTCTGTATCTTTTTTTTAATCAGATGAAAGGCGTTCTTCATCACTGTCGGTATGCTTATGTCCGTTGGGACAAGAAGTATTCGCCCAGTCTGTCTCTAAATAATGTTTTAATGTTTCTGTTGAGTCATTCAACATCCTGGCACTAGGCTTTATCTTGCAGGAGTAGCCTACCTCATTATTATCTGTCTACTTCCTACCCAACTATCTTTGGTTTGACTCGGCCTGGGATGGAACTCACAACCTCCCAATCTCAGGGCGGACACTCTAACCGCAAGGCCACTGAGCTGATTTGTGAGAAATTAACAAACAAACAAACAATTAGCATTCGTGTATAGCATTTTATCTGTTAAACATAGTCAATCAGCAACACCAACATCACATTTGACAAGCCTTTGCTATACTCTTGATAATGTCCAGTAAAATAAAAATGCACATAAGTTTGCAGAAGATGCCACGTCACCATGGTCATAGCCCTCCTCAATAACTCCTGATCATTGCACCTTGCACTTTACATATTCTTGCACTTAGTTGTACAGTATATTTATTCATAATATTCACTCAATATTGGTACTGTATATTTTGTCTTGAGTATTGTCGTCTTGCTGTTGTATGTTGTATTTACTGTAGCTTGTTCAGCATGGCAGAATACCAAGTCATGTTCCTAGTGCACTGCACATGGCCAATAAAGTTGAATTGAATTGAATGTAATACTACTGCGATTTCAGATTTTTATATTATAGCAAAATCTGATATTATGGCACGGTTGCATTCAAACGTGTATAAGTGGTTGTTATGGACTTATAAGTCATATTGTAAATGTGCAACAAGTTGCTTTTCCAATTGAAGAAATTCTTCATCTGGCAGAAGATACCTCTGAATAATTGACATCACGTCCTTTTCAGTACTGTTATCATAATCCTTTTGGTTCTTGAACGGCAAATGTCCGGCCAGCTCACACAGAGCCACATTGAAGCCAGATTCCTCTTTGGCACCAAAGCTGGACACCCTGGGCCATACTATCACACGCACCCCACATCTGCTGCTCGACTGCTCATGCGTTTCCCCGGGGGGGCAGCCTCTCGTGAAGAACAGGTTGTGCGCCTTATTTCCACCCACCATGAAGTCTGTGACCTGACAAATTGTACGGGCGACTTTCTCCAGGTCCTCTATTTCTGTGTAAAACAGAAAACCGTTGGGAAAGGCTGTCATACGGAAAAATCCCTTCTCAGGAACCAGGGGTCGGGCCGCAGCACATTCTACATGCAGCTGGTGGTCCATGTAATAGCCATGGAGGTGCAAATGATTGACAGATGCAAAAGCTCCGAGACTGTTGAATCCCACCCGAAAGCCCGGTTCAGAGCTCAGGAGAACGGATTCGATACCGGTTTGGATGGCAAAGGGTGTCAGGACCTGTGGAGAGCAGTGGGTTGGCTCGGGGACCAGTAAACAATGTCCAAACTCCAAGGGGCTCACGTTGATCAACACTATCATTTTACAAAGTTCCCTTGCCTTTCCATTTTCAATGCAGGGGTCCTCCTGTGTTGCTGTGACTTCATGTTGCTTACTCATCTCAAATAGGATTTCTTCTGGGTTGATTTTGTTGAAGTTGAACTGTTTGGCGTCAAAGGGCTGTTTGATGCTCAATATTTCCTGTGGTTTTCTTCTCTCTATCCCTCTTTGGATGTTCAATTGGGCAACGTATCCAGACGGGCCGGGTAAGACCCGTGTCTGCAGCTCACCCAGGTGGTATCTGAAGAGACCTCTGCCCATCCTGTCTGTCCAGCCGGCTCTCAACGCAGTGTCAAATATAGACGGCATGGGTATTGTTGCTCGATCAACTCCATCATCCCTCCTCATTATGGAACGATGGACACGTTCAACAAAATCCTGCCTTCGATACGAGAAACCTATTGGGGACTTGCACATCTCCATTTGATTGTAGACGTTTGGCTTGCTGGGAGACGAGTTGACGGGAGACACGTGGGCAGAAATGATAGGAAATAATGTTAGGATATTTATAGCATAGCATAGAGTACAGCACAGTGTTTTATTTGTATAGTATAGTATAGTGGATAGTGTAGTATAGTATAGTATAGTGGATAGTGTACATAGCCTTTATTTATGTAAACCTTTTCCCTTCTTGTTTTTAGTATTTTTTTTCCAAGCACCAGGGGAGCCCCCCCTCCCAAATGTCGTTGTATGGTACCTGTACTGTATTAATGACAATAAAGACCATTCATTCATTCATGCCGAATGTTTCAGTTAATGGATAGTACGCTCAAGCCTTACCGGTTAAATGACAGTATATACAAATGACATTAGGTCTCCTGCTACGACTGGTGGATAGATGACTCACTTGCTTAGTCAAATGTATTGATTGTAAGTCGCTTTGGAATAAGGCGTCTGCTGAATGCCAAACATGTAAATGTCACCGTTTGTTTGTTTGTTTGTTTGTTTTCAGCCACGACATTAGATCCCAAACGATCCCTGACCATTGATGTCCATGTGGATGGCACAGAGTGACTTCTTCTTCCAGAGCGTCGTTTAGGGACTGGGAGGCACGTATGTCGCCCCCTGCTGACGTGGAGTGGCAATGTGCAGGTGGTGTTATTTTTTTCCCCCAACTTCTTCCACATGTTAAATGTGGACTGTGAAATTGTGTGAACTTGTGGATTACAAAAGTAGTTCATTCCTTCTACAATTGGACAAAGTTAAACATGTGACACTTCCTATGTCATTTAAAATACACGTCGTGGGTTACTGGTTAGCTTTCTCATACAACGATACAACAGCAGCACGTTCCTTACTTGAATAACGTTCCCCCACTGTTATCTCTCTCTAATATCAGATGATTGGTGAGACTCAAAACAATGTTTTTTAGAGTGCCAAAAAAAAGTAGTGTAAAGGTATTCTTGTGTTTCTGGTGCGCTATATGCATATATTACATTAGGAATGCAACCTCAGGAAATGTGTTCAAGTCAAGACTAAAAACCCATCTTTTTAATATTGCCTTTAAATGACTAAATAATTACATGATGATTATATAATGATTGGAGCACTTAGAGATGCAACGTTTGCAGGAAAAGCGCTATACAAATATAAAGTTATTATTATTATATGCTAATCTGGTTACTATGGAAACGTGACGTAGCTAGTTAGTACAGGAAGGGGAAGTAGTGAGAAAAGTTGATCGTAGCAGAAAGTTTGTTTGTTTTCGCCCAAGTTGAACATAAAGAACTTAAACAGAAGTACGTTTACACATCGAAACGCAACATGGGAACGACGGCAAGCCAGTTACGGAAGGACCTGCTCTCAGAGTACCAGGTCAGTGTAAGGGGATCAACTTCTCCCGAATTGAGTTAATGGAGTCTTTACTTACAAGCGAGTTTGTTTAATCTCAACGAGACGTCCTTGATATAACTTCTAAGATAAAATGATCCTGTGAACTGTGAACATGACACCTACAGAAGTGAGACATCACTCACGTATATTGCAAAGATGCAAAGTGTGGAGAGAGTGGAAAGTGCCAGTGCCTCTCTGTTGGCCTTCCCTGTACAGAGTTCTGCACCTGCTGTGCAGAATGTCAAAACGTGTCCCCTAATGTTTGAGGACTTTATTTAATTGTACTTTGAATTAAGGTTCCAGTTTTAATTAAACCTGTACTATTTACACCTATGTTTTAGAGGCTTGCAATTTAGAACTAAACTTTATTTTATTGGGTTACTCTTATTCTGACTATTTGGTGATGTAGTTCAACCACCTGGTATTTCCCTCTCCAAATATGATGACCATCAGAGTGAGCATTCTTAACTTATAGGCTATTATGCCACTTATCCCCCATTCGGAATTTGACTGTATCTGTAAGAGGCTGTAAGAGGTAGGCCTATGTCTAAAGAAATCTCATTTGCAATAGAACTGTATGAGATATTTCCATACAACTACTGGTTAGTGTTCAATAGCACCCTAGACAATTCAATAATTATATATTTTTCAGGGATTTCTGTTTTTCTGATAAATGAGAGAAAAGTGATGGAGTCCTATGTTCCTGTCACCAAAAAGTACAATTTCCGTCTAAACTGAAGCTAAGTTTACAGGACTATAATTCAGTATTTATTTAGGTAAATAGTTGTCTGACTATTTGGTGATGTAGGACAACCACCTGGTTCATACCTCAGCAAATCTGAAGAGGAAAAGAGTGATCATTCTCAAGTTAGGGGCTTTTTTGTCACCTTCCCCATATTCGGCCTGGTCTAATTTGGCTCTTTTTCAGGGATTGGGGTAGCTCTAAAGAACAACCCAAAAAACATATTTCCCCCCCAAAATAAAATTTGACAACAATCAATTTCATTAATGGGAGACCCTAAAGATAAGAAAAATCATTGTTGTCATTTGCTCTACCTCGGGTAGGGGTATCTCAAAAACTAAAGCCTTTTTTGAGGACTTGCTGCTAGACTATAAGACAGTTATGATTATTTGATATGCGTGTAACTGGTTTATTGAAAGTAACATGTATTTGTTCTCCCTGCAGGAGCTGACATTTTTGACAAAGCAAGAGATTCTACTGTAAGTAGCTGTATTGCTAAATGTTATTTATTGCTTTTCTAACAAGATAATCATAATAATAATAATAATAACTTTATTTGTATAGCGATTTTCCTGCAAAGTTGCAGCTCAAAGTGCTTTAATCATTATATATTATATTAATTTAATTATTTTGTAACTTAAATGCAATATTAAAAGGATGGGTTTTTATAATCTTAATTTAATTATTTTGTAATTTAAAGGCAATATTGGCAAGATGACAGCTCACCCGTTTATAACAGTGCAGGAATTACACCAGTCATACCAAAGTATTTACTCTGGCCAAACTTCCTTGTAAATTGGACTTTCATACATTGCTTAAGAACATAGATTAAGATAAGTAAAAGTAAAATGTATTTCTATAGCAGACCAGGGGTCACAAAGTGCTTTACAAATACAAGAAACATAATAGACGAGCAAAAGTCATAGCAGGTTAAAATAGGCAAACAAGTGAAAATAAGAACAAGTAACAAACAACAAGTGTACAACAATATCAACAGGACACAGAAAGACAGGCTTTTGGGGTTAGCCAAAAGCCTGTCTATACAGGACAGTCTTTAGCTGTTTTTTAAAAATGTTTTTGAATGGCCCAGTTCAAAAAGCGGTATAAAAACATGGTTTTCACCAGGTACGAGGAGGAAGAAGGGCTTTGATAGTTGTTGTTTTCACAGATTATTTGTTTATTTACATGATCTGTTTTCTATTGTTGGTCAATATGTAAATAAGTAAATAAATTTGATTTAATAAAATAAAATAAAAAATTATATATATTTATATTGAAGTCAACTGCTGATTATTAATTATTAATCTCTGAGTATTGGAGAAGGGGTAGGATTAAATAAGCTTATGCTTCTTCCTACTCCTTTTCGGACATGTGAAGTAAATAGTGTTTTTTGTTTTTTTTGTTTTTCTTGTTTTTGTTTTGTCTTTTGTTGTTATAACTATTTCTCTCTACACATGTTCGAAATAAATGCATTCATTCATTCATTCATTCAATGGTTGTCTCACTCGTGTTTAGTGCACACAAGAAGTTCAGTGAGCTTCTGTCTAAAGAGGACAGGAACCTCCCCACTCCCAGAATACCAATGGATAAAATCCTGACACTGCCGGAGCTCAAGGTGACAATATTTCCAATTAAATTATCACTCAGTATTATTCAGTAATCGGTTGCAAAATGGTAAAGGGAAAGTACTTGTATGTTCACTTTGGTCCTGATCTCTCTCTGTGGTAAAACTGCAATAAGCCCATGCTTGTACTAATGTTGTATCAACATGTAATATGGAAATATAGCCTAGTATGTCTATGTGCTTTGTATTGGTCTAGTGGAGTTAAGCTGTTTATGTTATTATACAAGTGGAAAGGGGCCTGTTACTATTGTCATCAGAGGTAATCACACCATTACTTCACAGACATAAGTGTAACAATTCCTGATACGTCATGTTCTGTACCCACCTCCTCCTTCTAGTCTAATCCATTCAGGAAAAGGATCTGCAACGTGTTCTCAACCTCTGACATGAAAGACGGAAGCCTGACCTTTGAGGACTTTTTGGATCTCTTGAGTGCCTTCAGCGATTCAGCCACCCTGGAAATCAAATCCCACTACGCATTCCGTATTTTCGGTATTATGTTTGCTGAGGATACTTTTTTTTTTAAATGGTTTTTATGGTTGTCAGTGTTTTAGCTGGTTACACATTGATTGTTTTATCTTCTTAGACTTTGATGATGATGGCACTCTGGATGGTGGAGACCTAGAGAAGCTGGTGAACTGCTTGACTGGTGAGACAGAGGACACAAGACTGACCCCTGAAGAGATGAGACAACTCATAAACAACGTGAGTTCACAGTATTACAGGGTTCCTACGCAGGTCTGTGAAGTCAGGTCTGTGAAGGGGGTAGTGGTGGTCTAGTGGATAGTGAGTTGGACTTGGGATCGGAAGGTTGTGAGTTCAAATCCCGCCTGAAGCCACACCACTACTAGTGTGCCCTTGGGTAAGGCACTTAGCCCTCAGTTACTCCAGGGGGAATGTCCCTGTAATTCGTAATTGTAAGTCGCTTTGGATAAAAGCGTCTGCTAAATGGCAAAATTAAATTAAAATTAAAATTAAGTCTGGAAGAGTATGGTATATGGGTAATTTTTTTATACGGTGCCTTTTCCGTCCCCAGTACAAATCATGTTGTATTTTGTCTAAATTTGGACATACTAATTCCATTAGGTTTTTCGACATGTATAGTCGATTGTTATTTATTATGAATACAATGATATGGGCTTCTAAGTTGTTGTTTTCTACATTTTAAAAGCTTTGGTTAAAGATGTAAATGAGATTTTGCATGGGGTTTGGGATGTCCATTCAACTTCAATTGTTGTTCATTCAACTTCAATCCCAAAAATAACTATTAAAAACATATACATTTCCAAATATGTTATTATTATTATTTCATTTTCCTGATCAATATCTATTGAAATCAAATATCGTTTTTATCCATTATTTTTAAATTTTGTACCAAAAATTAAGGTTGTATGTTTGTCCCTGCGATCACTGTCCACCCTGTTATGCTGTGTTAATGTCCCTTTTAAAAGAAAACCATATTTCTCAATCACATCAGTGGAGGGGATTTCAAATGTTGTAAGCTGTGTGATTTTCTACCTCTTTTACCATCTGATTTTTATGTTTTTATCCAGTGAGTTTAATGTGGTTGACCATAACGTGTCCACCCTGTTATGCCTAAATATTGAGGAGATCAATCAAATTGAATAATTTCAAAAAAACTATTTAGTGCAAATTAGATTCCTCATCAAGTATTCATGGTCATTCTAGCCATTATGCTAACACAGGCAGGCTAAAGGCTAACTTTAACTCAAAATGTCCACCCTGTTAGTGTCCACCCTGTTATGTGTCCACTCTGTTCTGGAGACACTCGCCCTATTCAACTACAGAGGGTATTCTAAATAAAATACAATTTAGGTGCCTGAGCTCGACCACTATGTTTTTCAGCAAGCTAGATATGTCCTTTATCTAATAGAACATTAAAATATAGATAAATCAACCATTTATTTTTCATCAAGTAATGAAGTCCAAATGGCACCGTATAAAAAAGAATGACCCATATAATATTGACCATTTCCAGACCTGGTAAAGTATGGAAAACACACATAAAAACTATTGAAACTATTAAAAAAAATATATATATATACGTATATCTTTAGAGCCAGATCATTTACACATATTTACACGTGTAAAATCTCAGAGGTTACAGAAACAATGTTTAAGTTATCTGTGCAAGTTATTAAACATGTAAGTAAAGTATCTGCTTGCTCAGCTGTTTTTGTTTTCTTCCCATAAATGGCAGATTCTTGAGGAGTCAGACATTGACAAAGATGGGACAGTGAATCTCTCAGAGTTCCAACATGTCATTTCCAGATCACCAGACTTTGTCAGGTGAGTGGGAGTTTCACTAGAATATGCCTCAACCATCTGTGTTTGCTTATGACCTTCCCCCTAATGTTTGGATTCTTCTCCAGTTCTTTTAAGATCGTGCTGTGAGGCCCATTACCAGAATAAAAAGATGCTCTGAAGTCCACTTGATTCTCAGAAGACTTTCATCTTAATAAGAATATTTTAAGAGATTGTGCCTTAATTATGTATTTTATGTTTCAATTATGTGTCTCTGTAGATTTTCTAAATGTGTTTGAAAAATGTATTTATACATAATACCTGTGCAATAAGATCTTTCTTCTTTTTTTCTTTTTTTTTAAAAACAGTTTGAAGATGTAAGTTTGTATCAATAGTTCAAATAAAAGTAATCAAGTCTTAACCTGCCTTTTTTATTATCTATTATATGTCTTAAAAAAATCATACAAAATATGTCCATTCCAAACTCCCAAGGAATCAAAACTGTGCAGTATTTCCATTCCATGTAGTCCTTGGTTACGGAGGTATGATGTGTGTTAGGGTGGGCTCCATGTAGTCCTTGGTTACGGAGGTATGATGTGTGTTAGGGTGGGCTCCATGTAGTCCTTGGTTACAGAGGTATGATGTGTGTTAGGGTGGGGCTGGTTGAACTTTGACTGCAGATACAAATGTGTTCCATGGTCCACATGCCACATCCACCACCTGCAGGTGCTGATCTCTGAAGAACTCAACTTGTCTTGGCTCATCTGAACTGATCACAGTCCCCTGTCCTAGCTGGCCATATTCACCTGAAACAGTGATTTAAAAAAAAAAAGAAAGAAAGAAAGAAAGAGCATGGATGTATTCATTCTCATGATGATAGGGTATTGTAACAGTCTTGTTATAATGGGATAAATCATATCTATCGATTAGGAATTAATGGTTCTGTTAATGCTATAGAGCCACAAATAGATGATTATTAAGAGTATTATAACGGTCTTACCCCAACCCCAAGTGTAGAGATCACCTCTGCCTGAAATATAAACAAGTCACCTGGTATCACCTGACGAATATCACTCATCATATAATGCAGTATTATTATTATTTTTGTAATCAATTATTTATATAATGCAGTATTATAGGCCTGCAGGTGAGGGACTTACTTGTGACTGCTGCAGTATGGCGCGACCCACAGCTGACCTTGCTGACCTCACATGACTCAGTGACGTCCATCAGGGCAGGAAAGGCCTGGATGGTTATGAACACCTCTTCACTTCTCTCCCCCTCTTGTGTCTCCTCACACGTGGATGTGCTGGCATCTAAGCACCATATTAGAGCAATTCAGAATATGTATGTAGGAGTAAATATCCATTTGATAGATGATGACAGATGCTCCCTCAATATTCAACTGTTAAATACACAGCTACCCCAATTGTTTTCACACCTATTTAACTAATGGAATCTTGAATCTATTGTAACTTCAGGGTTTGACAGACCTGTGTGTTGGCTCTTGTGCTGCTGCTCCCTTCTCAGGGCTCGTGATGGAAGCCCCAGCTGGCCACTCTCGTTCCAGCCCCACACGTACATGTCTCCTCCGGCTGTGGACAATACTAGTGATCATCACAAGCACCATTTGAAAGAAAGGGTCTTTCTCAGATGATATAGGGGTGGGGTAGATGATAGATAACCTATGCATATGCTGCTGCTTTGTTACAAACTAAACTGACACCATAGATAACTAGATAAAGTTTCACAAGGGTTAGGGGAGATGGTTAGGGGTAGGGGAGGTTGTAAGCATGGGAGAGCAGGTAGGTTTTGAGGTGGGATTTAAAAGTGGAATCCTTTCATAGAAAGTCTTACCACTGATGCAGACCGAGTGCCAGCCCCCGGCCGCCACGCTGCCCATAGGCAGCCCACACAGCGCCTCCACTGCTCTGGGCTCCTCCTCGTTACTCAGGTCCCCGTGTCCTAGCTGGCCATGGCTGACAACACCAAATCAACACAAGAAGACAATTCGATGGAGACTTGACTGTGTGGAGAGCACCGATGCTCATGTTCTGTCAGCTGTGCCTTTGATGCAGTATGCTCTGATTACACTCCATTACTTCCCTGATGATGTGCCAAATGTTCCGAAAAAGATTGACATCTCTTAAATTGTTATTTAACTATACACTGAGTCTTTTTTTAAATGACTGGCCAGGTGAAGAGAATAGACTCCCTAGAAGAGTTGAGTTTCAGTTCTGTTTACCTGCCAGAGCCCCAGGTGTAGACAACCCCAGAGGCGGTCAGGAGGACGGCGTGGTCAGTCCCTAGCACCAAGCTCACAGCCTGCAACTGTGGTGAAAGGGAACGGTAGAAAGGAGGTTTGGAGGCTATGTACCCCCCTGGAACTAACGGGAATGCAAGTGGGGGCCCTACAATGCACAGAGACAAAAGAGAAAGATGAGGACATTGTTGTTGATATTCAACTATAATGAGAGCGACATTACATGTACATTTTTGGCATTTAGCAGACGCCTTATTCCAAAGCGGCCTGAGCTAGATTACTCTTCCTGCTACGACTGGTGGATTGATGACTCACTTGCTTAGTCAAATGTATTGATTGTAAGTCGCTTTGGAATAAGGCGTCTGCTAAATGCCAAAAATGTAAAAAAAAATAACGACTTACAATCAATACATTTGAATAAGCAAGTGAATCATCAATCCACCAGGCGTAGCAGGAAGAGTAATCCAGCTCAGGCCCGGGGCCATTGGCAGTCTCAGTGATAGAAGGAACAACCTTCTTCTATCACCTTCTTCTAAACCTAGACTTTTTATTTTTTACTTTTTATTATTTACAATCACAAGACAGTAGGCCTACCAGCTTGCTCTGTGGAGGTTATTTCCCTGCTCCAGACGGGTTTCTTCTCATCTCTCTCAGAGGTCCAGCACTCCACTTTGTCAGGGAAAGCCAGGATGAGGTGTCTCTCGGTGACGTATGCATCCAGACACCCGCGGCTTTCCCGTACATACCCGTCACAGCCTTCATGACCGGGCTCTGCCCTAAAACCGGACAGGCACACCCGTCCATCACCTAAAAAGGTGAACATTTATGTGATACAGTCTGTGATGTGTCCTGTTTAATACTGTTATTACACAGCAGAGGGCGTTGTCAACTACATCACACTATGGAAAGAAAGTAACTAGTTAGGCTACAATAGGCTTACTGTCAATCAATCACTGATTCATTGTTGCAACTCCTATGAATTGTTTGAATTGTTGGTACACATGATGCACGTGGTTTCATTAACTGGTGTTCATTGAGGTCTCGAGGGTTTGGTTTGGTTATTTGGATCCACATTAGATACAGCAAATATGCAGTAGCTATTATTCCTGGGGTTAGGGTTTTTCATCTTAAACACAATACACTTCCATAACATTCATACATACACACACGCATGCACGCACGCACGCACACACACACACACACACACACACACACACACACACACACACACACACACACACACACACACACACACACACACACACACACACACACACACACACACACACACACACACACACACACACACACACACATACATACATACAGTAGCTCTATTAATTACTTTTTAGTTGAAGACAACTTAATAACGAAATAAAGAAAAATAATACAGGAAGAAAAGTGGAGACAAAAACAAACATAACTCTCCTTACCTTTGGGATCACAAGGTAGCTCAATTCACCAGTGAGAAACACTGCATTGTTTTCAGGGAGGGTGTCCCATATGTAAACAGATACATCTTGATTTTTTTTTTTGTTAAAGCAACTTCTGTTACTATCTGAAACTAAAAAGCGTGGCAATGAATTCCCTGCCACCATAGCTCTGTAGTGAACCGTGTGGGGTGAACGTTACCTTCCCCATCCAGGCGAGCTCTTTGACTCCAACTTGTCCTGATTCTCGTGTTGTCGTGTGGGACACGGGCCTGGGTCGGTCCAGGTTCTTCTAAAGGGGTTGGGCTGGTCACTCGAACATCTTCTCCAATACTTCCTCCTTCACCCTTCAGTCTTTCGTTAGCTCGTATCTGTCCAAAGCCATTGAAGCCAAATCCGAACCAGTTCATTGGCACAACTCGAGGGTGGCGGCCCACTAACTAGATGAACGCGAATAGGCTCAAATCACCCATACATTTATGTACCGTTATTTGGTGACACGTGGGTCAGATTATTGGGTCAGAAATGGGTACAAATTATCAAAACACTTCTTCCTCTTCTTCTTCTGTTGGGTTTAACGGCAGCTTGCATCCTTCGCGTTGCACTACTGCCATCTGCTGGATTGATCCAGTTACTACATTGTCCATCTCGTCACAGCCTCCCTATCAGGCCAGTTCTCTTGAGAAAGCTGACCAGACACCTCCTGCCCTGTCCACTCCCACCACACTCCAATACCTCCAAACCTTCTCTTGTCAGTCCCCATCTGTTCAGTCCCTCCATAATTTCCTGTCTTTCTGACGCATATTTCCTGCAGTTAACAAGTACATGTTCTACTGTTTCTTTTACATGACAATAGTCACATAATCCCGTCGGATGTTATCACACTACCCACTCTGTTTATCACACTACCCACTCTGTTTATCACACTACCCACTCTGTTTATCACACTACCCACTCTGTTTTGTATTGCATATAATTGTCTTCCTCTTGCAGGGTTCCTACACCTTCTGAAACATCAAATTCAAGCACTTTTCAAGGACTTTCAAGACTCAATTCCCTCAAATTCAAGGACCCAACACGGCATAGTTTGAGACAATTCTAGATGAGAATTGATATAATAGGAACTATCCGCTCACAGGCAACAATTAAAAAGAGAGGCTTGAATGTGATGAATAGATGGTCTCTTGCCCTCTCTACCACAGCACAGCAAAACAATACATTGTGAAATATGTGTAAAGTTAATGTTAAGCAATATCTTATCTACTATAATTACGTAAAACATTTTTTTTAGAGAGAGAGAGAGAGAGAGAGAGAGAGAGAGAGAGAGAGAGGAATTCAAGCACTTTCAATGACCCATGTCTATTTTCCAAAACTTTTAAGGCCTTGATTTTTTTTCTCAAATTCACAAACTTGCAAGGATTTCCTGTGGGAACCCTGTCTTGTCTCCTGATCCCACTGTTGCTGCCACTTTCTATTGGCTTCCCTCCACACAATACTCTTTCCCTCTGATTTTAATATTTGAATTTCTGTGTCTGTTTCCTTTTTTAACAGCTTGTTTGGCTAGTTTGTGTACTCTCTCATTGCCCATGATGCCCGTATGTACAGGGACCCAAATTAATGTGACCACAATTCCTTGCTTCACTACCCTTGAATGTACTTCCATTATACTGTGTATTAAGGGCCAATCCCAATTCACCCCTACGGCTTCGTTTTCACCCCTATGGCTTCGTTTTGCTTTCGTTCACGTTTAGGGTAGGGTGTCCCAATTCATATTTCACAGAGGGGAAGGGCTAGCTATGACTTCGTCGGAGGGCTAGCTATGACTTCGTTTCGAGCGATTTGAGGACCAGACTAGCTTTGAAGCCGTACCCCTTGATTCCAGCATGCATTGCAAATCATCTACAGAAATGTTATGTCGCTCTATTCAATGCGGAAATGTCATTACTTTCTCTGTAATTACTTATTAATAAAGATTTGAAAAATGATGATAACCATCTTATTATCTTAGTTTAATGTCATTACAATGCATTATAGACCTTTTCTTTATAACAAGCATAACCAAAAAAATCGCTTTTATGTCGAGGTGCTGTGTCTAACGTTACAGGCTGATTTGTGGACAGTCGCGCATATGACATATTTCCATGTCTGATGTACTAATGTCATTTCAATGCATTATAGACATTTAACAAGCATAACAAAACAATCGCTGTTATGCCGAGGTGCTTACGCTTGTGCCTATGCTTAACATAGAAAGTTCCACAGACCAGCGCGCTCGGGTTTAGCAGTAGAGGACTGTAGCCTACCTGATCACTTCCATTATTAGACTACCAAAGCAGGACACTCATATCTGCGCGTTTGTCACAGGGTGACAGACAGTCACCATGTTCCTCTGCCCCGGCGTCAGTCCAATGGAATCGTCAAGCACAGCCTTCCCCATAGAAATACATCGGTGCTGTAAGTCATGCATTTTCCATGTTTCCCATTGATGGTATATATGACGCCGTAAATGTAACTAAAGTTCAGCCGCGAAGTTGTTGCACTGTTGTCCTAAATCAGTGCAGACTGGCAGGGTAGAAGCACAGGTTTCATACAGGTTAGAGCGCCGTTATTCTGTCATGGTCTGATAATGAAGCATTGATCTTTTTTATTTGATGACTTGTTTGATCGATTGATAGCGTAAAAGTGAAGTTGTGAATGAGTCGCGAGCGTCAATGCTTTTCTACGATACTACTGATGACGTATCAGTCTTGAAGGGTTGTCCCATTTCACAGGGGTAGATTTCAACCCCGACGGCTTGTGGCTCTGTTCGAAGGCCTTGGCTCGAAATTGAGTCACACTCGAAAACGAGCCATAGGGGTAGAAAAGGGAATTGGGATTGGGCCTAAGTCTTGGCGCTTGCTAGATGTACCACGCTTTAATGAGCAGCAGACACTTGTGATTGGATTTCTAAACCAATTGCTGACTGAAGTGAACCCCCAAGTGGTTGGGGATACAAACAGTGTGTGAAATCAACACGACCTTGTGTTTCTCTATCGCTCTCTTGATGCCCCCCACCATCCCTCTCTCTCCTATCAGTCATGCCGCATCGTAGTGCCCGCCTGGAATTGCGTGGGTACTACCAGTCCGACAATGACTCCGACAGCAGCACCGCAAGTGTTTCAGCTCCTGTCTCAGTCCTGACCCCAGCTCTGGCCCAGGCCCCCAGGCTGAGCCTGCTTCCTCCTGTCTTAAGATGGAGGTAAAGAAGGAATCCCTGATGAAGTCCCTGGAGGATCTGAAGGAACGAGCCAGATGCCTGTGGAACCGTCTGGATGGTCCTGAGCAGGAGACACAGGGGTTTCAGGAGAGTGGGCAGGGTACACCCAGGTTAGAACCTCATAGATTTACTAATTTTAATTTTAATTTTGCCATTTAGCAGACGCTTTTATCCAAAGCGACTTACAATTACGAATTACAGGGACATTCCCCCTGGAGTAACTGAGGGCTAAGTGCCTTACTCAAGGGCGCACTAGTAGTGGTGTGGCTTCAGGCGGGATTTGAACTCACAACCTTCCGATCCCAAGTCCAACTCACTATCCACTAGACCACCACTCCACATTTACTGCGGGTACAAATTACATGTTGAAGGCCTAACCGCTAAATGTACATAGTTCTTGGACCACATTGAAATTTCAGTTCTTATGTATATATTACAGTATTTTTGAATATTCTGTGGTGTCAGCGGGCTAACTCTTTGGTCCTGCTTTTTAACTTGGTTACCAATGGCTAGAGCTCACACCCTCTACTGACATCAACAACACCACACTAGCGTTTCTGCATTTCAGTGTAGAGCCCATTTTAGTACCCATTTCCCCCCCCATGAGTCTGCCAGTGCCTGAACCCATACTTATTTATCATCCATACAGGGAGGAACTGAAGAATCTTACGGAGCCCCTCTGGGGTCACCTAGGAGAAGAAGAAAAAAAAAGAGTAAACTGTGGCCTCAGATTCATAAACTGTGCGCACGGTTTAGTAAACTGTGGCCTCAGATTCATAAACTGTGCGCACGGTTTAGTAAACTGTGGCCTCAGATTCATAAACTGTGCGCACGGTTTAGTAAACTGTGGCCTCAGATTCATAAACTGTGCGCACGGTTTAGTAAACTGTGGCCTCAGATTCATAAACCGTGCCCTGCGCTCAGTTTCATAATCACTCCGCACCTGACGTAAACTGAGGGCTCCCTACTCCTGCCCGTCCGCTGCGCATGTTCGGCAAGTTCATACAGTCAGCATCCCACTTTCCCAAAATTCACGTTGTTGTAACTGGTAAGTAGACTAATGTTATAACCTACATAAATTACACATATTTACATTCATCCAGGATTCTATTACTGTAACCGAATACCGAAATCTGAAGCAAGCCTACACTGACATTTTAGCAGTGTTGATAGCCTAGCCTAGGATAATGTTAGCCGACAGCCTGCCAACGCTTAGCTGTAGCCTACGGTACTGTAAATGTCATATCTAAGCCCGACGGTATAGTGCTCTAAATCATAGAGTAAAGAGTAGCTAGTTGTAGACTGTCATTGATTTATGAGTCTAAACTTTGAGTGAAAATGGGGAGTTAGCTATAAATGGTTACATGTCGGCTATCCGACATGCCGCCATTCCGACATCTCGCCATTCCGACATGCTGCCATTTCGACATGCTGGCTTTAGAACATTGAGTGTTAGGTTGTTGCATAATTGTCTGGACAATTGTCTGGCTAGCTACCAGCTCCCAAGCAGCAACGTTTATAGATGACACACAGAAATTCTGTAGACATTTTTACCAATATATTGCATTAGGCTACACAGATGTTTATTTCATGTAGGCTACTTAGACTGGGCTAGATATTTTTGAATAAATTAAGATTACTTAAGTTATGTATATAGGGAGAAAATAGAATAATATAATTGAGTGGAATTGAATTTAGTGTTGCTAGGATTATAAATCAACGTTAAAATAACTGATGATCACTTAACTGTACCTTTTGCATGGTTACTTATGCAGTTTGTCTGTTTTTCCTCCCCAGAAATTGGTTCCCAGCGAACTTGTGCCAGTAGCCTTCCGCTCTGTAAGTCAGAAGTGTGTTTCTTTGATTCTTCCTCTCATCTCATCCATCTTAGCTGATGCCTCCCTACCCCTCACCATTTGTCTTTCCCTCTGTTTATTCACTTTTCACTACTGTTCAGTTTTGTAACTCAGAAATCTACAGTAGGCTATTACTGTAGGTATTCAAATACATTGTTGAGGTGAGGAGAGGTCTGAGTCCATCTACAGCTAGTGATGATGCCATACCTTTTTTTAGTCACTGAATTGTATTCTTTGATAGAATGGATGAGTTGGATAAAGAGTGGATCACCTTTTTACGTGAGCAACGGAGGTTGGATGAGAGGGTTATCTCAACGTTCATCAATGAAAAGGTATGCAATGTTAGCTAGCTATAAAGGAGGTATAGATTAAGGTCACCGTGACCTCACTTTTGGCCTTGTCAATGTGACATTTCAGGAACGGCTTGAGGAATTGTTTTCACAATTGGCTACTTGGGACTCATTTAATAAAATACATTAAGCCTTCACAACATACTTTTTTGAGTCTAGACAGAGGATGTAGGCCTAAACAACAACCTGACTCTTGTTGGCGGGGCATACATCCACAAAGCAGTATTTCTAGTTGGAATATTGTAGTTTCCAGACTGGAAAAGGGATTGGGGCACACACACAGGACTTTGGAAAGAGGGTGAGGGCATGCAAAGAGGGTGAGAGGCACAAGTTCCATAATGTTTTTGTTTTTCAGATTGACTGCTATGCTGTCCATGGGATGACAGATGACGAGCTAATGAGTTATGTACCCAAGATTGGAGACCGGATAGCTATTCGGCAGTACTGCAGAAGAGAAGTAGCTGCACTTGAAGGAACCACCACAACTGTCTCCAAAGCTACAGAAAGGTTGATGTCCAAACTAAAACAAAGACGGGGCACTAAAAACACTGAAGATGTTTATTCTGGAAAACGGGCCTGCAAAACCAAAAACACTGAAGGGGATGATCGCGCTGGAAAAATGTGGGGGAACAAAAATGCTTCCAAAGTGAAGCGCACTTACCAAATGGGGTTGTTTGAAGAAGTTGGGGGCTCTTTCAATCAAGTGAAAGGGAAAAGAGGAGGCGGCACTAGACACCTAAAAGCAGAAAAGAACACCACAATGGCATTGTTGGTTGAAGTAGGAAAAGCCCTTTTTTTCCCTCACGGGAAAAGTAAGCTTGGTGATTTGAATGAATTTGATTTCACAATTAGGGACTTCACCGAAGTGGAGCTTGATCCATTGCTGAGTCTGGGTCAACTGTATGAAAGTCTAAAAGTAAAAATGTTGAGAGTCTACCTATCTTGTAAAGCAAGGTCTGACACTGGAACACCTTCTCCGCCTGCAGCTGTTTCCCCGCCTGCAGCTGTTTCTCCGCCTCCAGCTGCCTCTCCGCCTGCAACTCCAACTGGATTTGGTTCTGCTCCTGCTTCTCCACCAGAGTTCGATTCTCTACCTGCTTTTTTACCTGGATTTGGCTCTCCACCTACTTCTCCACTTGGATTTGGTTCTGCTCCTGCTTCTCCACCAGGGTTTGATTCTCTACCTGCTTTTCTACCTGGATTTGAATCGCCACCTGCAACTGCTTCTCGGCCTAGACTTGCTTCTTCACCTCCATCTGCTTCTACCTCTACAGCTGCTTCCACAGGGAGCAGGCACCCCATTATAGTTGATGAGGAAATACAGATAGGCTACTCCTTCATGGATGACACCATCAGTCTGGATGATACCCTACCACTAGATAATATATCATACCCTCTGGAAAGTGCAACAGTTGAACCTCCCAAGGTCACAAAGCTAAGGCTTCACAGGGGAAATGTGTTTGAAGAGTTAAATGCTGCCTGTAAGGATGGTCGTCTATCTGTTGATGACACTCTCTTGGAGGTGGCGATGGTTCTACCCAATGGTACCACAGAGAAGGGAGAAGACACTGGTGGAGTCCTGCGTGATGCTTTAAGTGAATACTGGGAGACCTTTGTTATGAAATGCACTTGCGGAAACGCTGTGAGAATACCTATGACAAGACATGACATGACAGATGAATGGGAAAACATAGCTTAAGTAATGGTCATAGGCTACAAGATTGCCAATTATTTCCCTGTAGTACTGGCCAAGCCCTTCCTCTTCTACTGTCTTGGACAAAAAATCATGGATGATGACCCAGTTTTTAGAAACAGTTCCCACTGAAGAAAAGGACGTTTCTGAGCAAGCAATGAAGGACTTGAAATCAATTTCTGGAACAGAGGAATGGATGGATTTCCTAGAGGCACATCATGTAAAACGTCTTGTCACCGAGGAGAATGTCAGGAAGACGTTACTTGAAGTGGCACACAAAGAAATAGTGCAGGATCCAGCATATATAGCTGACTGTTGGAGCACTGTGTTGAAAGGGCTGAAACTGGATGAAGTGATGACCAGCCTCACTCCTACAAGCAGGAAGGTTGTAGCCAAGCTACAGTATGAGAACCTCAACAAAAGAGAACAGGGGATTCTGGATTTCCTGAAGAAGTTCATCAGGACCTGTAGCGAAGCTCGGCTCAGGAAATTTCTCAGATTTTGCACCGGTAATTCTGCAAGAAAGTTTCAGTTATTTGATAGTATTAACCTATTCCTTTGAAGTCTGTTCAGTGCTGTAAAAATGTATTGACTAATACTAATCAGTCAATTAATTGACTAATGGGTGGCATCCATACCATTTTGTGTTGTCTTTAATAGGTGCAGACCTCCTGGTTGCCAAGGAAATCCACATCCGATTTGTTGAGCCTAAGAGTACCTTTACAAGAAGCCCCCAGTCCCACACATGTGGGTGTGTGTTAGAAGTCCCAAACAACTATGGATCATACCTTGAATTGGCAGAAGAGTTCACCAGCGTCCTTGATGCAAACGTGTGGGTGATGGACATTATTTAGTGGTAAGTGTCAGGTGTGTGAGTTCAATGTACATGATTGGGTATGTACATCTACAACTGCATGTAGCTCATGTTATGCTTCTCTATTCTACTGTAGGTAATTCACCATCTCTCTGGAGGTCCCCAGGAAACGGTGTTGTTGTGGCAGAATGGCACCTTCATTCTCTCTCTTTCCGTAATTCTGCTTACCCTGAGTTTCTTTCATGTTATGTTATTAACAGTATATCAGGGTCCTCAAACAGCATGCACATTCGTCAATTATTCAACAAAAATGGGGACTATTTATTTTTGTACATTCATTTTATTATTTCCACTGCCAGGATTCAGTTTACCCTGGGTTAGTTTCATGTTTAACAGCATATCAGGGTTCTGATTAACAGTATATCAGGGTGCTCAAATAACATGCACAAGTCAATTATTCAACAAAAACGTGGCATTATTCTTTGTCATTTATTTGATTATTTCCAGTGCTAAGGTTCAGCTTACCCTGAGTTTCTTTCATGTTATGATATTAACAGTATATCAGAGTTCTCAAATAACATGCACATTAGTCAATTTATTAAACAAAAATGTTTTGACTTTAATTTTGTTTTGCCATTTATTTGATAATTTCCACTGCTAAGGTAAATGCATTCTATTCTGTAGTTTTACTCAAGATACTGACATCCCAGGTTTGTCCATCACCCTTTCAAAATAATAAGAGTCTGAGTAAGAGGCTGCTTGGAGCTGGCCCATGTGAATGTATTCCAGAGCCTGGTGATGGTCCTCATATGAATCTCACTCACTCAACATTTACAAGTGCAGACAATTCTTCCCTCAAGGAAATGTAGAGGTCAATTGCCATGAATGCATCCACAGGAACATGGAGATAGTTTTGTGCCATTATGTGGGTGCACAGGGTGAAAACGTCCTCATCACAAGCTATGTCATGGCGGTGGATACAGTCGCCTTCACAGTTGGTACGATTTTCCTCCGACACTTGACACAGATAATCGCCTGTGCCATACAATTCAGGTATGGTATACATGACATCCGGGCGACCGTGGGGAACAAGCTCATTCCTTGATGGACGAATCAGATGGCTGTTCCAGGTCTCCTTAACTGAATCCAATTCATCCTGCGGACATGATCAGAGTAATACCAAATCAAATTACAAAATTGATTACTGGGAAAAGTTTAGGCCTTTTATTAAAGTATAATCATAGGCCTGTTGGTTAGAGTATTTTAGGCTATACATGTCTACACCATCCATTGTTGATGCCACTTACCTGAATCAAACCAAGGAAGCAGAATAAGATAAGGTTCTTGTCCAAGAAGTCACCATCAAACTGACCTTCATCTTTGAGTCTGTGAAGATGTTGGAGCCAAAACTCCACACACTCTTTACGAAGAAAGCCCCACCAGCTCTCTATTCTTTTATTGCTCGTGCTTTTACCATATATAAAGCTTTTGTTACCACCATGAGCATCATCATCATTGCGACGTAGGTAACGTTGTATATCCCGGATCGTACCGTTTTCTGTTCCCATATCTGCCCTCAGGATACGGGGGCATCCACCAAGCTCCTCTACTGTCTCCAGGTAATAACCTCCTATAACTTTGGGGTCACTGCTGGTACAATATGCATTCAACCACAACATTCTTCGGGAGAATCCGTCTATAGCTCCATTGATGCATATACCGAAAGGCTTCAATTTGTCATAAGAATCAACATGCCATACAAAATTGGGCCCTTTGGCAAAGTATGCTCGTCTGCTCAATCTTCTTTTTCTTCTGAGTGTTGTGCCCTCTGGGTCAAGAGTGGAGAGAATTAAGCGGACATCTTCTTTCCGTACACGCAACCCCCTTTCTTTGCATTTAGTGAACATCCACCTGTACCCATGCAGAGACCCTGAGCCTTGGAGCTCCTCCCTTATGAACTGTAGCGTTTCTGTTAAGCTGTCAAAATGTCGATGAAACAGTCCATTCTTCTTCAGGATTCGTTTGAGGGTTTTCAAGCTGAGAACAATCCTGTGTTTTGTGCTCAAAATATGAACAATGTCCTTGTAGTTCAGGCCCAGGTTAAAGTATAGTTTTATTAACTCCAGCTTATCCATAGGAGGATGAAAAAATACTGCTGATGAGAACTTAGGGTGGAGGGAGTTGATTCGTCCAGCTTTTCACTCAAATATTGCCTAGAGAGAAGCACAAAGAAGAGGGAAGATGAACAATGCTTATTCATGCTGCAATAAATAAAATCTAACTTGGGGGGGTTTAAATAAGTGTTATTCCACAAGTACAGGAACTACAGGTATACATTTTACCTGAAGATAATACACATATATAAAGTACACATATATATTACCGTTGCCTATATATATATATATATATATATATATATATATATATATATATATATATATATACAGGGGTGCACATAACTTTTTGGGGCCAGTGCTCAGAGGAGCACCTAGGGATGCTGCTTGGTGCTCCCCGAGCTCGCGAGTCACGACCCGTCCCACAGGATGGATGAAAAAGGGATACATGGATAACGCAAAACGACATTTATTCATAAATAAAGATGAACGAACAAATGATTGTGTGCAAAACAAATGCAAAATCAAATGACTGCTCTTTAAGCATGAAAGTCTGTCAGACTCCTTTAAACACAATGAAATCAACTGATCTCTTTAAGCACTGCTCTGTTCTGTAAACACTGAAATCAACTTTTCAACAAAAAGTTACAGCCTAAGCATGTATTTATAAATACTACAAGCTTAATCGTCATCATCACTGCTCTCTTGACTGCTGTAAATTATCACTGTCCTCAATTTCAACCATGGTAGAGGATGTTTTTTTTGTGATCAATTATTTTATTTTTTTTTGGTGCGCAAAAGCGCCCTCATGCGGCTGATCTGCCGCGCAGCATGCATTTTGGCGACGCATGCGCACTGGCGCACCAGTTATGTGCACCCCTGTATATATATATATATATATATATATATATATATATATATATTGAATCAGTTCTTCAATATCTCAACATGTACTAGAAGATACTCAAAGAAGATAATAATATTAATATCACAAAGCACATACAGTACACTCAACAAAGATTTTGGTATTGATAGGACTAGGCGGTTCTGCCTTGAATGGAGACTCCAGGGACCCCAAGTACCCAAACTGTGTTTTACCTCCTGAATATGACACCTGGCAATACAATACTACCGATTTCCACTACATGAGGCTTTGTGAAGACAAAGTCTTTCCCCATGACATCTATCAGTGTATTGGCAAATTCTACCATTGGGCACAGTTTAAAATTAATTAAAAACAAAAACCAAATGACCCCCCCCCCCCCCTATAAATAACTTATAACTCCATTATTTTATAGGCTACAGTAGTCTTAAGTGTAGCCGACTACCACCAAACTCCCACTAAGACAAAGCAAATCACCGCAAATACTGGATTGAGTAGGCTCTGCCTCAGGCTACTATCAAGCGGCTCATAATGAACGCCCCCAGTTTGGATGGCCAATCTATTACCTCGAAATGGACAAGGCATCAAACTAGGTTGCGTTTCATGACAATCGCGCTGGCAGTCATGTGACATATGCACACACTTCTAAGGTTTGGCTTGGTGTTTATTGTGGCACTGACAAGAGCTGGCTATTTCAAGTCATTGCATGCTTGATATCACGGCAAAGCCTCATTTGTATGCTTGTGTAACGGAGTAGAAAGGGCAAGTTCAATTATAGCTAAAATAGGTATAAACTGCGCCTTCTAGGGGTTTAATGACGTGGTATACCCGGGGTGTGTCCGTGACCCGGACGCTGTGTCCGTGACCCGGATGCTGTGTCCGTGACCCGGATGCTGTGTAAATATAGCTGGACAGTGCAATTGCACGGGACGTAACGTGATCTCCAGCAGTGCATTCTTAACCACTGAGACGAATGTAGCTCGATGACCCGTGTCCAGAAATTGATGCACTGTTGTTCTGCAGAATAAATGAACGTGAGCCATCCAGCTGAGAGTGATTCATGAAAAGATACACCCCGTCACATTGGCGCCGTGACCTGTGGACCTGAAGTCAACTCTTCACCTTGACCGGGACCACTCTACTGGATCACTCTGCTGGACCGCTCCTGCGTGCTGTCTGGTGGGCGGCGTATGGTTTCACTCAGTTCATTCGGTGATGTTATGCACAAATGGATTGTTGAATTAATGAATGTGATCTGTGATTTATTTTAGTTTTATTGCTGTTTTGGTGACATTTTTCTTTACTGGTCTTTTATCTGATTAGTCTGTATAGTACTGTTTTCTTGAATTGTAATTCAACATGAGCCACAGACCAGGATGTTTCAGTACGCCACTAAGCAGTAGCATTGGGAGGGGTAGAGCGATCCTCCTCAGTGGAGGTAGGGGGATTCCAGTGTTGAGTTATGATAGTCCTGTTCAGGGGGGTGATGTTCATGTTGTGGGTAGTCAGGATGCTGCTGGGGCCCTTTCAGTTAGTGGGGACACAGTTCCTTCTCAGAGCCACGACATTGATCATGCACCGAGCACACGGGTCAGTGATGCCCCATCCCCAATCTCTGCTTTCCAGTTACCTAATGTAGTGAGCCAGATGAGTGACATAATTAGAGATGTTGGTCTACAGCTGGCAGATAGCATACTTGCACGCCTTGACTCAACGCTACCTCCTCTTAGCACTGCGCATGTACAGACCACGCCCACTGATACATCCACCCAGAGTCTAGACCTGTCCCAAGTCCAGTTGGTACCTCACAGGAGGGTGAAGGAGCCTCCAACGTTCAGAGGGGATGATAAGGACGCAGTGAATGTGCGTGAGTGGGAAGACATAATGAGGAGTTATGTGAAAAAGGCGAACATCAGAGCAGATCAGCAGGCGGAAGAAATATTCACCCATCTCAGGGGCAGGGCTAAGGATGTAGTGAAGTATGGGACGAGGAGCAGTGGCATTAATGTCGCTGAAAACCCAGAGGCCATCTATGGTCTTCTACGTAAGCATTTTGCTGCTGTTCCCTGTTCACCTATCCCCCTAGCCGACTTCTACACCACGCTGCCGAAGAGTGGTGAGGATGCGTATGACTACTGGCTACGCCTCAATCAAGCTGCAGATGTTGCCACTGATCGCCTCAAAGAACAAGGTAAAACACTTGAGTGCCCTCTCCTGGAGGTGACACGTATGTTCATCAGGAACTGTCCATCCAAAGAGCTTGCCATGACTTTCAGATCAAAGACGATCGATAAGTGGACTGCTGTAGAGGTCCAAGATGTACTTGACGAGTTCCACACTCAGGTGTGCTCGAACGGTGCTGCCGCAGCCGTGAGTAAAAGGCCCAGTGAGGGTGTGCTAGTGAACAGAGTTGAGATGTCAGGCACTGATATGTGTTCACCTGAAAAGCAGGATACTCGCCCAGACAAGGGGGCAGAGGCTTTTGAACGTATCATTTCAATGCTAGAGAAAGTCCTATTGGAGAAGTCTGCTCCTGCTAAGGACATGTCAAACAAGCAGTATAGACCCAGCCCCCCCAGGATTGAGGGTCTGAATAACCTGCCGTGTGCTGTGTGTGGCGACGCTAGACACTCTGCTTGGACTCACTGCCGTGACCAGAGGCTCTGCTTCCAGTGCCATTCGCCTGGACACCCCAGATCCAAGTGTCCGATGCAGGGACGTGCCCAGTCGGCGCAGCAGGGAAACTTATAGATCTGCATTCAAGGGAGGACTGTGCAGATCCTGTTGATATCTCCCCAAATGATGAAATGGCTGATTGTGAGTCAACGTACAAGTCATTCATCTCCAGAGCGCCTTCGAACAAGACAGTAGTATTTCAAGGTCTACACAGAGTCCAAAGGTCTGATAGTTTATTCTACACCACTGTCTCCGCTGCAGATGTCTCTCTTAGAGCGATGATAGACAGTGGTTCTATGGCATGCACGCTTAGCGAGGCTGCGGAGGCGCGTCTCTTGCAGCGTAACCCTGATCTGAGAGGATGCCCCGCTGATGATGTCATTATCATAGGATGTGGTGGTCACCGAGTTGTACCTAAGGCAATATACAATGTCGATGTGGTGGTGTATGACTGCAAGATGGTCATCCCAATGCTTGTGGTGCCTGGACAGACCGATGACATGATACTAGGCAGTAATGCCATCAAGAAAATCCTAGAGTTGATGAGGAAGACTGACAGCTATTGGCGGCTGATATCTGAACATGGTGGTGGCAGTGATGGGGACTGTCATCACTTCTTCTCTCTCCTTTCCAATACAGAGAGATGGAGGGGTGAGACAGTGCCTGAGAAGGTTGGCACACTGAAGCTACAACAGTGTGTGGTGCTACAGCCAAATAGTGAGCATCTTGTATGGGGCAGACTCCCTGTGTCGGCACCTATATCAGAGGGCAGTACGGTGGTTGTGGAACCAACTCAGTCCAGATGCAGACCGAATAAAGTTCTGGTTGGCAGAGTTGTTACGCCGATGTGGGGCGACCGATGGCTGCCTATGAAGGTTGTGAATCCCACCGGTGAGCCGGTAGTGCTGAAGCGAAACACCAAATTGGCGGACGTGTTCCCCTGCATTGCCGCTGAAGATCTGTCCCCGCCCGACCACATTCAGTCTTCCCCACAATCCGTGACTGGTGAGTCTGTAGCAAGGCCCAAAGAAGACATCAGAAAGGCACTGGAGGAACTTGGTCTACGCGACCTAGACTTGGACGCGTGTGAAGTCTCTGACCTGTGGAGAGAGAAGCTTTGTCAGCTTGTTGTGAAATACGAGTCAATCTTTTCACGCCACAAGTTGGACTGTGGTGAGGCGTCTGACTTCGTGCACAAGATACATCTGGTGGACGAGAGGCCATTTCGCCTGCCCTACCGCAGAGTGCCACCGAACCACTACGAGAAGCTGAGGTCTGCCATCAACGACATGGAGGAGAAGGGCATAATTCGTAAGTCCAACAGCGAATATGCCTCGCCCTTGGTTCTTGTGTGGAAGAAGGATGGAGGATTGCGCATCTGTACGGACTTCAGATGGCTTAATGCGAGGACAACGAAAGACGCACATCCGCTGCCTCATCAGGCTGACGCGCTGGCTGCACTAGGTGGTAATGCCTACTTCTCCACAATGGACCTTACCTCTGGTTTCTGCAACGTGCCTTTACATGAGGACCACAAGAAATACACTGCGTTCTCCTCTCCCTTTGGCCTGCATGAATATAACCGGATGCCTCAAGGGTTGTCCAACAGCCCGGCTACGTTCATGCGGATGATGCTCTCGATCTTTGGGGATCAGAATTTCACCAGTCTATTGTGCTACCTAGACGATGTTATGGTCTTCGCTCCTACAGAACAGCTGGCACTCGAGCGTCTAGAGATGGTTTTCTCTCGTTTGAAGTACAACAATCTCAAATTGGCTCCAAAGAAGTGCTATCTTCTGCGGAAATCAGTACGGTTTCTCGGCCATATCATCAATGAGTCAGGAGTGCAGACGGACCCTGGAAAGGTTGAAGCCATTAGCCAAGTACAGGTATCCGATCTGATGGACAGTGATGGGGTGTCTCCTTCACAGAAGAAGATTAGGTCCTTCTTGGGCATGATGCTTTACTATCAGCACTTCATTGAAGATTGTTCCTCTAAGGCCAGACCCCTATTCAAGCTTCTCTCTGGACAGAACGCTGGAGAAAAGGCACGCAGAGGGAGAAAACCAGTGAAGAAATGTCACAATCTTGTAAAGCTCAAACCAGCTGACTGGACGCCCGAGTGTAGGGATGCTTTCGAGACATTGAAGCGCGATCTCCTGCATTCTGTAACCCTGGCCCATCCTGATTTCGCAAAGCCATTTATCCTAGCAGTGGATGCTTCATTCGATGGGATTGGCGCCG
Source organism: Nansenia antarctica (assembly GCF_963989245.1). Lineage (NCBI taxonomy): Eukaryota > Metazoa > Chordata > Actinopteri > Argentiniformes > Microstomatidae > Nansenia > Nansenia antarctica. The sequence continues at coordinate 12,627,701 of NC_137684.1, read as the reverse complement.
TCATCTCTCAGCTCCAGCCTGGTGATAAAGTTGCAAGACCAGTTGCCTTCGCTAGTAGGACGCTGTCACATGCTCAGTTGAACTATCCAGCTCACCGACTTGAGTTCCTGGCATTGAAGTGGGCTGTATGCGAGAAGTTTTCCCACTGGCTGAAGGGAGTGCATTTCACAGCGTGGTCGGATAACAACCCCTTGACCTACATCCTAACGAAGCCCAAGTTAGATGCATGCGAACAGAGGTGGGTGGCCAAACTTGCTGCATATGATTTCGATCTGAATTATATCCCAGGGCCTAGGAACATAGTCGCTGATGCGCTGAGCCGTGAGCCATTTGTTAAGTCCTGTGTGAGCCATCGCCTGGTGAGGGAGCCTTACCTGTCCTTGCTGGATCAGGTGAATGGAGTAGTGGCTGGTACGGTGCAGGACGCTTTCCGGCTGACTACCAACTGTCAAGGTGTTCAGCACACTGATGTCGACACAGATGAGGTCCTGAGTCCTGAGTCTTCTGGAGGTGCCATTAGTGCTGAGGAGGTGTCTGCTGTCATGGACGTCCACCGTACTGGGGGTGTTTCTCAGCTGCCCTACATTAATCCGGAGTATTTGCAATTGCCCGAGGAAGACCCTTCCATCGCCATCCCACAGAGTCAATTACACAATCTCCAGCAACAAGATGCTGTAGTGAGCAGGGTTCTCTTTTATATGCAGCGACATAGGAAACCAAATGCACACGAGAGAACAGCTGAGTCTAGCTGTGTGCTCAGGCTGTTGAAACACTGGAAGAAGTTGAGAGTGCGTAGTGGACTCCTCTACCGTGTGAAGAGAGACCGCATCAGGGACAAGAGGATCTTTCAGTTCGTCACTCCAGAAGCTCTGAAGCGACAAGTCTTGCATGGAGTCCACGATGCTGCTGGCCACCAGGGTCGCTCAAGATCATCCTCTCTGGCCAGTGAACGATTCTTCTGGACAGGCATGCAGAGGGATGTTGAGAATCACGTGAAGCACTGTCAGAGATGTATTTTGGGGAAGACTCCTGAACCACACGCCCGAGCACCTCTTGAGAGCATCCGCACTTCAGCTCCTATGGACTTAGTGTGCATAGATTTTTGGACCGCAGAGCAGAGCGACAAGAAGACCATTGATGTTCTTGTTGTTACGGACCATTTTTCTAAAGTAGCTCTTGCCTTCCCCTGTCGGAACCAGACTGCGAAACAAGTTGCCCGCTGTCTATGGGACAAGTTTTTTTGCATATATGGGTTCCCCAAAAGAATCCATTCGGATCAGGGAGCTAACTTTGAGAGTCGGCTTCTAAAAGATCTACTAGAGATGGCAGGTGTGCATAAGTCCCATACGACTCCATACCACCCCATGGGCAACGGCGTCACAGAGAGGTTCAACAGGACCCTCGGGGGCATGATAAGGGCCCTCCCTCCACTGAGCAAGTCCAGGTGGCCACAGATGCTCCAGACACTGACCTTCTGCTACAACTCCACTGTGCATGAGACCACGGGCTTCGCGCCATTCTACCTGATGTTCGGACGGGTCCCACGGCTGCCCGTGGATGTCATGTTTCATCATGTGCTGGAGGATGATGCCGTTGTCAGTCGTCATGAGTTTGTGCAACATCTGAGGAGAGATCTTTCTGAAGCAGCACAGATCGCTCAAAGGAATGCCATCAGGGAACAAGATCGTCACGCCAAACTGTACAACCGGAAGGTCAGAGGACTGCCGTTGGGTGTTGGTGACAAAGTGCTACTTGCCAATCGAGGTGAGAGAGGGAAGAGGAAGATCGCAGACCGGTGGGAATCAACTCCTTTCGATGTGGTGTCTGTGAGATCGGACATCAACGTGTACAGGATCAGAGATGTTGTCACGAATAGAGAGAAGGTTGTACACAGGAACATGCTGCTTCCGGTTGACTTCTTGACAGTTCAGGAACAAGATGGGAACCCGGCATCCCTAGAGGAGTCGCAGTCTATAGCTTCCTGTGCCAGTGTTCAGGGCTCTGTCACCTCTGATGTTGAAGAGGCCTCTCGGTTGCGCACCAGGGACTGGGTCTTGGAGTCGCCTGAGCACGCGGGGGCAGAGAGCATCCATGAGGAAGAAGTCAACGGAGGGACTATGCCCGTGCCGAGTGCCTCGAAGGAAGACCGACCAGATGAGTTGCTGGATAGTGTTCCTGATGACTCTGTACCTGACTGCCACACTGATTATCCCCCTGACACAGTATGTGACACAGTACACTCACCTGAAGCTAGATGTGATGCCCATGGTGACCTTCCAATTCTAGTTGAGGTTGAGCCGGAGCAGGTAGTTTGCACACGTTCACAGAGTGCTCAAGTTCCATCAGTTGTCACGAGATGTGGGAGGAGTGTTAGGAACCCAAATAGGCTTATTTGTGAGATGTCAGGGCAGATGCTTAAAGGGAGTACTGAGCCTTTCATAAGTTCTGCATTTAGTTTCATTGCGGCGTCTATGTAGGGGCGTAGTGCATCCAGTTTTTTTTCTTTATTTATTTTGCTTCCGGTCTGAGTCGTGACCTAGAGTCATGAGATCCTCTTGTAAGGGCAAAGTTATGTACAACTGTGGGATGTAGATGGCATCTCTTTCTCCTCTGTGATAAGTACGGGTTTTGGTACCAATCTGTCCTTACACACTTCTTATGGAAGAATTTATAATGTTGAGTTTTGGTACATCAGTGCTCGAGATCCACGTTGTTTTTTTGTTTTGTCATTTGTTTGTTTTTTCGCTCCTGTTTTTTTTTTACTGGCCTCCGGTTTTCATGCTGTTGCCCCATTTTAGTATAATTTAAGGGGGGTGTATGTAACGGAGTAGAAAGGGCAAGTTCAATTATAGCTAAAATAGGTATAAACTGCGCCTTCTAGGGGTTTAATGACGTGGTATACCCGGGGTGTGTCCGTGACCCGGATGCTGTGTCCGTGACCCGGATGCTGTGTCCGTGACCCGGATGCTGTGTAAATATAGCTGGACAGTGCAATTGCACGGGACGTAACGTGATCTCCAGCAGTGCATTCTTAACCACTGAGACGAATGTAGCTCGATGACCCTGCAAGTCCCGTGTCCAGAAATTGATGCACTGTTGTTCTGCAGAATAAATGAACGTGAGCCATCCAGCTGAGAGTGATTCATGAAAAGATACACCCCGTCACACTTGCAAACGATACCAAACCTAACTAGGTACGAGCGCGCAGTGGATGCGCATATGCGATTCAGTCACAGATTTGGGAGGGGGTAGGGTAGGCCTACATTTTAAATCCTAAAATGTTGAAATTATTTCAAACCTATGGGCCCCCTGTGCAATCTGCCACGCGCCTACAGCAGACCCAAACAATCAATTCAAGAACTATAATAACGGTATAACATAAGAACTGAAGCACAATAGAACAGCGCAACCCATAACTGACTACACCGCCGATGAAAGCTATGTAGGCTATCGTGCCGGACGGGTGGCTGGCAACGCTGAGGTTTTTGCATGAAAAACGCAAACAATGCACAGTAAAACGTGGAAATTATAAAAGCACAAAGCTTACTATCTAACTTATATCACTATCAAAGAAGTTGGCTTACCCATTGCGGTCCAGGCTATCAGCTGCAGTTGAATACAGGGAAATGAAGGCGAGACCGGTTTACGCAAGTGCGGAGTGATTATGAAACTGAGGGCAGGGCACGGTTTATGAATCTGAGGCCACAGTTTACTAAACCGTGCGCACAGTTTTTGAATCTGAGGCCACAGTTTACTAAACCGTGCGCACAGTTTATGAATCTGAGGCCACAGTTTACTAAACTGTGCGCACGGATTACTCTTTTTTTTTTTCTTCTCCTAGGTGACCCCAGAGGGGCTCCGTAGAATCTGAAGGGACTTCCGTTTTTTTTTTTTTCAACTAGCTTGCAGCCAGCTTTACAGTAGTCAGGAATTCTACCACAACATTGTCATCCACAGATTCAGGTAGCTCTTTTATTGTGATTTGAAGAGTGTTCTGATCAGCCATGCGAGACTTCAGGCTGAAGGGGTTGTTTTCTTTAAAGGTAACATGCTTTCCTCTGAGTGATACTCCTCTCATCATAAGCTTTGCTCTTGCTTCTTTTTTTTATTTTTTATCTTCCGTATTCAGAACTTTATTTCATGTGAACATTGGTGAAACTTGAGCTGAACGCAAGATTCCATGACATGAAAAACTAAAGGCTACATCTATACAACCAGGAGTGTCTTTACAATAATGCCCAAAGGATCAGGTGCTGCTGCAATGAATCTGTAAAACTACTATAGGTAATATATCAAAACAATAATATATCTATCTTTCTTTGAGTAATATATGTATTCTTTAACAATATTCTGGATCTGCTGTACCTTTAAAATTCATAGCCAGTAATGTATAGGAAAAATACTGTACAAAAAACAACTTATAGAATAGCTTTTATATAAACATATCTCTTATAACCAATATATCATTTCTGTACTGAGTCTGTAGTAAACAAAATGATTGGGTTAACCACAGTATCGGACAACACCATCCAACTTTTTGTCCCCAACATCTTTTACATTCATACAGCCATCTTCGAACAAGGCAAACACAAAGCTACAAAATAAACTACAGATATCTGTATTGATTTTTGAAATAACCACTCATGTTAATCATGCTAAGAAAAAAAGGAAGAAAATAAAGGAGAGAATTAACCACTTTGCAAACTGTTTTGCAATCAGCTTAAGGTTTGTGTTCTGAAAGAAATCAAGCTAAAATGTTCATTAAAAATGAGGATGATAATAACAATAACTACAACAATACCGACAATAATAGTAATAATAATAATTAACAATTGAATATTTCTAAAATATATCTTCCATCCAAAACAAAGGTACACTAATATCAGGCAGATAAGATTAGCGTGAGGAAGTAGAAACATTGCAACATTGTGAGTCACGCATTAGTGCAGAGTAGGGTTAAGCTGAGAGGTGTGTGGAGGATAGTGGCCTGCAACACAGAGACCATTCACGACTGGCAGGGGGTGACGGGGAAGGATGTTAGCGTCACTCATGATTATACAATAAGCCTGGGGTCTGGGGTTAGCTGGGGACCAAGAGGGAGGCTTCCATAGGAAATACAAGTAAGAGACAACAAGGTGCATGCATTAATGAAGGTACGATTCGACAGGATTATTGCTTAATGTCAGGGTGATGGCAAAGAAATGCTGGTTTTCCATTTCAAAGTTGTCCTATATAGTTAGAGAGAGGTTTAGGTTAGAGAGAGAGAGAGAGAGCATGTTTAAGTACTAATGCACAAATGAAGCAGTCAATGAAGCACAGAGTAGCAAGACAACTTAATTTGATGAACCTAGTGTTACAGCACTGCACTTGCAGAGATATTTAGAAAATGAACTGAAATACAATAATAATAATAATAATAATAATACAAATAAAAAATAAAAACATTTGAATTGACTAGCTTAAAAATTGTTGGGGAAATATGCTGCATGCCTCTGTTTGAGAATAGAAGCTAAAGACAGATACTAGACAACACGAAATACAGACTGACATTCTCCAGGACAGAACAAAGAGAGGAAGGGTAGGTATTAGGTAGGATAATCACTGTGGAAAGAGCAGTAGAATAACATACGGTTAGGGAGGACAAGTTACAACACGTCTCAGTCTTGATCATCACGTAAGGTAATCATCAACTGGTAAGAAAGAGCAGGACACCATGGCATCATTTCCAAAATGAATTATGGAAGGAGGGGAGAAGGTGGGGACTCGGCTGGTAGGTTGGCTCATTACCATTTGAAGGTAGCAGTTGAAAGAGGGAAGGGTGTGTGTGTGTGTGTGTGTGTGTGTGTGTGTGTGTGTGTGTGTTTATTAGGGGTGCAACGGTTCAGTTGGCCCACGGTTCGGTACGGTTCGGTATTTTGGGTCACGGTTTTCGGTACGGTTCGGTTCAGAAACAAATGCTACTATTTATTTACAAACTGTTACTTTACTTTATTTTGCTTATACATAATATGGAACTTTAACATACACATGTATATGTTATGTATATAATGTATATATCATTGTATATAAACAAAAAACACTTTCAAATGTCCAAAAATAAATAAACACTTTCGAAAGTAAAAGTGCACTTTAGCCTTGACAGCTGGTAGCCCGTATACAAACAGGAGGAAAACAAGTTCACACTACAAAAGTAACACTTTCCACATAGCGTTCCAACATGTCATGTGTTGTATTCCAACGAGTTGCGACATCGTGGATTAATTTGTGTTTTGGTAAGTCTAACATATCTTGTTTAATTGTCAGAATATGGTGGGCTGTGGTGCTTTTGTGGAAGAAAGTGACTGCATGTCTGATCTTACCCAGGAGGCGGGACACCGGGGTTATTGCCACTGCCTTCTTGGCGGCGAGATTTACGACGTGCGCAAAGCAGCCGATCTGTGGCCCCAGTCCACCAGCTTCATGGATCGCATTTACGATATTTGCTGCGTTGTCTGTTGTTACGGGAATTGTTATGTTTGGCCTCTCCAACTTCCACTCAGTCACTGCATTTGTTAGTTCCTCTGCCAGGTGCGCGCTGGTATGGCTTTCGTATAGTGGACGAGTTTGCAGTACTGCGCTCTTCATCTCACAATCCGGTGACATGTAGTGGACCGTGACAGTGAGGTAACTCTCCGTTGCCCGGGAGGTACAACCCTCCGTAGTCAGTGCAAAGTTTTTGCCAAATCGTCTTCAATGCCTCTGCGCGTTGTTTGGTAAATACCGGGGATTATTTTGGTGCTGAATGATGTACGGGAGGGGACACTGTAACGGGGCTCGAGAGTTTTTATCAGATTTCGAAAACCCAAATCTCCAACCACCGAAAAGGGCTGCACATCCTTTGCAATGAACATCCCCACTGCATTGGTTATTTTTTTGTGTTTCTCTGAAGTGGTAGTGTACGTCTGTCCGAACGCATCAGAGAGAGACTGCTGTCTGCTCACTGACGCTACCTGACTGGCTTTCCTGCTCCCAGTCAGTGTTATCGTTGAGTGGTAGCGGCGAATATGCTGGTTCATGTTAGAGGTGCAACCATTTGCATATGGCACACGCTTTAAGCAGAGCTTGCAGACAGTAATATTTCTGTCCACTGTTTCCCCCCCCTTATTGTCGTATTCAACGGGAAAAGCTGAATGACCCCACACCGCAGACTTGTAGGAATCCGGGGCTTCCTCAAACTGTTGCGGCGCTCTCAGAGCTAATTTACGAACGCAGCCAAATCGCAGCATAAACCGAAAACCGTCACGGTTCACTAGTGAATTGAGCCGTGGAACGCAAACCGTACCGTCCGTAAAAAAACCGAGAACCGTTGCACCCCTAGTGTTTATACATACATAAATGAAGAGTGGGCAAAAAAGAGAAGGAACAGAAACCAATGACAGAATTAAGCCATTGATAGAATTAAAGAGACAGAATCATATCGGATAGTTTATGGGGGAGAGGAGGGGCTGGGGATGTTGTGGTGGGGTGGTGCCACTCAAACTGTTGGGTGAGGGATTGAGATAAGGGGGGGGGGGGGGCTGGGTGCTTCCAGAGGGGGGGAGGTTGGAGGGGGGTGGGGTTGGGAGAATCACAGTGGCCCTTGCCGGGCCTCGTATTTGGCCACAATGTTCTTGGTGCGACCCAGCTCCTTCCGCAAGTCTGCCACCTCCATGCGCAGCGCCGAGTTCTCCTTCTCCAGGAAGCTGGCCCGGATGGCGATCTGGTTCTTCTTCAGTCGCCGGGCGTCCCGTGACCTCTTGGCTGCCACATTGTTCTTCCTGCGCCTGGCCCAGTACCTGTCGTCCTTGAGGCCCTCCGGGATGAAGATCTTGCGTGACTTTTTGATCATGGGCTGAGGCTTTAGCTCCTCGTAGGAGAACTTGCGTTTGCCGGGGTCAAACATCTCCTAGCCTGGCACGCTGGACAGGGCCAGGTCCGCCGGGTCTGGCTCGTAGCCCACAGGGACCTGGATGGAGTCTGGGTCAATGGGGCTGGGTGTGTTACGAGCTGAGAGCAGTCCTGACTGCTCTGAGCCCAGGGGGGGGTACCCGACTCTCTCTGTCTGACTGCAGGTCTCCCGAGTGCCGTGATGCTGGACTCTCCTCACCTGCAGAGGCTGCTGCTGAACTACTGCTCTCCTGTGGGAGCTCTGAGCTGCCGGAGGAGGCAGGGGACAGACCTGGGGACTGGGGGGGCGCTGGGCTGGGCCAGGTGGAGGGCACCAGGGTGAAGCGGGTGCCCAGGGCCCCCCGGTTGGTCAGGGTGAACGCCTGTGAAATGGTCTGGCCGACCATGTGGGTACCAAAGTCAATGATGCTGCTGTCCACAGCCAGTACGATTCTAACTTCTCTTCCTCTGGCAGTCCCGCCCAGTCTCTGTGTTTTCATACAGTCGACTCAAGTCATGTGTCAGGTGTTGGAAGCGAAATAATATACAAGTCCCACACTCAATAAAAGCAGGGAAAATGTACAAGGACAATTCTGATTGCTGGAAATGTTGCAGGCCGGAAGGGACCCTGGTTCACTTACTTTGGGAATGTCCTATGATTCAAAATTACTGGCGAAAGATCCACGAATGGGTGCAAAACATTACCCAGGACAACTTTGAGTTTTGTCCGAGACTGTATGTTCTCAGTGATCCACAAATGACGTCTCTATGTGGAGCTGCAGAATTTATTGAGACCAGTATAATGGTTGGAAAACAAATAATTATGAGACACTGGAGGAACGCAGGGGAGCCGTCTTTCCAGGAATGGCTTATGGAGTTGGCAAAGGTGGCAGCATACGAACAAATGTCCTTCAGTACTATGGACAGAACTGAACAATACACAGCAAAATGGGGAGGCTACTTGAGATATATTGCTAGTCGGTTGTAAGACTTAAGTTGACAAATTGGATGAGTGATGAATGTAATCTATGGGTGCTTTTTTATTCATTTTTATTTTTATTTTATAGTTTGTTATTTTTTCTGTATTATTTCTGTTTGATGACAGCAAGACTTATTCAGTGATATTGTTACCATTTTATACAAAAGTTGTATAAGTCAAGAAATGTGTTAATTGAAAAATTCAATAAAATACTGATTACAAAAAAAGAAGGACCAGGAGGCTTTCCAGGCTGTTAAGAAACACAGAGAGAAGCTGGAGGCCGAGCTCAGCAAACTCAACTACCAAATTGGGAAGGAGGAGTCCCTGCAGGACAAGAGGTGGCAGCTCTTAATATGTTTGGTATGTAAACTTATGTTGCTGGTTATAGTTTGTTTGATTCCCTTTTTGTTAACCTTTTTGATGTTCTCTTTTGTTCTCTTTCATTTTCTTTTAGTCGGTTACAGAGTTCGAGAGGTAGGGCACTTAGTAAGTACTTAGTAAGAATTTGGATTAAATTAGATTGATCCAAATTGGATGAGTGATGAATGTAATCTATGGGTGCTTTTTTATTTATTTTTATTTTTATTGTATAGTTTTGTGGTGATTCACATTAAGAGACATTCACCAAGAAGGGTTTGTACCTTTAAGAGTGGGGGTTAAAGGGGCAAGGGTTGCCGGTTCCGTGTGAGGTTATTGTTGTTGTCACTGAGAGTGTATGTTAGCATGTAGCAGAAAGTGAGAGAAGTAAACATCCTCGACTCCAACCTACGTCTGTCGTCTCTTTGTTGCAACTCCCACATTGGTGACCCTGACGAAAGCGAACGAGATGAGCTGTCAGAATTAGAGAAAGCAGACCGCCTGCTGTCACTCAATGGCCTCGGCGACGGCAAACCGTCGGAGTTGATGGAGAGAATGTTGTCTGTGCTGGGATCAGCTGATCCCTCGTTCTTGTTTACACACATTTTCCTGCGGCAGCTCCCGGCGCCTGTGCGCACAGCACTGGCCAGTTCCCCCCTCTCCTCCACCAAGGATTATCGTTCTCTGGCTGCGGAGGCCGACAGGGTGTACCTCGCTAACCGGCAGCAGTTTATCCATGCGCTGCTGCCCCACCCAGACCACTTGACCCCACCTCCACCCCTGGAGGACTATACAGACACCGCGGCCGCGGTGACGGCCCGCCGCCAAGCCGACGACGGGCTCTGTTACTACCATGCAAGGTTTGGGTCCAAGGCCAAGCAGTGTCGCAAGCCATGCAGTTTCAGGGTACAGGGAAACGCCAGGGCCGGCGCTCATTAGCGGCTATGGGCGCCGGCCGTGACTGCAAGCTGTTGTTCGTCGCCGACTCCTTATCTGGCCGGCGGTTGCTGGTCGACTCAGGCGCTCAACGCAGCATCCTGCCAGCGCAGGCAGTGGACACCATGGCCGGCGGACACGGCCCCCAGATGGACGCCGCTAATGGCACACCCATACGAACATTTGGCATCAGGTATGTGGAAGTGTGTTTTGGCGGGCGCCGTTTCGGCTGGGACTTTGTTATGGCTGCTGTATCCACGCCACTTCTGGGCGCGGACTTCCTCTGTGCTTTTAACCTGCTGGTGGATATTAAGAACTGTCGCCTGATCGATGCCCTCTCTTTTGCTTCGTACCCCTGTACGCTGGGGGGGGCGGGAGCGCTTTTCCTGGCAAACACGCTGGCCACCGGGGATCCATATCAACGCCTGCTCGCCGGTTTCCCTGACCTCACTACACCCACGTTCTCAGCGGAGGTGGCTAAGCACGGCGTAGAGCACCATATTACCACCGTGGGCCCCCCAGTCTATGCCCGGGCCCGACGCCTCGACGCGGCCAAGCTTGCAATCGCCAGAGGGGAGTTTTCGACCATGGAGCGACTCGGCATCGTGCGCCGCTCAAAGAGCCCGTGGGCTTCCCCCCTACATATGGTGACTAAGGCCGACGGGGGTTGGCGCCCCTGCGGCGATTTCCGTCGCCTGAATAACGCCACAACCCCCGACCGGTACCCCGTTCCACACATACAGGACTTCTCTGCCCACCTGGCGGGGGCCGTCATTTTTTCCAAGGTGGACCTGGTGCGCGGGTACCACCAGGTGCCGGTCCATCCGCAGGATGTGCCAAAGACGGCTGTCATCACACCCTTTGGACTTTTTGAGTTTCTGCGAATGCCTTTTGGCCTCAAAGGGGCGGCGCAGACGTTTCAGCGCCTGATGGACTCTGTGCTCCGAGACATGCCATTCATGTTTGTTTACCTGGATGACATTCTGGTGGCCAGCGTGTCCATGGAGGAGCACATGACACATCTCCGGCAGTTGTTTGAGCGGCTCAGGGCCCACGGCCTCATTGTAAACCCAGCCAAGTGCCAGTTCGGGCAGTCATCCATCACCTTCCTCGGACACCATGTCGCTCCGCAGGGAGCCGCCCCTCTTCCCGCCAGAGTGGAGGCCATCACCAGTTTCCCCCGTCCCCGCACGATACAGTCTCTACAAGAGTTCCTGGGCATGGTGAATTTTTACAACCGTTTTATTCCCCATGCCGCCCACCTCATGCGTCCCTTGTACGAGACCCTGCGGGGAAAAGGGCCCAAGGACGTGTTGGACTGGTCCCCGGAGATGGACAAGGCTTTCGGGGCTGCTAAGAACGCGCTGGCTAACGCTGCTCTACTGGCGCACCCGTCTCCCACGGCCCCGGTCGCCCTCACGACGGACGCCTCTGACTATGCAGTGGGGGCGGTGTGCGAGCAGTGGGTGAACGGGGCTTGGCAGCCGCTGGCCTTCTTCAGCAAACAGCTCCGCGACAACGAGCGCAAGTACAGCACCTTTGACAGGGAACTGCTGGGTCTTTTCCTGGCCACCAGACACTTTAGATTCCTGTTAGAGGGCCGCCAGTTCACCGCCTTCGTGGACCACAAGCCACTGACATTCTCCATGGCCAAGACCTCGGAGCCATGGTCTGGGCGTCAGCTCTCGGCGATCTCCGAGTTCACCACGGACATCCAGCACTTGGCGGGCAAGGACAACTTCGTCGCCGACTGCCTCTCACGGGCGGTCGTCGGGTCTGTTCACTTAGGACTCGACTATGCCGCCATGGCGGCGGACCAAGCCGCAGACTCTGACATTCAGGCCTACCGGGTCGCTCCTACTGCACTGCAGCTGGAGGACGTGGTGTTCGACGCGGCCAAAGCCACTCTCCTCTGCGACGTCTCCACCGGCCAACCACGTCCTATGGTGCCGGCTGCCTGGCGGCGCAGGGTTTTCAACACCATCCACGGCCTTTCCCACCCGGGGGTGAAAGCCTCGGCTAAATTGGTGGGGATTAAGTTTGTTTGGCCTGGCCTCCGGAGGGACGTTAGAACCTGGGCTGGCTCGTGTGTGGCATGTCAGCGCGCTAAGGTGCACCGCCATACCAAAGCCCCTTTGGCACCGTTTGTCGTGCCAGAGAGGCGTTTTGACCACGTGCATGTGGACCTGGTAGGCCCCCTGCCCCCGTCTCACGGATATACCTACCTCCTCACCATGGTGGACCGGACCACCAGGTGGCCAGAAGCTGTTCCCCTGGCCTCTACTACGGCAGCGGAGGTGGCCCGGGCGTTCATTGGGTGCTGGGTGGCCCGCTTTGGCACACCAGGTGACATCACGAGCGACAGGGGCCCCCAGTTCACCTCGGAGCTCTGGACTACGGTTGCTGAGCACCTGGGGGTGAAGATCCACCGCACTACGGCGTACCACCCGCAGGGCAATGGACTTTGTGAGCGGTTCCATCGGGACATGAAGGCCGCTCTTCGGGCCAGCCTGATGGACAGTGGCTGGGTGGACCGCCTCCCGTGGGTCATGCTCGGTCTTCGCTCTGCCCCCAAAGAGGATCTCCAGGCCTCGTCCGCCGAGCTGGTGTATGGCCAGCCACTGCGGGTTCCTGGGGAGTTTCTTCCAGAGGCTGCAGCTCCCTGGTCGGCCGCCTCTCATAGAACTGTGTTCCGGGGCATTGTGAATGACCTCGTCCCCATTCCGACATCACGTCACTGCCTCCCCCAGCCCTATTGCCTATTCAGGGGTCTTCCATGTCTGCACGGTTTTCAGGTCCGTATACTGTTGAAAAGCAGTTGAGTGAAACTGATTATGTAATCAGAACTCCCGATCGAAAGAGAAAAACTCGCGTCTGTCATCTTAATATGTTAAAACTTTATAATGACAGGGACAGTTCACGACCGAGAGTAGCGTGCCCCCAGTGGCAACGGTTGGAGTTGTTGCTCCACCCTACCATCTTTCTGACTGTGACGAAGACGGGTTAGATACCTGTAGACATCAACAACAAATCCCTCGGTTATCTAACTCAGAGATGCTAAACAACCCTCTGAGCCTCATGTCACATTTGAGTGCTGAACAACAATCTGAGCTGGTTTTGTTAATATCAAGTTTCTCATGTCTGTTCGGAGACGTTCCGTCTCGCACAAACGTTCTGGAGCATGACATAGATGTAGGTGATGCTCGCCCACAAAAACAGCATCCCTACCGTGTAAACGCTGTCAAGAGGACAGCTATGAGACAGGAGACTCAGTACCTATTGGAGCACGGTCTGGCAAAGCCTAGCTCCAGTCCATAGAGTAGTCCGTGTCTACTTGTTCCAAAACCAGACTCGACTTTTCGATTCTGCACGGATTATCGAAAGGTAAACAACATCACCGTTTCTGATTCATTTCCACTTCCACGTATCGATGATTGTGTGGACACCATTGGTTCTGCTCAGGGGCGCCGCTAGAGATTCTGGGCCCCATGACAGAATATAATTTTGGGCCCCCCCACCTAAACCACCCATCATGTAATAAATATCCTGCTGAATTAATGCTGTGTTGTTTAATCCATTCATAGCAACACACTCAACGTTCGCTGTGTATGAGACCGATACGAGCGAGTGCAAGGTAAACTCACTTTTCGATCACTAAGAATGTGTCACTAAAGTCACTAAAAACAACTTGAATAGCTACATAGCTTATTGAATCAAGAATGAATAAGTTGAATAAGACCCCTGATATGTGGTTGATGTGTGGTTGTTGTTACTGGCGAAATGTTGATGAATGTGCTCTGTCATTCATTATACCATTAAGTGAAGGGAGTGACCCGTTGCAGATAGATTGATTTAACTCATGACCATTTTTTTACTGACAATGTGTACCATAGTACTATCTAATACTACTACCATCTTGTTTTTAAGTTCTATAATCTATTCGCTTTGATTTATCAAAATCTAATTAATGGTATGGTGTACCATAGTACTATCTAATACTACTACCATCTTGTTTTTAAGTTCTATAATCTGTTCGCTTTGATTAATCAAAATCAAATTTGTATATTAACTATTCAAAGCGAATATAACTTTAACAAAATGGTAGTAGTATGTGTACAAAAATGTGTAATTTGTTTGTCATAAGTGTGTTAAATAGCCCTCAATCGTTTTCTTCTGTGTTTATACATGTATTTGAGAAGTAAACAGCTGTTCTGAGGTTTGATCGTGCTGTCGAGGGGGATACAGTCACATGACAGTGTCAGATTCTGGGTGGTACGAATGCAATGGGAGAGCAACATATCTGAGCCTGACCCCAAACCCTTCACACAGAAGCGATGATAGCACGAAGCCCCCCAGAGTTAGAGGACCAACCACACCAGGAAGTGATGAAGGACATAAGGAGGGCGACCCTACAACGACATCATATTTCACATTTACATTTTATTTTTAAGTTCTATAATCTAGAACAAAACTTAATCAAAATCAAATATATTTTTACTTCCTGTGTGTATGATCTGAATACAGTGTTTGGTTTTGAACACAGGATAAGTGGTTTTGAGGTGATAGTTTGATTTTGGTAGGAAAGTCTGGGGTTTTGTGAATGTAGTTTGAATTTTTAGATTTGTGTTTAAGGTTTTGAGAAAATGGGTGGAGGTTTCAAGAAATGTGTTTTAGCAACTGAGAAAAACTGTAAAAAGGTCAAAGCTGACCTTTCAAAGGTCAAATAAACCCTATGACACAGCACATGGGTGTATTACTGTAAAGCGCAATGCAGCATTGTATTTTTCTTTCCTGTTTTATTTTTTTGGGATTTTTCTTTCCTGTTTTATTTTTTTTATAAAGAAATATTTTTCTATATATTTTTTCCTCAACGTTTTCTTTTCTATTTACTGTATTTGATAGAGATCATATTTTTGGTTCATACAACTGTAATGTATGTGATGCGCACTGATTTATTGTGTAAAAATAAAAAGGTTTTGTTTCAACAGTATATGTTTCTGCATACTTTCTTGAACAATCTCTCTCTGCAGAATTCTTTACATACAGAACTATTTTTTTATAGTGAATGAAGCCCACCAAAGATGAACGTGCTTTTGATTGAGCACAACAGTGTGTATGTAGCTGGTTGGACAAAAATCAGGTCATATGAATGAAGTGTGTGCCATTTGGTGCAAAAGTTTGATTTTGATAAGTGCATATGTCGTTTTGAATGCAGTGCTTCATTTTGCAGGATATATGAGATGTTTTCCACGTTGGGTGTGTGCTTTTGTGAATTGTGTTAAGTGTTTTGAGAAAATGAGCACTGTTAAAAAAAAAAAAGTGTATTAGCAATTGAAAAAACTGTAATGTTCAGGTGTAAACATGTATCCATGGTAACATTGTTACAATACTGTACATACAGGAGAGGAGGGGAAAGATAAACAATCTCCCGCTCCCCTGGAAACATGAACAGAGTACACATCAGGTGCAGGTCATTATGGGATGCATCTGCTCTGGAGGTGATAAATAGGTTGTAAGTACAGACGGATGTCACTGGGTAGACCCAGACAGACTGAGTGTGACCGTCGTTGGTGTGCGGCGAATGCAGAGTGGCAGTGTGCAGGGATACATGAACACACACACACACACACACATACACATACACACACACACACAAAACAAAGATAATGATGTACAGCCGGCAGGGCAAAAAAATACCGCGTTGTCTTCAACCACTTAATGTAATTTAAAAGTTCACAATAGCTACATTCTCAGATGTCTACCGATTACTTATCCCCCTATTTTTATTTATATCCCCCCCTATTTATGTCTAATTCTTGTTTTCTTATTATCTGGGGGGGAAGGGAGTGTCTCAGGAACAAAGGTGTTTTTAGGGTCTCTCAGGTGGGGGAAGGGAGTGTCTCAGAAACAAAGGTTTTTTTAGGGTCTCAGGTGGGGGAAGGGAATGGCTTTCACATGGTCATTTTTAAACATGGTCATTATTACAAGTAACACTAAGTTAAAGATTAACTATATGCTATTTTCGAACTTTGGTAGTGTATTCAAAAAGTTGTATGTAGGTTGCACATATAATATTTTGAGCTCAGGTCACATATTTTCAAGCAAGATGAATTAAAGGAATGAAATATTCAATTTAAAGGAAATGAGTTATTTGGAGTCACATTCGATACATTCACCTAATTATATTTTATTCTTCCATAGACCAACATGATATTTCCAGATGGACAATATCCTGCGCTTAAGAGATTGGACTCGGACACATTCCAGTGTCCATGTTGTCACATGTTGGGCCGGAAAAAAAAAAGCACTCCCTTGTAGCTACAGACAATGTGCAGGTTTATATTTTATTTTTCTAAACATCATTGACAACAGACATACAGTTTAGGGGCAGGAGATGGGCATCTGCCCAATAGTAATTAGCGGTTTTCTGACAATATAGGTTTTGGGCTGGTTTTTGGAGGATTTAGTAGGTTTTTTAGACTGTGCTTCTAAAGGCAGGACATTCTCAATCCCATCTGGCAACCCTGGTCACGCGGGGACGACTCTCGGCCCAGTGTTCGCCAGTTAGTTAGTCAGCGCAGCTAACATACACATTCAGCCTGCGTAGAAGATTTGTCTCATTGGTCAATTGTAATATTTGGGTTCTGATTCATCTGTCGTCAGTAGATATTCGTCGATTGACAAGAAATCCTGTAACTGACAGTGTTGATTTGAACCTAGACATGACTAGACATGGCAGCGGACGTACAGGATGGCAGCGGACGTACAGAGGACACACATTCACTGAAACGGGAAGTTTACCTTTGGACTGAACTGTCTTAATGGTAATAGCGCTTTTGCTAATTTTTGATTGTTGTTGTTTAGGAAACAGGCATAGACATACAAGACTTGGGATTGTCAATACTGTATTTAAGCTTCAGCGCGATCACAGACATGAGCGGTCGCATCTCTCAACGCTCCTCCTGCTACAACAATGCAACAGCAAGGATTATTCCACATTTTCTCCTGTTCCTTCTGTGGATTACGGATTTATACATTAAATCACCACAGAACTTACATCTTATGGAGAAGGAGACAAACTTTATTGGAAAAAATGAGACCCATAGCGACTTTTATCTCCACGCCGCAAAGAAGTATATAAACTTCGGAACGGCAGCTATTCACACAACGTTGACTGCTGACCTGACGCGGAAAAACAAGCCCCCGGCAGGTAGAATGGACCGAAGGACCATGATCTGTCTCTATCTACTTCTCTCGGGAGACATTCAGCTGAATCCCGGACCAGTCTCAACCAGGCAGCTACACTTTTGGCCAGAAAACAGCTATGCCGTTCCCAGGCAAATGCTACTAGCGAAGCCATTGACGCCATTGTCGACAAACCGGTCAAACCGGCATCAGCAGCGGACTTCCTGGATTCAGACGAGGCTAACAAAACAATGGGTAGCTATGCTAATAACATTACCCCCCCACCTAACTTCCACCAGCTATCTAGTGAACACAGAGGCCTCCCCCACCCGGCGACGACCCCCCCCCCCCCCCCCCCTTCTCCACCCGGAGACTCTCTAACGAAACCGTTGAACAATGGGCGACCCCCCCCATCCCCCAATCCTCAACGTGACGATGACCTGAATGGTGGTGACTATTTCCAAGTCAAGGACATGAACTCTCTATTTGGACTCAGCAGTAAGGGCCTGCATATTGTTCACCTTAATGTGAACAGTCTTGTGCCTAAACTGGACCAAATCAGAGAAATGTTCCATGACAGCAAGGTTCACATTTTGAGCTTCTCTGAGACCAAGTTTGATGAATCAATCAAAGACCCAGAGATTGAAATAGTTAACTACACAGTCATCAGAAACGACAGGAACAGGTATGGGGGTGGTGTCTGCATGTACATTCACAACGATATTATCTTTAACACCCGGTATGACCTGAATCGTGACAAATTAGAATCTGTTTGGGTTGAAATTATCTTTAACAAAGCAAAACCGGTGCTGGTTGGTACTATCTACAGACCTCCCGATCAGAATGATTTCTATGATATTCTTGAGGGGTGCTTGGATGACGTTGACTGTGTGGAAAAGATTCTTATTGGGGATTTGAACACGGACATGCTCAGAAATGAAGCATCCGTTTTCAAATCCTTCACTAGGTTTTCTGAATTACACGGTCTCCGTCAACAAATTACCAAACCCACTAGGGTGTGTATTTCTACTCAAACCACCATAGATCTCATTCTAACATCGGATGAGTCCAAAATCTCCAAGAGTGGGGTTATTGTATGTGGGCTAAGTGATCATTACATGATCTTTTGCACTCGTAAAAAACATAAACCCAAGGCTGGCGGTCATAAAACTGTAACCACTAGATCCCTTAAATCCTATTCTAGTGAGGCCTTAAACCATAAACTGGAGAAACAAGACTGGTTAGATTAACTAAAATGCACACAGGTTGAAGAGGCATGGCTAGGTTTCAAAACCAAATTCCTAAATATTATTGACAGTATAGCCCCCATGAGAACCACCAGGGTTAAAGCCCGATCGGAACCATGGATGAATTCGGACATTCTAAATGCTATGAAAGTCAGAGACCTAAAATGCTCTGAAGTTCAAAAATGCAAATCAAAATTAGTGAAACACTTAAACGAAGATCACAAAACCCACTTTGAGAAAATTAAAAAACAATGCAACAAACTATGCAATCAGGTAATTACCATGACCAAATCTGCTAAGAAAGAATACCTCGATAACAAAATCGAAGAAAACTTAAACAAACCACGTGACCTTTGGAAGCTACTTAATAGCCAACTAGGTTGCAGTCAAAAACTCAAAACCAGGTCTACAAACATCAGCATAAAATCTGGAGATTCTCTCCTTACAGACAAGCTGGATGTGGCTAAGTGCTTAAACACTTTCTTTACAACCATAGCCACTAAATTAGTTAACAATCTACCACCCCACTCAGGGCGTTATGGTGTAGAGCACATCCGTGCGTTCTACAATAAACTGGGTGTACGCAAAGATGATTTTAAACTCTCCATGGTGTCAAACGATGAGGTGTTTAAGGCAGGGGACACTGAGGGAGCCAGGGCCACTCAGAAGGAGGTGAAGAAGGAGCTGAGAGCAGCCAAAGAGGAATACAGGAGGAAATTGGAGGGCGGGCTAGTGGCCCACAGCTCAAAGGAGGTGTGGAAGGGTTTCAAGAAGATCACGGGCCACAAGCAGCCACATACTGTGGTGGAGGGGACCCGAGAGCAGGCGGATGACCTGAACTGCTTCTTTAACAGGTTTGACCAACCATCCCCCTGTCACCCCCCACAGCCCCCGACCCTCTCCTCCCTTCTCCTCTCCAATGTACCGCACCCCTGGCAACAGTAGCCCCCACTCCCCCTGACCCCCTCACACCCCAGCAGCAATTGCCTCCCCTTACCAACACCAGGAGCCAGGGAGCATGCTTCACACCTGGAGACACCGGTACTCACAGCTTTATAACATCTGAGCAGGTGAGAAGGCAGCTCTCCAGGGTGAATGTGAACAAGTCCAGAGGTCCAGACAACATCAACCCCAGGGTTCTGAAGGTGTGTGCTGGAGAGCTGGCGGACACATTCCAACATCTCTTCAGTCTATCTCTAAGACTGAGGAGGGTGCCACAGCTCTGGAAGACCTCTTGCATCGTCCCAGTGCCAAAGAAGGGACGGCCCAGCACCCCAAACGACTACAGACCTGTCGCCCTGACACCACAGGTCATGAAGATCCTGGAGAGGCTAGTGCTGCAACACCTTAAGCCCCAGGTGAAGGACTTCCTGGACCCCCGGCAGTTTGCATACCAGGAGAGTATGGGGGTGGAGGATGCCATCATTTACATGCTGCACAGGGCCTACACACACCTGGAGAGGCCACAGAGCATGGTGAGGACCATGTTCTTCGACTTCTCCAGTGCATTTAACACTATCAAGCCATCACTGCTGGCTGACAAACTAGCAGTGATGTGTGTGGAGGACTCCCTGACGGCTTGGATCCACAACTACCTCACAGACAGGCGTCAGTATGTGAGACTGCAGGGCTGTCAGTCTGAGGTGGTGGTGTGCAACACCGGTGCCCCCCAGGGAACTGTTCTGTCACCCTTTCTCTTCACCCTCTATACCTCCGACTTCCAGTTTAGCTCCGACCAGTGCCACCTGCAGAAGTTTTCGGATGACTCCTCTATCGTCGGTTACATCACAGATGACAGGGATGAGGAGTACAGGGCCCTGGTGGAGAGCTTTGTGCAGTGGTGCGACACCAACTACCTTTTGCTTAACACCAGCAAAACAAAGGAGTTGGTGGTGGATTTTAGGAGGAAGAGAAGGACCCCAGCCCCCATCACCATCAAGGGGGTGGAAGTCGAGAGGGTGGACTCCTACAGGTACCTGGGAGTACAAATTAATAACAAACTGGACTGGACTGACAACACCGAGGCTCTTCTCAGGAAAGGGCAGAGCAGACTGTTTTTCCTGAGAAGGCTGAGGTCTTTCGGTGTCTGCAACAAGCTGCTGCAAATGTTTTATCAGTCGGTAGTTGCCAGCGTTCTGTTTTTCGCCGTGGCCTGCTGGGGTGGAAACATCTGTGCCAGGGATGCTGCGAAGCTAAACAAACTGGTGAAGAAGGCCAGCTCTGTGGTGGGGACCGGGCTGGACAGCCTAGAGGTGGTGGCAGAACAGAGGATGGGGAAAAAACTGGCGGCCATGCTGGCCAATCCCTCCCACCCGATGTACTGCGAGCTGGCGGGGATGAGGAGCAAGTTCAGCCACAGATTTGTTCTCCCCCGTCAAAGTACAAAACGATTTGGACAGTCCTTTGTTCCAGCTGCACTCCGACTCTACAACCAGGCCCTGCAGGGTGGGGGAGACCTGGAGCTGGAACTTTTGGAACTTTTTACTTATTGAGCCTTCACTGTTTTATGTATTTTATTGAATGTTTTCTGTTTTCTGTACTGAATGTTTTCTGCCCTAACTGAGCTGTTTGACAACAAAATTTCCCCATTGGGGACAATAAAGGTTTTCAATCAATCAATTCCCCTGTATCCCCCAGAAGGAAAGGGAAGGCTGTTGGATATGGTGGAGTACCTTATAGGACACAAAGCCCTGCCAACAGATCTTCCCAGAAAAGTCTTACAATCAGAGGATATGCCAAGGCACTTGGTTCCACAAGAGAACTATTGCCATAAGTGTCCCGGCGAAGTTGCTCTTTCTGAGCCAATTGTCGTGTCCAGAAAAGCGAAGATCGTCACAGTCACAGGAATTGTGGAGGGTAGGTTGCATTTCATGACAGACATCGTTATTTCTGAATTGTTTAGTTCCATGAATGACCAAATATGTGGTTTGTCGATCATATAGTAACCATCATGTCACTGACATCCTTTTTTACAGGGATAACAACATACGTAAAAAAATGTGCAGCATGTAGCACATTTTACCGCTACCAGGAGTGGGCAGAGGAGCTGCATAATTTTAATGATCATGTCATTTTGACACATCAGTTATGCCTTTTCCTGAGGAACTCTGTACAGGTAACACACGTTTGATATTTTGTATGTGTTAGCCTGTGCTTTCCATTTGATGTTGACCTGACAGTTTTCCCTCCACGTCCATTTGTAGAACCATACAGCAGTGGGAAGAGTTGTGGGGATTTTACAAGCCACAAACAATCAAACTTATCCAGACCAGGACTCCATACTCCACGGCTACCTGCATTTTGAAGCCCTTTCCTCGCATACATATAATTTCTCATGTGTGAACTGTGGAGATCATCCTCCCGTTGTGGTGATGGATTTGCATAAGAAGGGAGTCTTCAGCATGCCAAGTGAGTGCTTATCTCTTATGAGGTCTGTTCTAATGACCACTGTTATTTTTACTATGTTATTTAACTGTTTGTCTTTCAGTCAGTGATATCCCAGAGCCACCACCTATATTTGATGGCCGGGTCGACATTGAGGACTTCTGGCGTTCCGTTAGCCAATAGATCCTTTGTCGAGGCTTTGTGAAGAGTAAGTGAAGATTTTTAACTTGGAGGAATTTAAAGGGAAGGATTTAAAGAGTGATCTGTGCCAAGTGTATCCAACTGAAGACAGGTGTACATTTTTGTATATGTTTTCTAGGTGCATGTACCTGTATTATGTACAGTATATAGCCTTGTTGACCACCATTAGTGTTTTTGCTTGTGTTGTCTGTTTGCTCTTGCCTAGGTAATGCTGCAAATCCTTGTGTGGTATCCCCTTCCTACCATAATTGGGCACCATGGATAGGTCCTCAGACCAGGGCCAACAACATTGTCTTCAACACAGAATACATGAAGGGTCGAGGTAGGAAACCTTCACAACTGATGGAGGAGGCAGAGATGGACCAATGAGAATGAACTTGAAGGTGAGATTACTTTAAAAGATTTTCTCAAACTAATTGTTATTAGATGGTCATGCATAAGTGTAAGCAACACATTTAATATAATTTAACTGAAGTCTGTATGTAATAGCTTATCTGGTTGTTAATGTACTTGCCCATGAAAACACAGGTTCATGCAGTGCGAAACCTGGTAAAACACTGTGGGCTTGACTCAACCGGGTCAAAAATGGACCTTATCGTTCGCTTGAGGGAGGAGATGAAAAGCCGCAGTACATATGACAAGGTCTTCCAAAAGGTCTGGGGTGCATCTGGTAAGTTTAGCAAAACACAATTATCGGAATTTATGATATTTTTGCTTAGAGAAAATAAGTCCAAATTAAACACTTTATATCACCAGTGTACTTATATTATCATGTACTTATATTTCAATTTCTTTTCCTGTTAAGGCGGCTGGGCAGTGATAATGTGCCCATGTGGAATTGTGAATGCGCAATATTCAATATAATGATATATATATTTTATATATATTATATATAATATAATATAGTGAATGTGAATGTTCAATATAAGAGCTGAAAGCCCAAGAGATTATGCGGACATGCTGCTGTCTTTTAAACACTTCCCAAATGTGGCCATATATGACTTTGCCAGAGGTTTGGCTACTCACACCAACTTGAAGGAATCCGAAGAACTGCCCTTCAGACCAAATGAAGGCAGACTGACCGAAGCCACACCTGACAATCTGAAGTCCGCTGAGAAAGGTGGGCTGAAAATAAACCTGCCCTGGTTAAAATTGAAAAAGGAGCCCGTGGACATAAATGCACACCCTACAACAGGATCTTCGGATCACTATGCTCTCTATGACACTTTCCATGAGGCTAACACAAAAGACCCAAAGGATTGCCTCAGAAAGATAGGCCTTGTCCCGGAGCTCTGTGGCTGGGTGAACTCTCAAACAGCCGAACAGTTTTTCTCAAAAATGAGAAAAAAAAACTATTTTATGAACATGATGTCTCCGGGAAGCCATCTCTTTGTCATGCGATGTATTATTCATCACCACAACAGCATGGTCAATGAGAAGACCCTGACAGACCTTCGGAAAGTGTCACCAGAGGACCTCACTCTTGATTCAAGTGGAAAGGCAGTAATGGGTGCGTGTTAAATATTTAAATATGTGTGTTAAATGTTGTTATCTTTGAAATTGTTTTGTCTCCACTGCTAATGTTTTTTCAATTATTGATCATATCTTTTTTAGCATCTACACTGTATTCAAGTGGCACTTCATCTCCAGCACGCCCCTCAGGTATTATGACAGCCTGTTATCATCTGTTAAGTCATAACTGGTTCAGCTGGACAAATGTGTATGGATCAAGTCATGACGATGATCTACCTTTTACTACAGTGCAAAAGGAACCGCAGAACATTGACCAATGTTCAGAAAAATGTGAGGACATAACAATAATGTCCTCACTGGAGCCCTGCAGAGCCTCATGGATCCTAAAGGGTCATCATCCCCTTCAGGAGCAGCTGGTAAACTGATGTTTCTGTATACTATTGTCCTTCGTATTTTATTATTCATTTGGAAAACGACTGACGTTCATGCTGTGTTCTTTGTTTTGCTGTTGATTTATTTGTACATGTCCTCTCCAGATCAACTATGTCCTGGATATTACAAGGCCACATGATGAGCTCATCATCAAAGATCAAACAACTTGCCTGAACAGGGAAAACATGTTGACCCTTGGACTTCGAAAGGACATCGACTCATTTGTATGTTACAACTATCCATGTTAGTGGTGAAGGTATGTTTTGAAAAGAAATTGTCATGAATTCATTGTCTAACGCTATCTGTAAACTACATCACCAGGCAGGAAACGCTTGCCTCAGGCTGATTCACCAAATGGCTACTATGAAGGTATGTTTTTTTCAAATCATTTATGCAAGAAATGTTTATACTAAGGATAGTTGATTGTTGAAGTGCCTGGATGAAAAGGTAATGTTGTGGCTTATATGCCTTGTTGTGATTTTAATAGATAGCTGGAACTCAGCCATATGTTTTACGTACCATTTTCTAGCATTGACTAATTTTAGATGCACTTGAATTCTACAGGGAAAGGAGGTTTTCATTGCTGACCTTCATGTAACCGCAACGTGGGTCCCATGAGCCATTTCCCAGTAAGTCAAATGATTGAGCCGGTATTTGAATAAGATAAACAGCTATGTAGACAACATTGTATCCAGCATTACAATTGGCATGCCCTTCATGGGACATCAGCACATTAGCTGTGTTGGTCCTAAATACCTTCTTTTTTTTTAAACTTGATTTCATCAAGGTAAATTAAATGGTTTACTAAGCCAAAAAAACCACTACATGTATGAGAAAGGACTTCATCAAATTCTCATGTAATTCATAATCATGCACACCCCAGTTAAATCCAATTGAGCATCTCTGGAGAGACCTGAAGATGGCTGTCCACCAACGTTCACCATCCAACCTGACAGAACTGGAGAGGATCTGCAAGGAGGAATGGCAAAAGATCCCCAAATCCAGGTGTGAAAAACTTGTTGGATCATTCCCAAGAAGACTCGTGGCTGTATTGGCTCAAAAGGGTGCTTCTACTCAATACTGAGCAAAGGGTCTGAATACTTATGGCCATGTGATATCAGTGATTATTTTGTAATAAATCTGCAAAAATGTCTACAAGTCTGTGTTTTTATGACAATATTGGGTGCTGTGTGTGCATGAACGAGGAAAGAAATGAAATTAATTGATTTTAGCAAATGGCTGCAATATGACAAAGAATGAAACATGTAAGGGGGTCTGAATACTTTCCGAACCCACTGTATATAATAATAATAAGAATATATTCTTATTATTCTTAATAATTATAATTTTAATTATGATAATTATAATTCTTTTCATGTGGATTTCTGTTTAAATTATTTTCATGAACATTATTGCACTGTTTAATAGAGGTTTCACCTTCTGTTAGCGCAAATTATCAATAAAAGCAGCCTGTTTCGTCTACTCAGGATAAAAACATTTGCTACCCCCCCCCCCCCCCCCCCCAAAACGCCATTTTCCCTTTTTTTTTCGATTTTGAGATGAGGTGCTCTTTTGCCTCCTAAACATGTTTTCTTTCATATTAGTGACAATAAAACGTCGACAAAAACACATTCGGTTGTTTATTTTACTTGATTGTGGTGCATGTGTATGGAGGGTGTATCATGCCGTATTTAAATACAATACAAACATCGGAATGCAATACACACATCGGAATGGAATACACGTGTAACACCAAATACAATGCAAAAATACGGAATGTTTGTGCCAAAATAAAAGCAATGTGTATTACATTTGAGCGCAGCGTATTCCATTCTAGCATGTGTATTGTATTTGGTCACGAGTGTATTCCATTCATGAGTGTATTCCATTCTAGTGTCGGTGTACTCATTTGCATTGCTTTTCGATATCCCATGTAAATCCGATGTAATTTGCATTGTATTGCATTGAGTGTTGGGTACTCATTTGCATTGCTTTTCGATATCCGGGTACTCATTTGCATTGCTTTTCGATATCCTATGTAAATCCGATCTAATTTGCATTGTATTCCATTCCGATGTAGGTATTGGCTCCTACATCGGAATGGAATACAACCTTCCGGTTCCAGCCATAGGTTCTGCCCTTTCCGGCCATAGGTGGCGCTGTGATTAGCTATGGGAGCTTCAAGAGAGTATAAAAACTGTGACATCTGTAGAGTTTGCCCTTTCACCAATTGCTGCACGTGTTGCCTTTTGTGTGTCTCCAGCCTTTCCACAGCCTATAGTATAGTATTTAGTATTATAGCCTATTTAGTATTATTTATTACTATTTAGCCTATTTAGTATTATAGCCATTAAAAATGTCGACATGGCCAGATGTGCTGCGGCAGGCAGCTGATGCCTTCGAAGAGACTAGTCTCCCTCCAGCCCACCTTGCTCCCAGTCCACGAGCACCGCCTGCTGAACAGCTGCTGATCCACCCTGGCCCTTCTAGAGCCGTAACGACAGCTCGTGGTGTTGTGCAAGGTATGATATTAGCCCCAGATAAATTGTCATGATACCCCCGAAATAACCTACGCTGTTTTTCGACGTTATTTTCCTATAACAGACTGTGTCTACCACCTCAAATGAATTAATTTATGCCCAGCCAAATCCATGTTTAGAGATAGCTAACATTACATTGATCATAGGCCTACTCGTAAGACTTTTCAAAAAATGCTGGTCGAGAGAGCTGGCGCTGCCTGTTTTCACCGCTTCTCCACCCGAAATCTAGATAGCTATACTTGCAGTATACAGAGTAGATTGTCCAACAAAGACACTTACATTTAGATTTTGTTATCTAAAAATGTATTAGACCCCTATACTTTTTTTGTTTTTGGTCCCTAAAATGCCGAATGTAAAAACAACTTTACCACGGTGTGACATACTTAATTGTACCCAAAATTACAGAGGATATATTTTAATCATGATGTTTATTGGATGTAGGTGAGCTGTCACGGGTGTTTATGCCGTATCGCCGGTCAACGTCAGTTGGGAGCAGGGTTGTCCAGCGCAGACAGGAACAACCCTCACCTTACACCCACAACTTTTTCTGCCTTAGTGGCAGAAAGGACAGCCGTGTCCCTTCTGCCTATGGAAAGGAGGAACTCGTGGTGGCTGGTTTGGGCAACAGGCGCATAACGTTCCCTGGTAAAATTGATAGACAATGTAGCCTAATGTTAATTAAAAAGTTTTTTGTTCTTTTTTAACGAGTAGCTTGTCTTACAGGGCTGTTTACTAACTTGTTCTTTGGACTTGTCCTAATAGTAACCTGTGTAATCTTTTTTAAAATATATATATATATCTATATATATAAAGACAAAAGGTGCAGTGCCCAGGGGTTTATGGAACAATTGACCTTGGTGTATCCCAAGCTTGAAGGCAGTGGAGGAATTGAACTACTCAGGTCACAGGGCCAGACCAGAACAAGAGCTCTGGATGTAATCCAATGTCCTGGTAGTGGTTATACTCCACTCTTTCTTTGTGGATGTCATCTGGGAACATCCACTGTTTATATCAGGCCCCTTCAGAAAGATCTGGATCTGGATCCTGTAAGTGAAGCAAGCTTTCTTAACACATCAGATTCCTCTGTTATGACATTATTCCTTCTTGATTCCCATGTCTGTGTGCTTGATGTGAGGGTTGGACACTTGCCTTTATATTATCGTGTACTGTATATTTAAATTAGTAATACACTGATTATTTCTGACTTGTACAGTAGTACCTTCATTAGTATTGGGACAAAGTGAAATTTAAGGATAAAACAGTACTGTATTGTCTGTTATTGTATCAAACTTGTAGCATACATCTGATTCGATCAGTGTTGTATTTGTCTAATTCTAGGTGCCTATGGATGTTGAACCATGTAATGGACCCATGGTGGGCTGTTTATATTGTGGTCAACGATTCCTACACTCAAATATTAATGAGCATGTGGACAGTTGTGTGTAAGTTTGACATTTTTGTTATTTCATATGCCAGTATTTATGTAACAATAGTATTGGTAATTTCAATGTAGTAACCAAATGTCTAAACATTTCTTCCTTTCTTCCGCAAGGGAAACCCCCATGCCCCCCTCCACCTCAGAGGGAACCTCCACGCGCCCCTCCACCTCAGGGAGAACCCCCATGCCCCCCTCCTCCTCAGAGGGAACCCCCATGCCCCCCTCCTCCTCAGAGGGAACCCCCATGCCCCCTCCTCCTCAGAGGGAACCCCCATGCCCCCCTCCTCCTCAGGGAGAACCCCCATGCCCCCCTCCTCCTCAGGGAGAACCCCCATGCCCCCCTCCTCCTCAGGGAGAACCCCCATGCCCCCCTCCTCCTCAGGGAGAACCCCCATGCCCCCCTCCTCCTCAGGGAGAACCCCCATGCCCCCCTCCTCCTCAGGGAGAACCCCCATGCCCCCCTCCTCCTCAGGGAGAACCCCCATGCCCCCCTCCTCCTCAGGGAGAACCACCATGCCCCCCTCCTCCTCAGGGAGAACCTCCATGCGCCCCAACACCTCAGGGGAGGGAGCAATAAGCCACGAGCAACCTGCAATTGGTTTGTGTTTTTTTTTTTTACTGTTCTGAGTGCAAAAAAAAAAGCAGCATCCACACACTCAAATCTGTGCAAAAATCATTGTTTATTGCGAGCTGTGTGACACAGGTGTTTTGTGCATTGGCTAATCAAGTGATGTTGTTTGAACACCTCAGCTAAGTCTGATCACGGATGAGCGGTGGTATTTTCACTATTTTGACTGTTGAAAAAAATGTATAAAATGTGATAAGAATAGTTGCTATACTAATCAGTAATACTACATTGTTATTCATGCATGAATTCCTATTGTTACTGTTGTAAAGCATGACTTTTTAGACTTTTGAAGCTCTGGTTTTGAATGTAATTCAGTTTTGTTTTCACAGAATGGAAGACGGAGGAGAATATTGAGAGAGCAGCACTCTTATTCAGGCAGCATCTTCTGCGAAATGCTGAGCACAACCCTGTCCTCCGTGTCAGACTTGACATGAATGACGGTTCAGAAGATAAGGAGAGGAGTATTTTGGCTTTCTATAAGCAGCAGAACGTGAATTGGGCCAGTCCCCTGTTTGTTAACTTGATCGGTAATTTAATCAATCATAGTCTAATGTAATTTAATCTCTAGTTTCTAAATCTCTAATTTACTAGTCTACAATACATATCTCTTGTTTCAGTTACAATAAGTGTTTCGTAATGTTTAGGTGATGAAGCTGTCGGGCCGGGAGTTTCTCGGTTCTTTTTCTCAATGACAATCTCCAAACTCCAATTTGGATTGGATATCAGTCTAGGTACCTCTTTCACTTCCATATTAAATGTGCTGTTCCATTAACACAACTGATAAACTGTTGATACATTTATTTATTTAACCATGAGTATTCACACAAGGCAGTGTCATTTGCATCAGCAACTTGGTTTTCTCCCTAATTATTAACTAAATAGGCAATGACTACTGACTACATGAATTAACACAGGCCGTTTAGAATCCATTATAAGCAACCAAACAGATAAAATAATGTATTGTGCAACGTACTATGCACAGTTTTTTGTATATGTAAGCTATACATTGCCAAACTCGTAAGCCCCTCAAATTACAAATGGCAAATAGGTGTCAGATATGACAAAAAGCATGTTTTGTGCTTATTCATAAAAAACTATTGTGGATGATAAATGAAACTTGTTCTCATCTCACTCCATTTTCCAGGTGGACCAGGGAAGACCCTTTTATTTGAAGGGGAGGAAAATCATTTTGTGCCATCCACTTCCAAAGTCCTGCTTGACAGTGGGCTTTTTGTGGTTGTGGGCAAAATGATTGGCCATTCTTTTATCCACGGGGGTCCCAGGTTGACTGGACTGAGCCAGGCACTCTTTGACGACACTCAGCTGTCCTGTCTGGACTGCCCAGACATGGACATACGGGAAATGGTTGAGATTGTGAGTTCCATGTTTATTAAAAGATTTTCCCTCCATATCCTTGCTTATCATTTGCATTTGACGACAATGCTGTAATGGTGAACAACATTAATGTAGTTCGGGATAAGTGCCTGCTAGTAATTGAAATCAAGGGTCAACTGATTGTGTAACAACATGATAATATTTACATGTAACCTTTTAACAGGATTCGTGCTGCTTTGTTTGTTTTGTAATTCACAGCTTGATGGCCAGAGAAACCTCAGGGAGGACGAACAGCAAACCCTGCATGACCTGTGCCTGAACTGGGACCTGCCCCAACTCACTTCTGACAATAGGAAATGGCTGGCTGAGAAGATTCTCATCCATGCAGTAGGTTTCAGTATTTGCTGTTGAATCAATTGCCCTTTGGAGATTGCTGTTGTAATCAGGTTAGGCTCATGCCTTAACCAAGGCATTGGCCATAGAAGTGGATTCTTCTTCTAATAACTATTATAAATATTTTTCTTCTAATAACTATTATTGTAGGTCCTTGGCCGGAGAAGGGAGCAGGTGAAACAGCTGAGGAAGGGGCTGAAGGAGTGTCAGGTCCTTCACCTTTTAAAGGAAAGACCGGAGGCAGTGGAGGTTCTTCTTCCAAGATCGTCAAGCGTTAATGTGGTCCCAGAGGTATTAAAATACAGTGAGCACTCGATGCCTCACACCAGTCAATACCTGGCCTTGTCACTCCTTGCATGTCCAAGAGTACAGTATACTCACTATGTCCCATGTTATGGAAGTGTAAATGACAGTTTTAACTGGTCCTATAATCCAAATATTTTGAGTAAAATCGTCTTATTTTCATAGATGATTCTAGGGCGAATTGTGTGGCCAACAGAAGAGAGCGAAGACTCGGACGACGACTACTCACCCAATATCTCGCTACTTGAAATCCAGTGTCGTGTGACTGGGTTCTTGAGGGAATATATTGAGAAAGGTAAGAAATCGATTTGTATTGCTATTTATTCTAGACCGTTGTGTACGTGAATGTTCTGTTGTCTGACTTGCAGGTAAATTGAAATGTCCAATTGTATTCGACAGAACATTTCAGGGAATGTAGTTACATTTTACAGCACTGTGGATGTCCAGTTGTCAAATAGTCAGTTTGTTAAACGCGTGTCTTTTTTTCTGCAGCCACATCAGAAGAACTGAACCAGCTTTTGAAGTTCTGGGTAGGGTGGAGTGTTCTGCCAGAACAACTTCATGTTGAAGTTTGCTCGGTCCAGATGCCCACTTCAGCCACATGCTCAGAACTGTTAAAGCTACCTGGTCGCTACACATCCTTCCAGGATTTTGCTAATGATCTTGTGGCTTCTGTGTCCACAACTGACACTGGATTTGGACTTCTCTAGTCACTCCACCTGCCTGACCCCCAGCCTGTCACATTGCCACTGTGTAGATGTTAATAGGTAGGGTAGTGGTGGTCTAGTGGATAGTGAGTTGGACTTGGGATCGGAAGGTTGTGAGTTCAAATCCCGCCTGAAGCCACACCACTACTAGTGTGCCCTTGGGTAAGGCACTTAGCCCTCAGTTACTCCAGGGGGAATGTCCCTGTAATTCGTAATTGTAAGTCGCTTTGGATAAAAGCGTCTGCTAAATGGCAAAATTAAAATTAATTAAATTAGATGGCCATTAAATATGAGGAGCTGGTGTCTGACTCTGAATCTGAATCTGAGGAGGAGGTGGTGGAAGAGTGGTGCCCCAAGAAGAATGACAAAGGCCGCAAGAGAGCCAAGGCAACAGGGTGTGCGTGCAAGGGTCGCTGTGGCAACAAGCTCTGCCGGTGCCGTAAGGGAGCAATGACCTGTGGCGAGAACTGCCAGTGTGATCATGAGAAGTGTCGCAACATGGACACTAAGACCTCTACTGTGGACTCATGTGATCTGGACGATGGGTCTAAAGATTCATTTTCCATTCAAGACCCTACAGCTATTAGCACTGGGGATGATACCTTCTTCAAACCACCCTGTGCCACCCCCACTA
Organism: Nansenia antarctica; assembly: GCF_963989245.1. Lineage (NCBI taxonomy): Eukaryota > Metazoa > Chordata > Actinopteri > Argentiniformes > Microstomatidae > Nansenia > Nansenia antarctica. Next base: position 12,595,624 of record NC_137684.1, on the reverse strand, counting down.
AGAAGGTGCTTGGAGAGCACATCCCTGCAGACTTGAAACTGGAGAGAAAACCGATCACCTCAGGTGAGGAGGAGAAAGAAGAAGAAGAAGAAGAGAGGCACACGAACAGTTCGAGAAGCATTGCTCTAGGATTAAGACCCGGACCAGCTGTCTCTGCAGGCCTGTGACCAAGATTTGCCTTCTTCAGGAGTCGGCAGGGGGTTTGAAGGCTGCACTTTTGGCGTGACTTCTGATTAATTTGATTTATTTGACTTGACTTGCCCCTGCTCCTTTTTAGCCCATGGGGAAATTTGTAGGTTTCAGGAACATGCAAGGGCAGCATTAGGACACGTCTGAGTAAGTGCTGGTTGACGTCTCTCCCCCCTGTAGACCCCCGCCTCCCTGGAGCAGGAGGAGAACCAGGAGCCCAAGAAGAAGAAGAAGAGGAAGCAGTGAAAAGGCACCCTCCTCCTCCTCTAGCCCTCTGTCAACGGCTGGGCTGGGGAAGAGAGCTGCTCTGGAGGTCCAATGTATGCCACGGTGCACTGCACCAAAGAAGAGCGGTCAGTCTTGTTATCTTCCTTTCTCCAAAGAGCCTTTGGTGATGTCCATGATCTGGTATATGTCCAAGGCTTCACCTGCAGAGAGGGAATGGTGATGTTATGATGGTTACATAATAGAGAGAGATATTGTTTTGTATTGTGTGAAAATATTATATCGGTCCGTTTTTTGCTGAGCGGACATAGAGAGCACGCTATATTTCCAGTTGTATTAATTTATATATACATTTCTCTTTGTATTCGAAAATACTGTTTGTGTTCTTTTTGTATTTAATGTTTTACTAATTGTGTTCCGTTTTAGTTTTTTGTATGAGTTACCATGTCTTCATTTCCAGTAAACACTAATGAATGACTCTGGTATCAGTCATTTCTCCTAGTGTCTTGAATGAGCTGATGTGTGAAGGTAATAAAGTTAATAAAATCCTGAAAAGTTCTATGATTTCATAAGCCCCTGGATAGGAGAATAAGTACAACTGACTACATCACATTATGACACATCCACCAGACAGTATGGCAAGGTAACTGATGACGCTTGTTCTATAATAATAATAATAACTTTTTATTTGTATAGTGCTTTTCCTGCAAATGTTGCAGCTCAAAGTGCTCCAATCTATAATAATTAAATTATTTAGTCATTTAAAGGCAATATTAAAAAGATGGGTTTTTAGTCTTGACTTTAACATATGTGCTGAGGTTGCATCCCTAATGTAAACTGGCAGTGCATTCCACAATCTGGAGCATAAAATGAGAATGTATCCTAATTGTATAGGGCACATAAAAATGTATGACAATCTCATGTGCAAAAAGAAATAAATGAAATGAAATGAAAACATAAGGAGACACCACACATCCACTCTGAGCAAATCACACACACTCCAGTTAGTGCGGCAGCTTAGCAAAATGAGGGCGACACGCCGGACAAATAAAATCAACAGCCACCTGCCAGTGTCTACACAAACCCTAGAGGACTCCTTTGAGTGAGGATGACAATCACGTGGCGGCCAAAAAGTCGATGATTCAACAGATATTAGTGGCCACTGCCAACTCATTGCCAACGTGAGATATGTTGATGCAGAATCCATTAAGGATAACTTCTTTTTTTGCAAAGAGTAAAAGACACATGCAACCGGAGATGAGATTTTCAAAGTCACTGATGAATACCTGAGAGAGTGGGGCCTTAACTGGGGAATGTGTGTCACCGGGGCTGCGTCAATGACAGGGAGGGTGAAGGGCTTTGTAAGTAAAGTGAGAAAGGAAAATCCAGCCATGCAGATAAACCACTGCATGCTACACCGAGAAGCCCTTGTCGCCAAGGCTATGCCCCCAGACCTCACTGAAGTCTTGGACCAAGCTGTGAAAAGTGTTAATTAGGGTTAGTTCCAATTCAAAACTGAATTGTATTTTGAGAAAAACTGAATTGTATATTGAGAACTGAATTGTATTTTGAGTAAAACTGAATTGTATTTTGAGAACTGAATTGTATTTTGAGTAAAACTGAATTGTATTTTGAGAAAAACTGAATTGTATTTTGAGAAAAACCGAATTGTATTTAGAGAAACTGAATTTGAAAACTGAATTAAAATAATAAACTGAATTGAATACAATTCAATCTGTCAAATACAATTCAGTTTGTGCTCAGATTCAATTCAATCTGTCAAATACAATTCAAATCTGTGAAATACAAATCAATTTGTGCTCATATTCAATTCAGATCTGTCAAATACAATTCAATTTCTGGTGGCACTAAAATAGCTCCATACCCATCTCCTCGACGGACCGCGGTCCACTCGTCGCTCAGGGTAAGTGTTCAATGGATGCTAGCCAATTTAAAAGAAGGTAAGAAGATAAAAGATAAAAGAAGAAATATAGGCCTAAATTCAAGGCCTGCTGACTATGATTCCTGTTATTCCTGTCAGTATCTATTTGTTTTTGTTTTTAAAAAACCTTTTTTTTTGCCTTGAAGCAGGGGTGGAAAGAAGGTCCCTCTCATACAAAGGACTCTAAAGGTACACCAAATTCACATTGTGACTTGAAGAAACACACAAAGGTGCTTTTAAAGTGCAAAACTCACTCCACACTCACACTGTGATTTGAAGAAACACACAAGGTGCTTTTAAAGTGCAAAACTCACTCCACACTAACACACACCACACACTCCATGTGTAAGGGAGTCTCAAAAGTTGGAGAGACCTAATTTCCCCTCCCCCAACCATGTGCAAAAGGCAATTTGTTTGTACACATTTGTTTGTGCAAACTACTGGCAGAAATAAATAATTTAAAAAGTACATATGGGTTATCTGTCCCAACCTATCAAGAATGTTTTAAAAGTCAAGCAAGACTGATATCATAAAACAAAAAAGGCTAAAAGAAAGAAAGAGCTCCAACGTTTACAGCACCATGTGCCTTCATCAGGGAGAATTGAAGAATGAACCAGGAAGAGGAAGTTTAAATAGAAAAAGGAAGGGGAGGAGTTCAAAAAAAAAGGGGGGGGGGGGAGTCCACACCTGAAAACCAAGTAGCGACTAATTAAGTCCCTTGGTTCTGAGGCTATGTCCACACCAATACGTTTTTTTGATAAACGTTGTTGTATATAAAAATATGACCGTCCACACCAGCATGTTTAAACGCAATATAAACGCTGGCATTGAGCATTCCACACCAGTAGTCGGCGATATAATTATTATCCCCATAGCCCCGCTGGCCAATCAGACGCCTCTGTCTCTCAATGGTCTCGATCATTAACTCTTTGACTGCCAGCCATGTTCAGAGCGGAGAGCTCCATACTGCCAGACTTTTGGGGCATTTTCGCTGAACTTTGAAGACCCACCAAATATTGACTTTTCGGACTACATAAACATTGAACATATCTACCAAAACTTTAGACTCTCTTCTTTCATCAGAAAAATAAAGTTTGTTTCTAGCCTCTTTGAGTGTTTAGAAATCGGCCGTAGAACATAGGGTGGTTTCAGCAAAACACCTGATTTTGACCAATAAACAGAGAAAACGAGCTTTTTCTGCAGAGAAGCAAATTCAAGCAAAACGGTGACTGACGTCCACATATTTTAGTTTTAGTGACACCTCAAACATCTGAAAAGTTGTTTACTTCTATGAAACAATAAAAACAACACAGGAAAAAAGGCTTTTGATGACAAAATAACTACATTTATTCACAGATTTAGAACATTTAGAACTTAATACAAAACATAAAATAATCTATTTACAGGTGTGTACGTGTGTGTGTAAACTTATTTACAGATGTGTGTATGTTTTGATTGATTGAGAATGTTTATTTTGGTCCCCTATGCAATTCACAATACAGATATAAAAAATAATGTACACAGTCACAATTCATAACACCAGGACCAAAAAGGTGTAGGCTGAAGCCGTGGCTTATTGCGCCTACCCTTGTTACATGTATGCATGTCCCCCCATGAATGCATCATCAAAACATTGAAACTTTTATAAACAAAATTTCACTTACGCATGTCAACAAAAAGTAAAAAAAATACCAAACAAAAACTATATTTAAACCTCTGTTTTATACTTGTTAATCATCTTATTTTTAAATAATTTTTAAAATCCTTTTAGTGTACTACACATTTTCATTTCCTTTTCAAAAGTATTCCATAGATTAACTCCTTTAACTGTTATACATCTTTGTTTTGCATTTGTTCTAATCTTTGTTTTCATAAACATACATATTCCTCTGAGTTCGTAATTACTCTGTCTAACTTGAAATAGTCTCTGGATACAGTCTGGAAGCATCTTATTTTTTACTTTATACATTACTTGTGCCATTTTGAAGTCCACCAATTCTTTAAATTTGAGATCATAGGTGTTTATGAATAATTTGTTAGTTGGTTCTTGATAGGCAGCTCTGTTTATAATTCGTATAGCTCTTTTCTGTAGTAAATAAATTGGATTTGTGATTGTTTTGTATGTGTTTCCCCACACTTCTACACAGTAAGTTATGTATGGAACTATTAGAGAACGGTACAATATGTGTAATGAATTTGGATTAAGTATGTCTTTCGTTTTATGCAGTATTGCAATAGACTTTGATATTTTAGTCTTTAAGTAGTTTATGTGTGTTTTCCAACATAGTTTGTGGTCTATAACAACTCCCAAAAATTTGTTTTCATAAACTCTTTCAATTTCAACATTATCTATCTTGACTATTACTTTTTCGATTTCCAAATATCTTGAGTTTAGTTTTTTCTAAGTTCAATGAAAACTTGTTTGTGTCAAACCATCATTTTATAGTTTTTAGTTCCGTTTCCACTGTATCCAGAAGCTGCTCCAAATCTTTGCCAGAACAAAATAAATTTGTATCATCTGCAAACAAAACAAAATTTAACACATTGCAAATATCATTGATGTACAAAATAAAATATATGTGTGTGTGTAAACGTATTTACAGATGTGTGTGTGTAAACTTATTTACAGATATGTGTGTGTGTGTCTCTATGCACTCAATCATATTTTTTTTCTGTGTGGTAGGCTATGAAGCACTCTCCTGAGTGCAGGGGTACATGGCAGGACCTGCACCACATTCTGGTCTCGCTCCTTTTACCCCTTCGAATGCAGACCCTACATTTTCTTGCTGGCTGTGTTATTGCTGGTGGGCCTTAAGCGTTCCAACTCATGCCTGGCCATCCGGCTCTCCAGCCTGCTGTCTGGGTCTCTCTGTCTTGCTGCCCTGGTTTGTCGGACCTCCTCCTCCTCCTCCCTCCCCTCCTCCTCCTCCTCCTCCTCCTCCTCCTCTACATAGGTTTTTTCAGTCAAAGTTTTTTCTAAGTTCAATGAAAACTAAAGCGGTGTCCAAGCATGACCCAGTTCAAAAAGCGGTATAAAAAAATGGTTTTCACCAGGTACGAGGAGGAAGAAGGGCTTTGATAGTTGTTGTTTTCACAGATTATTTGTTTATTTACATGATCTGTTTTCTATTGTTGGTCAATATGTAAATATGTAAATAAATGTGATTTAATTTAAAATATATATATTATATTTATATTGAAGTCAACTGCTGTTTATTCATTATTAATCTCTGTTTATTGGAGAAGGGGTAGGATTAAATAAGCTTATGCTTCTTCCTACTCCTTTTCGGACATGTGAAGTAAATAGTGTTTTTTGTTTTGTTTTTTGTTTTGTTTAGTTTTTTCTTGTGTTGTTTTTTTTCTTGTTTTTGTTTTGTCTTTTGTTGTTATAACTATTTCTCTCTGCACATGTTCGAAATAAATGCTTTCATTCATTCATTCATTCATTCATTCAGTCCACAACCTCGCCACCCTCCTCATGAACTCCAAGTGTGTTTTGCACTTCCCCGGGTTCCTGGCCTTGTGTTTATGCCATCCGATGCAGACTCTGTGGCATGACCTATGTAGGTGAGACTGGCAACTCCCTACGCACCCGACTGGCCCAACACCTGCACAATATCAAAAACAACCTAAAATCAAACACATTACTGGTCAAACACTTTTCCTGTCATGAAGTCAGTTTCCTCACCCTTATGGGCCTGAGTAGTGTGTATGGGGCCCTTTTCTTTGATCTCGATTTCCTTTGTTCTTTTTTATGAGGGGGGGTCATAAAACATGGGCTCTTTTACAGAAGGGGGGGTTTATTTACCCCCCGCGTTGTGGTTTTATTAACCCTCGCCATTTGCTCAGAACACGCAGGTGTTTAGGAAGGGGGGCCAAAACGATAGTAGACGCAGGTGTTAGTTGACACGCACACACACACACACACACACACAGGGTTACCCTAACCCTAACCCTTAATTAGGAAGGGGGGGTGCCCCAAATGACTAGGGGTGAAATGTAGCTGTCTAGCTGTGTTTAAATAACGAATATTGTTGTTAGAAAGAGACTTAGGGTTAGAAATGAAATTAGAGGAAAAGATGCCCAGTGGGAGCGAACTCTCTCTCCGGTCGATACAATATATAATAACATATAATACTCACATTATCATGTCCTTTCGGGCTTTCATGTGGACAGGGGATGTCATACTGTCTCCCTAAAAAAGTATGTACATAGTACATCTATGCATATCTATCTGACTCTAACTCTAACTCTTAAGAGAGTGAACGGGGGTTTCGTATCAGCAGTCAGATATGCGTTCAGACAGCCTCTGTTGTTAGACAGACACATCGAGTTGCTTTTTCCTGCCTCTCTGCTACTCCCAACCCCTCTCTCTCTGAAGCGTCATTCTGACAGCAAGAGACAATCTTGGTCTCTGACAATCTTGGTTACCAGAATGGTCCTAGAGTTTGCGTCGACATCGACTGCGCAAAATGGGGAACGCGTACAATCCTGCCAAACTTTGCCAAAAGGACACCCCCGCAAAAACACATCTAGAATGCCAGGTTTGATCAACCTGAATGTGATACCTTCCAACCAGCTGCATCCCAAAATACCCTGCATCCCAAAATTGCCATTGTAAATTACAGATAGACCTGTTAGAACATCAGTTGGCTTTTAGCGGACCTCTTGGACACCCAATTTATACCAAGTTATACCAATAGTAGCGGCCAATAGTAGTGACTACCCCATCCCTGGCATATTACTTTTTCAGCTATCGCCAACATTCACAATGTTATTAACATGTTTATAGAAATAGACTGTAAATTGTAGTAATGACAACAATTGGCTTTATCGCAACAAAACATGAATCAAATGAATCAAAGTAATCGCGTTATTTCCAGATTGTAAGCTTTCAAATGATGTGTCATACATAGACATCGGGGAAAAATGTAAGACAACATGAGTATTTGAAACTTGTTAACCCTGAAAACTAAACATTTCAGGGTTGTAGATGTTGCTTGGCAGAGCATTGAGATTGTTTCATCATCGCGTCTTTTTGAGAACGCACTAACGGTACCCAAATGCTTGGACGCACAGCCGAGTCCTGGCGAACGGGTTTTGATTTGATTTGTTGGTGAACTTATAATACAGGGCAGGTATTATAAGCCCACTGTGAGTAGGCTACTCGGAATTCACCTCAACACCTCATATCAGCACGGTTGTCAACCGATTGTCAAGTCAAAAACAGAACTGTATCATTTTACGCCCGAAAATAAATCCTTAGCCTACCTCACTCAGTGAGCGACATCTGAGACAACTCAGGAGACACTTTTCAGGAACCCTCTGCCTAATACCATCAATCATACTATCATATACCACATAAATTATTAGATTGATGGTATTTTATCCGGTATATGATAGTGTGATTGAAGTGCCCCATCGCAGACAGGTTTAGAGAGAACAACAATGAATGAATCAAATGAATCCTGCTTTTTTATGAGCTTGGGGTCATAAAACATAAGCTCTTTTACAGCAGGGAGGGGGCTTATTTGCCCCAGCGTTGTGGTTTTATTCACCCAGCCAGTTGTTCACAACACCCCCCAAACGGAGGGTTGGGTCAAAACGAAAGTTGACGTAGGTGTTTAGGAAGGGGGGTTGCCCCAAATGACTGGCAAGGGTTGAAATGTATTTAAATAGATACAGCAAGTCTATTTAAATACATTTAGTCCTTGAGTCAAGGACTCAACAATGGCTACTTGTGATGATTTCGCATGTATGGATTTCAATGCCATCGGATCAGACGCCGAGGTCGACGATCGGCCTGAAAACGTTTGGGCAGGAATATTAGCTGCTCATCGTCCCAGGTCTGAACCCTGTGTTGCAAAGATAACCCCGAACTCGTTTGGTCGTGTTGTGCTGAAGTCTGAAGAACATGAGCCCCCAAGAGGTAAGCCTACAGGACGCTTCCTGGTTCTAACAGTTAATTTGAGTTTTACGTACCACAGTAATTACATTTTTTACATTTACATTTAATGAGGAGACACCAATCAGCAGGATTTGCAGCAAAATGTGGCATGAAATGCTACAGAAAATGCCACAGCCCATATCCAACTTTTTAGGCCTACTGTAGCCATATTACCCCTCCCCCCTACCCCACCCCACAAAGAGAAAGTTTCTCACTCATAGGGGAATGACTGCTGTTTATCATTTAGCTGGGTTTAAACCTTGATTGTGAAGTGAATAATGATAGCAATAATGGTTATTTGATACTATAATACAAATATTATTGTCATGATCTTTTTCAGGATGTAAGAGAAAATATGTGAGCGAATCAAAATCAGACTCAGGCGAGGAGGAGGCAGAAGCAGGTTTGAATACTGTTTTGGTCTGGAAAATGCGCTTTCTAAAATGGAGTGTCCTACCCAAGTTTTCATATAAGCATGTTGTTACTGGCCAGGGGTGTTCTCGGGGAGTGGGCTGATTTTCGAGAGATTCTTCATGCCTAATGTATACAGTATGAGCTTAAACAGTAACACCTTTAATGTTTTGTTTTTAAGGTCCAGAAAAGAGGCGGGATAAAAGCTACAAGGTATGGAGTAGTGTAATAAAACAACTATTGGCTAAAATCCCTTAACATTTACACGATATGTCTGTTTTACCTATTATGTTTGAATGACAGAAAATAAAAATGTATTGTTAATTTATTTATTCCATCATCTCAGGAGAATTCATCTCCCTTTGAGCCCCCGTGCTCCTCCAACTCTTGGGTAACTGTTTTATCCTTTACTCACTTAACTTGTGTGAGAGAGTCAAGTGTCAAATGTACATATTGGTTTGATACTGCTTTGACAGAAGCCCTTCCCCCTTATTGTGTTGTCCAGATAAGCATTGCAGATCTGAAAAGCTCGGGACTCTGCAGTAAAGCAATTAAAGGAAAAGTGATTAAAAAATCTCAGCTGATGCACGACACAAAGGAAAATAAAAAACGGGTTTGTTTCTACATGGGTCTGGCTGATGACACAACAAGTATCAAAGTTTGTGTATATGGGGATGAGAGATATGGAACCTTTCAAGAGGGGAGCTCTTATCTTCTAGACGGCCTCAGTGAGGGTCGCGGTATGGTGATGCTCACACGAAGTGCCACGGTCTCAAAAACAAGACAAGTCAATGTTCCTCAGAGACTGGAAATGGAGGCAAGGATGCTCATTGAACCACCCCAAGATCCAGTCTGCTCCATAGCTGATGCCAAGTCGTCACCAGATGGTTCTGAGATGAGCATTGAGGGAACTATAATTGCAGTGAGTTGCCATACCTTTTTCAAGACCTTCACATAACTATTTGTTCAGTGTTTCCTGGTTACCTATACCCTCTGTTTTTGCTCAGATGCCCCCAGTGAATAAAGTGAAGGTGAAATGGCAGAGGGCCAAGACTCCACAGCGCATGTTAACCTTACAGGACGAGACGGGGTCTATCGAGGTCTGTCTCTGGAATGAGAAGGCTCTCAGTTGTTGTGCATCCGTTGGAAATACAGTCAGGGTGACCAATGTGAAATCCAAAGGGTACCACAACATAATTTCTCTCAACTCAACTTACAAAACCAGGGTTGATACGGTGGGTAACTTTTGAACCATTATGCAGTGTCCCATTCCATCTATGCAATGCCATTTGGTGAACTGCTTTTTTCAGAGACTGCTTGCTATAGTTTGAGACGTAACCCTAAATCCTGAAGTGTGTGCTGTCTGTGTGTGTCTGTCTGGTGTCTGGTCTGTGTGTCTGTCTGTATATGTTTCTTTGTGTGTAGGTCCAAGCTGCTACCCTGGAGACTGTGAAGCTGTCTATACAAGGGATTCAAAAGTCCAGCAAGATGGAAGTGACTCTGTCGGCAGAGACGGATGGAAAACTGAAGACATTCACTGTGGCATCCAAGCTCCTGGCACAGGCCTGCGCTATTAAACTGGATGGAGCTTTCGAGGAGACACTCCTTGATATGTTGCCGGTCAACGTAGAGGCAGACATACAAGGGAATACGATTAAAACCTTAAAAAAGATGTAACCAACCTGAATGATTCATGGTGGGTTAAATCATGGTGGGGAAGAATTAATTTGAATTGTTTGCTATCATTTCCTTTCCTTATCAATTTGTTCTTGTGATGTCGATTTACATGTTAACTGTAAGCCTATCTTTCCTAAAAAAATAAATAAAAAAATTTGCAAAAATTAACATGTCCCCCGTGTATAGTGAAAATGTTACCTAACAAGTTGAATTTGAGTGTTGTTATTGACATGTTTTAATTATGCCCATGGAGAGTAAAAACTGTCATGGATGGGGTACCGCATGAAACCATAGAGCTAGTCAAGTATAACATGTAAATATATGGAGCGTCGCTTTAAGTTTCCTCTACTAGGAGCGAGTAGGACAACAGATGCCTTCTTTTCTTCTTTTCTATAAGCTTCAAGGGAGCAGCGGGTTCCTGAAAAGTGTCTCCTGAGACACCTGGGACACCTGGTGTCTCAGTGTCTCACATAGTTGCAAGGGGGTCATCCCTATGTTCCCCGGGTCCTATGTTCCCCGGTTTCTTAGCAAAAAAAAAAAAAAGGGTTCTATGTTCCCCTCTTCCGAAAACTTCCGAAAAAGGGTTCTATGTTCCCCGCTTCCGAAAAAGGGTTCTATGTTCCCCGCTTCCGTATATTCCCCGCCTGCCGTTGTGTCAAGCGACCCCAGGTGTCGTTATGTAGTACTGCATGTTTATTTTTTATTTTTTAAACAACATACACAAATACATAATTATACTGTTAGTTTTTTTTTTATTGTTTTTTTTTTAAACAACATACACAAATACATAATTATACTGTTAGTTTTTTTTTTATTGTTTTTTTTTTAAACAACATACACAAATACATAATCATACTGTGGATTACTATGTGTACAACATTATTATATGAACAAAATGTGACTGCTCCTGGTGTTTCTGGACACCTCTCGGAAATGAGAAAGACGTCAAATTCGTCTTTAAAGTTTTTTTTTTTTTTTCAAATTTTCGTTTTTTTAGCTAACATTCAACTCGAAGATGTGAAGTACCCACTCGTTATTTTTCCGAACAGTTTTACGTTCATTAAATAAGTGTAATCTATAACACATTGACTTCGTTTCTTGTTGTTTGATGGGGATTCATTATCTTTGATGGGGATTTTCTGTGCTTAGTGATTTCCGGTGTAGCAACTTTCAAATACTCATGTCGTCTTCAATTTGTTTCCGATTTCAATGTATGATGCATCATTTGAAAGCTTACAATCTGTAGTTTAAGCACATGTAAAAAACTGAAAAATGATTTCGCCTACAGGTAGCCCTTTTCATTGGGCTGTGTCACAAATGATTATATGTACAAAACCTTTTGTAGGTAGGACACTATTGGACCTCGGCCCAAATCTAGTACTGAACCTGACCCCCCATGCTAAACCATTTGGAAGTACAGTATACTAGGACTCCAATTCAGACACACTGGGGGGCTGTCACAAATCTACTAACTCTAATCAGCCTGGTCTCACACGGCAGACGTCAGAATTCGACGTTGATGGACAAACATTAATCTGCTCTATTCATACATTAATCTGCTCTATTCAGACATTAATCTGCTCTATTCAGACATTAATCTGCTCTATTCATACATTAATCTGCTCTATTCAGACATTAATCTGCTCTATTCAGACATTAATCTGCTCTATTCATACATTAATCTGCTCTATTCAGACATTAATCTGCTCTATTCAGACATTAATCTGCTCTATTCAGACATTAATCTGCTCTATTCAGACATTAATCTGCTCTATTCATACATTAATCTGCTCTATTCAGACATTAATCTGCTCTATTCACACATTAATCTGCTCTATTCACACATTAATCTGCTCTATTCATACATTAATCTGCTCTATTCAGACATTAATCTGCTCTATTCAGACATTAATCTGCTCTATTCAGACATTAATCTGCTCTATTTATACATTAATCTGCTCTATTCAGACATTAATCTGCTCTATTCACACATTAATGTCTTCACAAATGACCCAACTCTGATAGTCTTTATATCAAATCTGAGAATGAAATTCAGTATGCTAATTATAAAAGGGGTATGCTATTGATAATATGAATGAATGAATCAATGAATGGTCTTTATTGTCATTGATATAGTACTGGTTTACATAAATAAAGGCTATGTACACTATCCACTATACTATACTGTACAAATAAAACACTGTGCTGTACTCTATGCTATGCTATACCTATTCTAACATTTCCTATTCTCGGCAACCTTATGTACCCTAGGGTTGTCATATTGCACATAGTGTTATTGCACATTCATTAAAAGTGTCGCAGTTTGCAGGCTTGAAATGTACATATCATTGTAGCATGATATGCTAAATGTAGCATATCATTTAGATTGTTTTTAATGTATTGTTTTAGATAATTCATTATTTTAAAATATTATTTTCTTTAGATAAACAACTAAAATAAAAAATCTAAATTAGATGCTATTGATACTGCATAGAAACACATTGATATAATATACTTGTATGTTTCAGGGGACAATGTTGCACTCTGATATTTAGTGTGTCTCTGTTGCGCCCTTCTACTCCGAGTCACCAGAGGGCGTAACACCCCCTATCAATTGTTTTAAGGTCAATTGTAATTGAGCTTGAGTTACAAGACTTCCTCACATACCGGTATGTGAGGAACACATGCGTAGTGACAATGGCTCAAATAATTACTGGAGACCGAGGGGGAAAAATATTAGTTCTGGATAATTTTAGGTACCAGAAACACCGCACAAATTTACAGAATATTCGGTGGCGGTGTTGGAGAGAAGACTGCCGGACAGTTCTGGTTACAAACATCTTTGATGTAGAGGGGGTCAATCCCAACATAGAAGTTCGGGAGGTCCGCGAACATGTGCATGCCCCCGATACACAAATGGTGAACAATGCGCAATTTCGCCAAGTGATTACTGGAGAGGTGGTGAGAGAACCCACAGTACCAATCAAACGCATTTACGATGCTGAGTGCGTAGGTCTACAGCGGGGCCGTCCCATCCAGCGTGGAGGTCGCGGGCGACCTCCTCAAAGATTCTCCTCAGTTAGGTCTGTTATGGCCAGAGCCAGAGCTGCAGTAATCCCTCCCGTCCCAGCTACCGTTGATGATGTAAGGATCGACGGTCAATGGGCTGAGACATGGGGCAGAGACCATTTCCTCCTGCACCAAGACAGTGAGTGGGGCATAGCAGTGTTTTCCACAGAGGACAACCTGAGACAGCTGCGACACTGCAGGACATTATACATGGATGCTACATTCAAGTCGTGCCCACGCCCATACAACCAAGTATTTACTATACTCGGGGACATTCATGGCTTCGTTGTCCCCCTTGTACATGTCCTCATGGAGCAACGTACAATTGGACACTACCGACAAGTGTTCCAGTGTGTCAAAACGTCACTCAGGAGAATCACCCACCACCTTTGGCGTCCGCGTAAAGTCATCTGTGACTTTGAGCAAGCGCTGAAAACTGCTCTTGAAACGGAGTTGCCACAAGCCAGAATCGGAGGATGCTACTTCCATTTCAACCAAGCCTTGTGGAAGAGGGTACAGGCACTTGGATTGGCTGGTCCATTCCGTCATGACCATCCACTGGCAGCAGTCATCCGCAAGGTTTGTTGTGTTCTGTCTGCACTGCTGTCTGTCCTGTGTTGTTTTGTTTGCATTGCATTTAGAAATGCTCTTACTGTAACGCCAAATCAAATTCCTATATGTGTATGCTTAATGTGTATGCATAAATGGCAATAAACGTTATCTCATCTCTCATCTCATCTCATCTCATCTCATCTCAAGGTGATGGCCTTAGGACACCTGCCTCTGCCTCTGGTCCAGATCAATTTTGATCTTCTCCTCAACCACAGAAACACCAGGCGTGCCCTGATGAACCACCCTGAGTTACAAGACTTCCTTGCGTATGTTCGTAACACATATGTCCATCCTGGAGCGGCCTTCCCACCAGCGATGTGGAATGTGTTCGAAAGAAACATGGAGCAAAGGACCAATAATCATGTTGAATGTAAGTGTAACAATGACAGATCTGAACAAAAAAAATATAATTTCATCTAATAACTAAATCTGAAGTATTAAGTTAATTATTTTATATTGTTAATATAATATTGTCTGCTAATTATGGGTTAATTCATTCTTATCCTATCACCTCTGGGCCTGTGCGTATATCGAGGTTTAACTATGAGCCGAAACAAAAATTAACGAAACATCAAACACAGCAGAGGACAGGAGGGCTCTTTAAACAGGTGGACGAGTTGCCACGTACAGGCGCGCTAATGATGATGGACATAACATCAGTCCAATCATGGGCGGGCACCGTGATTGAGAAAGGATTAAAGCGCGCTAATGATGATGGACGTAACATCAGTCCAATCATGGGCGGGCACCGTGATTGAGAAAGGATTAAGAAAGGATTTAAAATTGTGAAAGGAGGAGACACAGAGGGGAAAATGTTCAATGTCAAAATGTTCATGCCAAACTAATAACATTTAGGGCCTGATTTACTAAGATCCCAAATAACGAATACTAATTGAAGTTCACACACAGGGGAAGTTGAGATATACTTGTTTTCGGCTATACTTCAAATAAGGCCCGCTATCTTCTACATTGGAAAGATCAACAATCCTCACTGCACACCGTTAGTAGATCAGCCTGCAGATGTAGAACCAGTTTGCACATTAATAGGCCATTAATAGGCTAATAAGTTATAATTCTGTATTTTTGTTCTAGCTTATCATCGTACTCTGAACGATGCTGTCCAAGTGCGCCATCCTTCACTTTGGAAATTCCTTCGGCACCTGAAGGATCAGCAAACGCTTGCAGAGGGTAAGCTGGGGATGGCAGACAGAGGCCACGCTCCCCCAACAAGGAGACGGAAGTGGAGGGAGTTGGAGGCCCGTCTACTGAGGCTGAAAGGACAGTACATGCAGGGCCTCAGAGATCTGGCTTCGTACTGGAGGGCTGTCAGCCGTAGCGTCCGTATGGGCTAGATTTCCACATTTATTTTGATAGCACTTTGGCCTATGTTATTGTTATTATTATTGTTATTGGCCTAATTGTGTTATTGTTATTATTATTATTATTGTTATTGTTATTATTATGTTATTGTTATTGTTATTGGCCTAAATATTGCTATTGTTATTATGTTTGTTGCTGTTTGTTGCTGTGCCTGACTACTAAAACACTAGAGTGAAAGAGACTACATCTCTGTATGCCAGGATCCCCCGAGGATTTGATGTGTGAAAGAGGATGTGTCACACTCTATGTGCTACGGAAACTGGCTAGTTACTTAGGGATTATATTATGGGATGTGACACTGTAACCTAGAGACACACTGCGCTGTTACGTGACGTCCTGCCAATGGGATGTACAGTATTGTCTCAGGTTGGCATTTTGATGCTTGGTCTTGGAAACAAACACCATGTTTGCACAAACATAGTACATGCAGGGCCTCAGAGATCTGGCTTCGTACTGGAGGGCTGTCAGCCGTAGCGTCCGTATGGGCTAGATTTCCACATTTATTTTGATAGCACTTTGGCCTATGTTGTTGTTATTATTATTGTTATTGGCCTAATTGTGTTATTGTTATTATTATTATTGTTATTGTTATTATTATGTTATTGTTATTGGCCTAAATATTGCTATTGTTATTATGTTTGTTGCTGTTTGTTGCTGTGCCTGACTACTAAAACACTAGAGTGAAAGAGACTACATCTCTGTATGCCAGGATCCCCCGAGGATTTGATGTGTGAAAGAGGATGTGTCACACTCTATGTGCTACGGAAACTGGCTAGTTACTTAGGGATTATATTATGGGATATGTGACACTGTAACCTAGAGACACACTGCGCTGTTACGTGACGTCCTGCCAATGGGATGTACAGTATTGTCTCAGGTTGGCATTTTGATGCTTGGTCTTGGAAACAAACACCATGTTTGCACAAACATAGTACATGCAGGGCCTCAGAGATCTGGCTTCGTACTGGAGGGCTGTCAGCCGTAGCGTCCGTATGGGCTAGATTTCCACATTTATTTTGATAGCACTTTGGCCTATGTTGTTGTTATTATTATTGTTATTGGCCTAATTGTGTTATTGTTATTATTATTATTATTGTTGTTGTTATTATTATGTTATTGTTATTGTTATTGGCCTAAATATTGCTATTGTTATTATGTTTGTTGCTGTTTGTTGCTGTGCCTGACTACTAAAACACTAGAGTGAAAGAGACTACATCTCTGTATGCCAGGATCCCCCGAGGATTTGATGTGTGAAAGAGGATGTGTCACACTCTGTGCTACGGAAACTGGCTAGTTACTTAGGGATTATATTATGGGATATGTGACACTGTAACCTAGAGACACACTGCGCTGTTACGTGACGTCCTGCCAATGGGATGTACAGTATTGTCTCAGGTTGGCATTTTGATGCTTGGTCTTGGAAACAAACACCATGTTTGCACAAACATAGTACATGCAGGGCCTCAGAGATCTGGCTTCGTACTGGAGGGCTGTCAGCCGTAGCGTCCGTATGGGCTAGATTTCCACATTTATTTTGATAGCACTTTGGCCTATGTTGTTGTTATTATTATTGTTATTGGCCTAATTGTGTTATTGTTATTATTATTATTATTGTTATTGTTATTATTATGTTATTGTTATTGTTATTGGCCTAAATATTGCTATTGTTATTATGTTTGTTGCTGTTTGTTGCTGTGCCTGACTACTAAAACACTAGAGTGAAAGAGACTACATCTCTGTATGCCAGGATCCCCCGAGGATTTGATGTGTGAAAGAGGATGTGTCACACTCTATGTGCTACGGAAACTGGCTAGTTACTTAGGGATTATATTATGGGATATGTGACACTGTAACCTAGAGACACACTGCGCTGTTACGTGACGTCCTGCCAATGGGATGTACAGTATTGTCCCATAGGTTGGCATTTTGATGCTTGGTCTTGGAAACAAACACCATGTTTGCACAAACATAGTTTTTTTGTTGTTGTTGTTGGTTGCAATAAAAGCCTATATTTTGGATTGATATCTCTACTGTATTTATTTGATTTCGTTTGACAAAAATATAGAAAAAATATTTAATAATGTGTATATATATATATATATATATCACTGGTGTTCTTTTAGGAATATAAGATTTTCAATTCCATCTCGAAAATGATCTATCTAGGGAGTTATATAAAATGCTGAGACAATACTATGACATTCATTGTGTTCTTCATTATTTCCAAGTCATCTTAAGACCCCCCCCCCCCAAAAAAAAAAAAAAAAGTCAAACTCTCATGCAGTACCACATAACGACACATGAGGTCGCTTGACACAACGGCAGGCGGGGAACATAGGACCCTTTTTCGGAAGCGGGGAACATAGAACCCTTTTTCGGAAGCGGGGAACATAGAACCCTTTTTCGGAAGTGCGGAACCGGGGAACATAGGACCCGGGGAACATAGGACCCGGGGAACATAGGCATGCTCCCGTTGCAAGCTACCATGCAAGGCGCCGGCCCGCTCACTGGGAGCAATTTGGGGTTCAGTGTCTTGCCCAAGGACACTTCGACATGTGGCCAGCCGGGGCTTGAACCGCCGATCTGCCAACCTTGCGATCATTAGATGGCGGCTCTACCTCCTGCGCCACAGCCGCCCATTATTGGCTGCAGTATGGTTTATAAGGGGTCACAGTACTTGTTCAGCAACACCAGTGTTAAAGCGTTAGTCTGGCTAGAGGATTGACAGGTTGGTAGTCTACAGTGTGAGGGAACAACTTGAAACATTTCTTTCTAGCTGCTGATATTCTGCTATTTTGCATTAGAATGCGAACAAATTTATGTTAATTCAACATATTTGGAATTATGTCTTGAACACGGTCTGCGCTATTACAGATGTTCTCAATTGGTTACACGCGTGTTCTGAAAGCGTGGCTCATTTTCTTAAAACTCTAAACACAAATCCAAAAACTCCCACACAAAAACCCCAGACTCCACAAATGTTTTGTAAAAGCAAAACACTGCATTCAAAACAATGTTGTCTTCTCAAAATGAAATGTTGTTGTCAAATGACACACACACCATCAAATGAATAGACATTTCGAAGAACCAATTGACCACTGATATGTCCTCTCTCTCTCTCTCTGCAAAGATGGCATATTGGTGCAAGATAATGGCGTTAGATAAGGTACATGAGTCTCAGGCGTTGGTCATCGCGTTCCAGTGTTAGTGTGTAAGCAATTGAGGAACAACTGTAAAAGTTTACTCAACTGAAAAAAACAAGTTTAACTGAAAAAACGAAAGGAATGCAATCAATGCATGCACCTGCCGGCCATCAGCTAAGGAGCCGGATCATCAACTAGCAGACGGACGTCTAGACGGACGTCTAGACAAACCTCTGTCCGTCTCTGGACCTGGTGCAACTGAGGACAACACTGGGACACCGCTGGAACAAACATCAACATCATATGAAATGATCGCAAGGTTTAACCTAGGATTAAAACCAAGTGGTAGGACACTGCAGTTTAAGGAGAGAGTGATGGAGGGAGAGAGGGAGCCGAGACGGCACCTTCTATTAAGTATTAGATGCAAGGTCCTTCTATCATGTTGCACTCGGTGCAGTGAGGTGCAAAAGAAGACGTAAAACACACACACAAACACAAACACACACACACACACACACACACACCTTTAGCACTCTATTGAATAGGCCCATCTACTGTAGCCTATATTTATTTCTGTCTTCATATCAAATAATTGTATAATATATATTTTATAGGACTGAGTGGAGTGGGCAATTTGGATGCAGTAATTAATTGCTACTAAACAACTAATAGTTTTACAACATTGTGTGATGCATTTGTTTGGCACATGGCCTTCACTATCAATACACTAAAGGAAGTCAGATGGTTGAGCATGGATGTGTGAGCAGAATATATCACAAGTGTTGCTTCAAACCAACCACTGTTACTTTGGTCAAAAGGTCATGAAGGTCATGTTGGAGCCACGTGGCCATCTCAGACAAGCAACAATGTTTCAATTTTCCCAGACAGCGTGGCCATCTCAGACAAGCAACAATGTTTAAATTTTTCCAGACAGCCAGGTAGATATAAATACTGTCTGGGCATTTACACCCCACAACCATGCCGAACACACGCGTCACAGAGGAGAGCAGCAGTCCTTATCCAAACCATCACTTCGACATGTGGCACAACTATATGAATCTGGGCGGCATGCTGCAGCAACTGTCCGGAGTGCACCGGGAGACACGAGAGGAGGCCACCGGTCCCCAGTGGGACCACACGCCCCAGGTCCACCGCCACGACCACACGCACCAGGTCCACCGCCGGGACCACACGCCCCAGGTCCACCGCCGGGACCACACGCCCCAGGTCCACCGCCACGACCACACGCACCAGGTCCACCGCCGGGACCACACGCCCCAGGTCCACCGCCACGACCACACGCACCAGGTCCACCGCCGGGACCACACGCCCCAGGTCCACCGCCACGACCACACGCACCAGGTCCACCGCCACGACCACACGCACCAGGTCCACCGCCACGACCACACGCACCAGGTCCACCGCCGGGACCACACGTCCCAGGTCCACCGCCACGACCACACGCACCAGGTCCACACGCACCTGGAGACTTTAACCCTGAGCCGTACCGCCAGTAGTGCCTCCTCCAGTCTGGCCTCGGAGGAGTCCTGTGGCTTCTGTAAGCAGAACGGCGAGACGCCGGAGATCTACCGGTCACACCGCCTCAAGACACGGAGCGGAAAGGTCACCTGCCCCAGCCTGCGCAACTACACCTGTCCCAGGTGCGACGCCACGGGGGACGCGGCCCACACGCTGCGCTACTGCCCCGGGGGTGAATGATGTACCTGTATGATGCACTGGCAGTCTGTGACTGTGAACCTGGCCGGACCCTGCCCTTCTGCCTGAGTTTGAGTAGGATGCTGCCCAAATAAATAGTATTGTTTAGTGATGCTGCCCAAATAAATGTTAATGTTTAGTGATGCTGCCCAAATAAATGTTATTGTTTAGTGATGCTGCCCAAATAAATAGTATTGTTTAGTGATGCTGCCCAATTTCAAATGGAGTATACTCAGGGTTGACTGAGATCACGGTCCCCGATCAGCTTGACAAATGTCGTCTACATATGCAGCTCACAATGCTTGGTGACCTCTCCAAAACCAAAGGACTCAAGTCAGCTCAAGATGTCGCTGGATTCATCGGAGGACTGCGTCCCCAAACAAGAGAGCTGCTCACAGAGGTGGAGACGTTTATAGAGCTGAGCATCCATCTGCAGTACACATGCTGTTCATTTACCTGCAAGTCCTCTGTGAAGAGCTAGATAGATAGACAGTTATTTGTTTCACAAACTTTTCCAAACTTTTTCCAATCTTACAGTCAGCAGACATGAATCCTAGTGCGTCTATTCAATCGATGGCCTCCTTGTATGTAGGAGATCTCCACAGGGACACCACTGAGGGAATGCTGCATGAGAAATTCAGCCCTTCTGGTCCAATCATCTCTATAAGAGTGTGCAGGGATTTGCAACAGACGGCCAGAAACGTATTAGAACTGATATTCAGATCCATCAGATTCTTAGGCAGCGAAGGGCTTCCGTTAAGAGGCAATAACAATCGAGAAGGAGTGCTTTGGAAACTGATGGAGCGGACATACGCGTTGCCAAAATCCCGTGAGTGGCTACAGCGAAGAGACAACTGGATGTCCGACACCATTCAAAATGAAATACTCGAAATATTTGCTCTTGCTGTTCAAAGAGAAATTATTTCAGAAGCGAGAGAGCGTCACTTCTATGGTCTAACTGCAGGTGCGACCACTGATGTGAGTATTTCAGAGCAGTTTTCCATTTGTCTGCAATATGTGGATTCAAAACTGGAGGCAGTGAATGTTTTCCTCGGGTTTTACAGTGCGCCTGATTCAACTGGAGAAACACTTTTTTCATGTATCAAAGATGTTTTTGTGCGCTTGAATTTGCCACTGGAGCGTCTAAAGGGATTTTGCTTCGATGGCGCTGCTAATATGTCGGGGCGCATGCAAGGCGTGCAAGCAAAACTGAAAGAGCAGTGTCCAAATGCATTATATGTGCACTGTAGTAACCATGCACTAGATCTGGTACTTCAGGAAGTGGCGAGGGAAGTTCGTGTTGTTGCAGACACATTCAACTTTGTACGGGGTGTCTCGGTGGTGATAGGGGAGTCGTCAAAGCGTAAGGCGCTGTTCCAGTCTATGTTTGGAATAGGTAGTGATGATGAGGTGGTCTGCAACTTGTTGGCATTATGCCCGACTCGATGGGCCGTACGCACAAAGGCTATTTCACGGGTTGTCTCCTCATATACAGCCGTTTTGGAGACACTGAAGACGTTAGAGCAAGATAAGACAGTCAGGGGAGATACTTGTGCAAAAATATCAGGTCTATACAAACAAGCCACAAAAGCCAGAACATACTTTGGACTTTTGAGCTGTGAGGCTCTTTTTGGACCGTGCGAGGCCGTAGCCAGAAGTCTCCAAAGTGAGAAGGCAAGTGCGAGTGGGGCATTGGAGTGTGTGAGTGCGTTACGACAGCGCATCCATGCACTGAGAGAAGATGGATTTGTCCAGGAGATCACTTCCAAAGTGACCGCTTGTGCAGAAAAAAACAAACTGCAAATGCCCCTTCCTCCACGAACCAGCAGAACCCCTGCCCGCTTAAGGGATACAGAGAAGACCGAGGCCGTTGTGACTGATGTAGGAGAGCAGCAGTGGCGGCGTGAGTTCTATGAGGCCTTGGATCTTGTGACAACCGAGCTGGATCGCCGATTCGACCAAGAAGGACTGCAAGTTGCTGCCCTGAGAGAGCAAACCATTATAAATGCCGCAAATGGAGTATACTCAGGGTTGACTGAGATCACGGCTGCACAGGTCCCCGATCAGCTTGACAAATGTCGTCTACATATGCAGCTCACAATGCTTGGTGACCTCTCCAAAACCAAAGGACTCAAGTCAGCTCAAGATGTCGCTGGATTCATCGGAGGACTGCATCCCCAAACAAGAGAGCTACTCACAGAGGTGGAGAAGTTTCTGCACGCGCTTTAACTTGAGTCTGGCATACCCACCAGATGTGAGATTGTATTACTTTTAGAACCAGTTTGAATTCAGTCACAGAAAAGACAATAAAACATGTTTCACAGTTTCCCGCATTTTAATGTAGAAGTTTATAGAGCTGTGTCTGTCTACCTGTTTCCGCGGCTTCTTCTGAGCGGTCCTTCTCTACCCTTCGCCGCCTCAAAACATGGCTAAGGAACAACATGACACAGAGACGACTCACACACCTGACGTTACTGCACGTCCACAGTGACATTCTTGAACGGATGGACATCCAGCCACTGATGAGGACATTTATCAACAACACACCCGAAAGGAAGTCCACCTTTGGGGTGTTCAAATAGGTAAGACATGCATTATTATACCTTTTTGGTTATTGCCGCCGTGCAGTGTAATAGTTAATATCATGCTTGTGGTATTGTCATTATTATTCTCTTATGGATAGGCTATTGCTAGTGCCGCCGTGCATAATCTGTCTGTAATAATGGTCAACATCATGTTTGTGGACATTGTGGACACTGTGAGCTGAGTGGAAATTACTGTAAATTCCAACACATTGTTGGTAAAATATTTAACGTTACGTCTTTGTAGTGTGTGGGTGTGTGCGTGCTTAACTATTATTGCCCGTGCATTGGGGCCCGTCGTTATGCCACTGTGTGCGTGTGAGCGAACGAGCAAGCAGCGAGAGGGAGGGAGGGAGAGAGAAATCGTTATATATTTTTTTCCCTGGTAATTTTTTGCCCTGTAGCGTATATAGACAGCACCTCAGCACCCCCAGTCAAAATACCTTCCCGCGTGCCTGTCCCTCCACGTCCATTTGTAGAACCATACAGCAGTGGGAAGAGTTGTGGAGATTTTACAAGCCACAAACAATCAAACTTATCCAGACCAGGACTCCATACTCCACGGCTACCTGCATTTTGAAGCCCTTTCCTCGCATACATATAATTTCTCATGTGTGAACTGTGGAGATCCTCCCGTTGTGGTGATGGATTTGCATAAGAAGGGAGTCTTCAGCATGCCAAGTGAGTGCTTATCTCTTATGAGGTCTGTTACAATGACCACTGTTATTTTCACTATGTTATTTAACTGTTTGTCTTTCAGTCAGTGATATCCCAGAGCCACCACCTATATTTGATGGCCGGGTCGACATTGAGGACTTCTGGCGTTCCGTTAGCCAATAGATCCTTTGTCGAGGCTTTGTGAAGAGTAAGTGAAGATTTTCAACTTGGAGGAATTTAAAGGGAAGGATTTAAAGAGTGATCTGTGCCAAGTGTATCCAACTGAAGACAGGTGTACATTTTTGTATATGTTTTCTAGGTGCATGTACCTGTATTATGTAAAGTATATAGCCTTGTTGACCACCATTAGTGTTTTTGCTTGTGTTGTCTGTTTGCTCTTGCCTAGGTAATGCTGCAAATCCTTGTGTGGTATCCCCTTCCTACCATAATTGGGCACCATGGATAGGTCCTCAGACCAGGGCCAACAACATTGTCTTCAACACAGAATACATAAAGGTCGAGGTAGGAAACCTTCACAACTGATGGAGGAGGCAGAGATGGACATAACCGAGGAGAGATTGACCAATGAGAATGAACTTGAAGGTGAGATTACTTTAAAAGATTTTCTCAAACTAATTGTTATTAGATGGTCATGCATAAGTGTAAGCAACACATTTAATATAATTTAACTGAAGTCTGTATGTAATAGCTTATCTGGTTGTTAATGTACTTGCCCATGAAAACACAGGTTCATGCAGTGCGAAACCTGGTAAAACACTGTCGGCTTGACTCAACCGGGTCAAAAATGGACCTTATCGTTCGCTTGAGGGAGGACATGAAAAGCCGCAGTACATATGACAAGGTCTTCCAAAAGGTCTGGGGTGCATCTGGTAAGTTTAGCAAAACACAATTATCGGAATTTATGATATTTTTGCTTAGAGAAAATAAGTCAAAATTAAACACTTTATATCACCAGTGTACTTATATTATCATGTACTTATATTTCAATTTATTTTCCTGTTAAGGCGGCTGGGCAGTGATAATGTGCCCATGTGGAATTGTGAATGCGCTTAAGTTCAATATAAGAGCTGAAAGCCCAAGAGATTATGCTGACATGCTGCTGTCTTTTAAACACTTCCCAAATGTGGCCATATATGACTTTGCCAGAGGTTTGGCTACTCACACCAACTTGAGGGAATCCGAAGAACTGCCCTTCAGACCAAATGAAGGCAGACTGACCGAAGCCACACCTGACAATCTGAAGTCCGCTGAGAAAGGTGGGCTGAAAATAAACCTGCCCTGGTTAAAATTGAAAAAGGAGCCCGTGGACATAAATGCACACCCTACAACAGGATCTTCGGATCACTATGCTCTCTATGACACTTTCCATGAGGCTAACACAAAAGACCCAAAGGATTGCCTCAGAAAGATAGGCCTTGTCCCGGAGCTCTGTGGCTGGGTGAACTCTCAAACAGCAGAACAGTTTTTCTCAAAAATGAGAAAAAATAACTATTTTATGAACATGATGTCTCCGGGAAGCCATCTCTTTGTCATGCGATGTATTATTCATCACCACAACAGCATGGTCAATGAGAAGACCCTGACAGACCTTCGGAAAGTGTCACCAGAGGACCTCACTCTTGATTCAAGTGGAAAGGCAGTAATGGGTGCGTGTTAAATATTTAAATATGTGTGTTAAATGTTGTTATCTTTGAAATAGTTTTGTCTCCACTGCTAATGTTTTTTCAATTATTGATCATATCTTTTTTAGCATCTACACTGTATTCAAGTGGCACTTCATCTCCAGCACGCCCCTCAGGTATTATGACAGCCTGTTATCATCTGTATAACTGGTTCAGCTGGACGTGTATGGATCAAGTCATGACGATGATCTACCTTTTACTACAGTGCAAAAGGAACCGCAGAACATTGACCAATGTTCAGAAAAATGTGAGGACATAACAATAATGTCCTCACTGGAGCCCTGCAGAGCCTCATGGACCCTAAAGGGTCATCATCCCCTTCAGGAGCAGCTGGTAAACTGATGTTTCTGTATACTATTGTCCTTCGTATTTTATTATTCATTTGGAAAACGACTGACGTTCATGCTGTGTTCTTTGTTTTGCTGTTGATTTATTTGTACATGTCCTCTCCAGATCAACTATGTCCTGGATATTACAAGGCCACATGATGAGCTCATCATCAAAGATCAAACAACTTGCCTGAACAGGGAAGCTGGGCTAGCTAGCTACAGTGTGGTGTTAGCTAGCTACGGCGTGGGTTAGCTAGCAAGCAGAGGACTAGCTAGCTACAGTGTGGTCCTATGTTAGCTAGCAAGCAAATGTTTGCAATGTAGCAGATGAGTTTTATGAGGACACTGCCGTCTAGAAAATGCAGCCACATTATTAACTAGCTACCAATTGATAGCAAGCTTCACAGTAGCTAGATTGATTTGTGCAGTAGAGTGATATAATTAAACAGAACTAGCTGTGTTGTATAACACCATGTAACCCAGTACAGTGCAAGTCATATTTTAGAGTCAGGCCAAATTATAATATTCTGCCTGATCACTTATGGAGTCAAAACTAGATTGAAAGGTGTGCGTGCCTTGCAGACAGCTCCATGTGGGGGGAAAAAACTTGCAGGGGTACGTTTATTGTGGGCGAGTGGTCAGCTAGGAAGGTAGGAGGTAGACAGCCGAGGGGCTTTGAACATTCATCATTATTTTTGTCCTTTTCGAATCTTGCAGCTGCAGTAATGAAATGGAGCACAGACGCAACTGAGGAGAAAGGCACAGAGGAACGGTGTACTCAATGAGTTTGTATTGTCCTGACAGATTCAGCCCCGCCACTGACGGGCTGAAGAGGTTCCTAAATAATGAGTTTGTATTGTCCTGACAGATTCAGCCCCGCCACTGACGGGCTGAAGAGGTTCCTAAATAATGAGTTTGTATTGTCCTGACAGATTCAGCCCCGCCACTGACGGGCTGAAGAGGTTCCTAAATAATAAGTTATTCTATCTCTCTCTCTTCCTCTCTCAGTGGCCGCGTGTCTCTGCCTCTGCCTCGTGTCTCTGCCTCCTCCTACTACCGGGGGAAGTGGAGAAGCGAGAAGAGGTTTTTGAATGACGACAGACGCCGTGTGTAAGCCTTATATAGGCGAACAATTGAGGAGAAAGGCAGTGTAAAGGTCTCTAGGCACAGAGGAACGGTGTACTCAATGAGTTTGTATTGTCCTGACAGATTCAGCCCCGCCACTGACGGGCTGAAGATGTTCCTAAATAATAACAGTTATTCTATCTCTCTCTTCCTCTCTGTGTCCGCGTGTCTCTGCCTCCTCCTACTACCGGACGCTTTATATAGGCGGAGGGTCCCGTCCCTCGTGACACAAGCGTCGCCTGGGCCAGCCAATGGGCTGGCGCAGTGTAATTCAGCTTCTGATGAGGTCACGCAGGGGGCGTTCCCATATGAAAGAGAACGAGTCTGATCACTGACACCTGTCCGTAATCAGACCGTCAACCCTCTCCACCAAAAGTCTGGCTCCCTCTACAGGCCAGAACGCGCCATGCTCCCCACAGTCAGACTACGCTTCAGAGCACCATGCACCAGAGAGGAAGGGAGGTGGAGACGCACGAGAGTAGGAAACTTGACCTCAGCTTTGTTAATTGGTGTTATGGTTGTTAGTTGGTATGTTATGGTTGTTAATTGGTAGGTTATGGTTAGTTGGTTTGTTATGCAGAGTGTGCGAGAGATATACACACACAAACCAACACAGTCTCACACTAAAACAAACACACTCTTCCTCATACTGTCATTCTCTCCCTCACATGAGGCTCACCACAGACCAACAAAGTATCACACGCACAAAAACACACAGTTATCCCACACTGTCATTCTCTCTCTCACACTCTCACACTCTCTCTCACACACACACACACACACAAAAACGCACACACTCCCCTACACACTCAGTCATAGACACACAAATGCACACGGGTAGGTTAGTGGATTGTGTGTGGGGGGCAGTTAAATAATGGCTACACATTCTCTCTCTCTCTCTCCCCTCCGTCCCTTTCTCTCTCCCCTCCGTCCCTCTCTCTCTCTCCTCCGTCCCTCTCCCCTCCGGATCTGCAAAGAGGAGTGGACCAACATCTCTCCTGAGATGTGCACAAACCTGGTGACCAACTACAAGAAACGACTTTTATATAATGTGTTTTTTCGGGATTTGTTGGTATTCAGACTTTCACTGTTAAAGTAAACCTACCATTAAAATGATAGATTGTTCATTTCTTTGTAAGTTTTTTATTTTTTTTTTCTTTCCTAGCACCAGGGGAGCCCCCCCTCCCAAATGTCGTTGTTTGGTACCTGTACTATATCAATGACAATAAAGACCATTCATTCATTCATTCATTCATTCATTCGTTCAGATTGTTCATTTCTTTGTAAGTGTGCAAACGTACAAAATCAGCAGGGGATCAAATACTTATTTCCCCCACTGTATATGTGTGTGTGTGTGTGTAAGGTTCATGCAAGTCTTGCTCTTTATTAATGCATTATTAGCTATCGGCCAGGGGGGTATTCCACGAACGTTGATTAGTATATCGGCGATAAAAATAAATGCCGCGATCAGGCAACTCGAGATTGGAATTCAAGCCTCAGGTGATTCCTCGAATGAGGATCAGGCTTGTGTCATGAGTGTTCATAGAACACCGGCTTAGAAATCCTTGATATGGGCGCGTGCACGCAAAGAGCCCCGAAGAGTCGAACTGTCGAAATGAAGATTGATCTTTATGAAGACGAAAAATAAGATGTAAAATAGTGTAATACTGCCGCAATTAACAAGGCGAGGGAAATGGTTTGGCAAGAAATTGCTCACCGATTAAATGCGTAGGTCATACTAGCCCCAGTTATTGTTATATGTTCATATTTTTTTATTTTATTTTTTAAATTTGTTTTTTCAGATTTTATCCCTTTTTTCACCCAATTTGGTAGCCAATTGAACCCAACCTAGCATCCAATTATCCCCTGCCTATTGCGAGGGATCCGCCGCACGACCCCGCGGCCGGCAGTCCCAGAGGAGGCCGCCAGGCAGACTAGCTGACTGGCTCCTCGAGCCCAGCACCGTTATTCCAGCACCAGACGGGGGGCGCTGTTGCGCGACGGATCCTTGTCCGGAACTACTCCTATACCCCCCTCGGGAGCGGCCGCCCAATATGCCGTTCCCCGTGTGTGCCCTGGCCATATCCGGGTCTGGCGAGCCGGGATACGAACCCCGGCCCCGGTGGGCAGCATGCACTAGTGGATATGTTCATATTTTAATCAAATAATATTTACTACTGTGGTGATATCAGCAGCAGGCTACAAACCGTCATATCGTCACGATGGCCTAGTGGTATTGACCGCTGCCATGGTATTTATTCGTCATTTTAAGACGGTGGTTCAAATCCCTCCAGACACACTTTTTATTGCATTTCGTTGTCTGAATCTAATCTAAAATCTCATCTAAACAAGTATATAGGCCAGGGGTCGGCAACTAAGTTTGGCCTCGGGCCCCCCAAAAATTGAGCCACTAGATGGCGGGCCCGAACATAATCAAAGGCTAAGTTAAGTAATTGATTGTTAAAAAATGTGACGTTCTAATGCTTTGACTTTTCTTTCGAAAAATGTACACATCGCTAGTCAACTAACACAGCTTGTTTTGTGAGCCTGCTAACAATGTAAAGTAGTGTTATAGTTAACTAGGTAGCAGTCCAATCCATTACGTTGCAGTATTTTGGCTTGACTAGCGAGTTTGTGTTATGATTCTCAACAACGTTGAAACGTAGTTTCACCCTTTTCCATATTTTTGAATAATAAATGTGTGGACTGACGATGTAGCGCAGCCTAACTTATTCTAATGATTATTTAACATACTTTTGTTCTGATATTTATTCCCCCCTCCTCCCAGACAAGGTCACATTATTATTGGATTGGTTGTTTGCGTGTCTGGTGAAGTTAGCTAAACATTTAACCTGCTAGCTAGCAAGATAAACATAATGTCACTCTTCAAAGGTCTAAAGAGGAAAGTTGACGGTGAAAACAGGGCATTTAAAGAGGAATGGACAGTGAACTATACGTTCATCCTACCTGGTTTCATCAATGCAAAGCCGTTGTGAGACTCACATTTTACGTGCTCACAATGTTCCCTTTCTATACATGCGAGTCGTCCTTTTCGATGAATGTGATAAAGACGCACGAGAGGAATCGATTGATGCATAAAAACCTTGAGAACTGCCTGCGGATTAAAGTGACGTCCATATCACCAGATATCAAGCAAGATATCGGCAAAAACCGATGGGAGATGCCACTTTTCACATTAAGTGAGTACCAAGCCTGTCGTTATTGTATTTAATAACCTAATTGTATTTTGTATATTTTGAATGAATGGCTCATTGTAATTATTATCCCTAATAGCGTGTTTGCTCTGTCGTTTCAGGAGCGTATAGTAGGCCTATGCACCACCACCCCTCGCCCTCCAAGATCAAGCAGATTCTGCTTTTTGTTTGCGCCGATTTTGTTGTCAATGTTTTTCAGAAAATTAAACTGAATTTGCTTTGTTACTGTTCATATGTGTGTTGCAGTGTAAAAAAAAACGTTAAATTAAATCAAGTCTCGAACCCGCAGCCTTTGGAACTCTAGCTGACTGCCTTAAGTGTTGGATAAAAATGATAAATGCAGTACATGGTTTTGAACAGGAACATGCTGATCAGAAGGATGCCCTTATCCTTCCACTGTGGGTTCCAGGCCACTTTGTCCTGTGTGTAAGTGTACTATACCCATATATATATATACAGAGCATAACTTTATATGACATCCACAGTAGTAGATTATAAAGACATACAATGTAGTTGAGCATTTCTCAGCTTTAACCTTCATATGCCATTTGCTTGTGAGTTTGTGTCTATTGTATTACCCCCAAAGTGTCCTTTTTGCTTATTGTCCAGAATGCGTTATTCCCTGTAGGTAATGAGGCCACACCAGAAAGAAAATTTCTTTCTAGATTCGCAGTATTTCAAAACTCCAAGGGGATTCACCTCTGAAGCCTACAGAACACTATTAAGGTTGCCCCAAATATTTTTTGCTCTGGCAGTCACGTTCCCCTGACCTGCCTGGCGGTCCCCTGACCTGCCTATGAACTTTGTCCTGGCGGTCCCCTGACCTGCCTATGATGTTTGTCCTGGCGGTCCCCTGACCTGCCTATGATGTGTGTCCTAAAGGTCCCCTGACCTGCCTATGAACTTTGTCCTGGCGGTCCCCTGACCTGCCTATGATGTGTGTCCTGGCGGTCCCCTGACCTGCCTATGATGTGTGTCCTGGCGGTCCCCTGACCTGCCTATGAACTTTGTCCTGGCGGTCCCCTGACCTGCCTATGAACTTTGTCCTGGCGGTCCCCTGACCTGCCTATGATGTGTGTCCTGGCGGTCCCCTGGCCTGACCTGCCTATGATGTGTGTCCTGGCGGTCCCCTGACCTGCCTATGAACTTTGTCCTGGCGGTCCCCTGACCTGCCTATGATGTTTGTCCTGTCGGTCCCCTGACCTGCCTATGAACTTTGTCCTGGCGGTCCCCTGACCTGCCTATGATGTGTGTCCTGGCGGTCCCCTGACCTGTCTAATGTTACTGCCATTTCTAAAGACTTGTGTTCAATCAGGAGGCATTGTGGCAATGCATGCATTATGTACTGATTGTTTGTCCAACATTCAGAAAGGATTGGCTTCCCGAAAGCTGGAGTGGACTTAAATAGACACATTTCCAACACAAGGAAAGAGAGACACAGAGAAATCCTCCTCATTGAACTTTTGCAAATAAGCATGATCGACCGACTTGCATGGTGTGAAGTGGTTCTGAAGCAGCAGTGGTACGAATGTTGTTCCTTTTTTCTCTCCTGTAGGAGGTGTGTACTTCTTTGTTTGACTTAGTTTTATTCTTGGTTGCCCAGGGGTGTTGCTGAGAAAATTGTTGCGGGATCCTGGACAGAGAAGACTGGTCTGGATTTGGAGGTATTGTTTGAATGTTACTATCATATTATAGCTATATTCATAATTACCTACTATTCTCTAACTGTAACTTTTCTTCGTACAGGGGCTTCCGAGGCAGACCAGTGGCAATGACTGTGGTGTCTTCATGATAATGGTGAGTTATGGTAATGCCACCAAGTGATATGGCACACTTGATTGTTCCTTAAAACCATCAAAAAATGTGTAAATGTATGTAACAATGACTGACTACCACTTAGACCTGACCAACATTCTGTTTGTGCATTTGCAAATAAAAAGGTGTGCAATAAAAGGTATTAAGGAACATTCATGTGTGCAGACCTCTCATATCACTTTCCTATGGAGTTATCAGCCATGTACATTTCATTGGATGTGTGTGACTACCTTCTCACTGAGTTATAAGCTGTCACATGGTAATCTTGTCTTTGTGTCTTTTCTCATTACAGTATGCCTGGTATTTCGCCATGGAGGCTACCTTTGACTTCAGCATTGTAAGTATTAAGAAAACAAGAACCCATTATATCAATATGCTATAAGACTTTGAATGCAAATTGAGTAACTGCTCTTTCTTTAGGATGACATGTCTCTCCTGAGAAGGTGGTGGTGTATTGTCCTGGTGGAAAACCTTGGGCTGGAAGGGTATGCTGCAGTGCTACAAAAATAATAATTGTATTTGTACATTTATTATCAAGAGGACTTTGGGGTAACACCTGGCCCTACAATTCAACCTTCCGGTGAAGAGAATGTGTGTTAATTTCAGATTTGGAAGGAAGTTTGCTCACTTTAGTGAGGAAGGCAGAGCGACTCTTCACGACAGTGTCCCACCTGTATTCAGGACCTATTCAAATCTTAAAAGGAGGCATGCAAGCAACATCATGGTCAGTGCATCTCTCACTAAGTATCTATGACCGTGTGCCTGTTTCTGAATGGGCTACTGCTCCTAAAACACATACTCCATGCAACTTTATGGCACATGCAATATGTTTAGTGGTACTGTGTCATTCTGAATCCAGCCTGGATCTCTTTTTGAAGTAGTTAACCCTTTCATGTAAAACATACTGGCAATAATGGTGGACTCTGTACAGATGCCACTGGACACTGACGAGGACCACGCGTACTTCAAGAGGCCTTACAGCTTTCCTCCTAAAGAATTGGTTAGTGTGAATGAAGTTTATTGCATACAAACATACTATCCACCATTCACAGCTGTACACATAGTCATGCTTATGTGTGTATCCATTTAGGAAAGTGATGTTACCATGGACAAAGATGTCAGAAGCCTGGATAGTGAAACCACACTTTCTATCAAGACACTTGAGGTAAGTAAGGAAGTGCAAATGATCAAGGAAAGAAAGACTCATTCAGTACTTAACTGCACCTTTTCATTGTAACATGGTTAAGCACTGTATTATTACATTTTAGGAAAGGGCTCAACAAGCCCAACACCAACGAAGAGTGACCAATGACTTGTTAGTGGATTTCATCACTCAGCAAAGGCTTACTGCAACATCTTGAAGTGAGTTTGCAACTGAAATGTCTAAGTAAAGTGACACATTATATATAAATAATGAAAGTGAAATGTTTTATATTTGTGTTGTAACCAGGGAGTAGCTGAAAAGGACTGTATAATTTAGGAAGGGGCTGGTTATCTAACTAATGGAGCTAAATAGGCAGTATAGGAGGATACAGGCAGGGGGCGCCAGCAAACCGTTAGACTAGCAGTTAATGTCGTTAGCATTAGCAAGGGAACTAGCATTAGCATTAGCCTTCAAACAACTAGCATTAGCATTGGAGCTACAAACAACTAGCATTAGCATTGGAGCTACAAACAACTAGCATTAGCATTGGAGCTACAAACAACTAACACACGGTATTACATATGAACAACACATTTATTACACAAATGATGTATCCATCCCCAAATACACATTCCCTCCCGGCCGGCCACACACACTCTCAATCACTCACTGACAGTCTCTGGCCTGAACAGGCTTATAGTCCAGTGGCGTGGTGCGCGTTGAGGCCTGGTCGAATGGCATGTGCGTCGATGAAGTGGTCCGCGTCGAAGCTCCGCGGGAGTCTGTGTTCGCTCGTGGAGACGACGATTAATGTCCAGCTGGCGTCCCGCTTGGTCCAACGTTGAACAGCCGGCTGCTGGCAAGGCGGTCCAACGGGAACACAACTAAACAGGCTACCGTGGTACACTCAATAATCGCTTTCCTGGCGTCTTCAGTTGCTGCACGGTGTGCGCGCTGCTGAATCCGCCATCTTAGCTCGGCTTTTCGTTACTATCTCTCGTTCTGCTTCTCTCTCGTTCTGCTGCTCACCACACACTGACTCGCGGACTACTTCCGTCTCTTATATAGGCACCACCGAACGTAACATCCGGGTCACAGACACACCCCGGATATACTACGTCATCAACATATACATAAACAGTACAATAATAATACATACACTTCACAAACGTATATGAATTGTATAGAAAATAATAAAGAAATACCAGGGGCAAAATCGGGCTGGTTTGGGGAAACTAAACTGGCTCTAAAACTGTGGGCCTTCACAACAGCCGCCCCATGAAACCCTCGGTTTCAGTTAACTAAGAAGGCACACTGGCTAGGCTGCTCTAGCAGCGTGAAGTAGGAGGTGATAGTGTCGACCACTCTGCCTGTCTGCCAGGCGGCGCGCGGAAGGGACTGGTCCATCCCCAGTACCACGGCACCTTCGGACATCTTGTCTCTCTCCCTCAGCAGAATCTTCTGCTTCTCCTCCTTCTCCAGGGCGCGGATGTGCTCCTCGAAGCAGATCAGAGCGTCTTCCTTGTCCATGTTCTCCAGCTCCTCGTACTCAACGAAGGTGGGGTTGTCCAGCAGGTACTGCTGGGCCTCGGACCAGGTGGTGCTGTAGGTGACGTTGGCCATGTTGTCCAGAATGCTCTTCAGCGCCTCCCAGTTCCTCTTCCTGAGCTGCTTGGCTTGTTCCTTCTCCTTCTTAGCCTGGTAGGCCTTAAACGCTTGCTTCTTCTCACTCAGCTTGGGCAGGGCGCTGTAGCGTGGGTCGTTGATGATCATTCTCATGGTTTGCTCCCATGACGCGTCGGATGAACCACCATCCTCCTCCAGAAGCTCTTTGAAGGCCTGCTTGGCCTCCTCTTTTGGGTTCCACTTTACTCTCTTCTTCGCCAACTCCGGCCTTTCCTCCTTGGAGGCGTCTACAATACTGGCTGAGACTTTCATGGCTGACGTGTACTCGACGGAGTTGACGGGTGCGTCAATGCTGACCTCGGCCACGTGAGGGTGCATGGCCACCTGCAGGTGTTCCTCGGCAACAGCTGTTGCCGCCATGGCACGGTAGCGCCACCACCGGGACTCCTTAGTCTGGGAGTTGTAGTAGTAAGGCTTTCCCGTGTCAGACTTATGCTCTGTCCACAGAGACTTCTTCTTCGGTTGGTCATCCTGTGGTGAACCATTTGTGGTACTAACTGTTCCAGGTGCACTGGCAGCAATAGATTCCACTCCAGGCGGTCCGGTTGGTTGGTTTGCTTCTTCGGTTCGGACATGGAGGGATGACGTAGCTCTCCCGTCCCTCTCTCTCCACTCGGTAGCGCCTTGGAGGGCCCACCCAAGCGCAGTCTTAACAGCCATCGGGCAGCCTCGTGGTCCTCTCAGCGGAGGACGGAGCGACACGATCAGTTCAGCGTTGTCCGAGCCGATGAGAAGGGTTGGCTCCGCTCCTTCTATCGGGTGTAGGTCTACTCTCCGTAGGTGGGGATATCTTGCGCGTAACCTCTCCAGGGGGTAGTCGTAGCGGGAGAGCGCTAGCTGGTCGGCGGTGAAGACATTCTGAAGCCGATGTCTATCCGACGGCCGCCCCGCCGGGGAGATAGAGAAGTTGATTCTCGCCCCGGTGACCTCTTTAAGGTCGCGACGTATCGTGCGCAGAGTCAGCTTCTCCGCAGTCCCTTGGAGCCCCAACTGGCGCACTGCCCCCTGGAGAAGGATGGTCCGTTCCGACCCGTCGTCTAGAACGGCGTACGTGTCGTACACAGCGTTGTTGTGGTGAAGTCGGACCTTCACCACCTTCAGTAGAACCTTAGAGCCGCTGCTCTGTGGCGAGTCTAGGTAGTAGACAGGGGTTTCCTCTTCCGGTGCGCGACCGGACCTAGGGCTTCTGTTGCCCTCCGTGGACCTGGCGAGGGAGACCTCGTGTAGGATGTGGAGGTGGACCTCCTCACAGCGGTTGCACTTCCTCCTCAAGGTGCAGTTCTTCGCCAGATGGTCGCGCCCACAGTTCCAGCACCTCTTGTGCTCCTCGAGCCACCTCTGCTTGGCCTCGGTACTCAGGTTGTTGAAGTCACTGCACTCATTGAACCAGTGCTCGCTGGGGCAGTACGGACATGGCGGTGGACCTCTCCGTCCCTTTTGAGGGGGTTGAGAGGAATCCTTTCCCTCAGGTCGGGTGGTCCTCTCTCTCCGAGGCTCCTCCTCCGTGTGCAGCACTCCTACTGGGCGTCCTCTGTTCGAGCTCGGCCCGTCCCAGCGGTCTCCCTTCTCCCTCTCCTTCTTCGGCTCAGCGTAACCCATGGCGTCTACGTTGGTGTCATGCACTTCCTCCAGTAGGAACTCCGCGAAGGCAGCCATGCTCAGACCCAACTTCCCGGGGTTACGAACGCGCTGCTGTCGCCGGAACCTCTCCTGCCGGAAGCGTGGGATCTTGCGGAGCAGCCGCTCTACGTTGGAGGTGCTGCTGATCTCGCTGGCGCCAGCTGGGCCCTGCGTCTTCAGCATTCCAACCAAGGTGTGCACGCGGAGCGCGAAGTCATCCAGCGCCCGGTCATCCTTGATGGGGGCCTGCTGTTCGAGGGCTTGCAGTTCAGCAAGGGCGTGGTTCCAGGGACGACCGTAGCGGGCATCCAAGTCAGCGAGCGCTCTGGTGTAAGGTGTCGGTGCGGAGGCATGGGCCAGTACCATGTTGTGGGCTCTGGGGTTCCTCACATGCTGAAGGAGAATCGCATATTTGTAGGACTCTGAGCAGGAGT
The DNA here is from genome assembly GCF_963989245.1 of Nansenia antarctica. Taxonomy (NCBI): domain Eukaryota; kingdom Metazoa; phylum Chordata; class Actinopteri; order Argentiniformes; family Microstomatidae; genus Nansenia; species Nansenia antarctica. Next base: position 12,559,003 of record NC_137684.1, on the reverse strand, counting down.
TGTCCAAGAGCGTGTCTAGGCAGATGCGTAGCTCCACATACTGGCTCCTGTCCTCGTCCTTGAAGAAGGGGAACTTGGGTCCCTCCACCTGGGGGAACATCCTGTAGTGGATCATCGGTGCTGGAGTGACGGTCTGGGTGTCCGGCCTGCATGCATTTTGGTGCACTGGAGGACCTAGGGGTGTGCTACGCTCTTGGGGGATGGCTCCCCTCCCGGGCAGCGACGCTGGCTCCCTCTGGGCCGCGTAGCGGTCGGGTCCCTGGTCCTCTTCCTTCCAGGTGGTCAGCTGGGCCTGTAGTTGGACAGCCATGGCGGGGGTCATGGAGCCATCGGCGGGGGGTTCAGGAGATGGCACTCGAGAGGGCCGTGCGGATGATGCTCTGGAGCTACAGGCCGACGGAGTTCTGCTGATGCACACGTCGCGCATGGTCTGCATCATTTCCTCCATCTTCTCTGCGTGCAGTTGCTCTCTCGCCATCTGCCTCTCCGCCGCGCGTTCCGCCCCCTCCATCTGGAGGCGCTCGCGCTCGTACTGGAAGCGTTCACGTTCTAGCGCCTCCTGGCGCTGGAGGCGTTCACGTTCTAGCGCCTCCTGGCGCTGTCTCTCCGCCGCGCGTTCCGCTCCGTTCATCTGGAGGCGTTCGCGTTCTAGCGCCTCCTGGCGCTGGAGGCGTTCACGCTCGAACTGGAGTCGTTCCCGCTCTACCGCCGTCTCGGCCTGTTGGCGCTCCCGCTCTAACGCCATCTCGGCCTGTTGGCGCATACATTCAGACAGCGCGGCACTACTCCCTCTGGAGTGCAGGCTATCCGCCCCAGAGGCAGAACTGCCCACGGAAGCCCTGGACCGGTAGGAAGCCACTGAGCGGCAGGAGCTAGGTCTCGAGCGCGCCGTACTGGGAGGCAGATCGTTAAGGCTGAGGCCCTCCCTCTTCCGCCCGCAGGCGCTGTCGGACCGGGCCCCTCCTTCCTGTTCTTCCGTTTCCACGGCAAAACCCTGCGGTTCTGCCATCTCATCCTCAGGCTGGTGCTCTTTGAGGGCTGTCTCAGTGCTAGCCACCCGCTCGCCGGCGGACACCTCGGCCTCTCCGACCACTGTATCCCGTGGAGTGCGCTCCTCGCTACCACTCAGTGAGCTTTCGAGCTCAAGCTCATACTCCTGTAACCTCGGAGGCAACCGCGGGACTCTCTGTGGTCGTGGCTCTGGCTCAGGGGGCGGAGAAAGGGGGGTAACTGTCTGGTCTGGTTGGCTGCGCTCAGCCATGCTATCACTACACTACCTATCCGGCTCGAAGGACCAATTGTAACCAGGGAGTAGCTGAAAAGGACTGTATAATTTAGGAAGGGGCTGGTTATCTAACTAATGGAGCTAAATAGGCAGTATAGGAGGATACAGGCAGGGGGCGCCAGCAAACCGTTAGACTAGCAGTTAATGTCGTTAGCATTAGCAAGGGAACTAGCATTAGCATTAGCCTTCAAACAACTAGCATTAGCATTGGAGCTACAAACAACTAGCATTAGCATTGGAGCTACAAACAACTAGCATTAGCATTGGAGCTACAAACAACTAACACACGGTATTACATATGAACAACACATTTATTACACAAATGATGTATCCATCCCCAAATACACATTCCCTCCCGGCCGGCCACACACACTCTCAATCACTCACTGACAGTCTCTGGCCTGAACAGGCTTATAGTCCAGTGGCGTGGTGCGCGTTGAGGCCTGGTCGAATGGCATGTGCGTCGATGAAGTGGTCCGCGTCGAAGCTCCGCGGGAGTCTGTGTTCGCTCGTGGAGACGACGATTAATGTCCAGCTGGCGTCCCGCTTGGTCCAACGTTGAACAGCCGGCTGCTGGCAAGGCGGTCCAACGGGAACACAACTAAACAGGCTACCGTGGTACACTCGATAATCGCTTTCCTGGCGTCTTCAGTTGCTGCACGGTGTGCGCGCTGCTGAATCCGCCATCTTAGCTCGGCTTTTCGTTACTATCTCTCGTTCTGCTTCTCTCTCGTTCTGCTGCTCACCACACACTGACTCGCGGACTACTTCCGTCTCTTATATAGGCACCACCGAACGTAACATCCGGGTCACAGACACACCCCGGATATACTACGTCATCAACATATACATAAACAGTACAATAATAATACATACACTTCACAAACGTATATGAATTGTATAGAAAATAATAAAGAAATACCAGGGGCAAAATCGGGCTGGTTTGGGGAAACTAAACTGGCTCTAAAACTGTGGGCCTTCACAACAGTGTAGTGATTGTACATTTACATAGAGCATCCTCCCAACAAACTATATATTTGCAGGCAATCATGGCAGGACAAGTCAAGTCTCTTTGGGCAAAAAAGAAGGCCACAGGCGTCATCTTCTTTGACGATGATGACCAAATGGACAGACTAGTTAACTTCCTCTCAGGAGTGGTAAAACAAAACACAGACAACATTGGCTGATCCGGTGGCATTCGTCATTGATGTGCTTCTGCCAGAGGTGACAATTCACTGACACTTTTTATTTATTTATAGACTACATATTTCATATTATAACATATGTCACACTTTAACTCATGGTCAATATCCAGTAGGATCTTATAATGCCATTTGCTCATATCAGGTCTTGCTTAGTTGTCACCTGCAACATGGCACAACCTTCTTAGATGTCTACATTTTACTATAACTGGTAAACGTGTGGCTTTAATCACTGCATGACACAGGCAACAGTCCACGCCATTGCAGCTGTAAACTGTGTTTCCAATGAGAAAGCCATGGAAATGTATACATGTGGACCACAGTATGACTTGAGGTAAGCTGGAAACATGAGGAGAGTGCTAATACAATTTCCATGACAGTTTGCAACCACTGATGAATGTGAGTTTCTGTATTAATTATTTATTATTTATAAATTATTTATTAATCACTTCTTTATAACATTTTGTCTCAACAGTGAGAAGCAGCTGTCTGACCATTATATGGTCGAAAATTTGAGCAAAGAACAGAAAAGGAAGCTGAAAGACCATAGAGACAATGTTGAAAGAGCACTTGCGATAAAGTGCAAACAGCAATGATGTCACGGGGTAACAAAGAAAAGAACCTGTCATTGTTTGTTGCTGTCTCTTCACACAGAACCTTTTTATTTGTGTTCTGTTTCCCTCCTGGCGGTAGAAGCGCACCATTTCTGTTGTTCCTACTCCTCAACTATACACACGCTGCTGGTTAGCAGTGATTGGGGACTGGGAGTGACACTGTTCCCCTTTGCTCTCTATTTAAGGCACCAGCAAACAGTAGGAGGGGAGAGTGGTTTGGGAACGAGGGTTACGACGAGGGAGTACAACGAGACAGAGAGCGACAACAAGACAGAGAGCGACAACAAGACAGAGAGCGACAACAAGACAGAGAGCGACAACTAGACGACCACCAGACGAAAACCTTTCCATCATTTGGTGGCAGAGCTTCAGTAGAGGTGGTAGTGGAGGTGGTAGTAGAGGTGGTAGTAGAGGTGGTAGTGGAGGTGGTAGTAGAGGTGGTAGTAGAGGTGGTAGTAGAGGTGGTAGTGGAGGTGGTAGTAGAGGTGGTAGTGGAGGTGGTAGTAGAGGTGGTAGTGGAGGTGGTAGTGGGGGTGGTAGTGGAGGTGGTAGTAGAGGTGGTAGTGGAGGTGGTAGTAGAGGTGGTAGTGGAGGTGGTAGTGGAGGTGGTAGTGGGGGTGGTAGTGGAGGTGGTAGTAGAGGTGGTAGTGGAGGTGGTAGTAGAGGATCAATCTGGGAATCTGAATGGTTCAGCTGTTGTCCATTACCTCATGGACACTGTAGAACTCTGTTTTTACCCTTCTTCAGAGACGGGCCAGATAAGTTCAGCAGTTCTGTGAGTTTTCCAGACAGGTGGAACCCTGCCGCTGCCTCCTTCAGATCAAGGCCATCCTCCTCCTCCTCTTTCTCATACACTCCCAACACTAGCCCCTGCTACGCCAAACACAGAAGCATACCGCTGCCGACACAGTTCAGTGAAACGCTGCAACGCGGCTTCAACCAAGCACAAACATTTCCGACACGAGCCTGTGAACAGGTGTGCACCTGCCTGTTCCTCTCGGTCTCATCTACTTCTTATTCTTTCAATTTGATTGGCGGTTGGTGTCACACCTTTGGCTCTAAAGGTGGAGCACAATGAGGGAGACCGAGACCGGAGTGGGGAAAAAGATTTAACAAAAAGATTTATTACTTAACTCAAGGTTCAAAGTAACTTTTTAACATATATTAAATGGAGCGTGTCAATCAGTACATCAGTGGTGTATGTATGGATGAGTGGAATATGTAGTGAAAGCCGTGTTGTCAGTGTAAACCTAAAATGCCACATGAAGCCACAACAAAACAGAATAGCGAGCATGGAGCAAGAAGGGATAGCTCTAAGGTTGCCCGATTAAATGGTGCCAATACCTCAAGGCACTCAGCCATCATATCAAATTCCCCACTAGTCAGAGCAGGGATGTCTGTGCTCAGGCTGGCCAGGGCCGCTCCCACCGACAGGCGCTGCTCTTCATCCTCTGTAGCATCAGGTAGGTGCTGTTCCATCTCGTGTCCACCTCCTGGATCAGCTTATGCTGGGGGACCCCCAACTGGCCCTGAAAGATGGACAGTCTCTCCTTCCCTGTGCTACTAGACTTAAAGAAGGCTACAATCTTTTTGGCTCTCAAACGTAGGTCTTTCAGCTCAGGTGTGAGGTCCAGGCCCTTCTTCACGACCAGGTTGAGGCTGTGCGCAAAACACGGGACATGGCGTACTCCCAGCAGCTTTGCACAGGAAATCATGTTGGAGGCGTTGTCACGGGGATGAGGCACTGAACCTTGTCCTTCAGGCCCCAGCAGAACACTCTTGGCCTCCTTCATGTGCTCTGCTGTGTGCGTCTGAGGGAATGTGGCCACCCCCAGTAGCACGGTGGAGAGCTTGCAGTCCTCACCAGCGATAAAGTGGCAGGTGACGGCAAGATAGGCGTCCATATTCATGGAAGTCCACACGTCTGATGTTAAACTCACCAACTGGGCACGGGACACCTCAGCCTTGGCCTTGGCCTCCTCATATCTGGAGGCCAGCTTAATTTTCAGCGCCTGTCTTGTGGGGAGGATAGGCCTAAATTCGAGGCCTGCTGACTATGATTCCTGTTATTCCTGTCAGTATCTATTTGTTTTTGTTTTTAGAAAAACTTTTTTTTGCCTTGAAGCAGGGGTGGAAAGAAGGTCCCTCTCATACAAAGGACTCTAAAGGTACACCAAATTCACATTGTGTAAGGCGATCAACTTCTCCAGTATCGATTTAATTGAGTCGTCACTTTACAAGCGAGTTCGTTTAATCTCAACGAGACGTCCTTGATATCACTTCTTAAGATGATATGATCCAATCAAATATTAGGCACCACTACTGAACTGTTCATTAAGATAATATTTATTCAAGCACATCAGCAAGCAATATCATTTCCATGGAAAAGTGGTCTCATCTAGTTTCACCTCTGCAGGCCCGTCTCAGCTAGCCGTCAACAAGTTAACTGCAAGAGCTCCACCAGACCAGACTCCCGTTTAGCCTTGGTACATAGTCTTTATACAATTCATCAAACATTTTGGGCTGGGTGATGCCCCCCCCCTCTATCTGGTAGTTTTCCAAGTGTCAGCACAAATCCGTTGCAGCTGCAGAAAGTCTTCTCGTTAGCGTTGGCCTTCAATTCCTCTCTTGTGTGTTATCAGCAGTGTCCTGCTAGCGTCTCGTTCCCATGGTGATATCATACTTTGTATGAGCAGAGCATTGTGTCAGTGTCCTTATCAGAATGTCTTGTTATCAGAATGTCTTGTGAAAACACAACTATTGAAGTTACACAGTAATATTAGGATTTGATTTTGTAAGTTAAAGTATAGTATAGAAGAATAGACTTATCATTAATCATTAGTTATGAAAGTATAAAATCAGTACAGAAAAATAGAATATCATAACAGCAGGTATACAATGGTTGTTAGCACATAGGTAAAAATAAGTAATTTATAAGCAGTTTGAATCATAAAACGTTCTTTTAGTCAGGAGCTTGTCTTCTTCTTGTCGCTCAAAAACAGAACCTCTCTTTTGGCTTTGCGTGACCTTCCTATTGTTCTCAACTGACCGCATTCACATATTATTTAAATGAGCACATAGTACATGATTTATCACTTCTAGTGATTTTAATACAAATTCCCAACAAATCCCCCCTTTGGTCATTAAAACAAAATTATGACCATTACAGAGAATTTGTAGCCAGAAAGGTGAGATGGGTCGTAGACCGCAAATGCCTTTATTTACACCATTCCTTCACAACCTCCTTAATTACAACATATCTTTAACTCCTGTATCATGATCCATGATCTCCTCCTCACCACCCTCCAACAGTGACTGCTGCTGCTCAGCAATAAGCATTTGTAATTGTCTCTGTGTACCAACATCAACCTTGGTTAGGGCCGCAGTAATCAGTCGCTGTGCCAGGCCTCTAATGCAAGGGACAGCCAAACAGGATCAAACTGGATCAAAAATGTGGCAGAGATGAGGAGGGCAGTGAGCATAGACATAGCCAGATTTTTTCATTTAACAAATACAGAGTCGAACCAGTCACCAATAACAGTGCTAACTCAAGCGTTTGCATACACCTCTTTTAAACATCCTCATCACCATCTACCAAATGTGCCTCAGCACCAATAACATTCATTAGACCTGCACGGGCCACTATATTCTTCCGTCATGCGCCCTCCACAACCCGTAGTCCTTTTCAGAGGACCAGCTTTGCGTCACCCCCCCTTGTTACCCACACTGACCTTTCTTGGGGGGAGGCGGCCCCCTGTATGTCATCTATAGTCTGTACAGAGCATTTAGGTTTGTCTAGCTGGATTGAGACCAGCTGATGTTCTCTGGGGACATATCAATGGACTGCGCTTACATACCGCCTTTATCCAAAAGCGCTTCAATGGCTTCTCATTCACCAACACACACATTCACACACCAATGGTGGCAAGCTGCCATACAAGGCGCCGGCCCTGGGAGCAATTCGGGTTTCAGTGTCTTGCCCAAGGACACTCTGACATGTGGCCTGCCGGGGCTCGAACCGCCGATCTGCCAACCTTGCGATTATTAGATGGCGGCTCTACTACCTCCTGCATCACAGCCACCCCCTCCTGATTTAGCGGCTGCATCTGCAGCATAATTTCCTTTTTCTTCGTCTGTGTCGGCTTTCGAGCGTCCCTTCAGCGGTGCCTCTAATCTAAAAGCAGATATCTATGGGGTGAGCCCCCACCTTTCCAAACATGTCTGCTACAGGTTTACTGAAATTGCCTGGCAGTCACGCATTCTAAGGAAGCAAAACAAATTGCAAGGCATTTAGACAAGAAACTGTAAAGTGATGATTAGGCCCAATCGATCTCCTGAAACCTCCAAAGGGATTATGGTGAGAGAACAAATAATGACTGTGAAATACCTGAACAGACAATTGACTCAAATCTGAGTGGAAATACTTGAACAGACAATGACTGACAAAATGGGAATGGACAAGGATTATTCATTTCCACTAAACGATATAAATGATGATGAGTTTCGAGAAATGGGATCACTGGACTGTGTGGATTATAATCCAGCTGCACCTAAAAACTATGAAGAGTTGAACTTTGAAAACTTTTGACTTTACAGAGCACAAAATGTATGACATTGAGAACAACATCGACCACTTCTACAACAATAATAACATCGAACCACTTCTACAACAATAATAACCGTCTGCAACTGTGACTATTACACAGAGGAACAATTCAAAAGTAATATAATATTGGATGGTATTTTATCAACAATACACTTCAACAGTAGAAGTCTTTATAGAAACTTTAAGAAAACTAAGGACTATTTGAGACAGTTCACCAAGTTCAGCATCATTGCTGTATCGAAGACATGGCTCAGTAAAGAAAAAGAAGCCGATGTGGAACATGAGGACTATGAACTATTTACCTCCAACAGAACAAACAAGAAAGGAGTAGGAGTTGCCTTGTATGTAAATAATGACTGTGACTGTAAAATAGTAAAACATATGTCAATAACAATAGAAAACATTATGGATTGTGTCACTGTAGAAATAAAATAAGGAGAACTCTAAGACCATAATAATACACTTTGTATATAGAACTCCAGGATCCTGTCTTGACACATTCAAAGATATGATGGTTGATATGTATGATAAACTAAATGACAGAAAGACGGTCTTTGTATGAGGGGACTTAAATATAGATTTGTTGAACCCAAATGAACACAAAAAAAAAATGTTACAGACATCATGGACACAATGTACAGTACATGTGTATTTCCTACAATCTTAAAACCGACTAGAATAACAATTAACAGTGCTCCTTTAATAGATAACATTTTTACCAATGAAATTGGGAGTAAAATAGTAAGTAGAATGCTATTACCGTAAATAAACAGAGCTGCCTATCAAGACCCAACTAACAAATTATTCATAAACCCCTATGATCTCAAATTTAAAGAATTGGTGGACTTTAAAATGGCACAAGTAATTCTACAAAGTAAAAAAAAAAATATATAAGATGCTTCCAGACTTTATCCAGAGACTGTTCCAAGTTAGACAGACTAATTACGAACTCAGAGGAATATGTATATTTATGAAAACAAAGATTAAAACAAATGCAAAACAAAGATGTATAACAGTGAAAGGAGCCTACCCATGGAACACCGCCGAAAAGGAAATGAAAATGTGCAGCACACCAAAAGGACTAAAAAAATCACAAAAAATAAGATGATTAACAAGTATAAAAACAGAGGCATAAACACAGCCCTTGTTTGGTATCCTTGAACCCCCCCCCGCCAACATGCGCAAGTAAAGTCCTGTTCACAAATGTTTCCCTGTCTTGACCATGCACTCATGCACATATTGCAGAAGTGCGTAGCATTAAGGCGTCCCACGTCGCCCCCCTTTCCCGTCCTGTTAAGGCAGTCGTAGGCTTTTTCTAAGTGTAAAGGGTGATGTCCCTCATATATCATGGGGCCTTTAGTTCTATTCATACCGGGGCAGCATGTTCTCCCCCTCGTCCCATCTCTACTGGAGAATTTGAACAATTATCAGGCTTGTAGGGGGAGAAACAGTGTACTCTCTCTTGGTTGTTTCAAGCAGACTAAACATGTTACCTTATAAATGGTGGATATTGTGTAGTTAACCCAGTTGTACCAAACATTTTAATTTGATTTGATTTGCTTCTCCATTTATCTCGAACATTCCAACCACAAAAACACACAAATCTTCAACAACAATAAACAACAAAAACAAACCCCAAAAAATAAATAAAAATACAAATAAAATAAGATATAAATTGAAATAAAATATATCTTCCTCGACATGGAAGCAACAGTCGGCAATTGCCCTGTTCGATAAAAGACAGAAAGAAACAAAACCCATGGTCCTGCCCCTTCCCCACAATATCATACCATTACGCAATAGATTATCTATCAATATCTATAATAATATGGCTATCCACTATAGCTAACCAGGAACCAAATATCCACAAAAATACCAGTTCACATCATTCTCAAGCTCCTCCAACCTATATCCCTCCAAACCACTCAATAGTATTACTTGTTTTCATTGTTACATCAAGGCCATTCCAAATGGACACCCCACAAACTGAGATGCACCTGCCCCTGAGCGCTGCACGGACAACAGGCTGTTCTTCATTCAATTTCCCTCCTAGACTACAACCCCCATCTCTGCTCATGAACAAAAACATTTTTTGTAAGTTGCCAGGGACCTTATTTTGTGTTACTTTAAACATGAATCGTGCAGCTCTGAATTTACACTTCTCCAAACTTCAGTTTGACTTTCTGTTATTTGTATATAATTGGTATGATCTCTATGAAGTACAATCCTTATAGCTCTTTTTTGCAATGTGCATATCTTTTCTAGGTTGGTTTTATATGTATTTCCCCAAACTCCAACACAATATGACAGATAGGGTACAATGAGTGTACAATAAAGAGTGTATAGTGATTTCTGATTTAAGATGTATTTAATTTTACCCAGAATTCCCAAGCTTTTCGCAATCTTTGAGCACAGATATTTTATATGTGGTTTCCAGCAGAGTTTGTGGTCTATTTAAAACACCCAAAAACTTGATTTCATATACTCTATTGATTTTGACATTTTCAATTTCCAGATGGAGCTCTGTATTTATATTGCAATTTCCAAATTGCATGAATTTGGCTTTATTCAGATTTAATGATAGCTTGTTTGTCTCAACCCAGCATTTTAATTTGTACAATTCCTTCTTTGCCACCGTTAAAAGCTGCTGCAGATCATCCCCATTGCATGACATATTTGTGTCATCTGCCAAGACAACCAATTCGACCCCTGTGGGCACCACAGGTAATATTTAAGCACCTTGATTTGTTCTGGCTTATTTGAACAAATTGCTGTCTATTACTGATATAGCTTTTAAGCCATTCAAGTGCGACCCCTCTGACACCATACCTGTCCTTTTTTTTTTTTTTTTTAAAGTAGAATCTCATGATCTATTGTGTCGAATGCTTTTTTAAGGTCAATGAATATGCCCAATGCATATTTCTTTCTCTCTGTACAAGTTGTTATTTGCTTCTACTAGCTCCATTAATGCCATGTCAGTAGATCTAGCTGTTCTAAAACCATACTGATTATCCATTAATAGTTGATGTTTTTCAATGAAATTGGCCAGTCTTTCATCATATAGTTTTTCTAACCCTAACCCTAACTGTTATAATAAGGATACCGGTCTGTAATTGGTGAAGAGGTGTTTATCTGTTTTGTTCCTTTAACATTATTTTTTATTCTCCTCTAATAATCTGGTATAATAATCTTTCTTACATATGCTCATAATACTAATTAGTTTGTTTTTTGTATTTCTTCTATGTAACCCCTGCCTCCTTTGTTTGATGCTTTATACATACACTTTATAGAGTATACCTTTTCTTGTATGCATTTTGAATGCCCCTGGACACCCACAGATTTTCAGAATATTTATTCTTATTGCTACATTGTTTTAGTGGGCAGTTTTTTGTCATATAGAACTTTAAATGTTTCTAGGAATAACCCATACGCTTTGTCCACATCTGATTCTTCATATATACTCTTCTAATTCCATTTTAATAACTCATTTCTAAAAGCAGATATGGATTCCTCAGTTCTACTGTCTTGTATGTCATTTCCTTTAACTCCCTCTTCTTTCTATAATTACATTCATAAAATGAAAAGACAGGCAGGTGATCGCTAATATCATGGATTAATAGTCCACTTGTTGTGTTACTTTCCACATTATTTGAGGCTTAGTGCATGCTGACAGAGTCGCCAGGAATTTGAAAATGTTATACATGTGGTGGGTCTGCTTTGGTACAGTGTGACAAGAGAGGCCATTCTGTACCCGGTTTACCTTCGACTCTGACAGCGTGTGAGGTGGTCAATATACCTCCCACGGTCTTGTCCACCACGTCGCCTGGGTCTAAAATAGGAGTCTGTTTTGCGCCGTTGTCTGCTCTCTCCGCAGCATTCAGTTCCTGTGAAGAGAAAACTCGATTGAGATTAGTTAAAGTTTTGACATATATTCATTTTCATGGAGAGGGGGTTCAAGCCCCCTCCCTCTGTCTCTGTGTCATGTCGGCCAACTTTCTTTTAATAGAATGGTTATCCCTCTCAACCTAACCCTAACCCTGTGACTACTGGGGGTGGTAGACTGAACCAAATCGATGCTTAATCCCCATTGCTGTCTCAATTGCAGCCATATGGACTTTTATTTTATTTTATATGTGACCCAATATCAAAGCGTATTATTGTAGGGAAACTAAACCGTGGTATGAATTCCTTTAAGAGGCACTTTATTACAGATGCGGCATCCTCCCGTTTACACGGATATGCTTCAGGCCACCTTGAAAACCTATCAATCACCACCAACAAGTATCTCTTGCCTTGTACTCTATTGTCTAATCCCATGTCCGTGAAGTCAATACATATCTCTCGAAATGGGCAGGGAGGCTCTGGATATGTGCCCATTGGGCATTTAAGTACTGTTTTTGGGTTGTGCTTATTGCACACATCACAGTCTGAGATGAAATTCTTAACCATCTCCAAACCATAAGGGGTCCACCAATCTCTCATTATTGCCCCCAAAATACTACTATTACATACGGCGATCACCGTGCGTCAATAGAGACACTCCTTCTAGCGGAGCCACTTCTCCTTCTCTTGTCCGCGCTCAAATGGTGTGACACACTCGCTCCACAACACTTTTTTTCTTTTTCTTTTGTATTTGTTTTTGTTAGTTTTTTTGAATTAATTAAGGTCTTATATTATATTTTATAGGGTCTCTGTGTGTATCTATCCTGTCGGTCCTCTATGTATTCTCTGAATTATGTGTTCTGCATTATCTGCTCATCTAGATAGTCATTCTACTGAAGGTCCACTGTATCGTGTGGCTATGCTGCCACCCTTATCATCAATATTATTATTGCCAACCAATACTAAACAAACTGAACAACTAAACAAAACCACCCTCACCCAATATGTCAATATCAGAACACACCAAAAATACTACTATTATACAACCCGTGAGACATACATCACCGTGCGTCAGAGACACTCCTAGTGAGCCTTTTTTTCTTTTCTTTTTTTTTCTGCTGTCTGCGCTTCAATGGTGGGTCACACCCGCAGCACAACACTTCTTTAAACACCTTGAACGAGGCATAACATATTTTATAAAGTTTGCAAGTGATATTTGAGTGATACCAAGCCAGGGAGCACTCAGCCTAGACCAGTTGCTTCAGGGCGCTTTACTCAACTATCCCTTTTAATAGTAATAATTACAATAATAATAACAATTCCATCTATGATTTACATACAATATTACGTAACACCTTTGCATGAGTTTAGAATTATAAGGTTCTATCTCCGTTTAGGGTAGTTCACTGAGCGTCAAAGTTTTTACATTCCATTATGTTTTGTGAGATGGAACCGTTGTATTTTATGAATTACCCACTCAAAATGTCAATATTTTAAAAATACCACCACACATTAATAAACCACTTAATGGATCAGATTATGCAAAAAACTCAATTTTGACTAAAACGATGATAGAACCTTACAATCCTAACGTCACAATTGTTTTAGCGCCCGCTGTGAGAGGAGGCACGCTAATACTAGGACCTCTACCGGACTGCAGTCCTGCCGTAGACGCTACCCTACTCGCAATGACCTCACTTCTCACTTGGTTTGCAAGGTATTTCAACCTTCGGGACACCGTCCTTTCATTAGACCTCGTCGGGTCTAAACTGGGGGCTGGTTACCTCTTAATATCCAGGACTGTCGTGTCTTTCCTTACCTTAGACCTCGGCGGGTCTATCCTGGGGACTGGTTACCCCTCTTTATTTCCAGGACTTAGCTACTGTCCCTTCTTTTAGACCTCGGCGGGTCTTATTACACGTTAATACAAGATGTGCTTAAATATCAGACAGTGGTGTTCAATAATGTATAGAATGTCAATTTAATTAATGATTATCCTTACTTTTGACGGATCTTCAAAGACACAGATCAGAATGGGTTTGACGATTCCAGGACCCAGCACTTCCAGCTAGAATACTATTGTCTACCTAAGCAGATTTCATTAAATGGCTCTGCTCACCTCTTTTGTGTTGGTACCGTGGAAGTGCTTAGTCCGAACCCAGCCTCGCCCACTCCTCCTTGCATCCCGTTGAAGATCACGTCGGGGTCACCAATTTTGTAAGGCGATCAACTTCTCCAGTATCGATTTAATTGAGTCGTCACTTTACAAGCGAGTTCGTTTAATCTCAACGAGACGTCCTTGATATCACTTCTTAAGATGATATGATCCAATCAAATATTAGGCACCACTACTGAACTGTTCATTAAGATAATATTTATTCAAGCACATCAGCAAGCAATATCATTTCCATGGAAAAGTGGTCTCATCTAGTTTCACCTCTGCAGGCCCGTCTCAGCTAGCCGTCAACAAGTTAACTGCAAGAGCTCCACCAGACCAGACTCCCGTTTAGCCTTGGTACATAGTCTTTATACAATTCATCAAACATTTTGGGCTGGGTGATGCCCCCCCCCTCTATCTGGTAGTTTTCCAAGTGTCAGCACAAATCCGTTGCAGCTGCAGAAAGTCTTCTCGTTAGCGTTGGCCTTCAATTCCTCTCTTGTGTGTTATCAGCAGTGTCCTGCTAGCGTCTCGTTCCCATGGTGATATCATACTTTGTATGAGCAGAGCATTGTGTCAGTGTCCTTATCAGAATGTCTTGTTATCAGAATGTCTTGTGAAAACACAACTATTGAAGTTACACAGTAATATTAGGATTTGATTTTGTAAGTTAAAGTATAGTATAGAAGAATAGACTTATCATTAATCATTAGTTATGAAAGTATAAAATCAGTACAGAAAAATAGAATATCATAACAGCAGGTATACAATGGTTGTTAGCACATAGGTAAAAATAAGTAATTTATAAGCAGTTTGAATCATAAAACGTTCTTTTAGTCAGGAGCTTGTCTTCTTCTTGTCGCTCAAAAACAGAACCTCTCTTTTGGCTTTGCGTGACCTTCCTATTGTTCTCAACTGACCGCATTCACATATTATTTAAATGAGCACATAGTACATGATTTATCACTTCTAGTGATTTTAATACAAATTCCCAACAATTGTGACTTGAAGAAACACACAAAGGTGCTTTTAAAGTGCAAAACTCACTCCACACTCACACTGTGGTTTGAAGAAACACACAAGGTGCTTTTAAAGTGCAAAACTCACTCCACACTAACACACACCACACACTCCATGTGTAAGGGAGTCTCAAAAGTTGAAGACCTAATTTCCCCTCCCCAACCATGTGCAAAAGGCAATTGTTTGTACAAATTTGTTTGTGCAAACTACTGGCAGAAATACATAATTAAAAAGTAGATATGGGTTATCTGTCCCAACCTGTCAAGAATGTTTTAAAAGTCAAGCAAGACTGATATCATAAAACCAAAAGGCTTAAAGAAAGAAAGAGCTCCAACGTTTACGGCACCATGTGCCTTCATCAGGGAGAATTGGTGACTCTTTAAATTACGATGTAAACAAATAGCATGTGATTTTTAAATTATTTTTCTCAAAATTCCCCCGCGCCGGAGAACTTTAAGCCCTGTAATAGAGCTGCTCTCTCCATGTCAGCTTTCAGGTGTACAGAGGACAATGAGGAGGATGGATTTGACCCTTTAGATTTTTTAGATACATTGGAAATGCTGTCCTGTGGTTGAATGAGCGTTTGTGGATCTCCTTCGGTAATTTTCCATGTTTCCACTTCAGTCATAAAATCATTAAGTGTGTCCATCTTTGGTTCATACCATTCCATTCTGTCCTTTTCCTTTAATTTATCAGACAACATTGTTTGCACAGATTCATGAACTTTAATTCACTTATAAGCAGATCAAATGTCTCAAGACCCTGATTCACTTTGTCCACATTTCCCCCATCAACAAGCATTTATGCGTGTACACGCTCCAAGTTTGCCGCTACGAGATGCTTTGAGTGACTTCAATTCCTCCTCTGCCATCGCAGTGGCTTGAGAATGTTTCCTTTCTGCCATTATTCTCGTTTTTAATTATGAAGTTAATTTAAACGCTTCAATAGTAACTCTATAGCCCAGGTAGTAGATGAGGGTCAGTGGGGAAGTAGACCTAAGGGAGAAGGTAATAATAGAAAAAAGAGGAAAAGCTCAGCTGTGTAAGGTGATCAACTTCTCCAGTATCGATTTAATTGAGTCGTCACTTTACAAGCGAGTTCGTTTAATCTCAACGAGACGTCCTTGATATCACTTCTTAAGATGATATGATCCAATCAAATATTAGGCACCACTACTGAACTGTTCATTAAGATAATATTTATTCAAGCACATCAGCAAGCAATAATTAGTTCATTTCCATGGAAAAGTGGTCTCATCTAGTTTCACCTCTGCAGGCCCGTCTCAGCTAGCCGTCAACAAGTTAACTGCAAGAGTTCCACCAGACCAGACTCCCGTTTAGCCCTGGTACATAGTCTTTATACAATTCATCAAAACATTTTGGGCTGGGTGATGCCCCCCCCTCTATCTGGTAGTTTTCCAAGTGTCAGCACAAATCCGTTGCAGCTGCAGAAGGTCTTCTCGTTAGCGTTGGCCTTCAATTCTTCTGGTATGTGGGTGCGAGAGTGTATGTATGTTATCAGCCTGAGTGTCCTGCTAGCGTCTCGTTCCCATGGTGATATCATACTTTGTGAGCAGAGCTGTGAGTTGAGTTCTTATCAGTAGCTTGTGAAAACATTTGAAGTTGCACAGTAATATGAGTTAGGATTCGATTTACAAGTTAAAGTATAGTATAGAAGAAATAGACTTATCATTAATCATTAGTTATGAAAGTATAAAATCAGTACAGAAAAATAGAATATCATAACAGCAGGTATACAATGGTTGTTAGCACATAGGTAAAAATAAGTAATTTATAGGCAGTTTGAATCATAAAACGTTCTTTTAGTCAGGAGCTTTGTCTTCTTCTTGTCGCTCAAAAACAGAACCTCTCTTTTGGCTTTGCGTGACCTTCCTATTGTTCTCAACTGACCGCATTCACATATTATTTAAATGAGCACATAGTACATGATTTATCACTTCTAGTGATTTTAATACAAATTCCCAACAAATCCCCCCTTTGGTCATTAAAACAAAATTATGACCATTACAGAGAATTTGTAGCCAGAAAGGTGAGATGGGTCGTAGACCGCAAATGCCTTTATTTACACCATTCCTTCACAAAACTCCATAATTACAACATATCTTCAACTCCTGTATCATGATCCATCTCCTCACCCTCCAACAGTGACTGCTGCTGCTCAGCAATAAGCATTTGTAAGTGCATCTGTGTTCCAGCATCAACCTTGGTTAGGGCCGTAGTAATCAGTCGCTGTGCCAGGCCTCTAATGCAAGGGACAATGCAGCAGCCAAACAGGATCAGCACTGTGGCAGAGATGAGGAGGGCAGAGAGCATAGACATAGCCAGATTTTTTCATTTAACAAAACAGTCACCAATAACAGTGCTAACTCAAGCGTTTGCATACACCTCTTTTAAACATCCTCATCACCATCTACCAAATGTGCCTCAGCACCAATAACATTCATTAGACCTGCACGGGCCACTATATTCTTCCGTCATGCGCTCTCCACAACCAGCTTTGCGTCACCCCCCTTGTTACCCACACTGACCTTTCTTGGGGGGAGGCGGCCCCCTGTATGTCATCTATAGTCTGTACAGAGCATTTAGGTTTGTCTAGCTGGATTGAGACCAGCTGATGTTCTCTGGGGACATATCAATGGACTGCGCTTACATACCGCCTTTATCCAAAGCGCTTCAATGGCTTCTCATTCACCAACACACACCAATGGTGGCAAGCTGCCATACAAGGCGCCGGCCCTGGGAGCAATTCGGGTTTCAGTGTCTTGCCCAAGGACACTCTGACATGTGGCCTGCCGGGGCTCGAACCGCCGATCTGCCAACCTTGCGATCATTAGATGGCGGCTCTACCTCCTGCATCACACCCCTCCTGATTTAGCGGCTGCATCTGCAGCATAATTTCCTTTTTCTTCGTCTGTGTCGGCTTTCGAGTGTACCTTCAGCGGTGCCTCTAATCTAAAAGCAGATATCTATGGGGTGAGCCCCCACCTTCTAAGCAAGCAAAACAAGTTGCAAGGCATTTGGACAAGAAACTGTAAAGTGATGATTAGGCCCAATCGATCTCCTGAAACCTCCAAAGGGATTATGGTGAGAGAACAAATAATGACTGTGAAATACCTGAACAGACAATTGACTCAAATCTGAGTGGAAATACTTGAACAGACAATGACTGACAAAATGGGAATGGACAAGGATTATTCATTTCCACTAAACGATATAAATGATGATGAGTTTCGAGAAATGGGATCACTGGACTGTGTGGATTATAATCCAGCTGCACCTAAAAACTATGAAGAGTTGAACTTTGAAAACTTTTGACTTTACAGAGCACAAAATGTATGACATTGAGAACAACATCGACCACTTCTATAACAATAATAACAGCGAACCACTTCTACAGCAATAATAACCGTCTGCAACTGTGACACACTACACAGAGGAACAATTCAAAAGAAAACATTATGGATTGTGTCACTGTAGAAATAAAATATGGAGAAATCTAAGACCATAATAATACGCTGTGTATATAGAACTCCAGGATCCTGTCTTGACACATTCAAAGATATGATGGTTGATATGTATGATAAACTAAATGACAGAAAGACGGTCTTTGTATGAGGGGACTTAAATATAGATTTGTTGAACCCAAATGAACACAAAAAAAAAATGTTACAGACATCATGGACACAATGTACAGTACATGTGTATTTCCTACAATCTTAAAACCGACTAGGATAACAATTAACAGTGCTCCTTTAATAGATAACATTTTTACCAATGAAATTGGGAGTAAAATAGTAAGTAGAATGCTATTACCGTAAATAAACAGAGCTGCCTATCAAGACCCAACTAACAAATTATTCATAAACCCCTATGATCTCAAATTTAAAGAATTGGTGGACTTAAAAATGGCACAAGTAATTCTACAAAGTAAAAAAATATATAAGATGCTTCCAGACTTTATCCAGAGACTGTTCCAAGTTAGACAGACTAATTACGAACTCAGAGGAATATGTATATTTATGAAAACAAAGATTAAAACAAATGCAAAACAAAGATGTATAACAGTGAAAGGAGCCTACCCATGGAACACCGCCGAAAAGGAAATGAAAATGTGCAGCACACCAAAAGGACTAAAAAAATCACAAAAAATAAGATGATTAACAAGTATAAAAACAGAGGCATAAACACAGCCCTTGTTTGGTATCCTTGAACCCCCCCCCGCCAACATGCGCAAGTAAAGTCCTGTTCACAAATGTTTCCCTGTCTTGACCATGCACTCATGAACATATTGCAGAAGTGCGTAGCATTAAGGCGTCCCACGTCGCCCCCCTTTCCCGTCCTGTTAAGGCAGTCGTAGGCTTTTTCTAAGTGTAAAGGGTGATGTCCCTCATATATCATGGGGCCTTTAGTTCTATTTATACCGGGGCAGCATGTTCTCCCCCTCGTCCCATCCCTACTGAAGAATTTGAACAATTATCAGGCTTGTAGGGGGAGAAACAGTGTACCGTACTCTCTTTGTTGTTTCAAGCAGACTAAACATGTTACCTTATAAATGGTGGATATTGTGTAGTTAACCCAGTTAATTTAATAATTAATTAATAAATTGTTTAAATAATTGTGGCTATAACCCAGTTGTACCAAACATTTTAATTTGATTTGATTTGCTTCTCCATTTATCTCGAACATTTCAACCACAAAAACACACACATCTGCAACAACAAAAAACAACAAAAGCAAACCCCAAAAAATAAATAGAAATACAAATAAAATACAAATAAAATAAGCTATAAATTGAAATAAAATATATCTTCCTTGACATGGAAGCAACAGTCGGCAATGGCCCTGTTCGAGAAAAGACAGAAAGAAACAAAACCCATGGTCCTGCCCCTTCCCCACAATATCATATCATTACGCAATAGATTATCTATCAATATCTATAATAATATGGCTATCCACTATAGCTATCCAGGAACCAAATATCCACAAAAATACCAGTTCACGTCATTCTCAAACTCCTCCAACCTATATCCCTCCAAACCACTCAATAGTATTACTTGTTTTCATTGTTACATCAAGGCCATTCAAAATGGACACCCCACAAACTGAGATGCACCTGCCCCTGAGCGCTGCACGGACAACAGGCTGTTCTCCACAATTTCCCTCCTAGACTACAACCCCTATCTCTGCTCATGAACAAAACAATTTTAGTAAGTTGCCAGCGACCTTATTTTGTGTTACTTTAAACATGAATCGTGCAGCTCTGAATTTAACCAATTCTCAACATTTCAGAGTTTGACTTTTATTTTATTTTATTAATAATTGGTATGACCTCTATACCCAGCATGAAGTACAATTCTTATAGCTCTTTTTTGCAATGTGCATATCTTTTCTAGGTTGGTTTTATATGTATTTCCCCAAACTCCAACACAATATGACAGATAGGGTACAATGAGTGTGCAATATAGAGTGTATAGTGATTTCTGATTTAAGATGTATTTAATTTTATCCAGAGCTCCCAAGCTTCTCGCAATCTTTGAGCACAGATATTTTCACTTTGTTTCCAGCAGAGTTTGTGGTCTATTTAAGACACCCAAAAACGTGATTTCATATATTCTATTGATTTAGACATTTTCAATTTCCAGATGGAGGTCTGTATTTATATTGCAATTTCCAAATAGCATGAATTTGGTTTTATTCAGATTTAATGATAGCTTGTTTGTCTCAACCCAGCATTTTAATTTGTACAATTCCTTCTTTGCCACCTTTAAAAGCTGCTGCAGATCTTCCCCATAACATAACATATTTCTGTCATCTGCCAAGACAACCAATTCGACCCCTGTGGGCACCACAGGTAATATTTAAGCACCTTGATTTGTTCTGGCCTATTTGAACAAATTGCTGTCTATTATTAATATAGCTTTTAAGCCATTCAAGTGCGACCCCTCTGACACCATACCTGTCCTTTTTATTTTTTTTAAAGTAGAATCTCATGATCTATTGTGTCGAATGCTTTTTTAAGGTCAATGAATATGCCCAATGCATATTTCTTTCTCTCTGTACAAGTTGTTATTTGCTTCTACTAGCTCCATTAATGCCATGTCAGTAGATCTAGCTGTTCTAAAACCATACTGATTATCCATTAATAGTTGATGTTTTTCAATGAAATTGGCCAGTCTTTCATCATATAGTTTTTCTAACCCTAACCCTAACTGTTATAATAAGGATACCGGTCTGTAATTGGTGAAGAGGTGTTTATCTGTTTTGTTCCTTTAACATTATTTTTTATTCTCCTCTAATAATCTGGTATAATAATCTTTCTTACATATGCTCATAATACTAATTAGTTTGTTTTTTGTATTTCTTCTATGTAACCCCTGCCTCCTTTGTTTGATGCTTTATACATACACTTTATAGAGTATACCTTTTCTTGTATGCATTTTGAATGCCCCTGGACACCCACAGATTTTCAGAATATTTATTCTTATTGCTACATTGTTTTAGTGGGCAGTTTTTGTCATATAGAACTTTAAATGTTTCTAGGAATAACCCATACGCTTTGTCCACATCTGATTCTTCATATATACTCTTCTAATTCCATTTTAATAACTCATTTCTAAAAGCAGATATGGATTCCTCAGTTCTACTGTCTTGTATGTAATTTCCTTTAACTCCCTCTTCTTTCTATAATTACATTCATAAAATGAAAAGACAGGCAGGTGATCGCTAATATCATGGATTAATAGTCCACTTGTTGTGTTACTTTCCACATTATTTGAGGCTTAGTGCATGCTGACAGAGTCGCCAGGAATTTGAAAATGTTATACATGTGGTGGGTCTGCTTTGGTACAGTGTGACAGGAGAGGCCATTCTGTACCCGGTTTACCTTCGACTGTGACAGCGTGTGAGGTGGTCAATATACCTCCCACGGTCTTGTCCACCACGTCGCCTGGGTCTAAAATAGGAGTCTGTTTTGCCGTTGTCTGCTCTCTCCGCAGCATTCAGTTCCTGTGAAGAGAAAACTCGATTGAGATTAGTTAGAGACTTAGAGTTTTGACATATTCATTTTCATGGAGAGGAGGTCGAAGCCACCTCCCTCTGTCTCTGTATCATGTCGGCAAGCTTTCTTTTAATAGATTAGGGAAACTAAACCGTGTTATGAATTCCTTTAAGAGGCACTTTATTACAGACTGCAGCATCCTCCCGTTTACACGGATATGCTTCAGGCCACCTTGAAAACCTATCAATCACCACCAACAAGTATCTTTTGCCTTGTACTCTATTGTCTAATCCCATGTCCGTGAAGTCAATACATATCTCTCGAAATGGGCAGGGAGGCACTGGATATGTGCCCATTGGGCATTTAAGTACTGTTTTTTGGGTTGTGCTTATTGCACACATCACAGTCTGAGATGAAATTCTTAACCATCTCCAAACCATAAGGGGTCCACCAATCTTATTATTGCCCCCAAAATACTACTATTACATACGGCGATCACCGTGCGTCAATAGAGACACTCCTTCTAGCGGAGCCACTTCTCCTTCTCTTGTCCGCGCTCAAATGGTGTGACACACTCGCTCCACAACACTTTTTTTCTTTTTCTTTTTCTCCTCAATCGAGGCATAACATTATTTTACAACGTTTGCAAGTGATATTTGAGCGATATCAAGCCAGGGAGCACTCAGCACCAGGGGAGCACCCCATCAACGCCGCCAAAGGAAAAAACCCGGCCCACCTCCGACAACTCCCGCGAGACCCAGAATATGCCTGGATATTTTTAGGAACTCTCGCGAGACCCGTCAGACCAAACCCGGACTCTCCCCCAGCAACGCCGATGAAACACCCCCCAGTCGCTCCAGGGCGCCTCACTCAACTATCCCTTTTAACAGTAATAATTACAATAATAATAACAATTCCAACTATGATTTACATACAATATTACGTAACACCTTTGCATGAGTTTAGAATTATAAGGTTATATCTCCGCTTAGGGTAGTTCAGAGATATTGAGCGTCAACGTTTTTACATTCCATTATGTTCCGTGAGATGGAACCCTTGTATTTTATGAATTACCCACTCAAAATGTCAACATTTTAAAAATAACACCACACATTAATAAACCACTTAATGGATCAGATTATGCAAAAAACTCAATTTTGACTAAAACGATGATAGAACCTTATAATCCTAACGTCACAATTGTTTTAGCGCCCGCTGTGAGAGGAGGCACGCTAATACTAGGACCTCTACCGGACTGCAGTCCTGCCGTAGACGCTACCCTACTCGCAATGACCTCACTTCTCACTTGGTTTGCAAGGTATTTCAACCTTCGGGACACCGTCCTTTCATTAGACCTCGTCGGGTCTAAACTGGGGGCTGGTTACCTCTTAATATCCAGGACTGTCGTGTCTTTCCTTACCTTAGACCTCGGCGGGTCTATCCTGGGGACTGTTACCCCTCTTTATTTCCAGGACTTAGCTACTGTCCCTTCTTTAGACCTCGGCGGGTCTTATTACACGTTAATACAAGATGTGCTTAAATATCAGACAGTGGTGTTCAATAATGTATAGAATGTCAATTTAATTAATGATTATCCTTACTTTTGACGGATCTTCAAGGACACAGATCAGAATGGGTTTGACGATTCCAGGACCCAGCACTTCCAGCTAGAATACTATTGTCTACCTAAGCAGATTTCATTAAATGGCTCTGCTCACCTCTTTTGTGTTGGTACCGTGGAAGTGCTTAGTCCGAACCCAGCCTCGCCCACTCCTCCTTGCATCCCGTTGAAGATCACGTCGGGGTCACCAATTTTGTAAGGTGATCAACTTCTCCAGTATCGATTTAATTGAGTCGTCACTTTACAAGCGAGTTCGTTTAATCTCAACGAGACGTCCTTGATATCACTTCTTAAGATGATATGATCCAATCAAATATTAGGCACCACTACTGAACTGTTCATTAAGATAATATTTATTCAAGCACATCAGCAAGCAATAATTAGTTCATTTCCATGGAAAAGTGGTCTCATCTAGTTTCACCTCTGCAGGCCCGTCTCAGCTAGCCGTCAACAAGTTAACTGCAAGAGTTCCACCAGACCAGACTCCCGTTTAGCCCTGGTACATAGTCTTTATACAATTCATCAAAACATTTTGGGCTGGGTGATGCCCCCCCCTCTATCTGGTAGTTTTCCAAGTGTCAGCACAAATCCGTTGCAGCTGCAGAAGGTCTTCTCGTTAGCGTTGGCCTTCAATTCTTCTGGTATGTGGGTGCGAGAGTGTATGTATGTTATCAGCCTGAGTGTCCTGCTAGCGTCTCGTTCCCATGGTGATATCATACTTTGTGAGCAGAGCTGTGAGTTGAGTTCTTATCAGTAGCTTGTGAAAACATTTGAAGTTGCACAGTAATATGAGTTAGGATTCGATTTACAAGTTAAAGTATAGTATAGAAGAAATAGACTTATCATTAATCATTAGTTATGAAAGTATAAAATCAGTACAGAAAAATAGAATATCATAACAGCAGGTATACAATGGTTGTTAGCACATAGGTAAAAATAAGTAATTTATAGGCAGTTTGAATCATAAAACGTTCTTTTAGTCAGGAGCTTTGTCTTCTTCTTGTCGCTCAAAAACAGAACCTCTCTTTTGGCTTTGCGTGACCTTCCTATTGTTCTCAACTGACCGCATTCACATATTATTTAAATGAGCACATAGTACATGATTTATCACTTCTAGTGATTTTAATACAAATTCCCAACAGCTGCAGTCTTAATTTTAATACATTTTAATTTTGCCATTTAGCAGACGCTTTTAATCCAAAGCGATTTACAATTACGAATTACAGGAACATTCCCCCTGGAGTAACTGAGGGCTAAGTGCCTTACTCAAGGGCACACTAGTAGTGGTGTGGTTTCAGGCGGGATTTGAACTCACAACCTTCCGATCACAAGTCCAACTCACTATCCACTAGACCACCACTACCCCAGTCTTCACAGTGGGGGCTGTAGGCTTCGGCGGAGCAGTGATGTACGCCACGAGTGCGTCATCAATGTCCTGTTTATTTTATTTTTTTCTTGCCCCAGTCAGTCAGAGGGGTTGGTGTGCGGGCTCGCGCAGGGGTGGCTGGGACGGCAGCGTCTTCTTCGTTTAGTTTAGTCCAAATTCGTCCTGTTACAGCCAGCCTGTTTGGCCTCAATAGGCTGTCTGTAATTTGTCGTCTTCCTCGTCAGGTCAGGTCCCACCACAGAGAGAAGGGCCTCCATTTGCACCGCAGACATTCTGAAATATTTACGGTGCCTTTCCTGGTCTAAAGCTAGCTCTGCCACCAAATTATGGAAGGCTCCCTGTTGTAGCCTCCGTTTTATGATTGGGTGCACCCACTGCCTCCGATGCTGTCAACGCCAGCGATATCTCTATCTGTAGAGAGAAAAAACAGCAACGTTAGTGGTATCTCCATAGTGGTTAGTTCATTTGAACAAAAGTTTCGTGTACCACCACAGAAGTTGGTGGATTCTAAAATGTACCTGCCACTTATTTTTACCAAATAGATTTTTTTACAATACATAAGAACTGTCAAACTATGGTTGGTTACCTGACATGGGGTTGGTATGAAAATTATGACAACGCTAGCTAGCTAACATTAATGAATATAAAAACAAATAAAACGTTAGCAACAAAAAGTTACTATTAACTAGCTAGCAAAATAGCTAGCTATCATTACATAGAAGCATATTTGAGTGAGCTAAAGTTAACGTTGCTACTTCGTTGTTTCTCCTTATTCCTGTCTTCTTTTTTTGAAGAGAAGTTAAGTGATGTGGTCTATTCCAGAAGACCGGTCATAATAATAACGTTAGTTTTCACATTTTTATATCGGTCGCGAGGTACTATTAATTCATCTACCTACACCGCGTATCTTCACAGCATACCTATACAGTACACATTTCCTGACTGCATAATATACCGACATTGCTATCTTCGTTAAACAGGAATTCCATGGTCTAGAGTAGCCTACTGTAGATGTCAACCAGTCAACCTGACATCTTCAATTGTGGATGGAGCAATCATCTATTTTAACGGTTCGACAGTCAAGGGCAAGATATGAACATCACCATCAGCCAGCCACTACACCTATATAGCCCACAGCTGCCACTATACACAATACTAGCTGTACGAATTACTGCATGCATGATTTATTTCCGTGTCGTGCCACATAGCTACACTGGCCCATCTCACATGGGATTACAAGACACCTATATTACTTACTGTGGGGAGCATGGCACGTTCTGGCCTGCAGAGGGAGCCAGACTGGTGGGGGATGGATGACACGCTGATTACGGACAGGTGTCAGTAATCAGACTCGTTATCCAACTGGTCTATTTAACCTGTGTGTGTTTGTTCCCCCAGGAGAGAGAAGGAGGCAGGGAGAACCTGTGATAGTAGGAGAGACACTCTACACCACGAGCAGCAGAACCCGAAAGGGGGATCCAGCGAGCAAGTCCCGGAAGGGGACGCAGACGCCGCAGCAGTATTATTTATTATTGCTCGTGTTTATTATTTTGAAAAGACTCCTGCCAGCACGTCAGTGACGTACGCTGAGCAACGGTCAGAGTGAGAGTTTTTTCCACTAGCTCCAAGAGTCTTCAGGGACAGAAGTAACCCACTGGCCTTTTCTGATGAGTACCTGTGGGAGAGGTACAGGTTCAGCAGGCCCAGCTAGTGATGGGGGAAACGAAGCTTTCGACGCAATTGACACGTTCGACACAATTGTGCCGGAAAAAGTGTCGATCTATCGATGCAGTCGATACAGCAGCTCCACAATGCCATCTGCTGGTCAGGTCTTGGTATGGCGGCTGTATCGACTGATTCACAAGTCAGGAATTTGAGGCAAAATACAATAAGCCTTGTTCAATAAAGGTGCTGTGATAAACTGTCAGTGTATGTAGCCATATATGCGATCTTAAATGTTGGTGTGTCTAGTAGACTATAATAAATACATATATGAATAAATAAATAAATGCAAATGTTG
Organism: Nansenia antarctica; assembly: GCF_963989245.1. Classification (NCBI taxonomy): domain Eukaryota; kingdom Metazoa; phylum Chordata; class Actinopteri; order Argentiniformes; family Microstomatidae; genus Nansenia; species Nansenia antarctica. The sequence continues at coordinate 12,532,191 of NC_137684.1, read as the reverse complement.
TGTCCATTTCTGATATGAAAAGATAAAAATCTGAACGACATTTAGGCATGTGTGGGACATGGCTGTTTGATAATTGGGGCAGATATAGATGGTCAACATGGCATAACAGGGGCCACAGTGTGGGGATGTGCTTGTGGAACAGGGAAAGAGTGCAAAACAAGGCTATATTGTGGGAACTGGACAGAAATGTGCTAATGTGAACAATAAAATATGTATTGCTTGTGTACATGAACAGGCAAAGTGTGGGAGGGACATGGTTGTGTGGGACAGATTAGCCTACAAATGTTTATTAAGGAAAAACTATTTGCTCCACAGTGCTGGGACTGAGACGGCTCCTCTTTTTGCTTACAATGTCTCTTGCTTTTAAGAGAACCCTTTTGCAGGGGACAGAGGTTGCTGGGATATTTTTCATTTCATTTCAAACCTTTATTTAAAACTCGATAGGCACTGAGGTAACCCTCATTTACAGTGACGTCGAGTGTACAATATAACAGTGAGCAAGGGCAAACAAACAGTGAGCAAGAATGGAATGGAATGGAATGGACTTTATTTGTCATTGCTACAGTACAGGTACCAAACAACGAAATTTAGGAGGGGTGGCTCCCCTGGTGTTAGGAAAGGGAAAAAAAATAAATAAATAGAAAAAGCATAAAATCACAAGAAGGTAAGGAGCTGGTTTACATAAATAGAGGCTATGTACACAATCCACTGTACTATACTGCACAGATAGTCAACTAGGGTTGTCATATTGCACAAAAGTATTTTTTCACGTTATTTTAAAGTGTCACAGTTTGCAGGCTTGAAATGTACATGTTTGTGCCTCAGCACTAGCTGCCATACAATCCGTCCGGACTGTCCTGGGCCCAGAACTTAGGCCTTTTCTGTGTTCAGGGCCTTGACGGCCCTGTGGTAGAAGCAGTTCTTCAGTCTGTTTGTCTTAGGACAGGATTAAAGAAAAAAAAAAGACAATTGCAATCGGTAGAATACAGTTTTTGCACCAAGAGTTTAAAGGTAGTTTATGTAGGTATTTGGTGGCCAGCTTGTACAAGTTCACATATATGGTCTTATGTGTGGCCCAGTATTTCAGCGGGTCCTCCCCTCTGGGGAGGTAGGGGTCGCTCAGGTACTGCTGCACCTCCACCGTGGCGTCTGCTGTTGGGCTTTGTACATTATGTGCTGCAGGAAACACAACAACAATTAGCCTAGTTGTCAAATTGACAGCTTTTTCATGTGATCCTCAACAATTTACTATGTTTTGCAACCAACCAACTCGAGTGTCCAGAAGCTCCCAAAAGTCATCTGTCTCTTCGGCTGTAGGCATTTCCTGTGCTGAGGTTGGCTGCTGAGAGAAAGATACAATAAATAAAATTAACTTTGTGGTCCTCTGGGAGGAATTTGTTCAGGACCTACAATGTGCTGCTGTTGAAATACACAGTGCAAAGGAAAGGGTATTTACCTGTGAGGTTGAAGGTGCGTTCTGTGTACTCTGAATAGCTGATGCACACTCAGCAGTCAACCTCTTCACCGCCTCCTGAGCATGGGACGGGTTACCGAACGCCAATGTTTTAAAACGGGGGTCCAACAGCGTGGCCAATGCCAGGACCCCAACGTTCTCCACACAGCACCTTGCCGTCAGGAGCCGGACCAGGTGCAGGCCCAGCTGTGAGGCAGCAGGGTTGGTCACACTTCTCAGACACCTTGTGCTGCATAATTCTTATTAAAGGTATAGCCTTTGATGCTGAGACTCTTTTCTCCTTGGATAGCTCTAAGGTTGCCCGATTAAATGGTGCCAATACATCAAGGCACTCAGCCATCATATCAAATTCCCCACTAGTCAGAGCAGGGATGTCTGTGCTCAGGCTGGCCAGGGCCGCTCCCACCGACAGGCACTGCTCCATCCTCTGTAGCATCAGGTAGGGGCTGTTTCACCTTGTGTCCACCTCCTGGATCAGCTTATGCTGGGGGACCCCCAACTGGCCCTGAAAGATGGACAGTCTCTCCTTCCCTGTGCTACTAGACTTAAAGAAGGCTACAATCTTTTTGGCTCTCAAACGTATGTCTTTCAGTTCAGGTGTGAGGTCCAGGCCCTTCTTCACGACCAGGTTGAGGCTGTGCGCAAAACACGGGACATGGCGTACTCCCAGCAGCTTTGCACAGGAAATCATGTTGGAGGCGTTGTCACGGTGATAAGGCACTGAACCTTGTCCTTCAGGCCCCAGCAGAACACTCTTGGCCTCCTTCATGTGCTCTGCTGTGTGCGTCTGAGGGAATGTGGCCACCCCCAGTAGCACGGTGGAGAGCTTGCAGTCCTCACCAGTGATAAAGTGGCAGGTGACGGCAAGATATGCGTCCATATTCATGGAAGTCCACACGTCTGATGTTAAACTCACCAACTGGGCACGGGACACCTCAGCCTTGGCCTTGGCCTCCTCATATCTGGAGGCCAGCTTAATTTTCAGCGCCTGTCTTGTGGGGAGGATGTAGGTAGGGTCGAGTTTCTGGACAAACCCTATAAATCCTTCATCCTCCACCACTGAAAATGGCATGTCAAAGTTGTTTTTGAATTTATTTATTTAGTCCTTCTGTTGTCTCTGTGAAGACAAAAAAAAGAAACATTCAATTTCAGTCCAGACCATGACCTTGACCTTCTGCTCTTTAAATGTATACTTACTTCTCCAACTGGCCTTCCAGTAACTCAATTTCCAGTTTGAGCTTCTTTCTTTTCAGTTTGAATTGCTTCCTGCGCATTCCCTGTATTTTGACCTCTCCTTCAAGATATTTAGAATACAGGGAACGGACGGACTGAAAGGGAAATTGTGTCAGAGTAGCAGACCCTCTAGATGTAATAGCATAGCAATATGAGTAGTTACTTACTTCAGTACTTGGTGTTCGGCTTGTGCTTGGTTGGTCCTGCAAAAAAGTTTTACATAATTTAAAGAATGCAGACACATCCACAACTTTCCACATGAAATGGTTTTACCTCTGCCACTTCCGTAAAGGCTGAAATGGTGTCCTCTTCCAGCGCCCTAGATGTGCTGGGGCCATCTCCCTGCAAATACAAAACACTGCAGTTAAAGCAAAAGAAAGAATTGCATAAGATGCATGGTATTTTTGCTAACCAAGGACGACTCACACATACAGTAGGTCAGGGTCTAGGTCTTGAGGAGGATCAATAAGTGTAATGATGTTTCTCTTCACTGAAAGATAAAGACCCATTAGTTTTTGCCATTGAGAGACTGATCTGTTGAGGAAGAGTAGTAGATAATACCTTGCACATATTTAGGCACGTTGCCTTGGGGAGGGACGTCTGATGAGGTCCCCCCCTCTATCCCCTCAACCGTAGGTCGGCCCCGGTTCTGCCCGAGGACTCACTCCTCCGCAGAGGTGAGGTCCTAAGGTGGAGGTCCCCCTCGCTAAAAAGGTACATATTTCCAGATCAACAACTACTTGACCAAGGACATTTCACATTTCATTATAGGCTACTTACCACTCTGGAAAATATTTTAATATTTTATTTTGACCTGCTGCCAGGTGCAAACCTCGCCACTGGGATGGCTCCTGTTGAGATGTAACAGAATAATGAATATAAGCCAAGGGTTACTACATTTCACATTTACACGACATGTTAGCAGAAGCCTTCATCCAAAGTGACACATACATTTCTCTAAATAAGTGAATCATCTATCCATCAGTAATCATGAGAAGAAGTAATCTATGCTAAGACAGTCTATGGTCATTGGCAGTTACAATGCTAGAAGAACATCATTACTAGGTGAGAAAGACTTCAAACACCTCACCCATTTAGACTAATTGAGAGTAAATGCATTGTAGTTATGTCAGTTGTGGTAAGTGCGTCTACACCATCATTTTAAACATACATCTGATATTATTATATATTATTGAGACTGATAAGATCACAGTAGTGAATGTTCATTTATTACAAGATGACAATAAAACAATAGGTAGGCTATATCACTTACGCATTTAACCCGTCAGCAATTCGTTGCCACGCCATCTCCCTGGCTTTATTCACTACGGCAATGCTGCCTTTGCGAGAGATGACGGGCCTTTCCTCTTCATGACTTACTTGACTTAGGTCCTTTTTCTTCGGGTGTGAAGAGTAGGGCCTCCAACGAGTTTACGCCACCGGTCTCTGTCCCTCGCCACAGCAGCCGCCGCCTCACAGGATCTTAGACCCAGCATGTCACGCTCCCTCTCGACGGTTCTTCTCCAGGTTTCTTTGGGGCGTCCCCTTTTTCTTCGTCCATCAGGGGTCCATCTGAGGGCTATGCGTTGATGGTCATCCGGGCTTTTCCTCAACACGTGGCCGATGTACTTCCATCTTCTCTTTCTGATCTGCGTGCTTACCATCTCTATACCAGCAAGTTTTCTCACTTCTTCGTTTGACACCCGTGTAGGCCAGAATATTCTCAGCATCCTTCTTAGGCATTTGTGGACAAATGTGTCTAGGCACTGTTCGTCAGCCGCTGTCATCTTCCATGTCTCACAACCATATAACAACACTGAGATTACATTTGACTGAAAGATTTTCATCTTGGTCTTCCTCCGATACTGACTGCTGTTCCACAACTTCTTTAAACGATGGTAGGCGTTCCTTGCTTTTCCTATACGAATCTTCATGTCTTCAGAAGCACCACCTGACGTTGTCATTGTTGCACCGAGATATGTGAAGGTGTTGACGTCCTTGAGATCTTTCTCATACACTGTGAAGGCTGTGCTTTTCTTGGCGTTCATCCTCATCGATTCCGTTTTGTTTGCATTGATCCTTAGCCCTGTTTGTAGACCATATTCATTCAGACGGTCAAGCTTTTGTTGTGCATGACTCCATGATTCTGCTAACAATACTATATCATCTGCATAATCTAGATCTTCTAACATGTTCATCATTTGCCACCTGATCCCTGTCTTTCCTCCACTCAGTGTTCTCCTCATTATCCAGTCTACAACTAGTAGGAACAAAAAGCCTGACATCACGCAGCCTTGCTTCACACCTGACTTTACCTCAAACCACTGAGACTTCCTGCTGCCATGCAGTACTGCCACCTTGCAATTCTTGTAGAATGCCTTAACCATTGCAATAAACTTGTCTGGTATTCCATATGCCTTCATGATCTTCCATAGGGTGTCCCTGCTAATAGAGTCAAAGGCTTTCTCATAATCTACAAAAATGAGGTAGAGGCTAGAATTCCATTCAAGTGATTGCTCTATGATATTGCGGAGGATAAATATCTGTTCTGCTGTGCCTCTGTTCTTCCTAAAGCCAGCTTGCTCCTTCCTAAGCCTTTCATCCACTCCATCTCTCAGTCTTCTTACAATACATCTTCCTAGAAGCTTTGCTGGTATTGACATCAAGGTGAGTCCTCTCCAGTTTCCACACTTGGCAAGGTCTCCCTTCTTTGGTAACTTTACAATGAGACCATCTTTCCAATCTTCAGGGACTTCTTCAGTTTCCCAAGCCAACCTGAATATCTTCTCAAGTTCCTTGACAGTGACAGCCTTGTCAGCTTTCAGAACTTCTGCTGTGATGTTGTCCGATCCAGGTGCCTTGTTGTTTAACAGGTCATCCAGTGCGCTCCTAATCTCCTCACTGGAGATGCAATCACTGCAGACAAGAATCTCTTCAACTCCATCGGTATCCACCTCTGCCAGTATCTCTGGTTCTGGGCGATTCAGGACCTCAGCAAAGTGCTCCTTCCATCTCTTCAACACTTCATGTTCTGATGTCAGCAGTTTGCCGTGTTGGTCTTTGATGGCATCCATTTTTCTTGGCTTACTGTTGCAGAGCTTCTTTGTGCTTTCATACACACCTCTCATGTTTCCAGCCTGATATGCAGTTTCAGCTTCTCTTGCTAGGTCATCAGCCCACTTCCGTTTGTCACGCTGAAGGCATCTCTTCACTTCTCGTGCTTTCTTCGCAAACTCTGTCTTCATCTGTGCTTTTATCCTCTCAGATTTTGTGTCTTCAACTTTCTTCTTGAGCATCCTCCTTTCGTCTATTTTCTTCCAGCTGTCTACACTTATCCAGGGCTTGTTTTTCCCCTTCTGGAACCCCAGAACCTTTTCTGCAGCCTCATTGTAGGTCTTCTTAAAGTAGTTCCACCTCTTCTCCATGAGGCCGATGTTCTCCATTTGTGTGTCCACAGTTTCTCTTTCTTCTTCTTCCACTGTCTCAGCTAAACAGCTGAACCGGTTCTTGAGCTCCAAGCTGAATTTCTGGTTCACATCTTTAAGCATCAGCTTTTGGTAGTCGTAGCGTTTTCTTCGCTGCTCCTTTTTGCTCACACTGGCTAGTTTCAGCCTGAGGGTTCCAATGACGAGGTGATGGTCACTGTCTGCATCTGCTCCTCGGTAAGCTCGAACATCGGTCACAGATCTCTTGTGCGGGCCGTTGATGGTAAAATGATCTATTTGATTTCTTGTGGTTCCGTCTGGGGGAACATCGTTGATGCTATGGCCATGTTGTTGACTTCACACGATGCTACAAATCTTGCTCCGTTTTCGGTTCGGTCACCTTTTAGGACGTGTCTGCCAACAATGCCCTATTCTCCTTTCATTTGGGTTCCAATCTTCGCATTGAAATCGCCCATGGATATGATCATGTCGTGTTTGGGAATCTCATCGTATACCTTTTGCAGCTGCTCGTAGAACGCATTTTTTATTTCGTCTGAAGAACCGTTCTGTGGTGCATAGGCTTGTACTATAGTAGCTTTAATGTACTTAGAGTACAGTCTTGCTGTTATTATTCTCTCACTTACTGGCTTCCAGCTCATCAGTGATTTTGCAGCATTCTTGCTTAGTATGATGGCCACTCCGTGCTCATGCTTCTCGCTACTTCCAGCATAGATGATCTCTTCCCGTTCGCGGGTCCTCACCTTTCCAAACTCCATCCATCTACACTCACTTACACCAAGAACATCTATACTGTGCTTCCTCATCTCTCTACAAACTTGTGCTGTTTTCCCTGTGCTGTACATGGTTCTAACATTCCAACAACCTATCCTTAACTCCTTCTTTGGGTGAGTAAACATTGTTATCCGGTTGCAGGCTTCCTTGCGGCTTTCACCTGCCACCATCATTATTCTGTCTTCAGGTGAGATGTAGTCCTCACCGGGAACACAGAGTGATGCTGTACTCAGTCCATCAGCCCATGGCGCGTTTAACTCGTTTTCGGTTTCCGTAACTGAATAATTTTGATGGGGTGGGGTAGTTGGCCCCACGCCCAACCCCCAACCTGGAGGACCAGTTGGACTGCTTGGTCTGCCCCCTCTCCTTTGACCTGTCCGGCTTGGTTAAACCTGCCAGGGATATAAAATCCCCGCCGGCATAGCTCTCGGGTTCACTGGAGTACACAAGCCTCTCCACCCCGACAAGGTGCAGCCCATGGAGAAGCTTTCCTCTTCATAGAGATCCATAATTAGTAGTTGTTCTGCCTTACTGAATGAACAGGCGTGAGGGCTTTTTTCCGTTTTTTTTGGCCATTGTATCTTCATTTCGACAATCGGCTCTTCTGGCCTCTTTATATCTTCGGCCACACGCATTAAACCTGAGAAGGTTCTCTCTTGTGTATGGTGGGCGGTCATACACCTTCCACCTACATGATGAGAACAACTCCTCTATGGGGTTGAAGAAAGGTGAGTAGGGTGGCAGACAGGCATTGAGGAATTGTTGGTTGATGTTAAACCACTCTCTAATCTGCTTCGCTCGATGGAAACGAACATTGTCTCAAATGATAACATAAATGGGATGATGTGCAGGCCCAGGATTCTGTTGCTGCCGGTCCAGGAGGATGTCTCGTAGCTCTGCCAGGAAGTTGAGGAGACGTTGGGTGTTGTATGAGCTAAGGACAGTATGCCGGTGGACAAGCCCCTCTGAGCTCATGGCAGCACAAAGAGTGATGTTACCCCCGCGTTGGCCAGGAACCTCAATGATGGCTCTTTGGCCAATGATGTTATGGCCTCTTCGCCTTCGTTTCATGAGGTTGAACCCAGCCTCATCCAGGAAGATGTACTCATGAGGTCTGGCCATCGAGTCCAACCGGAATATCCTCTGTGAAAGTGTTCAGGTGTTCAGAACAACAGTCAATACAGTAGCACAGTATTGTACAGTAGTACTGTAGGCCACTGAGCAACACAGTATGTGCACCCACTGTACTGTGAACATGGATGTATACTTACTTGCACATACTCGTAACGCAGGTCTTTGATTTGATCAGAGTTGCGCTCAAAGGGTACCCTATAGGTCTGCTGCGCACCCTTTGGCGCCGGAGAACTCTGTCTATTGTGGCCAAGCTGACATTGTCAATGTTCTCAAAGTTCACATTGTCAGCAATGACTCTGTCCCTGATTTCTCAGAGTCTGATGGTGTTGTTCTCCCGTACCATATCCACAATGAGGGTTTCTTGTGCTGGTGTAAATATAGCAACCCTCCCACCTCCATGTGGCATTCTTTCAACTCTAGAGAAACAAACATGCATTACAGTACTGACTTGTATGTACTTGTACCTGTCGACTTGTATGTACCTGTCGGCAGAACCGGAGGGCGCCGACAGGTACAGCACCAGGCGGTCGGCCCCCTCCACCCGCTGGGTCAGCACCGCTCCCAGCCCCCTATCCGATGCTTCCGTCTGCAGGGAGAAAGGGATGTTAAAATCGGGAGCATGCAGGACAGTTTTTCCACAGAGAGCAGCTTTAATACCCTCAAACCAGCAGCGCCTGGCACGTACCCCGCTGCATCCTTACCAGGATGCGGTACGTCTCGCCTGGGTCCGGGGAAGGGGTGACTGTGCGTCGGCGATGCGGACAACCCGGCCGACCTCCATAGCCGTGCACTCCCGACGGAAGTGGCCGGGGCGGCGGCGGACATTACCTTTGGGGATTTAGGTCCTAAGCTTGGGCAAGATATACTTGTTTGTTTTCCCTTCTAATGCAATACTTCAAACTAAATCTTCAGACTTTTCTGTTTTTATTTTGCACATTATTGAACATGAATGTGAAACCAAACAGAACATCAAACTAAAGAACATTAAGCATGCAGTAATGCTGAAATTAGGCACAAATCACAAATTCAAACTCCTCTTTGAAACAAAACTACGCCCACACCCATGGGACTCAGTGGCTGAAGCTGTCGACCAGGTGTTTGGAGTCCCAGGGTCCTGCGCCATTGGAGAGGAACTGGTGGTTGACAACCATCTTGGCATTCTGATAGAGACTGGCTTCCAACTGAAACAAGAAGGAACACATCACACAAAATTCACATTCATGCTGTCAACACAATCTTGGCCAGATGATATTCGGTAGCACATGATATGGCTACGATGTCGCCTATATACATTGAGATGATTATATGTTTATATAGCCTCCCAGCAAGCACCGACGGACCTGGACGAATTCGGACCAGCCCGATAACGGCCAGACCACGTAATATCACAACTAGTTAGTATCTGGCCCAGAATATCACCCTATTTCAACTAAAATATATATATATATTTTTTTATATTTGTCGGGAGAAAATACCCAAATGTGAAACCCCAGCAACAACCCGTCAACTCTGTTGTGACAGACATCAAAGTGGTTTTGATAAAACAGGCCGATTGCGTCACAGTGATGAGCGTGACGTCACGGGGCGAAAACGACATAAATAGCGGAGGTTCTCCGTTGTTCAGACACTCCCCTTACCACCATCATGCCCCGCAGACCAGCTCGCAGAACCTCCCGCCCCGTCCGTCGCAAGTACCGGATTTTCCGACCCGCAAGGTTTTTCCGACCCTACCAGATCCGGTCATAGGTTCAGCCCTTTCCGGCCATAGGTAGCGCTATGATTCGCTGACGACGATGATTTACGATCACATGATGACCGCCATTTTTACCCATCAGTAATTTTGGCTGTTTATAGATCTAATCTCTGTAGCTACCTTAAGATACATGGATGTTGCGCGCGCATTTGCGCGCGACGTGAGAGAGTTTAGGTGAAAGAGAGACAGGTGACAAAGATGGAGTTTAATACAGCACTCAAGTTTTACATGATGCATGATATGTATCCTCCTGGCATACCCAAGGTTGGACACCTTAAATCAAGGATTCTAAAGGCGTCCAAGAATTACTTGATGAAAGGTAAGTCAGTGTGAATAACTATGTTATATCCACTCTTGAAGCCACTGCTTGAAATGGCGAAAATGGCGAAAATGCATAGGCCTGTATCAAAATTGAGTGTCTCATTAAGCATCTGCTAACTATTGTGTGCATAAAACCTGTTTCCAGTGGCTTTATATTTGCACTTCTAAATGAATGCTGTATTTTCCTGCTGCATCAGGTGAGGAGTTGTACTACAAGGACAAGTACAAGGACAAACTTCGCTTGGTGGTGTGCAACAAAGATGGAGTTCGTGATGTCCTGATGGTAACTTTCTTATCTGACTTGAGTTCTTGTCCATCATCTTTCCCAATTATGACAAGAGTATCATTGTTGGAGACCTCAAAACCTACTTATTCAATCTCGCCTTTTAAATGTCTGTCTTTATTGTTGTTTCATCTGTACTATTGTTGTTTTATCTTCTTTGCTCTCTGTGAAACACATTGTGTCACATTTTTGTGAGAAATGGGCTATACAAATGAAGTTTGATTTGATCTGAAGGAGTGCCACGACAACCATGGGACTGGGGGTCATCCAGGGAGACGCCGAACGCTGGAGAAGGTGACGACGTCCTACCACTGGTCCACCTTGCGGGAGGATGTCACAAAATGGGCGAGTTTTTGATGTTATTAGTGCATGGTGTGTGTGAACATTGTAATTTATACACTGCCCATTAGCAATGATCTTTTACTCAAAGATCTCCAACTCTTGTGTAATTCTCATACTGACCACAATCTGATTCTGCACTGGAACACCCAGACCATCATACAGGCCGCAGCCCCTCAACCACAGCGGTTCTGCACCTAAGGCACTAAGCCCAGCAGCTGACCACCACCACCACCAACATGACGCCTCAACCACATCAAGAATTCACTGACTCTAGATAATTTCCTCTGAAATGTCACTGTTTTAAAGGTTGATGAGTGCCCCTGCTGTCAACATCATGAGACAATAAAGACAGTTGCACCTGTACTCCATCCCATCCAAGTGAAAGAGGCATGGAGTGTCCTGGGGATTGATCTCATTGGTCCACTTCCCACCACTGCAAAGGGCAAAAGGTAGCTACTGAATGTTGGGCAGAAGTATGTGTAACCCCTTTTGGTTAAAGCTAGTGAGATAAGCTGACATCATGTATTGGATAAGTCAATAAAAGTTATGAAGCAAGTTGTTGGTGGACCCCATGAGGAATAGCTGCTGCAATGCTGTAGCTAATGGAGAACAATCTGCATTTTTCATTGCAGATACATTCTGACTGCAACCGACCTCTTCACCAAGTGGGCTGTGGCAAAAACCCTCTACACCAAAACAGCCAATGAGGTGTCCAGGAAGATAGTTAACATTCTTCTTGACTTTGGACTGGTAGAGAGGATCATTACCGACCAAGGACGGGAATTTGTGAATGAGGTACAGTTATGTATATAAGACACAGTGTATGTGATGTGTGACATTTGATAATTGTAATTTAATCTAATTTAATTGCATACACTAATGCATCTGCAGGTCAACCGTGGTGTTTTTGAGGCTCTGGGTGTCAAACACTGCATCACGTCATCCTACCACCCCCAGGCCAATGGACAGGATGAGCGCACAAACCGCAACGTGAAGACTGCGCTTGCCAAGAACTGTGGGGAGGGACAGAACGACTGGGATGGCCATTTGAGGGGCATCATAATGAGCATCAACACCTCTAAGCAGGTAGCCTACTATTGTGTAACAACTGCATATGTAAACAATTCAAACAAACATAGAAAGAAACAAAAAACAATTTAAACAATATAGAAAGATGGTGAAATGCTATTGATTGTACTTTTGTTTTGTTTTACAGCGATCAACCAGGTACACCCCGTACATGGCACTGTTCGGACGGCACCCTCGCAGCCTAGGTGTCATCAACACAACACAGACTGAGGAGGGTGACGACTCAGCTGTGGTTGTGGTTGATTTGCCAGAGGAGGATGTACAGGCGAAGACTGTCGAAGTTACAGATCTACATGCAAAGGTGATGTAAAAATGGCAATTTATGCAAAATAATATCTAATAATAACAAATATGCATACAATGGCAATATATGCTATAAAATATGAATATGTTTCAAGGGAAAATTAATTAAATGATAACAATTTTTCAGATTTACCAGAACATCCAAATTGCCCAGGCAGGGCAGAAAAAGACCTACGAGGCCCAGAAACAAAAGGGGGTCAAATCCTTTGACTTCAAAGTTGGGGATGAGGTCCTACGGGCAAACAAACGGAAGGAGGGACGGAAAGGAGGGCGACTGGAGGCCAATTGGTTTGGGCCGCACATCATATCCTCCATCTCACCCAAGGGTGTGGTGATGCTGTCCAGCACCAAAGGGCCTCAGCTAAAGCAGGGTGTGAACGTTGCCCAGCTGAAGCCGTTCATCAGGCCTAATTTGAGAGGTATTATTATTGTTAATACAAGGACACACACTAAGTGTGTATGTGCAGTAACTGTATGTATGTGATACTTGCATAATACTGTATCCTCTCCATCAGAGTCCAGAGAGCCTGAGCCACCAGTAGTAGAACTAAGTAGGAATTAGAAGGGTAAAAGAGAACTGATCAAATATGAATAAAACATTAATAGAATGTAATAAAGATAATTTTAAAAAGAATATTATAATACAGTATGACATCACAAAGACACGTGACCGGTCTCTTGAGCTGAGGGGCATGATTTGTCCAAAACAAACCCAACCAATTATAATGTGTCGTTGCTTTATCCATTTATTTGGTATTTCTAAATGCTTAAACAAGTTTAACGTGTGCGCTTTTATTTGGATGAAATCTTCACTGACAAACATTTGCATCGACCGGAAGAAGGTGGGCGGAGATCCACTGTTGGAGCTCAGAGAACACAGACCGATGGGACTGGGTCACACTTCACTTTGGGCTTTGTGAACGAGACGAGGGAAAGGTTATGGGTGTGTTCCAATCCTGCAATTATAATAGGCCTATATTATGGTTATACCCCTCGCAGGGCACTACACAGTGTATTCAGCCATTTAAGGGAGAGTCCAATGCATATCAGTAAATAAATATGTTAATTTCGAAGTGGCCTGCAACGTGGGTGTAACCGTAGGGAACAACAACAGGTGTACATTATACATGATGAATTTAACAACTTCTCTACATTAACCTCGTAACCCCCAAGCTATTGCGCACAGCGTAAACCTGGAATAACAACGACTCAAACCTGGGCTTAGTGGGAGTGCATTTACTGAGTTGAACTTGTCCGTTCGTATGTCACATACATTTATCTCTGATACCACTGGGACAAATAACATGTTAATGAAACTTAGCTGATTGACGCGTCTTGCCATACAAATGCGGAATGGGCTACAAATTACAATTAGCCTACTCTGATTGGTATGGTACCAATTTTGACAAAACGTAGGTGAATTGTTGTCTTGTTAGAGATTGTTAGGAGCTTCGAGGTGACGCGATTGTCCTTTATTTAACTTGTGATGGTGCAGTTAGTGATAGTTTGTTATAATTAAAAACGGAATAATAGGGTGCAAAGAGGAGAGCGCGCCTCAGACCGCACCTTTTGGGCAATAGACTGTTTTGAAGTAATACTGTCAAATCCTTGAAATGAATCAAATAAGCACTACAAGCTCCGGTAACTGTTCAGCCTACTCAACTCTTCAAATAAATGCAAAATGCTAAAAAGTACTTTTTTAAAAGTAAAATTTTTAATTGACATTCGTCTATTACTTGTCATTTTATATAGGACACATATAATGGACTGTATACAAATATTGTGCCTTCATCATGGCTAAACTTTAGTACCAATCTACTCAGCAACACTTCTGGAATATGGAGCAAGTGTATGGAGCTATTTTAGTGCCATCAGAAATTGAATTGTATTTGACAGATTGAATTGAATATGAGCACAAATTGAATTGTATTTCACAGATCTGAATTGTATTTGACAGATTGAATTGAATCTGAGCACAAACTGGATTTTTGGTGAAAAAAAAAAAAACTACTTTTTCTTGGTGATATTGTGTTTTTCTTTGATGTCTTACAACCCTTTAAGGTTTGAACTTAACCGAAGGTTGCTCAGCAACCCCAAATACATTTTTGGACACTTTTCTATGAACTTCAAAAATGAAATGTCAGCTAAATGTCATTTCAGAAAGGATTAGTGTGACCTTACTTCAACATCTACGGTGGCCTATATACGCCAAACTAATTGGTCTACCCATTCAAAATGACAGCTAATTACATTTCACTACACACTGTTATGTGATATTGTACCTGGGTTGCAGACGGTATTAGTACCATGGCATAGTGATTGCAGCATCATGGAATAACGCTTAAACGCCAGAGGTTAATGTCAGAGACTGCTGCCCGGGGTTGTTATTGCTGTTCTTGGAGAATTGAAGAAGTCCTGCAGGATTATGTTTCTAAAGTACTGACTATTTTCCTGCCAGTACCCTAAGGGAAGATGTGCTTTACAATGTTCTGGAAAATAACTTAATTCCTAAGAAGTGATTCTATTAAAAAGAGGGAACTGTTTGTACAAAAGATGTTAACATGATACATGATGTACTGTGCGATTTTACTACAAGAAACATTTGGTAAAATGCATTCCATTCATAACCTACCTATTTGACTTTGTTGGAGAAGAGAGATTTCAGAAATATTACTGTAAATAATAAATGAAGTTATTGTACGTGAACAAGACTACTTTGTTTTTGATGAGAATGAGAATGATGAATCCTATTTGGTAAAAGCAAATTTTTTTCATTAACGCAACAGCTTTACACTTGAATCACTTTTTTTTAAGACTGCATGTAGAACTTCACATACATGCCTTTCAACAGTACACATTATTTAGCTAAGAACAATGATTAAAGACTTTGTAGAACTTTTTATCAAAATGATAGTTTTGTCTTAGTACTGGATATTAGAAAGTATCCGTATAAACCCTTCCTCACATAAGGCCGGTTTCGCAAACAAGGCTTAAGCCTAGTCCTGGACTGAATCACACTTTCAATGTAAAAGCTCTGTTGAAGATGCTTTTTAGTCTAGGATTAGTCTTGAGCCTTTTGTCTGTGAAACCGGCCCAGTCTCTCTTTATAAAACGTGAAACAGTAAAACACGTACATCACACACATCTGGAATAAACTTCATATTGCACATATCTAGTCTAAGATGTCTTTTTGGGATTTTAAGTCAAACTTGAAGCTTTGGTCGATAGTTCAACTAACATTGTCCATTCGTGACATTACGAATTATACGGTTCTATCTCCATTTTTGTCAAAATTGAGTTGTTTACATAATCTGATCCATTAGGTGTTTATTAATGCCTGTGTGGTGTTATTTTTAAAATGTTGACATTTTTGAGTTGGTAATTAATCAAATACAAAGGTTCCATCTCACAAAACATAAAAACTTTGACGCTCAATATCTCTGAACTACCCTAAACGGAGATAGAACCGTATCATTCTAAGCTCACGCAATGGACTGGATGAACACTACTTTCTTGGTAACAGGTCAGACTAAGCTTCAATCGGTCTGTCTGGAGCGAACATCTACCAGTGAACAACAGACCCACATCTCGAGGATCCTCACACACTCACTCAGAGGATGTTTATCACCAACGGCAGGTCTTGGTATTTGATGAGGTAGTACGGGTAGCACTGGCACCTATCGAACACTACGAACACGGAGGGGTCGGGCAGGTGATCCACGCAGGAGTCGTACAGGTCGTAATCCTTCTTGGGGGGGAGGGCGGAGGTACCTGGTCTTCCCCACGCTCCCCTTTCCCACCAGCACCTTGGCCAGGAACATGTGTCTGACTTTGCTGACATCTGACACCATGGCGTAGCTGTTGGAGTAGGAGATTGGGCCATTCTCTTCCCTGCGAGTGTCATGACTCACTCTATATAACCTGTCCCTAACCAACGTAAAATATGGGGGAGCGAGCGCCGCGTCTGGCCGTACCCGTGTACCATCAATTACCATCACTTGGTCGTCCACCTCGGGTGGAGGTGCCCCTACCTCCTCCTGCCCCTCGGCAGCGTCGGCCGCCCCCGCATCAGCGCAGAGCACGGCGCACGCCTCACATGTCCCTGACTGTCGTGCATGTGTAACCCGGCCAACTGGGGGCCTAAAATTACAAAGTGTGACAACGCCACCTTAGGACTTTCACCTAAAGAATCTAGTCATATGAACCAGGTAAGCCTGACGGGCTGATTATCATGAACAGGGATTCCCTTCTTGCAGGTACAGGCCACAGAATAGTCAGAGACCCGGTTTTAGAAAAGTATACAAAAGATCACTTTATTACAAATACATATTTTAAAACACCCACAGTATAAATGGAGCTAGCCAGGTAGCATGAGACCCAACCCCTGGGAGCGACAGCCACTTAGTATCTAGGGGAACTGGAGATAAAGGGGTATTACAACCCAGTATAGGGCACACAATAATAGCCTACTGTACTAGTAGCAATAGACAATAGCACACATTAGAAGATTCACTGGCAATGCCACACACAGCACTCTAGTCCGGCGCATCCTCACGACAAAAAAGAGTGACTCAGCAGGTTGCACGAGTGACAGGCAACCACACAGTCCACAGTCCATCAACTGGCTCTCAGCTATGCTAGACAGTAGGGTTGGCCCTCAACCTCCAAAGTAAGCAAACAAAAAGTCACTTAACTTTGGGAAGGGCGCTGGCTGCACCCTCCCAAGTTTCCCAACAGGCCTCTGGAATCAAGCAAAATGATCTGCCAACAGAACAGGAAAATTTCACTTGCCAAGTTTGTCTTAAAACAAGTAAGAGATATCTTAAAACTGGTGCAGTCACAGAAAACAAGCTTATTGCCTTGATTTAAGATATTTCATCTTACTTAGATTTACTTTTTGCATTGTGGCGTGTATCAGGTGTTCTCTCGTTCCAACGTCGCAGGTCCCTCTGGTACTCGGCAGGTTTTCGTCTGGTGGTCGTCTAGTTGTCGCTCTCTGTCTTGTTGTCGCTCTCTGTCTCGTTGTACTCCCTCGTCGTAACCCTCGTTCCCAAACCACTCTCCCCTCCTACTGTTTGCTGGTGCCTTAAATAGAGAGCAAAGGGGAACAGTGTCACTCCCAGTCCCCAATCACTGCTAACCAGCAGCGTGTGTATAGTTGAGGAGTAGGAACAACAGAAATGGTGCGCTTCTACCGCCAGGAGGGAAACAGAACACAAATAAAAAGGTTCTGTGTGAAGAGACAGCAACAAACAATGACAGGTTCTTTTCTTTGTTACCCCGTGACATCATTGCTGTTTGCACTTTATCGCAAGTGCTCTTTCAACATTGTCTCTATGGTCTTTCAGCTTCCTTTTCTGTTCTTTGCTCAAATTTTCGACCATATAATGGTCAGACAGCTGCTTCTCACTGTTGAGACAAAATGTTATAAAGAAGTGATTAATAAATAATTTATAAATAATTAATACAGAAACTCACATTCATCAGTGGTTGCAAACTGTCATGGAAATTGTATTAGCACTCTCCTCATGTTTCCAGCTTACCTCAAGTCATACTGTGGTCCACATGTATACATTTCCATGGCTTTCTCATTGGAAACACAGTTTACAGCTGCAATGGCGTGGACTGTTGCCTGTGTCATGCAGTGATTAAAGCCACACGTTTACCAGTTATAGTAAAATGTAGACATCTAAGAAGGTTGTGCCATGTTGCAGGTGACAACTAAGCAAGACCTGATATGAGCAAATGGCATTATAAGATCCTACTGGATATTGACCATGAGTTAAAGTGTGACATATGTTATAATATGAAATATGTAGTCTATAAATAAATAAAAAGTGTCAGTGAATTGTCACCTCTGGCAGAAGCACATCAATGACGAATGCCACCGGATCAGCCAATGTTGTCTGTGTTTTTTTTTTACCACTCCTGAGAGGAAGTTAACTAGTCTGTCCATTTGGTCATCATCGTCAAAGAAGATGACGCCTGTGGCCTTCTTTTTTGCCCAAAGAGACTTGACTTGTCCTGCCATGATTGCCTGCAAATATATAGTTTGTTGGGAGGATGCTCTATGTAAATGTACAATCACTACACAAATATAAAACATTTCACTTTCATTATTTATATTATGCTTAAATGTGTCACTCTACCCTTACTAAAATGTAATAATACAGTGCTTAACCATGTTACAATGAAAAGGTGCAGTTAAGTACTGAATGAGTCACTTTCTTTCCTTGATCATTTGCACTTCCTTACTTACCTCAAGTGTCTTGATAGAAAGTGTGGTTTCACTATCCAGGCTTCTGACATCTTTGTCCATGGTAACATCACTTTCCTAAATGGATACACACATAAGCATGACTATGTGTACAGCTGTGAATGGTGGATAGTATGTTTGTATGCAATAAACTTCATTCACACTAACCAATTCTTTAGGAGGAAAGCTGTAAGGCCTCTTGAAGTATGCGTGGTCCTCGTCAGTGTCCAGTGGCATCTGTACAGAGTCCACCATTATTGCCAGTATGTTTTACATGAAAGGGTTAACTACTTCAAAAAGAGACCCAGGCTGGATTCAGAATGACACAGTACCACTAAACATATTGCATGTGCCATAAAGTTGCATGGAGTATGTGTTTTAGGAGCAGTAGCCCATTCAGAAACAGGCACACGGTCATAGATACTTAGTGAGAGATGCACTGACCATGGTGTTGCTTGCATGCCTCCTTTTAAGATTTGAATAGGTCCTGAATACAGGTGGGACACTGTCGTGAAGAGTCGCTCTGCCTTCCTCACTAAAGTGAGCAAACTTCCTTCCAAATCTGAAATTTACACACATTCTCTTCACCGGAAGGTTGAATTGTAGGGCCAGGTGTTACCCCAAAGTCCTCTTGATAATAAATGTACAAATACAATTATTATTTTTGTAGCACTGCAGCATACCCTTCCAGCCCAAGGTTTTCCACCAGGACAATACACCACCACCTTCTCAGGAGAGACATGTCATCCTAAAGAAAGAGCAGTTACTCAATTTGCATTCAAAGTCTTATAGCATATTGATATAATGGGTTCTTGTTTTCTTAATACTTACAATGCTGAAGTCAAAGGTAGCCTCCATGGCGAAATACCAGGCATACTGTAATGAGAAAAGACACAAAGACAAGATTACCATGTGACAGCTTATAACTCAGTGAGAAGGTAGTCACACACATCCAATGAAATGTACATGGCTGATAACTCCATAGGAAAGTGATATGAGAGGTCTGCACACATGAATGTTCCTTAATACCTTTTATTGCACACCTTTTTATTTGCAAATGCACAAACAGAATGTTGGTCAGGTCTAAGTGGTAGTCAGTCATTGTTACATACATTTACACCTTTTTTGATGGT
This sequence comes from Nansenia antarctica, assembly GCF_963989245.1. NCBI lineage: Eukaryota > Metazoa > Chordata > Actinopteri > Argentiniformes > Microstomatidae > Nansenia > Nansenia antarctica. Next base: position 12,512,653 of record NC_137684.1, on the reverse strand, counting down.
TTTAAGGAACAATCAAGTGTGCCATATCACTTGGTGGCATTACCATAACTCACCATTATCATGAAGACACCACAGTCATTGCCACTGGTCTGCCTCGGAAGCCCCTGTACGAAGAAAAGTTACAGTTAGAGAATAGTAGGTAATTATGACTATAGCTATAATATGATAGTAACATTCAAACAATACCTCCAAATCCAGACCAGTCTTCTCTGTCCAGGATCCCGCAACAATTTTCTCAGCAACACCCCTGGGCAACCAAGAATAAAACTAAGTCAAACAAAGAAGTACACACCTCCTACAGGAGAGAAAAAAGGAACAACATTCGTACCACTGCTGCTTCAGAACCACTTCACACCATGCAAGTCGGTCGATCATGCTTATTTGCAAAAGTTCAATGAGGAGGATTTCTCTGTGTCTCTCTTTCCTTGTGTTGGAAATGTGTCTATTTAAGTCCACTCCAGCTTTCGGGAAGCCAATCCTTTCTGAATGTTGGACAAACAATCAGTACATAATGCATGCATTGCCACAATGCCTCCTGATTGAACACAAGTCTTTAGAAATGGCAGTAACATTAGACAGGTCAGGGGACCGCCAGGACACACATCATAGGCAGGTCAGGGGACCGCCAGGACAAACATCATAGGCAGGTCAGGGGACCGCCAGGACAAAGTTCATAGGCAGGTCAGGGGACCGCCAGGACACACATCATAGGCAGGTCAGGGGACCGCCAGGACAAAGTTCATAGGCAGGTCAGGGGACCGCCAGGACACACATCATAGGCAGGTCAGGGGACCGCCAGGACACACATCATAGGCAGGTCAGGGGACCGCCAGGACAAAGTTCATAGGCAGGTCAGGGGACCTTTAGGACACACATCATAGGCAGGTCAGGGGACCGCCAGGACAAACATCATAGGCAGGTCAGGGGACCGCCAGGACAAAGTTCATAGGCAGGTCAGGGGACCGCCAGGCAGGTCAGGGGAACGTGACTGCCAGAGCAAAAAATATTTGGGGCAACCTTAATAGTGTTCTGTAGGCTTCAGAGGTGAATCCCCTTGGAGTTTTGAAATACTGCGAATCTAGAAAGAAATGTTCTTTCTGGTGTGGCCTCATTACCTACAGGGAATAACGCCTTCTGGACAATAAGCAAAAAGGACACTTTGGGGGTAATACAATAGACACAAACTCACAAGCAAATGGCATATGAAGGTTAAAGCTGAGAAATGCTCAACTACATTGTATGTCTTTATAATCTACTACTGTGGATGTCTGTTGCATATAAAGTTATGCTCTGTATATATATATGGGTACACTTACACACAGGACAAATTGGCCTGGAACCCACAGTGGAAGGATAAGGGCATCCTTCTGATCAGCATGTTCCTGTTCAAAACCATGTACTGCATTTATCATTTTTATCCAACACTTAAGGCAGTCAGCTAGAGTTCCAAAGGCTGCGGGTTCGAGACTTGATTTAATTTAACGTTTTTTTTTTACATTTAACCGAAGCCTTCATGCAAATTGATTTACAATATATATATATATATATCTGTCTAAGTGAATCATCTATCCATCAGAAAGGATTCCATCAGAATCCATTACTCAGAAAGGCTTCAAACACCATTGTAATCATGTCAGTTCTTGTAAATTAGCCTGCACCATCATTTTATAGCCTATATCAGGGGTCGGCAACAGGCAGCCCGTGGGCCATTGCTGGCCCATCACCAATAATATTTGGCCCAGCAGATTATTTTGAGAATCCACGTTTTTTCTTTTTTACAATATCGGACCGACAATCCCAAATATAGCGCCTATAATGTCCGAATAGAGAATCGACCTCCACCTGAATAATGCTTATTGTACTTTTATCCATGTTGAGACTGAATGACACAGGGACAGACAATCAGGCAGCGAAGCGCACTGACGCTGAACCCCTCATGGTGAATCATAAGTAGGTGGACAACACGTGGTGCTGAAATAGCCGACATGCGGTGTGTGATTTGAAAGAAATAACACAAGCTCAGTAAACCATTCAAACGTAATGTTTACGTATATGTGACTGCAACACACATATGAACAGTAACAAAGCAAATTCAGTTTAATTTTCTGAAAAACATTGACAACAAAATCGGCGCAAACAAAAAGCAGAATCTGCTTGATCTTGGAGGGCGAGGGGTGGTGGTGCATAGGCCTACTATACGCTCCTGAAACGACAGAGCAAACACGCTATTAGGGATAATAATTACAATGAGCCAGTCATTCAAAATATACAAAATACAATTAGGTTATTAAATACAATAACGACAGGCTTGGTACTCACTTAATGTGAAAAGTGGCATCTCCCATCGGTTTTTGCCGATATCTTGCTTGATATCTGGTGATATGGACGTCACTTTAATCCGCAGGCAGTTCTCAAGGTTTTTATGCATCAATCGATTCCTCTCGTGCGTCTTTATCACATTCATCGAAAAGGACGACTCGCATGTATAGAAAGGGAACATTGTGAGCACGTAAAATGTGAGTCTCACAACGGCTTTGCATTGATGAAACCAGGTAGGATGAACGTATAGTTCACTGTCCATTCCTCTTTAAATGCCCTGTTTTCACCGTCAACTTTCCTCTTTAGACCTTTGAAGAGTGACATTATGTTTATCTTGCTAGCTAGCAGGTTAAATGTTTAGCTAACTTCACCAGACACGCAAACAACCAATCCAATAATAATGTGACCTTGTCTGGGAGGAGGGGGGAATAAATATCAGAACAAAAGTATGTTAAATAATCATTAGAATAAGTTAGGCTGCGCTACATCGTCAGTCCACACATTTATTATTCAAAAATATGGAAAAGGGTGAAACTACGTTTCAACGTTGTTGAGAATCATAACACAAACTCGCTAGTCAAGCCAAAATACTGCAACGTAATGGATTGGACTGCTACCTAGTTAACTATAACACTACTTTACATTGTTAGCAGGCTCACAAAACAAGCTGTGTTAGTTGACTAGCGATGTGTACATTTTTCTAAAGAAAAGTCAAAGCATTAGAACGTCACATTTTTTAACAATCAATTACTTAACTTAGCCTTTGATTATGTTCGGGCCCGCCATCTAGTGGCTCAATTTTTTGGGGGCCCGAGGCCAAACTTAGTTGCCGACCCCTGGCCTATATACTTGTTTAGATGAGATTTTAGATTAGATTCAGACAACGAAATGCAATAAAAAGTGTGTCTGGAGGGATTTGAACCACCGTCTTAAAATGACGAATAAATACCATGGCAGCGGTCAATACCACTAGGCCATCGTGACGATATGACGGTTTGTAGCCTGCTGCTGATATCACCACAGTAGTAAATATTATTTTATTAAAATATGAACATATAACAATAACTGGGGCTAGTATGACCTACGCATTTAATCTGTGAGCAATTTCTTGCCAAACCATTTCCCTCGCCTTGTTAATTGCGGCAGTATTACACTATTTTACATCTTATTTTTCGTCTTCATAAAGATCAATCTTCATTTCGACAGTTCGACTCTTCGGGGCTCTTTATGCCTGCGTGCACGCGCCCATATCAAGGATTTCTAAGCCGGTGTTCTATGAACACTCATGACACAAGCCTGATCCTCGTTCGAGGAATCACCTGAGGCTTGAATTCCAATCTCGAGTTGCCTGATCGCGGCATTTATTTTTATCGCCGATATACTAATCAACGTTCGTGGAATACCCCCCTGGCCGATAGCTAATAATGCAATAATAAAGAGCAAGACTTGCATGAACCTTACACACACACACACACACACATATACAGTGGGGGAAATAAGTATTTGATCCCCTGCTGATTTTGTACGTTTGCACACTTACAAAGAAATGAACAATCTGAACGAATGAATGAATGAATGAATGAATGAATGGTCTTTATTGTCATTGATATAGTACAGGTACCAAACAACGACATTTGGGAGGGGGGGCTCCCCTGGTGCGAGGAAAGAAAAAAAAACTAAAAAACTTACAAAGAAATGAACAATCTATCATTTTAATGGTAGGTTTACTTTAACAGTGAAAGTCTGAATACCAACAAATCCCGAAAAAACACATTATATAAAAGTCGTTTCTTGTAGTTGGTCACAGGTTTGTGCACATCTCAGGAGAGATGTTGGTCCACTCCTCTTTGCAGATCCGGAGGGGAGAGGGACGGAGGAGAGAGAGAGAGGGACGGAGGGGAGAGAGAGAGAGAATGTGTAGCCATTATTTAACTGCCCCCCACACACAATCCACTAACCTACCCGTGTGCATTTGTGTGTCTATGACTGAGTGTGTAGGGGAGTGTGTGCGTTTTTGTGTGTGTGTGTGTGTGTGTGTGTGTGTGTGTGAGAGAGAGAGTGTGAGAGTGTGAGAGAGAGAATGACATAACTGTGTGTTTTTGTGCGTGTGATACTTTGTTGGTCTGTGGTGAGCCTCATGTGAGGGAGAGAATGACAGTATGAGGAAGAGTGTGTTTGTTTTAGTGTGAGACTGTGTTGGTTTGTGTGTGTATATCTCTCGCACACTCTGCATAACAAACCAACTAACCATAACCTACCAATTAACAACCATAACATACCAACTAACAACCATAACACCAATTAACAAAGCTGAGGTCAAGTTTCCTACTCTCGTGTGTCTCCACCTCCCTTCCTCTCTGGTGCATGCTTAAGGTGCTCTGAAGCGTAGTCTGACTGTGGGGAGCATGGCGCGTTCTGGCCTGTAGAGGGAGCCAGACTTTTGGTGGAGAGGGTTGACGATCTGATTACGGACAGGTGTCAGTGATCAGACTCGTTCTCTTTCATATGGGAACGCCCCCTGCGTGACCTCATCAGAAGCTGAATTACACTGCGCCAGCCCATTGGCTGGCCCAGGCGACGCTTGTGTCACGAGGGACGGGACCCTCCGCCCATATACAGCGTCCGGTAGTAGGAGGAGGCAGAGACACGCGGACACTGAGAGAGGAAGAGATAGAATAACTGTTATTATTTAGGAACCTCTTCAGCCCGTCAGTGGCGGGGCTGAATCTGTCAGGACAATACAAACTCATTGAGTACAGCGTTCCTCTGTGCCTAGAGACCTTTACACTGCCTTTCTCCTCAATTGTCCGCCTATATAAGGCTTACACACGGCGTCTGTCGTCATTCAAAAACCTCTTCTCGCTTCTCCACTTCCCCCGGTAGTAGGAGGAGGCAGAGACACGAGGCAGAGGCAGAGACACGCGGCCACTGAGAGAGGAAGAGAGAGAGAGATAGAATAACCTCTTCAGCCCGTCAGTGGCGGGGCTTAATCTGTCAGGACAATACAAACTCATTATTTAGGAACCTCTTCAGCCCGTCAGTGGCGGGGCTGAATCTGTCAGGACAATACAAACTCATTATTTAGGAACCTCTTCAGCCCGTCAGTGGCGGGGCTGAATCTGTCAGGACAATACAAACTCATTATTTAGGAACCTCTTCAGCCCGTCAGTGGCGGGGCTGAATCTGTCAGGACAATACAAACTCATTGAGTACACCGTTCCTCTGTGCCTTTCTCCTCAGTTGCGTCTGTGCTCCATTTCATTACTGCAGCTGCAAGACTCGAAAAGGACAAAAATAATGATGAATGTTCAAAGCCCCTCGGCTGTCTACCTCCTACCTTCCTAGCTGACCACTCGCCCACAATAAACGTACCCCTGCAAGTTTTTTTTTTCCCACATGGAGCTGTCTGCAAGACACGCACACCTTTCAATCTAGTTTTGACTCCATAAGTGATCAGGCAGAATATTATAATTTGGCCTGACTCTAAAATATGACTTGCATTGTACTGGGTTACATGGTGTTATACAACACAGCTAGTTCTGTTTAATTATATCACTCTACTGCACAAATCAATCTAGCTACTGTGAAGCTTGCTATCAATTGGTAGCTAGTTAATAATGTGGCTGCATTTTCTAGACGGCAGTGTCCTCATAAAACTCATCTGCTACATTGCAAACATTTGCTTGCTAGCTAACATAGGACCACACTGTAGCTAGCTAGTCCTCTGCTTGCTAGCTAACCCACGCCGTAGCTAGCTAACACCACACTGTAGCTAGCTAGCCCAGCTTGCTAGCTAACACGTAGGCTTACTTGCGTTACGGCAAATGACACATTTCTCTCTATATAGCTATACCCTTTGAAAATACATAACTTTGTAAAGTTACTGATTTTCATTCATCTTGTTGCGGTCATATTTTGTGCTTGGTTACCCAGTTTACCTAACACTTAGTTTTGCATTTACAATTTAGAGTGTTAAACTATCAGCTTTAGAATCGTTTGGATACTGTCAAAACGTTAAAATAAAAGGCGCTCTACAAAGTTTTATTAAGTCCACCAAATATGCGAGCTTTAACAAGTTTGTTCACTAAACAGCGCATTGTCTCACCCAAAGCAGTTACATTTAAGAAACGTGACGATAAAGACACAAACTATTCACTGAAAATAAAAGAAAACGAACAAATCATTTGAGGATATATTTGCGACAGTGGTGAAAGTGTATTCCTAGCCTTGAATGTCCACTTTGATAAAGGTTAAACCAAACAATTCAACAATAGAGTACTTTTACTGCACAGCTGAGCCAGTGCGCCACACACGTCATCTCTACATCTCTTGCAACCTGCAACAGAAGCATAAAACATGTATTTTTTATATATTTGTCATTTTAATTACATATATATTAGCAGAAATAAAATGACAAAAATATATACAAATAAAAGATAAAATGCTTTGTACTCACCAAAACAACTGAATATTTGAACACAAAATCCATCCTCCTTTCTTTCCTCGAGACTTCAATTACTCTGTTGTACAGTTAATCTGTGCATTTCAGTTCCACCAATATGTCCTTTTCAATAGACATGGAGGCTAATGCTGAAAGCCAATACAAACTCATTATTTAGGAACCTCTTCAGCCCGTCAGTGGCGGGGCTGAATCTGTCAGGACAATACAAACTCATTGAGTACACCGTTCCTCTGTGCCTTTCTCCTCAGTTGCGTCTGTGCTCCATTTCATTACTGCAGCTGCAAGACTCGAAAAGGACAAAAATAATGATGAATGTTCAAAGCCCCTCGGCTGTCTACCTCCTACCTTCCTAGCTGACCACTCGCCCACAATAAACGTACCCCTGCAAGTTTTTTTTTTTCCACATGGAGCTGTCTGCAAGACACGCACACCTTTCAATCTAGTTTTGACTCCATAAGTGATCAGGCAGAATATTATAATTTGGCCTGACTCTAAAATATGACTTGCATTGTACTGGGTTACATGGTGTTATACAACACAGCTAGTTCTGTTTAATTATATCACTCTACTGCACAAATCAATCTAGCTACTGTGAAGCTTGCTATCAATTGGTAGCTAGTTAATAATGTGGCTGCATTTTCTAGACGGCAGTGTCCTCATAAAACTCATCTGCTACATTGCAAACATTTGCTTGCTAGCTAACATAGGACCACACTGTAGCTAGCTAGTCCTCTGCTTGCTAGCTAACCCACGCCGTAGCTAGCTAACACCACACTGTAGCTAGCTAGCCCAGCTTGCTAGCTAACACGTAGGCTTACTTGCGTTACGGCAAATGACACATTTCTCTCTATATAGCTATACCCTTTGAAAATACATAACTTTGTAAAGTTACTGATTTTCATTCATCTTGTTGCGGTCATATTTTGTGCTTGGTTACCCAGTTTACCTAACACTTAGTTTTGCATTTACAATTTAGAGTGTTAAACTATCAGCTTTAGAATCGTTTGGATACTGTCAAAACGTTAAAATAAAAGGCGCTCTACAAAGTTTTATTAAGTCCACCAAATATGCGAGCTTTAACAAGTTTGTTCACTAAACAGCGCATTGTCTCACCCAAAGCAGTTACATTTAAGAAACGTGACGATAAAGACACAAACTATTCACTGAAAATAAAAGAAAACGAACAAATCATTTGAGGATATATTTGCGACAGTGGTGAAAGTGTATTCCTAGCCTTGAATGTCCACTTTGATAAAGGTTAAACCAAACAATTCAACAATAGAGTACTTTTACTGCACAGCTGAGCCAGTGCGCCACACACGTCATCTCTACATCTCTTGCAACCTGCAACAGAAGCATAAAACATGTATTTTTTATATATTTGTCATTTTAATTACATATATATTAGCAGAAATAAAATGACAAAAATATATACAAATAAAAGATAAAATGCTTTGTACTCACCAAAACAACTGAATATTTGAACACAAAATCCATCCTCCTTTCTTTCCTCGAGACTTCAATTACTCTGTTGTACAGTTAATCTGTGCATTTCAGTTCCACCAATATGTCCTTTTCAATAGACATGGAGGCTAATGCTGAAAGCCAAGTCTGTCCAGTAGCATTTCTGGCATACATTTTAATTTGCTTTAAGGCTGAGAATGACCGCCTGATGGTCACTGCCACACATGCCAATGTTTTAAGCTGCCCCATGCTCTCACATGTTTCTGCTTCAGTGGGACTTCAGGGAGGAGATCAGTGGGACTTTCCCTTCAAAATCAGTCATGGCATTCATTACAGTTAGTTCTGTTTTTAGCCGGGACAGATCGAACAGTGTTCTGTGACTCTGTGTTAAGCTGGAGAAGGCTGTTTGAGGGAATTTCTTCCGGTAGGTCTGAAAGTGCTGGGGGTCGAGGAGGGAAAGAAACATGCATTTTTCGTGGTCTTGAAACCTATTCCGTATCTGGCAAATAATTATGTCCAGAATATTGCTGTAGAGTTGTTGGTAGTGTGCGCGACGGTCTCCTTGTGCTGTACGTGGGCCTCCGCGTGTGCTCGGACCACTTGAGATTTACATTTACATTTTTGGCATTTAGCAGACGCCTTATTCCAAAGCGACCTACAGTCAATACATTTGAATACTAAGCATGTGAATCATCAGTCCACCATTCGTGGCAGGAAGAGTAATCTAGCTCAGGCCCGGGGCCATTGATAGAAGGAAAAACCTTCTTCAATCACCTTCTTCTAAAACTTTTTTTTTTTTTTATACTGGAGGAACAGAGAAACAGTACAAGGGGGGCAATAGAAGTTCTTAGGGACACAGTAGAGGGGAAAGCGGGTGTCTTTCGGAGACGTGGTGCTGAGGGGCAGAAGATGTCTCAGGAGGAGCAGTTAAGGTGTAACCTGAAGAGATGGAGGTCTTCAGTCTACGACGGAAGAAGGGTAGTGACTCTGCCGTTCTGACAGCCGTAGGGAGCTCATTCCACCAGCGGGGAGCCAGTGTTGTGAAGAGACGTGATCGGGCAGCACGACTGCTGTGCAGAGGTGGTGAGGCCAGTCGGCCAGCCGAGGTGGAGGAGCGGAGTGAGCGGGCTGGAGTTTGGGGGGTTACCATTTCCTTCATTTCCATGTCTCCCTATTAGTGAGTGTAGCTGATGGGTCTCCCTGTATCTCTATTAGAGCAGTGTTTCATCAGTACAGGTACAAGCGTGTCCAGCCTAAGATGCCTTTTGTAATACAGGTTTTCATGCTGCATCAGAACTGTGCCTCTAATGTCACACCAAAAGATGCGTTCATAAAACTCCATGTTCAACAAACTTGGTCAAGCAAATGTTCATTTTATGCATTTCTTCTCCTTTGGCGCACTCACAGGGTATATACAGGAATCTTGAGGTTCATTTCAATACCTTTCAAATACTTTTTTAAGACCTTGACAATATTTTTCCAGACCTCACCGCCACTTCGAGCTGTAACCGTTTACATCAGTGACACCTTTAACTTAACAGTCTCAGTTTGCAATAGACTAGACCACGATCATACAACAGCATTTCCGGTTCATCTTTGTTTTTTAATAAAACTAATAAATTCACGAACTTTTACTAAAAGTTTTTAGGACTCAAACTCTTTGGACAGTCTAATTCAGAAAAATACCTACAAAATTCAAGACCTCATAAAATCTTGATAAGACGTTTTAATACTTGATCTTGATTTTCCCAAAATGTATATATCAACTTTTAATACTTTTCAAGACACCGGGGATACCCTGACTCAGCCCCATCCCATGCATATTCTGAGTGCCACGTTGATTTCAATGAGTATGCGTTAGTATTTTGCGCACAACAGTGACTGAAGTTCAGCAGGGGGCATCAGCAGCACTGGGAGCTTCCTCCCTCCCTCCCTCTCTCCCTCCCTTCCTCCCTTCCCCCTCCCTCCCCATCCCCCCCTCCCTCTCTCCCTCTCCCTCTTATCGACAGCAGTCACAGAGCAGCAAAAACACACCTCCACACAGTTTGTTATTTTTATTTAAATGTCTTTATTAGGATAAAACTTCAATTCAAGCACTTTCCATCTTTATTAGCGTGTTCTGTATACAACTCAAAAAAGTGTAAATAGTGACATAAGAACATAATACAGAGAGAGAGAGAGAATACAGAGAGAGAGAGAGAACCAAATCTCTCGTGAACTTCTATCGCAGCACCATAATCTGTTCTGACAGGATGCATCACAGTGTGGTTCGGCAACCTGACTGCCCAGGACTGAAGACGCTTACAGAGGACAGTGAAGACTGCAGTCAAAATAATGAAAGACAGAACTGCCACAACTCAATAACATCTACAGCACCCACTGTATAAAGAAAGCTCATTATTAAAGACACCAGCCACCCTGCCTATGCACTATTCACACTCCTCCCATCCCAAAAACGCTATCTGTATCAACTCACACACCACCACCCGCCTCAGAAATAGTTTCTTCCCACAGGCAGTCAGGTTGCTGAACAGCTGAACCATGCGCACTGCACTTGGCACTTTACACCCTGCACTAAGACCTTGTACTGTATTGTTGTTTTGTGGACTATGTTGTTGTGTGTGATACTAGAGAGAGATGAGGCTGAAGAATGGCATTGTATTAATACATATCACAATAAACTTGAACTAGATAACTTATTAGCCACACGACCAGAGCCTGTGGAATTTGTTCTCGGTACAGCATATTAATCACTGCAAAAACAAGGAAGTGCCCAATAGACAACAGACAAAAAAAATAATAATACCTTTCACACAAGAAATGCAGCTCAAAGTGCTTTACAACAGGGATAAAAACATAAAGTGTATATAAAAACATATACAAGCATAACATTTATATAACAGCAGGGGAACTAGATAAAACAGTAAAAAGAAGTAAAGATAAAATGGAATAAAAGAAGAGAAACAAATGTAAGAAATAAATAGATAAAACATTTAATAACAGTCACAAAAGTGAGGTTCTATCCCCTAAAACGAAATGAAGGTTCCACTGCCTTAATAAAATGCTGAAGGACTTTGTACCACTGAGTCCCTTGCCTTGAAACTATTTCAGTCCCTTGCCTTGACAATATTTAAGACTTCACTTGGCTTTAAAATATTTAAGACTTCACTTGGCTTTAAAATATTTAAGACTTGGCTTTATTAACATATTTAAGACTTGATATTAAACCTCACAGGTTGGTGAGAAAATATAACATTTATCCTTTTAGTTTATTTCTTAAAAATGTAAACATACAACACCAGTGCCCCGTTTGCCAGGTAAATCACAGGTGCTGCTACTAGTGAGCTAAACGTCACCTGTAACGTATCCGTTTCCGCCTCCTACGACGTGGACGAGGGGTTGGATTTTAGGAGGCAACTTTATTAGGCAGATATCAAAAACATACAATTACATACATTTTTCAACAACATTACAACAACTCGGAATCGCGCCATATAACCAAACCGGTCATGCTGGATGATGTTGCAGGCAGCATAACGTTCGCCACTGCGTCTCCAGACTCCGTCACGTGTGCTCAGCCTGAACCCGCTCTCTTCTGCGAAGAGAACGGGCGCGAATGACGAACCTGCAAATCCTGGTGTTCTCCGGCAAATGCCAACCGAGCTGCACGACTGTCCCAGGGTCCCCACTGTTCTCCCTCTATGCCAAGTGTCCCGGCTCGGCAATCAACCCACATGGGTCCTCCAACCACAGCTTGGCAGGTGGCACTCAACTCTTCCTGACTAGACCGGCACCTCTCTCGCTCAATTTTGTCACAAAACTCGTTCACCCTTGTCAGACAGAATTGTACATCCAATGTTTGTTTCTGTAGTATTCCAAAGAGCACATCTGAATGCTTAAAAATCCCATTGAATGTTTCAATGTTCATTTTGACAATGTGTTGACACATAAGAAAACAAACTTTTTTCAGAAAAGATTGTGTCTGTCCTCGTATCAGCCCATTCAGATTCAGATTCAGATAACGTTTATTGCCACTATGCATTACACATATAGGAATTTGCTTCGTCACCACAGCAAGTGCGTTTATACTTTTTTCACGTGTCAAAAAACAGGACAACACAACAACAACAACACTGCATTGTATAGTGCGGTATAAAGTGCAGTGCAGAGTTTTTACAGTGAGTCCAGTGCATATTCAGTCCTGGGCAGACTTGGGGGAGGGGGAAGCCAGAGTCATTTATCAGCCTGGCGGCTGAGGGGTAGAAACTGAGCCTGTGGCGGGCCTTCAGTGCCTTAGGCAGCCGCAACCTTCTTCCAGAGGGAAGCAGGGTGAGGAGGCCGTGGCCGGGGTGGAAGGGGTCTGCCATGATCTTCCTTGCTCTCCTCAGAGCCCTGGTGTCATGCAGGGAGTTGAGGGAGGGCAAGGGACAGCCGATCACCCTCTCTGCTGAACGTAGCACCCGCTGCAACTTGGCCTTGTCCTTGGTCGTTGCAGCAGGGAACCAGGTGATGATGGAGTGGGTGAGGATGGACTCTATGATGGCCGTGTAAAACTGGACCATCATGGACCTCGGCAGCCTGAGTTTCCTCAGCTGCCGGAGGAAGAACATCCTCTTCTGGGCCTTCTTCGTGAGGGCCTCGGTGTTCTGCTCCCACTTTAGGTCCCGGGAGATGGTCATGCCTAGAAAGCGGCATGACTCCACGGAGGCCACCGGGGTACCTCCCAGCGTGATGGGAGGGGGCAGGGCTGCTTTCCTTCGGAAGTCCACCACCATCTCCACCATCTCCACTGTTTTCAGAGCATTTAGCTCCAGATTGTTTAAACTGCACCAGCTCTGCAGCCCCTCGATCTCACCCCTGTAGGCAGATTCGTCCCCCCCGGAGATGAGGCCCACCAGGGTGGTGTCGTCTGCAAACTTCAGGAGGTTGACCGAGGGGTGGCGGGAGACACAGCTGTTGGTGTAAAGGGAGAATAGTGCTGGAGACAGGACGCAGCCCTGCGGGGAGCCCGTGCTGGTGGACCTGGAGCTGGAAATGCTCTTCCCCAGCTTCACCCGCTGAGACCTGTCAGTCAGGAAGTCCGTGATCCACCTGCAGGTGGAGACCGGCACCTGCAGCAGGGATAGCTGGTGCTCCAGGATGTGTGGGAGGATCGTGTTGAAGGCCGAGCTGAAGTCCACGAACAGGATCCTGGCGTAGTTGCCTGTAGTGTCTAGGTGTTCTAGTACGTAGTGCAGAGCCATGTTCACGGCGTCCTCCGTGGATCTATTGGCTCTGTACGCGAACTGCAGGGGGTCCAGCACAGGATCCGTGATGAGCTTCAGGTAGGCCAGGACAAGGCGCTCCAGGACCTTCATGACGACAGAGGTCAGAGCGACGGGTCTGTAGTCGTTGAGGCCTGTGACCTTGGCCTTCTTGGGGACGGGGATGATGGTTGATGCCTTGAAGCACGCAGAATATGGATAGGAAGAAATGTGGAAAGTTTGGTCTGTTTTGGTGAAAGGAAAATGGGCAACTCATATCCTAGTGTGTGGACAAACACATAAAAACCCATTTTCGGGAAAACGCACTCAAAGTTTTGTATTGTAAAATATGAAACATTTTTATTTGAAACTGCTATTCACAAACACAAAACCTAATCAAACCATTAGCAATAAACATCCTAAACACCTGACTGATAACTGAATAACATAAACTGAACAGAAATGCACACAGGCTACAAATAGTGGCTGTTATGGAATAGAAAGTGTCTCCCTCTCTCACAAACCTCTGGCACCACCATGTAATCAGCACACAGAACTACAGCCAGCCAGCCAGCCACACACACACACACACACACACTCATCTACTCAGCCATCCCAGCCCCATACATCTGCCCTTCATTCAGTTCCTGCTGGTGCCTTTTTAGCTTTTGGGCTGTGCTGAGGTGCTTACGCCTACGCTTGGCCGCTGCGCTATGCTTTGCCTCTGCCTTCGTCACCCGGAGCAGATCGACCACCCTCATGTTCTCCAGTGTGACCATTGTGGTTTCCAGCCACAACCTTTGCATCACACCGAGCATGGCATGGGCACCTTCATTAAAGGTTGCAACGGCCATCCCTGCAGCAGCCTCAATTCGGCTTTTGCCTACAAAAACTGTCTTCGGACACCGCGCCCAGATTACTGAGTTGAGGCACTCATTGGTGTTCTGTGTGCCTCCATGCTGCATCCGCTGTAGAAGGGCATCGCTGGTCATCCTGTGGTAGACAGGCAGCAGCTTCTCCCCCACCTCCTGGCGGAGAAAGTTCTGAGGGTGCTGGCTGTGGCTGTCGGGCTCCTCTCCATTCTCCTCCGCCTTACTGAACCAGCACCAGGACACATCGCACCTGGTGTGCATAGGATTTTCATCACTCGACATCGAGTGGAGGAGGCCCGCCCATATTGCTGTCTTCATCGCGTCTACACTGCCCAGATTTGACAGAATGGCCCCCCTGTAAAAATGTTGCAAAGCCTTGCATTTCTTGGCGGTTAACTTGCCGACCCCCTTCCCTCCCAACTTGCCTTCTTTAGTTAGTTTCCGCAGAGCAGTGCCCATTCTTTTGTGCGCGTGGTTGATGCACTCCAACTTCTCAACCACAATCCCCGGGTAGGGGTCCAGGGACACCACCTCCCGGAGCGCTGAACTGTCCCCATCGCCGAGCATCTGCGTGGAGGTTTACCGACCTGCCCCACATGCGCTTGGCGGAGCCAGCAAAGTTTTGGGAGCAGGACTCGGTGTGTTCCTCCTTCCAGGTCTTGTAGTCCTCCTTGGTGACCTTTTTGTCCTTGACAGCCGTGGCTTTGAGGTAACAAGAGTGGCAGTAGGTTGACAGCACCTCGTAGTCGATGACTAGCCCGGTGAGGATGTCAATACAGACCCCGATGCCATAATGTGAGGAAAACCCCCTCTTCTGCCAGGTTCCGTCGAACGATACAGAGACGTCTATGACAGCGTCCGGATCCTCCTGCAGGAGCTCTGCCACATCTGGGTCGGTGTCGGCGTAGGCCTGCCGCACCACCTCTCTGGTCTTGTAGAGGCTCTCAAGACCTCTGTTGGTCTCTTCCGCTGAAATAAAAAGCAAAGCAAATCACCAACTCTTCATCTGAAGTTTTATTGATAAAAAGTAAAGATGAGAACAAAGAGACTGATGCATTTTATTGCCATTATGTATGAATAACAATCATGAGACACAAACAGTATAGTAATCTAAACAACTGATTACTGCACTGAAAAACAGTATTGACCACTGTCTCTCTCTGCCTCTCTCTCACGCACACGCACACACACACACGCACACAGAGGCTTCTGCCTACAGTAACTGTTACCCTACATCCCCCTTCCCACTTGTTGCCATAGAAAATACATTATAAAATAGCCTGAGAGAGAGAATTCTTACCGGACACCGTCTTGCTGTGCTTGACGTAGGTACTGTGTGCAATCCCAGGTATCCCGAGCACTTTACTGATTTTTTTTTAGGGCTGCATAGCCCATTCCCAGTTCATGTGCGAGGAGCACCATTCTGACGTTTATGTCAAACGCCGTGGACTGGAGACGAGGGGAAGAGAACATGCTCCTGCCGTACCCACACTCACCGGCACCGCACCCCAACACAAGGTTGGATGAGAATCCTTGGTTCCCTTGACCAATGTCCACCTTTAGTGCACCTTTCTCTCCGCAATCCGGGCATGGCAGGTCGGCAATCAGTCCAGTTAGTTGGCCAACATGGGCCAAAAGCCAGTCTTGTGCCGCGGCGGAGTCTTCAGAAGCGCTCGGCAACGGCGACAGCGACAGCTTGCGCATGAATGAATGAATGAATGAATGCTCTTTATTGTCATTGTACTGATGCAACGAAATTAATTCTCTTATCTCTTATTGCACGGGAGAGTGGTATCAGGATTCAGGATTTTTCAGATACCACTTTCCCGTTCTTGATCCGCCATCTCAATGTGCAATATATTATCTTCGTCCATATACAAAGAAGAAACTATCACACTCACATGTTCATATTATTGGTTTATTTACCAAAATCTTCACAGCACCAGCAAACTCCTTAATACTGTGGTATTCATCAAAATGGCCGAATACAACATCCGCGCTAAAACGGATATTTATACCAAAAACGTCACGTGATATATATATATGCATAAACGTCACGTGTTACACATGTCACATGTACAGATAACAATATATAACCTTTACAATAAATGTGTACAAGGCACTACAACACAAATATGTACACTCATCCTAACACATGAGAACACACATCCCAACAAAACCATTAGCAATAAACATCCTAAACACCTGACTGATAACTGAATAACATAAACTGAACAGAAATGCACACAGGCTACAAATAGTGGCTGTTATGGAATAGAAAGTGTCTCCCTCTCACAAACCTCTGGCACCACCATGTAATCAGCACACAGAACTACAGCCAGCCAGCCACACACACACACACACACACACACACACACACACACACACACTCATCTACTCAGCCATCCCAGCCCCATACATCTGCCCTTCATTCAGTTCCTGCTGGTGCCTTTTTAGCTTTTGGGCTGTGCTGAGGTGCTTACGCCTACGCTTGGCCGCTGCGCTATGCTTTGCCTCTGCCTTCGTCACCCGGAGCAGATCGACCACCCTCATGTTCTCCAGTGTGACCATTGTGGTTTCCAGCCACAACCTTTGCATCACACCGAGCATGGCATGGGCACCTTCATTAAAGGTTGCAACGGCCATCCCTGCAGCAGCCTCAATTCGGCTTTTGCCTACAAAAACTGTCTTCGGACACCGCGCCCAGATTACTGAGTTGAGGCACTCATTGGTGTTCTGTGTGCCTCCATGCTGCATCCGCTGTAGAAGGGCATCGCTGGTCATCCTGTGGTAGACAGGCAGCAGCTTCTCCCCCACCTCCTGGCGGAGAAAGTTCTGAGGGTGCTGGCTGTGGCTGTCGGGCTCCTCTCCATTCTCCTCCGCCTTACTGAACCAGCACCAGGACACATCGCACCTGGTGTGCATAGGATTTTCATCACTCGACATCGAGTGGAGGAGGCCCGCCCATATTGCTGTCTTCATCGCGTCTACACTGCCCAGATTTGACAGAATGGCCCCCCTGTAAAAATGTTGCAAAGCCTTGCATTTCTTGGCGGTTAACTTGCCGACCCCCTTCCCTCCCAACTTGCCTTCTTTAGTTAGTTTCCGCAGAGCAGTGCCCATTCTTTTGTGCGCGTGGTTGATGCACTCCAACTTCTCAACCACAATCCCCGGGTAGGGGTCCAGGGACACCACCTCCCGGAGCGCTGAACTGTCCCCATCGCCGAGCATCAGCGTGGAGGTTTACCGACCTGCCCCACATGCGCTTGGCGGAGCCAGCAAAGTTTTGGGAGCAGGACTCGGTGTGTTCCTCCTTCCAGGTCTTGTAGTCCTCCTTGGTGACCTTTTTGTCCTTGACAGCCGTGGCTTTGAGGTAACAAGAGTGGCAGTAGGTTGACAGCACCTCGTAGTCGATGACTAGCCCGGTGAGGATGTCAATACAGACCCCGATGCCATAATGTGAGGAAAACCCCCTCTTCTGCCAGGTTCCGTCGAACGATACAGAGACGTCTATGACAGCGTCCGGATCCTCCTGCAGGAGCTCTGCCACATCTGGGTCGGTGTCGGCGTAGGCCTGCCGCACCACCTCTCTGGTCTTGTAGAGGCTCTCAAGACCTCTGTTGGTCTCTTCCGCTGAAATAAAAAGCAAAGCAAATCACCAACTCTTCATCTGAAGTTTTATTGATAAAAAGTAAAGATGAGAACAAAGAGACTGATGCATTTTATTGCCATTATGTATGAATAACAATCATGAGACACAAACAGTATAGTAATCTAAACAACTGATTACTGCACTGAAAAACAGTATTGACCACTGTCTCTCTCTGCCTCTCTCTCACGCACACGCACACACACACACGCACACAGAGGCTTCTGCCTACAGTAACTGTTAGCCTACATCCCCCTTCCCACTTGTTGCCATAGAAAATACATTATAAAATAGCCTGAGAGAGAGAATTCTTACCGGACACCGTCTTGCTGTGCTTGACGTAGGTACTGTGTGCAATCCCAGGTATCCCGAGCACTTTACTGATTTTTTTTTAGGGCTGCATAGCCCATTCCCAGTTCATGTGCGAGGAGCACCATTCTGACGTTTATGTCAAACGCCGTGGACTGGAGACGAGGGGAAGAGAACATGCTCCTGCCGTACCCACACTCACCGGCACCGCACCCCAACACAAGGTTGGATGAGAATCCTTGGTTCCCTTGACCAATGTCCACCTTTAGTGCACCTTTCTCTCCGCAATCCGGGCATGGCAGGTCGGCAATCAGTCCAGTTAGTTGGCCAACATGGGCCAAAAGCCAGTCTTGTGCCGCGGCGGAGTCTTCAGAAGCGCTCGGCAACGGCGACAGCGACAGCTTGCGCATGAATGAATGAATGAATGCTCTTTATTGTCATTGTACTGATGCAACTAAATTAATTCTCTTATCTCTTATTGCACGGGAGAGTGGTATCAGGATTCAGGATTTTTCAGATACCACTTTCCCGTTCTTGATCCGCCATCTCAATGTGCAATATATTATCTTCGTCCATATACAAAGAAGAAACTATCACACTCACATGTTCATATTATTGGTTTATTTACCAAAATCTTCACAGCACCAGCAAACTCCTTAATACTGTGGTATTCATCAAAATGGCCGAATACAACATCCGCGCTAAAACGGATATTTATACCAAAAACGTCACGTGATATATATATATATATATGCATAAACGTCACGTGTTACACATGTCACATGTACAGATAACAATATAACCTTTACAATAAATGTGTACAAGGCACTACAACACAAATATGTACACATCCTAACACATGAGAACACACATCCCAACAAAACCATTAGCAATAAACATCCTAAACACCTGACTGATAACTGAATAACATAAACTGAACAGAAATGCACACAGGCTACAAATAGTGGCTGTTATGGAATAGAAAGTGTCTCCCTCTCTCACAAACCTCTGGCACCACCATGTAATCAGCACACAGAACTACAGCCAGCCAGCCACACACACACACACACACACACACACACACACACACACACACACACACACACACATCTACTCAGCCATCCCAGCCCCATACATCTGCCCTTCATTCAGTTCCTGCTGGTGCCTTTTTAGCTGTTGGGCTGTGCTGAGGTGCTTACGCCTACGCTTGGCCGCTGCGCTATGCTTTGCCTCTGCCTTCGTCACCCGGAGCAGATCGACCACCCTCATGTTCTCCAGTGTGACCATTGTGCTTTCCAGCCACAACCTTTGCATCACACCGAGCATGGCATGGGCACCTTCATTAAAGGTTGCAACGGCCATCCCTGCAGCAGCCTCAATTCGGCTTTTGCCTACAAAAACTGTCTTCGGACACCGCGCCCAGATTACTGAGTTGAGGCACTCATTGGTGTTCTGTGTGCCTCCATGCTGCATCCGCTGTAGAAGGGCATCGCTGGTCATCCTGTGGTAGACAGGCAGCAGCTTCTCCCCCACCTCCTGGCGGAGAAAGTTCTGAGGGTGCTGGCTGTGGCTGTCGGGCTCCTCTCCATTCTCCTCCGCCTTACTGAACCAGCACCAGGACACATCGCACCTGGTGTGCATAGGATTTTCATCACTCGACATCGAGTGGAGGAGGCCCGCCCATATTGCTGTCTTCATCGCGTCTACACTGCCCAGATTTGACAGAATGGCCCCCCTGTAAACATTTTGCAAAGCCTTGCATTTCTTGGCGGTTAACTTGCCGACCCCCTTCCCTCCCAACTTGCCTTCTTTAGTTAGTTTCCGCAGAGCAGTGCCCATTCTTTTGTGCGCGTGGTTGATGCACTCCAGCTTCTCAACCACAATCCCCGGGTAGGGGTCCAGGGACACCACCTCCCGGAGCGCTGAACTGTCCCCATCGCCGAGCATCTGCGTGGAGGTTTACCGACCTGCCCCACATGCGCTTGGCGGATTCCTGCTCCATTGCTTTGCTGGAGCCAGCAAAGTTTTGGGAGCAGGACTCGGTGTGTTCCTCCTTCCAGGTCTTGTAGTCCTCCTTGGTGACCTTTTTGTCCTTGACAGCCGTGGCTTTGAGGTAACAAGAGTGGCAGTAGGTTGACAGCACCTCGTAGTCGATGACTAGCCCGGTGAGGATGTCAATACAGACCCCGATGCCATAATGTGAGGAAAACCCCCTCTTCTGCCAGGTTCTGTCGAACGATACAGAGACGTCTATGACAGCGTCCGGATCCTCCTGCAGGAGCTCTGCCACATCTGGGTCGGTGTCGGCGTAGGCCTGCCGCACCACCTCTCTGGTCTTGTAGAGGCTCTCAAGACCTCTGTTGGTCTCTTCCGCTGAAATAAAAAGCAAAGCAAATCACCAACTCTTCATCTGAAGTTTTATTGATAAAAAGTAAAGATGAGAACAAAGAGACTGATGCATTTTATTGCCATTATGTATGAATAACAATCATGAGACACAAACAGTATAGTAATCTAAACAACTGATTACTGCACTGAAAAACAGTATTGACCACTGTCTCTCTCTGCCTCTCTCTCACGCACACGCACACAGAGGCTTCTGCCTACAGTAACTGTTAGCCTACATCCCCCTTCCCACTTGTTGCCATAGAAAATACACTATAAAATAGCCTGAGAGAGAGAATTCTTACCGGACACCGTCTTGCTGTGCTTGACGTAGGTACTGTGTGCAATCCCAGGTATCCCGAGCACTTTACTGATTTTTTTTTAGGGCTGCATAGCCCATTCCCAGTTCATGTGCGAGGAGCACCATTCTGACGTTTATGTCAAACGCCGTGGACTGGAGACGAGGGGAAGAGAACATGCTCCTGCCGTACCCACACTCACCGGCACCGCACCCCAACACAAGGTTGGATGAGAATCCTTGGTTCCCTTGACCAATGTGCACCTTTCTCTCCGCAATCCGGGCATGGCAGGTCGGCAATCAGTCCAGTTAGTTGGCCAACATGGGCCAAAAGCCAGTCTTGTGCCGCGGCGGAGTCTTCAGAAGCGCTCGGCAACGGCGACAGCGACAGCTTGCGCATGAATGAATGAATGAATGAATGCTCTTTATTGTCATTGTACTGATGCAACGAAATTAATTCTCTTATCTCTTATTGCACGGGAGAGTGGTATCAGGATTCAGGATTTTTCAGATACCACTCTCCCGTGCAATACGCAGTGTTTCCCAACCCTCTCCTCGGGGCACCCCAGCCGCACCACATATTTGATCTGTTCCACCACCAGCACACCTGATTCAACTAATCAAGTACAAACCATAATTGCTTTATACTTGATTAGTTGAATCAGGTGTGCTGGGGTGCCCCGAGGAGAGGGTTGGGAAACACTGCTAGAGGGACTGTGCAATATCTTTACCTTCGAAGCACTTTGAATAGCATCAACATTTTCCTCCACGTCCACTTCACCTTTCATCTTTCTCTTCTCTCTGGCCAAGCGGAGCTGCATCTGCCTCTTTTTGCTGAATTTGAAACATGAAACTTTCATCATGTTTGTTTTCTTATCGTATCTTTTCTTGTCTAACTTATCTCTCCACTGGTACAATCCTTCTCCGTAACTCCACTGAGTCAATCCTTCTGCGTCACATGGGACACGAGAACCAATCACATTCGAGAATTTTCGCATCAACCAATAGGATCGCGTATTTTCAAAGAATGCAACCTATCTATTTTAGTGATTGGTTGCTGATACAAGGGGCGTTGTATATTTTTTTCGAGAGAAACAGATCTATCCAACGAGCCCATGGTTGCCGTATTTCAGACAGCAGCCGTTTCGGTAAAGCTGTGCGTAAAGTACTAACTTTTGGCGAATTTATGAGGATTTTACGGACACATGCACCACAATCAAGTAAAATAAACAACCAAATGTGTTTTTGTCGACGTTTTATTGGCACTAATATGAAAGAAAACATGTTTAGGAGGCAAAAGAGCACCTCATCTCAAAATCGAAAAAAAAGGGAAAATGGCGTTTTGGGGGGGGGTAGCAAATGTTTTTATCCTGAGTAGACGAAACAGGCTGCTTTTATTGATAATTTGCGCTAACAGAAGGTGAAACCTCTATTAAACAGTGCAATAATGTTCATGAAAATAATTTAAACAGAAATCCACATGAAAAGAATTATCATTATCATAATTAAAATTATAATTATTAAGAATAATAAGAATATATTCTTATTATTATTATATACAGTGGGTTCGGAAAGTATTCAGACCCCCTTACATGTTTCACTCTTTGTCATATTGCAGCCATTTGCTAAAATCAATTAATTTCATTTCTTTCCTCGTTCATGCACACACAGCACCCAATATTGTCATAAAAACACAGACTTGTAGACATTTTTGCAGATTTATTACAAAATAATCACTGATATCACATGGCCATAAGTATTCAGACCCTTTGCTCAGTATTGAGTAGAAGCACCTTTTTGAGCCAATACAGCCACGAGTCTTCTTGGGAATGATCCAACAAGTTTTTCACACCTGGATTTGGGGATCTTTTGCCATTCCTCCTTGCAGATCCTCTCCAGTTCTGTCAGGTTGGATGGTGAACGTTGGTGGACAGCCATCTTCAGGTCTCTCCAGAGATGCTCAATTGGATTTAACTGGGGTGTGCATGATTATGAATTACATGAGAATTTGATGAAGTCCTTTCTCATACATGTAGTGTTTTTTTGGCTTAGTAAACCATTTAATTTACCTTGATGAAATCAAGTTAAAAAAAAAAGAAGGTATTTAGGACCAACACAGCTAATGTGCTGATGTCCCATGAAGGGCATGCCAATTGTAATGCTCGATACAATGTTGTCTACATAGCTGTTTATCTTATTCAAATACCGGCTCAATCATTTGACTTACTGGGAAATGGCTCATGGGATCACAGTTGTGGGGCTGGACCCACGTTGCGGTTACATGAAGGTCAGCAATGAAAACCTCCTTTCCCTGTAGAATTCAAGTGCATCTAAAATTAGTCAATGCTAGAAAATGGTACGTAAAACATATGGCTGAGTTCCAGCTATCTATTAAAATCACAACAAGGCATATAAGCCACAACATTACCTTTTCATCCAGGCACTTCAACAATCAACTATCCTTAGTATAAACATTTCTTGCATAAATGATTTGAAAAAAACATACCTTCATAGTAGCCATTTGGTGAATCAGCCTGAGGCAAGCGTTTCCTGCCTGGTGATGTAGTTTACAGATAGCGTTAGACAATGAATTCATGACAATTTCTTTTCAAAACATACCTTCACCACTAACATGGATAGTTGTAACATACAAATGAGTCGATGTCCTTTCGAAGTCCAAGGGTCAACATGTTTTCCCTGTTCAGGCAAGTTGTTTGATCTTTGATGATGAGCTCATCATGTGGCCTTGTAATATCCAGGACATAGTTGATCTGGAGAGGACATGTACAAATAAATCAACAGCAAAACAAAGAACACAGCATGAACGTCAGTCGTTTTCCAAATGAATAATAAAATACGAAGGACAATAGTATACAGAAACATCAGTTTACCAGCTGCTCCTGAAGGGGATGATGACCCTTTAGGGTCCATGAGGCTCTGCAGGGCTCCAGTGAGGACATTATTGTTATGTCCTCACATTTTTCTGAACATTGGTCAATGTTCTGCGGTTCCTTTTGCACTGTAGTAAAAGGTAGATCATCGTCATGACTTGATCCATACACATTTGTCCAGCTGAACCAGTTATGACTATTAACAGATGATAACAGGCTGTCATAATACCTGAGGGGCGTGCTGGAGATGAAGTGCCACTTGAATACAGTGTAGATGCTAAAAAAGATATGATCAATAATTGAAAAAACATTAGCAGTGGAGACAAAACAATTTCAAAGATAACAACATTTAACACACATATTTAAATATTTAACACGCACCCATTACTGCCTTTCCACTTGAATCAAGAGTGAGGTCCTCTGGTGACACTTTCCGAAGGTCTGTCAGGGTCTTCTCATTGACCATGCTGTTGTGGTGATGAATAATACATCGCATGACAAAGAGATGGATTCCCGGAGACATCATGTTCATAAAATAGTTTATTTTTCTCCTTTTTTAGAAAAACTGTTCGGCTGTTTGAGAGTTCACCCAGCCACAGAGCTCCGGGACAAGGCCTATCTTTCTGAGGCAATCCTTTGGGTCTTTTGTGTTAGCCTCATGGAAAGTGTCATAGAGAGCATAGTGATCCGAAGATCCTGTTGTAGGGTGTGCATTTATGTCCACGGGCTCCTTTTTCAATTTTAACCAGGGCAGGTTTATTTTCAGCCCACCTTTCTCAGCGGACTTCAGATTGTCAGGTGTGGCTTCGGTCAGTCTGCCTTCATTTGGTCTGAAGGGCAGTTCTTCGGATTCCTTCAAGTTGGTGTGAGTAGCCAAACCTCTGGCAAAGTCATATATGGCCACATTTGGGAAGTGTTTAAAAGACAGCAGCATGTCCGCATAATCTCTTGGGCTTTCAGCTCTTATATTGAACATTCACATTCACTATATAATATATATATTATATATATATCATTATATTGAATATTGCGCATTCACAATTCCACATGGGCACATTATCACTGCCCAGCCGCCTTAACAGGAAAAGACATTGAAATATAAGTACATGATAATATAAGTACACTGGTGATATAAAGTGTTTAATTTGGACTTATTTTCTCTAAGCAAAAATATCATAAATTCCGATAATTGTGTTTTGCTAAACTTACCAGATGCACCCCAGACCTTTTGGAAGACCTTGTCATATGTCCTGCGGCTTTTCATCTCCTCCCTCAAGCGAACGATAAGGTAAATTTTTGACCCGGTTGAGTCAAGCCCACAGTGTTTTACCAGGTTTCGCACTGCATGAACCTGTGTTTTCATGGGCAAGTACATTAACAACCAGATAAGCTATTACATACAGACTTCAGTTAAATTATATTAAATGTGTTGCTTACACTTATGCATGACCATCTAATAACAATTAGTTTGAGAAAATCTTTTAAAGTAATCTCACCTTCAAGTTCATTCTCGTTGGTCAATCTCTCCTCGGTTATGTCCATCTCTGCCTCCTCCATCAGTTGTGAAGGTTTCCTACCTCGACCCTTCATGTATTCTGTGTTGAAGACAATGTTGTTGGCCCTGGTCTGAGGACCTATCCATGGTGCCCAATTATGGTAGGAAGGGGATACCACACAAGGATTTGCAGCATTACCTAGGCAAGAGCAAACAGACAACACAAGCAAAAACACTAATGGTGGTCAACAAGGCTATATACTGTACATAATACAGGTACATGCACCTAGAAAACATATACAATAATGTACACCTGTCTTCAGTTGGATACACTTGGCACAGATCACTCTTTAAATCCTTCCCTTTAAATTCCTCCAAGTTAAAAATCTTCACTTACTCTTCACAAAGCCTCGACAAAGGATCTATTGGCTAACGGAACGCCAGAAGTCCTCAATGTCGACCCGGCCATCAAATATAGGTGGTGGCTCTGGGATATCACTGACTGAAAGACAAACAGTTAAATAACATAGTAAAAATAACAGTGGTCATTAGAACAGACCTCATAAGAGATAAGCACTCACTTGGCATGCTGAAGACTCCCTTCTTATGCAAATCCATCACCACAACGGGAGGATGATCTCCACAGTTCACACATGAGAAATGATATGTATGCGAGGAAAGGGCTTCAAAATGCAGGTAGCCGTGGAGTATGGAGTCCTGGTCTGGATAAGTTTGATTGTTTGTGGCTTGTAAAATCCCCACAACTCTTCCCACTGCTGTATGGTTCTACAAATGGACGTGGAGGGAAAACTGTCAGGTCAACATCAAATGGAAAGCACAGGCTAACACATACAAAATATCAAACGTGTGTTACCTGTGGAGAGTTCCTCAGGAAAAGGCATAACTGATGTGTCAAAATGACATGATCATTAAAATTATGCAGCCCCTCTGCCCACTCCTGGTAGCGGTAAAATGTGCTACATGCTGCACATTTTTTAACGTATGTTGTTATCCCTGTAAAAAAGGATGTCAGTGACATGATGGTAACTATATGATCGACAAACCACATATTTGGTCATTCATGGAACTAAACAATTCAGAAATAACGATGTCTGTCATGAAATGCAACCTACCCTCCACAATTCCTGTGACTGTGACGATCTTCGCTTTTCTGGACACGACAATTGGCTCAGAAAGAGCAACTTCGCCGGGACACTTATGGCAATAGTTCTCTTGTGGAACCAAGTGCCTTGGCATATCCTCTGATTGTAAGACTTTTCTGGGAAGATCTGTTGGCAGGGCTTTGTGTCCTACTCCACCATATCCAACAGCCTTCCCTTTCCTTCTGGGGGATACAGGGGAACAGCCTGTGTGTCCTCAGGTGCTGCCTGTGTGTCCTCAGCCGTAAATGTCTCATAAGAAGTCTTCGAAATACTTTTTGGTGAAAAGGGTAGGCCTTGTTTGGTGCACGTGCCACTTGGCTATAGATTTGTGTGGGCAGGATGTTCGGGGTTTTGAACATGGGCAATGCCAGGTGTTTCTGGAATGTTCATAGTGGACCATGACCCTCCCCAATCTTGAATAGGAGGAGATGTGTGGTTCCAACACTGAAAAGAAAATGCGTCCCTGTTCTTGGCCAGGGTTCACCTCAACACTGAGTGGTGCAGCTTCTTCACCAGCAGCCTGCTTCCTTCTCAGACACACACTCTCTGTGTCCTTGCTAAACCATTTGTTCATGACCATTTCTGAGAGAATCCCTTCATCAAGATCAATGGCTGACTTGGTGTTCACAGGACAGTACACCAAGGACCGAACATGGTTGCAGTCAAAACCCAATAGGCTACTTCGACGTGCATAGTCATATGCCTTGCTGCATGTCTCTAATTGACAGGTTACCTGGTTATTACCCCAGGAACATTTTTGGACATGAATCCAGTGCACAGGACCCATAAAGGTCTTGGAAACAGCAAACATTCCCTTTTTGTTATCTATGCAGAATGATTGTAGATGGTGATTTTCTGTAATGTCTAATGGATTTGATGAGTGGTGCCTTTCGATGTGCTTCTTGATGTTCTTCCTGCTGAGTACTAAGTTACAAAAACAACATGTTGTTGATTGGCGCTTTGACCTCGATATCTGGGGGGCTGTCTGAGACGTAATTGCTGGAGCCGTCGTCCCCACAGCAGCTGGGAGTTGAGTGCAGCCCTTTTTTAAGTGATTAAGAAAATACTCCTTACCCGTAATGACTCGGGGGCAAAAGCCACAGTGATAATGGCTGTTGGCCACACAGGCATTTATAAACAGCATATCCTAAAATAAATAAATAAAGTGATTTAAAAGATAGGCCTACTAGAAACATACCAATAAGTTGTATTTTTGTAAATACATAATTTGAAAAAAGGTGTTTGTGAGAACAATACATAATCATGTCACTAACAATAATAGACCCCTGGCCTGAGGTAGATTACTCTTCCTGCTACGACTGGTGAATTGATGATTCACTTGCTTAGTCAAATGTATTGATTAAAAGTCGCTTTGGAAACAGGCGTCTGCTAAATGCCCAAACTTTTATTAAATAAAAATTCGATAACATAGGGTCCATGCCTATAACTTGAACTTTTGCAGAGTGAATGTGTGATACATTGTGCTATGTTATCGAATTAATAATTAAACCCACATTAGGTAATTAATTCAGCGTTGCTAACAGGTCAGAACCGTAATATAAATCTAATGTGGAATGTGAAAGCTCACACAAACATCAAATGAGCCCACAATGTCTGATCTAAAACTAATTTACACCAAGGATGTCCTGGGGCACAGAAATAACACATTAACACCATTCAAAATTCAAATGATGACATGATAATATAGGTGGACTTACCTCCATATTTCACAGCAGAACTATGGTGGACCTGCATATGAGATAGAAGAGCAGGGTACTTCCCTGCCTTGTGACAACATGGACACTGGAATGTGTCCGAGTCCAATCTCTTAAGCGCAGGATATTGTCCATCTGGAAATATCATGTTGGTCTATGGAAGAATAAAATATAATTAGGTGAATGTATCGAATGTGACTCCAAATAACTTTCATTTCCTTTAAATTTAATATTTCATTCCTTTAATTCATCTTGCTTGAAAATATGTGACCTGAGCTCAAAATATTATATGTGCAACCTACATACAACTTTTTGAATACACTACCAAAGTTCGAAAATAGCATATAGTTCATCTTTAACTTAGTGTTACTTGTAATAATGACCATGTTTAAAAATGACCATGTGAAAGCCATTCCCTTCCCCCACCTGAGACCCTAAAAAAACCTTTGTTTCTGAGACACTCCCTTCCCCCACCTGAGAGACCCTAAAAACACCTTTGTTCCTGAGACACTCCCTTCCCCCCCAGATAATAAGAAAACAAGAATTAGACATAAATAGGGGGGGATATAAATAAAAATAGGGGGATAAGTAATCGGTAGACATCTGAGAATGTAGCTATTGTGAACTTTTAAATTACATTAAGTGGTTGAAGACAACGCGGCGTTTTTTAGCCCTGCCGGCTGTACATCATTATCTTTGTTTTGTGTGTGTGTGTGTGTGTGTGTTCATGTATCCCTGCACACTGCCACTCTGCATTCGCCGCACACAAACGACGGTCACACTCTCAGTCTGTCTGGGTCTACCCAGTGACATCCGTCTGTACAACCTATTTATCACCTCCAGAGCAGATGCATCCCATAATGACCTGACCTCTGTTCATGTTTCCAGGGGAGCGGGATATTGTTTATCTTTCCCCTCCTCTCCTGTATGTACAGTATTGTAACAATGTTACCATGGATACATGTTTACACCTGAACATTACAGTTTTTTCAATTGCTAATACACTTTTTTTTTTTTTAAACAGTGCTCATTTTCTCAAAACACTTAACACAATTCACAAAAGCACACACCCAAAGTGGAAAACATCTCATATATCCTGCAAAATGAAGCACTGCATTCAAAACGACATATGCACTTATCAAACTTTTGCACCAAATGGCACACACTTCATTCATATGACCTGATTTTTGTCCAACCAGCTACATACACACTGTTGTGCTCAATCAAAAGCACGTTCATCTTTGGTGGGCTTCATCATAAGAAAATAGTTCTGTATGTAAATAATTCTGCAGAGAGAGATTGTTCAAGAAAGTATGCAGAAACATATACTGTTGAAACAAAACCTTTTTATTTTTCTCCACAATAAATCAGTGCGCATCACATACATTACAGTTGTATGAACCAAAAATATGATCTCTATCAAATACAGTAAATAGAAAATAAAACGTTGAGGAAAAAATATATAGAAAAATATTTCTTTATAAAAAAAATAAAACAGGAAAGAAAAATACAATGCTGCATTGCGCTTTACAGTAATACACCCATGTGCTGTGTCATAGGGTTTATTTGACCTTTGAAAGGTCAGCTTTGACCTTTTTACAGTTTTTCTCAGTTGCTAAAACACATTTCTTGAAACCTCCACCCATTTTCTCAAAACCTTAAACACAAATCTAAAAATCCTAACTACATTCACAAAACCCCAGACTTTCCTACCAAAATCAAACTATCACCTCAAAACCACTTATCCTGTGTTCAAAACCAAACACTGTATTCAGATCATACACACAGGAAGTAAAAATATATTTGATTTTGATTACGTTTTGTTCTAGATTATAGAACTTAAAAATAAAATGTAAATGTGAAATATGATGTTGTTGTAGGGTCGCCCTCCTTATGTCCTTCATCACTTCCTGGTGTGGTTGGTCCTCTAACTCTGGGGGGCTTCGTGCTATCATCGCTTCTGTGTGAAGGGTTTGGGGTCAGGCTCAGATATGTTGCTCTCCCATTGCATTCGTACCACCCAGAATATGAGACTGTCATGTGACTATCCCCCTCGACAGCATGATCAAACCTCAGAACAGCTGTTTACTTCTCAAATACATGTATAAACACAGAAGAAAACGATTGAGGGCTATTTAACACACTTATGACATAAACAAATGACACATTTTTGTACACATACTGTTGTGAAGGCCCACAGTTTAGTGCCAGTTTAGTTTCCCCAAACCAGCCCTATTTTTGCCCCTAGTATTTCCTTTGTTATTTTCTATACAATTATATACGTTTCGTGAAGTATATGTATTATTCTTGTAATGTTTTATGCATATGTTTGATGACGTAGTATCCGGGGTGTGTCTGTGACCCGGATGCTACGTTCGGTGGTGGTATATAAGAGACGGAAGGGCGGAGTCAGTCAGTGTGTGGTGAGCAGCAGAACGAGAGATAAGCAGAAAGCGAGAGAATAACGAGAAGCCGATCCAAGATGGCGGATTCAGCAGCGCGCACCCCGTGCAGCAACTGAAGACGCCAGGAAAAGCGATTATCGAGTGTACCACGGTAGCCCGTTTTAGTTGTGTTCAACGTTGGACCAAGCGGGACGCCGGCTGGACATTAATCGTCGCCTCCACGAGCAAACACAGACTCCAGCGGAGCTTCAACGCGGACCACTTCATCGACGCACATGCCAGTCAACCAGGCCTCAACGCGCACCACGCCACTGGACTATAAGCCTGTTCAGGCCAGAGACTGTCAGTGAGTGAGTGTGTGTGTGTGTGGCCGGCCGGGAGGGAATATATATATATGGGGATGTATACCACCGTCGTGTAATAAATGTGTTGTTCATATGTAATACCGTGTGCTAGTTGTTTGTAGCTCCCATGCTAATGCTATTTGTTTGTAGCACCAATGCTAATGCTAGTTGTTTGAAGGCTAATGCTAATGCTAGTTCCCTTGCTAATGCTAACAACCTTAACTGCTAGTCTAACGGTTTGCTGTCGCCCCCTGCCTGTATCCTCCTATACTGCCTATTTAGCTCCCTTAGTTAGATAACCAGCCCTTTCCTAAAGTATACAGTCCTTTTCAGCTACTCCCTGGTTACAATTGGTCCTTCGAGCCGGATTGGTAGTGTAGTGATAGCATGGCTGAGCGCAGCCAACCAGACCAGACAGTTACCCCCCCTTCTCCGCCCCCTGAGCCAGAGCCACGACCACAGAGAGTCCCGCGGTTGCCTCCGAGGTTACAGGAGTATGAGCTTGAGCTCGAAAGCTCCCTGAGTGATAGCGAGGAGCGCACTCCACGGGATACAGTGGTCGGAGAGGCCGAGGTGTCCGCCGGCGCGCGGGTGGCTAGCACTGAGACAGCCCTCAACGAGCACCAGCCTGAGGATGAGATGGCAGAACCGCAGGGTTTTGCCGTGGAAACGGAAGAACAGGA
Organism: Nansenia antarctica; assembly: GCF_963989245.1. Taxonomy (NCBI): domain Eukaryota; kingdom Metazoa; phylum Chordata; class Actinopteri; order Argentiniformes; family Microstomatidae; genus Nansenia; species Nansenia antarctica. The sequence goes on along the minus strand of NC_137684.1, from coordinate 12,480,956 downwards.
AGGAGAGGCCCGGTCCGACAGCGCCTGCGGGCGGAAGAGGGAGGGCCTCAGCCTTAACGATCTGCCTCCCAGTACGGCGCGCTCGAGACCTAGCTCCTGCCGCTCAGTGGCTTCCTACCGGTCCAGGGCTTCCGTGGGCAGTTCTGCCTCGGGGGCGGATAGCCTGCACTCCAGAGGGAGTGGTGCCGCGCTGTCCGAATGTATGCGCCAACAGGCCGAGATGGCGTTAGAGCGGGAGCGCCAACAGGCCGAGGTGACGTTAGAGCGAGAACGCCTCCAGTTCGAGCGTGAACGAGAGAGGGAACGCATCCATTTCGAGCGTGAACGCCTCCAGATGGGGACGGCGGAGAGACAGCGCCAGGAGGCGCTAGAACGCGAACGCCTCCAGATGGACGGAGCGGAACGCGTGGCCAGCCTCCAGCGCCAGGAGGCGCTAGAACGTGAACGCTTCCAGATGGAGCGCGACCGCCTCCAGACGGAGAGGCAGATGAACGGAGCGGAACGTGCGGCGGAGAGACAGCGCCAGGAGGCGTTAGAGAGGGAACGCATCCAGTACGAGCGCGAGCGCCTCCAGATGGAGGGGGCGGAACGCGCGGCGGAGAGGCAGATGGCGAGAGAGCAACTGCACGCAGAGAAGATGGAGGAAATGATGCAGACCATGCGCGACGTGTGCATCAGCAGAACTCCGTCGGCCTGTAGCTCCAGAGCATCATCCGCACGGCCCTCTCGAGTGCCATCTCCTGAACCCCCCGCCGATGGCTCCATGACCCCCGCCAGGACTGTCCAACTACAGGCCCAGCTGACCACCTGGAAGGAAGAGGACCAGGGACCCGACCGCTACGCGGCCCAGAGGGAGCCAGCGTCGCTGCCCGGGAGGGGAGTCATCCCCCAAGAGCGTAGCACACCCCTAGGTCCTCCAGTGCACCAAAATGCATGCAGGCCGGACACCCAGACCGTCACTCCAGCACCGATGATCCACTACAGGATGTTCCCCCAGGTGGAGGGACCCAAGTTCCCCTTCTTCAAGGACGAGGACAGGAGCCAGTATGTGGAGCTACGCATCTGCCTAGACACGCTCTTGGACAACTCCTGCTCAGAGTCCTACAAATATGCGATTCTCCTTCAGCATGTGAGGAACCCCAGAGCCCACAACATGGTACTGGCCCATGCCTCCGCACCGACACCTTACACCAGAGCGCTCGCTGACTTGGATGCCCGCTACGGTCGTCCCTGGAACCACGCCCTTGCTGAACTGCAAGCCCTCGAACAGCAGGCCCCCATCAAGGATGACCGGGCGCTGGATGACTTCGCGCTCCGCGTGCACACCTTGGTTGGGATGCTGAAGACGCAGGGCCCAGCTGGCGCCAGCGAGATCAACAGCACCTCCAACGTAGAGCGGCTGCTCCGCAAGATCCCACGCTTCCGGCAGGAGAGGTTCCGGCGACAGCAGCGCGTTCGTCACCCCGGGAAGTTGGGTCTGAGCATGGCTGCCTTCGCGGAGTTCCTACTGGAGGAAGTGCATGACACCAACGTAGACGCCATGGGTTACGCTGAGCCGAAGAAGGAGAGGGAGAAGGGAGACCGCTGGGACGGGCCGAGCTCGAACAGAGGACGCCCAGTAGGAGTGCTGCACACGGAGGAGGAGCCTCGGAGAGAGAGGACCACCCGACCTGAGGGAAAGGATTCCTCTCAACCCCCTCCAAAGGGACGGAGAGGTCCACCGCCATGTCCGTACTGCACCAGCGAGCACTGGCTCAATGAGTGCAGTGACTTCAACAACCTGAGTACCGAGGCCAAGCAGAGGTGGCTCGAGAAGAACCAGAGGTGCTGGAACTGTGGGCGCGACCATCTGGCGAAGAACTGCACCTTGAGGAGGAAGTGCAACCGCTGTGAGGAGGTCCACCTCCACATCCTACACGAGGTCTCCCTCGCCAGGTCCACGGAGGGCAACAGAAGCCCTAGGTCCGGTCGCGCACCGGAAGAGGAAACCCCTGTCTACTACCTAGACTCGCCACAGAGCAGCGGCTCCAAGGTTCTACTGAAGGTGGTGAAGGTCCGACTTCACCACAACAACGCTGTGTACGACACGTACGCCGTTCTAGACGACGGGTCGGAACGGACCATCCTTCTCCAGGGGGCAGTGCGCCAGTTGGGGCTCCAAGGGACTGCGGAGAAGCTGACTCTGCGCACGATACGTCGCGACCTTAAAGAGGTCACCGGGGCGAGAATCAACTTCTCTATCTCCCCGGCGGGGCGGCCGTCGGATAGACATCGGCTTCAGAATGTCTTCACCGCCGACCAGCTAGCGCTCTCCCGCTACGACTACCCCCTGGAGAGGTTACGCGCAAGATATCCCCACCTACGGGGAGTAGACCTACATCCGATAGAAGGAGCGGAGCCAACCCTTCTCATCGGCTCGGACAACGCTGAACTGATCGTGTCGCTCCGTCCTCCGCTGAGAGGACCACGAGGCTGCCCGATGTTAAGACGGCGCTTGGGTGGGCCCTCCAAGGCGCTACCGAGTGGAGAGAGAGGGACGGGAGAGCTACGTCATCCCTCCATGTCCGAACCGAAGAAGCAAACCAACCAACCGGACCGCCTGGAGTGGAATCTATTGCTGCCAGTGCACCTGGAACAGTTAGTACCACAAATGGTTCACCACAGGATGACCAACCGAGGAAGAAGTCTCTGTGGACAGAGCATAAGTCTCTGGATGGGAAGCCTTACTACTACAACTCCCAGACTAAGGAGTCCCGGTGGTGGCGCTACCGTGCCATGGCGGCAACAGCTGTTGCCGAGGAACACCTGCAGGTGGCCATGCACCCTCACGGGGCCGAGGTCCGCATTGACGCACCCGTCAACTCCGTCGAGTACACGTCAGCCATGAAAGTCTCAGCCAGTATTGTAGACGCCTCCAAGGAGGAAAGGCCGAAGTTGGCGAAGAAGAGAGTAAAGTGGAACCCAGAAGAGGAGGCCAAGCAGGCCTTCAAAGAGCTTCTGGAGGAGGATGGTGGTTCATCCGACGCGTCATGGGAGCAAACCATGAGAATGATCATCAACGACCCACGCTACAGCGCCCTGCCCAAGCTGAGTGAGAAGAAGCAAGCGTTTAAGGCCTACCAGGCTAAGAAGGAGAAGGAACAAGCCAAGCAGCTCAGGAAGAGGAACTGTGAGGCGCTGACGAGCATTCTGGACAACATGGCCAACGTCACCCACTGCACCACCTGGTCCGAGGCCCAGCAGTACCTGCTGGACGACCCCTTCTTCGCTGCGTACGAGGCGCTGCAGAGCATGGACCAGGAAGACGCTCTGATCTGCTTCGAGGAGCACATCCGCGCCCTGGAGAAGGAGGAGAAGCAGAAGATTCTGCTGAGGGAGAGAGACAAGATGTCCGAAGGTGCCGTGGTACTGGTGAGGGACCAGTCCCTTCCGCGCGCCGCCTGGCAGACAGGCAGAGTGGTCGACACTATCACCTCCTACCTCTCGCTGCTAGAGCAGCCTAGCCAGTGTGCCTTCTTAGTTAACTGAAACCGAGGGTTTCATGGGGCGGCTGTTGTGAAGGCCCACAGTTTAGTGCCAGTTTAGTTTCCCCAAACCAGCCCTATTTTTGCCCCTAGTATTTCCTTTGTTATTTTCTATACAATTATATACGTTTCGTGAAGTATATGTATTATTCTTGTAATGTTTTATGCATATGTTTGATGACGTAGTATCCGGGGTGTGTCTGTGACCCGGATGCTACGTTCGGTGGTGGTATATAAGAGACGGAAGGGCGGAGTCAGTCAGTGTGTGGTGAGCAGCAGAACGAGAGATAAGCAGAAAGCGAGAGAATAACGAGAAGCCGATCCAAGATGGCGGATTCAGCAGCGCGCACCCCGTGCAGCAACTGAAGACGCCAGGAAAAGCGATTATCGAGTGTACCACGGTAGCCCGTTTTAGTTGTGTTCAACGTTGGACCAAGCGGGACGCCGGCTGGACATTAATCGTCGCCTCCACGAGCAAACACAGACTCCAGCGGAGCTTCAACGCGGACCACTTCATCGACGCACATGCCAGTCAACCAGGCCTCAACGCGCACCACGCCACTGGACTATAAGCCTGTTCAGGCCAGAGACTGTCAGTGAGTGAGTGTGTGTGTGTGTGGCCGGCCGGGAGGGAATATATATATATGGGGATGTATACCACCGTCGTGTAATAAATGTGTTGTTCATATGTAATACCGTGTGCTAGTTGTTTGTAGCTCCCATGCTAATGCTATTTGTTTGTAGCACCAATGCTAATGCTAGTTGTTTGAAGGCTAATGCTAATGCTAGTTCCCTTGCTAATGCTAACGACCTTAACTGCTAGTCTAACGGTTTGCTGTCGCCCCCTGCCTGTATCCTCCTATACTGCCTATTTAGCTCCCTTAGTTAGATAACCAGCCCTTTCCTAAAGTATACAGTCCTTTTCAGCTACTCCCTGGTTACACATACTACTACCATTTTGTTAAAGTGATAGTTCATATACAAATTTGATTTTGATTAATCAAAGCGAACAGATTATAGAACTTAAAAACAAGATGGTAGTAGTATTAGATAGTACTATGGTACACCATACCATTAATTAGATTTTGATAAATCAAAGCGAATAGATTATAGAACTTAAAAACAAGATGGTAGTAGTATTAGATAGTACTATGGTACACATTGTCAGTAAAAAAATGGTCATGAGTTAAATCAATCTATCTGCAACGGGTCACTCCCTTCACTTAATGGTATAATGAATGACAGAGCACATTCATCAACATTTCGCCAGTAACGACAATCACACATCAACCACATATCAGGGGTCTTATTCAACTTATTCATTCTTGATTCAATAAGCTATGTAGCTATTCAAGTTGTTTTTAGTGACTTTAGTGACACATTCTTAGTGATCGAAAAGCGAGTTTACCTTGCACTCGCTCGTATCGGTCTCATACACAGCGAACGTTGAGTGTGTTGCTATGAATGGATTAAACAACACAGCATTAATTCAGCAGGATATTTATTACATGATGGGTGGTTTAGGTGGGGGGGCCCAAAATGATATTCTGTCATGGGGCCCAGAATCTCTAGCGGCGCCCCTGAGCAGAACCAATGGTGTCCACACAATCATCGATACGTGGAAGTGGAAATGAATCAGAAACGGTGATGTTGTTTACCTTTCGATAACCGTGCAGAATCGAAAAGTCGAGTCTGGTTTTGGAACAAGTAGACACGGACTACTCCATGGACTGGAGCTAGGCTTTGCCAGACCGTGCTCCAATAGGTACTGAGTCTCCTGTCTCATAGCTGCCCTCTTGACAGCGTTTACACGGTAGGGATGCTGTTTTAGTGGGCGAGCATCACCTACATCTATGTCATGCTCCAGAACGTTTGTGCGAGACGGAACGTCTCCGAACAGACATGAGAAACTTGATATTAACAAAACCAGCTCAGATTGTTGTTCAGCACTCAAATGTGACATGAGGCTCAGAGGGTTGTTTAGCATCTCTGAGTTAGATAACCGAGGGATTTGTTGTTGAAGTCTACGGGTATCTAACCCGTCTTCGTCACAGTCAGAAAGATGGTAGGGTGGAGCAACAACTCCAACCGTTGCCACTGGGGGCACGCTACTCTCGGGTCGTGAACTGTCCCTGTCATTATAAAGTTTTAACATATTAAGATGACAGACGCGAGTTTTTCTCTTTCGATCGGGAGTTCTGATTACATAATCAGTTTCACTCAACTGCTTTTCAACAGTATACGGACCTGAAAACCGTGCAGACATGGAAGACCCCTGAATAGGCAATAGGACCAACACTTGGTCACCTGGTACGAGAGAACGGAGCAAAGCGTTCTTGTCGTACCGCCTCTTCATGTCACTCTGAACTCCAGATAGACTCTCTTTAGCTAAACGACACGCTCTATGCAGCCGCTCACGAAAATGACTCACATAACTGAGGACATTTTCCTTTTTTGACAAACCCCCACACAGGATTTCATCCTTAAGCACTTTCAAAGGTCCTCTCACAGTGTGGCCAAACACTAACTCGGCGGGACTGAAACCTAGGGACTCTTGCACTGTCTCTCTAACAGCAAAAAGAGCAAAGGGGACCCCATCATCCCAATCTGTGTTGTTCTCTAGGCAGTATTTGCGCAACACAGATTTAATGGTGCCGTGCCATCTCTCTAAAGCACCCTGTGACTCCGGGTGATAAGCACTGGAGACACGATGAGTAATAGCTAACGATGTTAAAACCTGCTCGAAGATACCTGATAGAAAGTTAGTACCCTGGTCTGTTTGTACTATTTTTGGCAAACCGAATGTAGAGAAAAACTTGACTAGGGCCTTCACTACAGACTGCGATGTTATCTTTCTAAGAGGAATAGCTTCGGGGTATCTAGTAGCTATACACATCATTGTCAACAAGTACTGATTTCCACTTTTAGTTTTTGGTCAACCAGGACGTGCTCAAATGCCTCGCCGATTGCGGGGATCGGACGAAGAGGAGCCGGTTTTATAACCTGATTTGGTTTTCCAACCACTTGACATGTGTGACATGTTCGACAATACTGCGGCACGTCCCTCTTCAAACCTGGCCCCAAAAAATGTCGAAGCACTCGGGTCATATGTTTTCGTTACTCCTAAATGACCTGACCACGCCTGATCGTGAGCCATGGACAAAACTACCTGTCGGTGTTTTGTAGGGATTACTATCTGAACGACAGCACTGGAATCACTGTCATCACAGCGGGACCTCCACTTCCTCAACAGTAAATCATTCTCAATAAAATACATACCGTCTTGGTTTTTAACTGAGGGTGGTTTCTGAACGGCCTCAAAACGCTTAGATAGATTGATGTCAGCTTTCTGTGCCTCAATAAGGCTTTCACGAGTCATTGACAACTGTGTAGTGTCAAACACTGTCTCTGGTTTTAACATAGCATCAGCATTTGTACGATTCTCTGTAACAGGGGTGGGGACAGAAGGCGTAAATACCTTGTCACTCAAACCATCGGCGAACAGTGTCAGACAAATCAACTATATCTCCCAGCTTGCGAGCCTGCGCACGAGTAACTGCACACACAGGAAACACGTCCGGATAGGTTTTCCCAAGAATATCCGACTGCAACATGTCAGGCTGATCTAAAACTTCCAGGATATGCATCACCTTCCCCCCAGAAATATCGTTCCCTAAAAGAAACGTGACACCTCGCATAGGTAATGAAGGGCGAACTCCCACAGGAAAGTGACCCTTTACTAAATCGCATGACAAATTCACACGATGTAATGGCACAGAAACATAGCCCATCTCGATCCCTTGGACTAATATGATAGAGCCACAAGAGGACTCCTCACTGAAAGGCAACACATCACTCAAAATGAATGATTGTGCCGCACCTGTATCACGCAATATGTGAACGGGACACTCTATCTAAGCCCAGAGAAACATGACCGTTCAACATGAGGTTGAATCAGGCTTTTTCCCCACTGGGTCTGGCACGGCAACTAACGAACACAATCCTGTTGGCGAAGGAGAGTCAGGCCTACTCGCTTCTCTCCTTTTACGCAAATCACAATTGGCAATCAAATGACCAGCATGATGACAATAATAACACTCACGAAGATCTAAAGGAATAGGAGATAACTCCCGACTAGACTGGGGTTGGGACATTGAATTAAAACCCATGGCTTTGTTTTTATCCTGTCTCTCAGTCCTATCCTTTCTCTCTGAACCAAACAAACTAAAGTGCTGTTTATGAGTTAGGACGTACTCATCAAGTAAAACAGCAGCCTCGGCTAGTTTAACAGTTTTTCTCTCATTAAGGTATGTGGCTAAACGCTCTGACAGAGAGTTTTTAAACTCCTCCATTAAAATCAGATCACATACAGAATCGAAATCAGCGACATCAGTAGCTTTAAGACACCGATGGAACAAAGTCTCTTTCTCACTAGCGAATTCCAGGAAGGTTTTATCCGGAGTTTTTTTGTGAGCGCGAAAACGCTGCCTGTATGCCTCAGGCACGAGACTATAGGCGCAAAGCACTGCTGCTTTTAACTTGGCATAATCCAGGCTCTCCTTAAGAGGCATTTTATTCATGACCTCCCGAGCTTTTCCGATCAATTTGCTCTGTAATAAAGGCCCCCAGGCCTCTTCCGGCCATTTGAACGCAGTGGCAATACGTTCAAAGGACTCAAAATACTCGTCTACCTCTAATTCTCGGAACTGAGGGACCAATGATATCTGACGGCTGGCATCGAAAGGCTTAGGGAGGCTAGGAGTGCCTGGTGGATGACCACCGGGAGCCTGAAACTCAAGTTTTTTCATCTCCAGCTTCAGCTCTACTTCTAGTTTCTTCATTTCTAGGTCTCTATCTATCTCTACTTTTAGTTTCCTCATTTCTAGGTCTCTATCTAGCTCTAGCCTCTATGTGTCGGTATTTTGCTTCTCTCTCTCTTTCATCAGACTCTATCTTTAAATGAGCCACTTGAACCTCCACAGAGGGACTAGGGGGGCCGTCAGTGCAAGAGGCGGCACGCGGGCTAGAGGGAGGAGACTCTCTCTCAATTTCAGGAATGGAAACAGGAGGAAGTGCCTCAACTACTTTCCCCTCCCCTAAAGTTACACCCTTTTTCTCTAAAAGAGCTAGCACTGCCTCTTTTAACTGAGCCAAAGAGTTAGCTTTAGAGAACTCTACCCCAAAATGAGTACCTATAGCACATAAGTCTGCTTTTCTACATTGGTCCAGCCCTTCTCTGGTGGGTGTGGCCAAGAAAGTCTCCACACTAAAGCCTGTAGCCATACTGTCTGCGTAGTAAAGACCTAACTGCCACAGAAAATGATCAAACTACTATGGTCCTACCTAAAAAGTCACTAAACAGAATACTACCCCACTACACAAACGCAACAGCCCAAACCAAAACAGAACATAGAATAAACCTAAACCTAGTTAACAGCTAATGTCACTGGACTACAACATCCACACTCTCACTGTCTGGCGGGACCACAAGGATCCCGGACGAGCCCCCAACATGTTACGCCCTACCCCTTGGTGGTAGGAGGCCGCCGGCATAACATATGACAGTGAGCGTGCAAATGAAGTAGACCTGTGACAACCAGGCATCCGTTAAACAATAATGATTTATTGTTTAAAACACACGGTACAGAGACGAGACACAACACAGACCCCAACCCCCTGATCTATGCAGCGACCACTAAAGGAAAAGCCCCAGAAAACTAAATCTAAACCTATAAACAGAAAACAACCCCAGAACTAACCCCCATAGCCGGTGCCGTAGCACCTAACAAAAATACAAGGGTTAGTGTCGTGCACTGGCTGATGTTACTAATACAATGGGTGATCTACGTGTGGTGTAGGACACAGATGTATACCTGCAGGTATCTTACTAAGTGCCCTACCTCTCGAACTCTGTAACCGACTAAAAGAAAATGAAAGAGAACAAAAGAGAACATCAAAAAGGTTAACAAAAAGGGAATCAAACAAACTATAACCAGCAACATAAGTTTACATAACAAAAATATTGAGAGCTGCCACCTCTTGTCCTGCAGGGACTCCTCCTTCCCATCTTGGTAGTTGAGTTTGCTGAGCTCGGCCTCCAGCTTCTCTCTGTGTTTCTTAACAGCCTGGAAAGGTCAACACTGCACCAGCACCAATGCAACTGGCATCTACTTCCAGTGCAAAGGGAAGAGTAAAATCAGGTGCATTTAAAACTGGAGCACTGCACAAAAGAGCCTTACAGCTCTCAAAGGCCATCTGACAGTTATCGGTCCACTGAAACAAAAGTTTTGGGCTAACAAGGTCGGTCAGAGGAGCAGCTTCACTTCCTTCATCTTCTTCACCTCAGGTTCTAGTGTCAATTTGTCCCTGTAGAGTAAGATACTGAACTCCCTACAGGTGATGGGGAGCTGGGACTTGTATTTAGTCATTGAGATGTCCTTCTGTGGCTCTGGAGAAGAGTCTGGGTGATAGAGTTGGGTTTGTTCTCCTTCTTCTTTTCTGGCTGCAGAGTAGAGCCTGTTCTTTTCTCCAGGGAGACTGAAGCCTGGGACTTAGTGTAGGTGGGCTTCAGGTCTTCCCTCATCTGGGCCTGGGTGGAGCTGGACGATGGGCCTGGCAGCATGTACTCAATACTACTGCCTATCAGTTTTTGCTTCTTTTTCCTTCCTGTCTCCTCCCCCTCCTCTCCTTCCTCTGGAGCCTTCCTCTTGGTATACTTCTACACCTCCACTTTTGTCTCCTCCGCCTCTACTTCTCCCTCCTCCACCGTTGTCTCCTCCACCTCTACTTCTTTCTCCTCCACCTTCAATAGCAGGTTGTTGAATTTGTTGGATCCTGTATTTGGTTGGATGCCGTCGTAAATCAAGCTTTCGCGGAACAGGCGGAGAGTGGGGTACCGCAGAAGTAGGTGATCCTTGAACACGCAGCGCCAGAACAACTTCATATTTTGAGGTCTCTCTGTGTCCAACCAGTCTAGCAGCTTGTACATTCCCATCTCTCTCTTATTTCTACTCTTTATGTTGATCACCTTTTTGTACTGGTCGTCCGGAATGATGTTGTCGTCTCGTAGCTGGTTAAGGAAGGTATACGGTGGATGAAAGCACGACATCTCGGTTCTCTTGGAACGGAAAAATTGCAGTAGTTCTTCGTTTGTCCGATAATCCAACGGGTCCATTGCCATTGGTATAAACAAAAGTCTGACAGTAGGTGCTGGCCACTTTGTAAGTGATGAAAAACATGTGCCCTATTCTAAAACCCACGCTATGTAAATCTAGTCATGCGTTGTGTTTATTTTCATTACAAAGAAGAGCTGCTTTTTGAATGACTAAAAATTATTTCTAAAAGGCCTACATATTTTTGTTGGCATGTCTAGCTTGTGCATATATTCCAAAAACCGTTTATTTTAGTTATCTGTTTCCTCAGACAAACTTGTCTTCATACTACTCCTCTGGTCAAATCATGACCATGCCTTTTATTTAGTCTTTTCCCTCCCACACTACAAGTGTCTCGAAACCCACCCAATTTCCCATAGTGCACAGTTAGCAGAGAGCTGTGGAAGGCAGGACCACCAGGGCTGCCAGGAGAATGTCATATCTGTCGCTGGTGGGAACATCTGGAATAGTCTCCCAGTTACAATAAGGGAACGCCCCACGTATCCAACCTTTAAAGCAAACCTTAAGAAATGGCTAAAAACAAACCAATACTGTAACCATAACCACCATAACTCTCTCTGTAACCATAACCACCATAACTCTCTCTGTAACCATAACCACCATAACTCTCTCTGTTACCATAACCACCATAACTCTCTCTGTAACCATAACCACCATAACTCTCTCTGTTACCATAACCACCATAACTCTCTCTGGGCCTCCCCTTGTTGCACTACAGCCTGTCCAGCTGCCTCTCCCTCAGTACCATTGCACTACCTTATTTTCTGTCTTATTTTTCACTTTTAACCTATGCACTTTATTTTCAACTGCACCAATGTATGTCCCTACGTACAGCTGGTGTTCCGTCTTTCTCACACCTCCACACGTCTGGCCTTGAGCACAGTTCATAAGCATTAGGAAGGACATACTGTAAACACGCTCTGAGCACTCAGAGCGCTCTGGTTTCAACTGGAAATTAGTTGCTTAGTCTGAACGGTCAGAGAGCACCCTGGGTGCGCGCCGGCACTCTCAGAGCGTATTTACGAACCACACCCAATACTTGTACTTCCCTGTTTCATCAGTCTACTCAGGACACAAGCAGATGTTCATGTACAGATGCTTATTGAGCCATTACAAAGTTAATGGAAGGTTTGTGTGAAAAAGTCAAGCTGAGTGAGGATGGGAAGATTTACCTCCCTCTCTCTCAACACCCTTTTCCCTCACTTATGTTCCCTACGTTCCCCTATGTTCCCTACGTACCTACAGCGTACGTACACCATTTATGTTACGAACCCCAGGTCTTATGGCTCTACGTCAGGGGTAGGCAACCTTTTTGATATGAAGTGCCATTTTTAAATGTTCTTGTTAGTCAGTGTGCCAACCACAATATCAACATTAATTATGACTCGACATCAAACCAAACCAAACAGACCAACAGATCTGCAATTTTATTCCACAACATGAACAACAATTTTCAGCAAAGAGCTATGTATGCAAAGCCATGTATGCTAAATAAACCTAAAAATGTAACTAACTGAAACTTGAACAAAATTACCAACATAACATCTAAGACAACTAAACGTTGTGATGCGTAGCACAACTTTAAACAAATTGGAGCGCTCAATTTCTACCAAAGTTGCTAACTGCGCTCCCTATGGTTATCATTTTAATAAGTAGGCCTAACTGGAGGGTGATTATACAAGGGTCTTACTTGTATGAATTATAATTTATATTTATATAATGATTTGGTTGTTACTTACATTTTATTCTTTTATTCCAACCACAACAAACATATATATTTTTTTGGTTGCAAAGAGCTATGTATGCAAAGCCATGTAAACAGTCCTAACAATCAATGTTGTGATCCCTGGCCTTGTTTTCCTTTGCTCAACTCCATTATCTGGGGGTGGTACTTGGTCACTTTAAGTTGCACACAATTAATGCAACTGCTCCCCTCTGTTTCCCGACCATGGCAGGGGCACCATCTGTTGTCACTGCAAAAATCCTGCTAATATCAATCCCTCGCTCCACAAAATGCTCGATAAGAACTTAAGCGATGTCCTCACCTTTTGTTGTTTCTGGCATTGGTTTTAGGCAGCAGAGCTCCTCCCTTACAGCAGAATCACAGTATCTTGCTATGACAGCCAGACGTGGCATGTCATTCACATCTACGCTCTCATCAAGTGCGAGGCTAAACACCGTCGCATCTTTCAAACCAGCGGTCTGCTGCGCTTTCACGTTTTCTGCCATTTCTCCTATTCTTCGTTCCACACTTCTGGCTGACACTGGGATGTCTTTTATTCTTGATTTTATTGTGTCTTTGTTTGATAAGCCTTCAAACAAAACATCTGAGCTACAGAGGAAAGCCTCCTTAATATATTCTCCATCAGTGAATGGCTTTCCACGTTTCGCAATGCAATGAGCAATGCGAAAGCTTGCTTCAGTTGCGTGATTTTTAGCAGTGGCAAATGCTTTAAAGGTGCTGGCCTGCTTCCCATACCTTGACACAGCACGTCTTATTGATTCAGCCTTCTCTGATTCATCCTTGAACGACTTGAGTTATATTGATACAAGTATCGAATCGAATTCAGAATTTTACTTTGAAAATTGGCGCCAGAATACGGCTCTCGTGGAGTGGATGAGAGACTAGGGCTGCATTCGTAAATTCGCCCTGAGAGTGCCTGAGCGTCCCTGAGACTGCCTCTAGTCCAATCAAATTACTTGGTCCCATTGTGACATTGAACCCAGTGTGCGCGAATTTACGAACGCGGCCAACATAAAAAAATAAAAAAACATTCTCCCATTCTCGCACATATTGATTAGCTGTCGCGTGCCACTGTTTAAGCTGTCGCGTGCCACTGCTGGCACGCGTGCCATAGGTTGCCGACCCCTGGTCTAGGGGGTGTAGGGGGGAGCCGTAACATAAAGGGTGTACGTACGCTGCCACTTGTAGTGTGGGAGGGAAAAGACTAAATAAAAGGCACAACACGAACGAACTAAAGTGCAATGATTTAATGAGCAAATGGTGGTGTACAAAAACACAAGCCATAGGACAACAGGCAGACTATGAGCGGTGTCAACCCAAAGAAACAAAAGAATAAAGTGTGACCCTACCAGTGTACAATTCTACATAATGACAGCCGCTCCTTTGCCTACTGTATTTAACATAGATGAGGCTACGTGATGTAATGTATACCCAAGGGTATCTCACCTACGCCAGTTTCCTATGGCTAGTGTGTGACAATACAAAAATAGAAAATAAACTATAGTCAAATACTAAATCAAATAAACAAACAACCAACTTAATCTTAATCTAAACAAACTACTAAATGGAAAATGGAAAGGTACGTACTAAATAACACAAATAACAAATAACCTAAAGCTAAGAGTCGACAAACTAACAAACAAAACACAACTAAACAGTCGACTAACAATGGGAGACAAGGAGCATTTAAACAGACGGGCAGCCCTCTGATTGGAGAATGGGCAGCCTTCTGATTGGATGGGAGTGGGATGATGAATGAGGGAATGATTGGCCAATTGACAACACCTGGATGGATAATGATAGAGGAGAACACAGAAGGGAAGGAAACACAACAAGGACACATGTGGACGTAACAATCTCCATCTTGTCTTCATCATTCCAAAAGCCCTTTCTATGATGCTGCAGCCTCTGGAATGAGAATAATTGAAGCGCCCCTGTATTTCTCCATTAATGGGTTCCTTGTACGGTGTGATCAGGCTGATTGGTGTGTCCAAACAGGGATAGCCACCATCACCCAGAAGCATGTAACCCCTGGGAGGGTACTGTCTGGTCCTGTAAAATGTACTGTTCTTCATGATGCGCGTGTCATGAACCGACCCCGGGTAGCCTACAAAGATGTCAAGGAATTTCCCATTCGAATCACAAATTGCCTGCATGTTTATAGAAAAGAATCCTTTGTAATTCAAATAGTCAATTCGGTGTAGTAGAGGGGGTTTGATCCTGATATGGCAGCCATCAATTGCACCCACAACATTGTTGAAGGCAGGGCTTCCTGATAGCAGGGCAAATCCTTGCCCAACAGCATGAAGCTCTCCTGCCTGTGGGAGATAGATGGCTCGCTTGAGGTTGTTCCAAATATGTTGTGCAACTCTGTGGATGACGCGGTGGATTGTGGATTTTGGAACATTGAACACACTGCATACAACCCGATAGGACAGTCCATGAGCCAGCCAGTACACATAAATAAGGACTTCCATTTGATTTCCCCAGCCATGATCTCTCTGTAGGAGCCTCTGCAGACCATGATCCTGTTCTCTCTGTAGGAGCCTCTGCAGACCATGATCATGTTCTCTCTGTAGGAGCCTCTGCAGACCATGATCCTGTTCTCTCTGTAGGAGCCTCTGCAGACCATGATCCTGTTCTCTCTGTAGGAGCCTCTGCAGACCATGATCCTGTTCTCTCTGTAGGAGCCTCTGCAGACCATGATCCTGTTCTCTCTGTAGGAGCCTCTGCAGACCATGATCCTGTTCTCTCTGTAGGAGCCTCTGCAGACCATGATCCTGTTCTCTCTGTAGGAGCCTCTGCAGACCATGATCCTGTTCTCTCTGTAGGAGCCTCTGCAGACCATGATCCTGTTCTCTCTGTAGGAGCCTCTGCAGACCATGATCCTGTTCTCTCTGTAGGAGCCTCTGCAGACCATGATCCTGTTCTCTCTGTAGGAGCCTCTGCAGACCATGATCCTGTTCTCTCTGTAGGAGCCTCTGCAGACCATGATCCTGTTCTCTCTGTAGGAGCCTCTGCAGACCATGATCCTGTTCTCTCTGTAGGAGCCTCTGCAGACCATGATCCTGTTCTCTCTGTAGGAGCCTCTGCAGACCATGCATGGCTCTTCTGCTGAGGCGGACATCCTGTGTCTGCTCGGCCTCTACATTAAAGCACACAGCAGGATGGGCAGGTGGTGATTCAACCTGCACTATTTCATAGGATGACCAGTCTGTAAAAGGAAATACGTTCACATCTTTTAGTCTGAATAGGAAGGAATTTACTGCGGGACATTTCCCCATTTCCCCCCAATCCCCCCAAACCAAACACATATGGAACAAACACGTTAATAGCACGATAGCATTAATTACCACGTAATTACGCCATGTACGCATTGTACTGCACGCAGATCATCACACAAATCAATAATACAAAAAGTAAAAGGTCGGTTACTCGTTGAGACAACATTTACATGAGTACCCACTATACTAGCATGTTGTGTTGCTTGGTTAAAAACTGTTTTGCAGTCTATCGTACATACCCAAAACTGTTCCATCAGTATTCTGGCGCGTCGAAGACGTCTTGCTCTTCCATGATTTCTCAGGTGTGTTGATAATAAACGAAAAAATATGTTTTTGGCAAACGCAACAGAAATAAACACAGCTTAAGAAGGCATTGCGAGATGTGAAAATTCGCCGGCAACATAACGCGTCACCCGTACCGCGTCTATTTAAACCACTGCTGATGACGTAGCCGTCGTGAAGGGCCGTCCCAATTCAAAGGGGTAGATTTCAACCCCTATGGCTTGTGGCTCTGTTCGAAGGCCTTGGCTCGAAATCGAGCCATAGGGGTAGAAAAGGGAATCAGGATTGGGCCATAAGCAGATCAAATGTCTCAAGACCCTGATTCACTTTGTCCACATTTCCCCCATCAACAAGCATTTATGCGTGTACACGCTCCGAGTTTGCCGCTACGAGATGCTTTGAGTGACTTCAATTCCTCCTCTGCCATCGCAGTGGCTTGAGCATTTTTCCTTTCTGCCATTATTCTCATTTTTAAGTTAATTTAAACGCTTCAATAGTAACTCTACAGCCCAGGTAGTAGATGAGGGTCAGTGGGGAAGTAGACCTAAGGGAGAAGGTAATAATAGAAAAAAGAGGAAAAGCTCAGCTGCAGTCTTCACAGTGGGGGCTGTAGGCTTCGGCGGAGCAGTGATGTACGCCACGAGTGCGTCATCAATGTCCTGTTTAGTTTATTTTTTTCTTGCCCCAGCCAGTCAGAGGGGTTGGTGTGCGGGCTCGCGCAGGGGTATGGCAAGCCGTTTTAACATTTAGTAGCTAAATTTGACTAGTCGTAATTCGATTTTTACTAGTCTAAATGTGTATTCAAGATATCTATATATATATATCTGACTATTCAAAACAACAGTTAGAGATATCTGTAATTCAGTTTTGACTAATCAAAATTGAATTACAGATATCAGCAGTGATGTCACCGAAAACGACACTCAACTCGTCACACATTCTTAAAGGACATTGCAGATATCTGTAATTCAGTTTTGACTAGTCAAAATAATAGTTGCAGATATCTCAAACGTCATTATGACTAGTCCGAATTGTATTGCATGACGATGCTCATGATGCGAGGTATCTCATAATATTGGCGGGAGCAGCAAAGCATTTGATGAGTGTTGGCAGAAGCAATGGCGGTTGCTGTGGTGGATAGGATAAAATGCCATGAAATAGAGAGAACTTATCATCAAGGGATTTGTTTGTGGTGAACGTGAGATTTGTTCACTAGATGCTTGTATTCGAAATCTACAGCACATTGCAGACTCCAGACACACTTGAGGACCTACGACGAAGTCTGGATGGTCTCAGAACACTGATCTCCCAGTCTGGAGAAGCTGAAAATGTAGATGGGTTTTCAGCCCATCTAATTAATTCAGGTGAGTTTATTTGCATTGTAATGTAAAACATGCTTCTCCTGCCTCCTGTGACCTGTTTGTACACACGGTAGTTGAACTACCGTAGTTCCCATCTGGGGTAGGCCTACAACTGGGGTAACGTTACAGCCCATTCAAATGAATGGAGGGCTCGTTAAATTTGGCAACCTCCAACATCCGACATGTTTACTTTTTTGTGATTGAATGAACTTGTCTCCATGTTTTTGTGTCCTTATTAACATTTAGCGATTATCGCCATCAACCAACTGCATAATACTCAAAAGTCACTCTCCTGTAACGAAAATATTGCTACCCGGTTAGCTAAGCTAACAACAAGAACGTTGCATCTGCTGTGCCGTTGACAAGAAAACCGCAAAGCGAGGATTAAATTGATCTCTGCCTGGAACCACACATCTTTGCCTACTCAACTAGCTTATTTCCTGTCAGAGACCCAGCCTCTGCTTTACAATGAATCATGAAAACAAACAGATCTTGTTAGCGAACTCAGACCGTTTCTCATGAGTTGTCTTGGCGACAGACTGACGCAACAGTGGTTTTCAGTGAAATGTCATTTGTGATAAATACTTTAAATGAATATTAAAATATTCTCTCCTTTGTTTCAGGACGACGAGGGCGACCAGCCATCAATATAACCAGGGACCAAATAGATTTTCTTATGAAGCAAGGCAACACAGTTAAGCAAATGGCAAAAATTCTGGGATGCTCCTCATCATTTCTCTACAAGAGGTCGAAGTTGTATATACAGGGCTGGACTTAGGGGGGTGGGGGCCCCTGGGCTTGAGTCATTGTTCGGGCCCCTACCTACACTAAAAATGATAAGCTACAACTACACCAACCAGAACCTATGACCAGAAACACACGTATCCCAATGGAGTATGTTATTGGCATAAAGCACATGAAGAAAAAGCAAGTGTTAGGCCTGAACCAAGCGGTCAAATGTGGCAGAACCCCAGAACAGACGGACACAGAGACAAGGGTGACAATAATAAAAATTGTATTTAATAAAGACAGACAAAATAACAAACTGTTGGGTTGGTTCTGGGCTTAAATGCTATATTCTGTTCAGCTTGGTTGTAAAGCAAGCCATGCTAACCCATCGCTAGTTCAAACAGACCGTAGTAGACTTTAAACAACAAAGAGACACGGAATCAATCATGATTATTATTTACTTGCAAGGAGGACGAATATAAGGCCTCTCCTGAGAGAGAGACCCCACATTCATACTAATCTCTCCTCCTGTAAGCCAGTTCTTTTATTCTCATACAGAATGCAAAGGAGGAGGCAGTTTGTGATCCTATCAGTCTCCTAGAAAAGGGGGGTGGTGTTCAGAACGAATCATTAACAGATGTGGCCGTGAGCGACCAAAACCTGTTTTCGAAAAGTGACCTCTGATAAGCAGGGGAGAGAAGGGGCGAGCTGACCTTCTCTGTTTTGATTGGCTCAGGGACAATAACACGAGGGGTAATGGGTGAGGAAAAGTTCATAAACAGAGTCCAGAGTACAAGGGTGTACAAGGTTCACACAATCATTAACAGAGCCCAGAGACAGGCTGTACAAAGTTTACACAGTGATACACAGAATTATATAGAGTATCCTGTTTTAACCTTATTTAACATTATGAAAACATCGTCTTAACTCTAACACAAACCTACACTAACAGGGCCTACGTGGGGGGAGTGTGTGGGTGCCTGAGACGAAATGTAAGTGAGGTGTGTATTGGACAGCTACAGTATGTGTCTGGGCGCGAGTGTCTGAACTCATGAAGCATCTACGACTGGTTTGAAAAACCCAGTAAGTTTTGGAGTTTTTCTCAGTGTCTCCCTTTCGCGTTCCACTTTTTCATTTTTCATTTTTCTTTTTTGCGCTCCACTCTCGTAATTCCTCCTGTCCGCCATGATCATGACATTGACAATCGCTCCACCAAAGATGATGCCCCTGCCCTGCGCGTGACGCGTCGATGTAAACCTCTCCATTGGCCTAAATATACAGTATAATTAAACAAATTAAAACACGTCATTCATCAGAGCGTCCAGTAGGAATAGTGATAGGGGCTGTATTTCCATGCCCGCGGGGGAGGGCTGTATTTCCTTGCCCTGCGCTGAACGTAATTTATGAATTCAAAATCAAAGAGCAAATATTTATTCATACATTTAGATTTATTTTGGGGGCCCTTGTAGCCCGGGGCCCCTGGGCTCAAGCCCAGGGTAGCCCATGCATAAGTCTGGCCCTTTAGTGGTACTGTGTCATTCTGAATCCAGCCTGGATCTCTTTTTTAAGTAGTTAACCCTTTCATGTAAAACATACTGGCAATAATGGTGGACTCTGTACAGATGCCACTGGACACTGACGAGGACCACGCGTACTTCAAGAGGCCTTACAGCTTTCCTCCTAAAGAATTGGTTAGTGTGAATGAAGTGTATTGCATACAAACATACTATCCACCATTCACAGCTGTACACATAGTCATGCTTATGTGTGTATCCATTTAGGAAAGTGATGTTACCATGGACAAAGATGTCAGAAGCCTGGATAGTGAAACCACACTTTCTATCAAGACACTTGAGGTAAGTAAGGAAGTGCAAATGATCAAGGAGAGAAAGTGACTCATTCAGTACTTAACTGCACCTTTTCATTGTAACATGGTTAAGCACTGTATTATTACATTTTAGGAAAGGGCTCAACAAGCCCAACACCAACGAAGAGTGACCAATGACTTGTTAGTGGATTTCATCACTCAGCAAAGGCTTACTGCAACATCTTGAAGTGAGTTTGCAACTGAAATGTCTAAGTAAAGTGACACATTTAAGCATAATATAAATAATGAAAGTGAAATGTTTTATATTTGTGTAGTGATTGTACATTTACATAGAGCATCCTCCCAACAAACTATATATTTGCAGGCAATCATGGCAGGACAAGTCAAGTCTCCTTGGGCAAAAAAGAAGGCCACAGGCGTCATCTTCTTTGACGATGATGACCAAATGGACAGACTAGTTAACTTCCTCTCAGGAGTGGTAAAAAAAAACACAGACAACATTGGCTGATCCGGTGGCATTCGTCATTGATGTGCTTCTGCCAGAGGTGACAATTCACTGACACTTTTTATTTATTTATAGACTACATATTTCATATTATAACATATGTCACACTTTAACTCATGGTCAATATCCAGTAGGATCTTATAATGCCATTTGCTCATATCAGGTCTTGCTTAGTTGTCACCTGCAACATGGCACAACCTTCTTAGATGTCTACATTTTACTATAACTGGTAAACGTGTGGCTTTAATCACTGCATGACACAGGCAACAGTCCACGCCATTGCAGCTGTAAACTGTGTTTCCAATGAGAAAGCCATGGAAATGTATACATGTGGACCACAGTATGACTTGAGGTAAGCTGGAAACATGAGGAGAGTGCTAATACAATTTCCATGACAGTTTGCAACCACTGATGAATGTGAGTTTCTGTATTAATTATTTATTAATCACTTCTTTATAACATTTAGTCTCAACAGAGCTGTCTGACCATTATATGGTCGAAAATTTGAGCAAAGAACAGAAAAGGAAGCTGAAAGACCATAGAGACAATGTTGAAAGAGCACTTGCGATAAAGTGCAAACAGCAATGATGTCACGGGGTAACAAAGAAAAGAACCTGTCATTGTTTGTTGCTGTCTCTTCACACAGAACCTTTTTATTTGTGTTCTGTTTCCCTCCTGGCGGTAGAAGCGCACCATTTCTGTTGTTCCTACTCCTCAACTATACACACGCTGCTGGTTAGCAGTGATTGGGGACTGGGAGTGACACTGTTCCCCTTTGCTCTCTATTTAAGGCACCAGCAAACAGTAGGAGGGGAGAGTGGTTTGGGAACGAGGGTTACGACGAGGGAGTACAACGAGACAGAGAGCGACAACAAGACAGAGAGCGACAACAAGACAGAGAGCGACAACTAGACCAGAGGTTCCCAAACTTTTTTTAACCAAGGCACCCCTGAAGCTTTCCCCCTTCTCCAAGGCACCCCAACTCTACAAAGATTTTAAAAATGCCTCGGAGCTTAAACTAAAAACAATACACGATGAATTGGTTTGAAAATGTGTGTTTATATATAATACATAAGTATTGCCCCAATGAATTTTAACAAGATAATCAAAGTAATAAATGAACTGTAATGGCTGGGCAAGAATGCATAGGTCAGTCAAACTATCGCTAAATTAAATAAGAGTGTGGCCCTCAAGGATTGTACAATATGGGAGGAGACTCAGAGGGAATTCTTCACACAAATAAAATATCAAAGGCCTGTATAATCAATCAATGGAACAATGCTTTTTGGGGGGGCTTAAAATAATGCCTTAAAATGTAATTCTCATTTCAATGCTCATTCTGAGATTATTATTTCACATCTGAACCAAACGGGTAACTCACAACTATAATAATTTAACAATAATAATCATGACAGAATTGTAAAAATTGAGAGAAATACAAAACAAAGAAATATGTTGTGCGCATTAGTGGGACACATGCGCCTGCTTTTGGGAGCAGAGTCTCTTTATGCGGGGAGAGATAGTGGACAGCGCGACACGCAGGTCCTGTTCCACTGACAGACGCGTGCGTGTCTTGTTCTTGACGTATGCTAGAGAAGAAAAAGCCAGCTCGCACAAGTAGGAGGTTGGGAAGGGTAAAAGCACCTTGATGGCGCTCTCTGAGAGAGATGGATATTCATGTCCCACAAGCAGTCAAAACCTATCCAAACCTAGCTCACCATGTTTGAGCTTCAGTGTGCGGTCCATAATGAGCTCTGCCAGTTCATCTTGAGCTTTGCTGCTCACACTAGCGGCTGATCAATGCTGATGAGAGGGGGTTGAACGGATCCCGGAGCCAGTCGAAGTCTTCGTTCATTGGAGGGAAATAGGACTCAAATCTCTCCTCCAGCATACGTAGGTGCGCAGCGATCAGATTCAAGAAAGACGCTGACTTGTGTGCTGCGTCATTGGCCGTCAACGTAAACATTTCAATGTTTTTCTTGGCCACCCCGTCTTGCCACCGTCTCAATTTGGATCGGAATCCGTTCAGTTTGTCTGTCGCTGTCAGGATATTCTCAGCCTTCCCTTGCATTTTTATGTTGAGGTCATTAAGGTGGCTGAAAATATCTGCCAGATAAGCAAGCTTAATCCACCACGATTCATCTTCCAATTGTTCTTTGTATGGCAAGTCGTGCTCACTGACAAAAGTTATCAGTTCATCTCGGAGCTCATAGACACGGGATAACACCTTGCCCTGCGACAGCCAGCGGACCTCTGTGTGTAATAAGAGCCCCTCATGCTCGGACCCCATCTCATTGCACAATGTGCTGAACAGCCGTGACTTCAGCGGGCGTGATTTTACATAATTAACCATTTTCACCGCTTGGTCCAAGACTTCAGTGAGGAGTAGTTAGTTAGTAACTAGTAGGCCTAGTTAGTAAATTAATATCTTTCAAATCTGAGAAATATATCTTTTATTTGCTTATGAACTCCATTGCACATGTAATAAACAAACGTTTATTCATGTATTATTATTATAATATTATATTATACTTTTTTTTTTTTTTTTTTTTTTTACGAGCAGATTTGGCGGCACCCACTTTGGGAACCTCTGAACTAGACGACCACCAGACGAAAACCTGCCGAGTACCAGAGGGACCTGCGACGTTGGAACGAGAGAACACCTGATACACGCCACAATGCAAAAAGTAAATCTAAGTAAGATGAAATATCTTAAATCAAGGCAATAAGCTTTTTTCTGTGACTGCACCAGTTTTAAGATATCTCTTACTTGTTTTAAGACAATCTTGGCAAGTGAATTTTCCTGTTCTGTTGGCAGATCATTTTGCTTATTCTAAGTAATATTTCCCCTATTTGTATTGCTTTTTTTCTTGTTTTTGAGAGCTGACATTTTGCAGTGCAGGCGCCGAGCTGTGGTCCCGAGCAGAGGGACGACTGGCCACCAACGGAGCTGTCCGTGTCTGACCACTGGGGGTTGTGATTCCAGAGGCCTGTTGGGAAACTTGGGAGGGTGCAGCCAGCGCCCTTCCCAAAGTTAAGTGACTTTTTGTTTGCTTACTTTGGAGGTTGAGGGCCAACCCTACTGTCTAGCATAGCTGAGAGCCAGTTGATGGACTGTGGACTGTGTGGTTGCCTGTCACTCGTGCAACCTGCTGAGTCACTCTTTTTTGTCGTGAGGATGCGCCGGACTTCCCCATAGGCGACGGGGTACAGTCTGGAGTCAACCCTGGGCGGAGCCCCGGTCAAGAGTTTATCGTACTATCCTATCCCATCGGACCCTGCTGTTTTTAAAGAGCCTTTTATACTTTTACCAGCTGTGGCCACTCCTACTGATTACACACGGCTACATTCTGACTACAGGTATGCAGCGTCTCCCTGGGTTTCCCAGTCGGCAGTGTGCACATGGTTTAGTAGGCTAATGTTTGTTTGATATACATCCATGCATTGCAGATATCCCCGCTATTGAGCTGTCTACTCCTGTGAGGGAGTTCATCATTGTTCCCTGGCTCAAGGCACGTTTAGAGCCGTCTGGTTGCGGGCATTGATAGGCTACAGCCAAGGTAATGTGTTCTAAACACACAAACTAATATTGACAACCTGTAAAGTGACATGTTCTCTGTAAATATCCGTATCAATGTATTATGTTTATGTGATGTCTAATTGGCTAATGTCTGTATTATTGGATGTCTTTCTTTACAGAACAGAACAGAACTACAGCTTATAGCCCTTGTCACTGCTGCTTTGCTTGGTTAGGATTTTGTATGACAACAGTTTTAGTTCCCCTTAAACCTTTTGAGTTGTTTCTAATTATTTTTGAAATGTTTGTATTTTATTCATGCTCCGCCCCGAAGTCTGGTCCAGCTAACGTGGTAGTACCGCTAGCCCACCCCTGTAGGGTAGACACGCCCATTTTAAGTTAAAGGAGCACTGGAGTGAGTGATTGTGTGTGACTTCCTCTTGCATGTACTTATTTTGTGGTTTCATATAGAGTGCTGTGTGTGGCATTGCCAGTGAATCTTCTAATGTGTGCTATTGTCTATTGCTACTAGTACAGTAGGCTATTAGTGTGTGCTCCACTATTGTGTGCCCTACTGGGTTGTAATACCCCTTTATCTCCAATTCCCCTAGATACTAAGTGTCTGTCGCTCCCAGGGGTTGGGTCTCATGCTACCTGGCTAGCTCCATTTATACTGTGGGTGTTTTAAAATATGTATTTGTAATAAAGTGATATTTTGTATACTTTTCTAAAACCGGGTCTCTGACTATTCTGTGGCCTGTACCTGCAAGAAGGGAATCCCTGTTCATGATAATCAGCCCGTCAGGGTTACCTGGTTCATATGACTAGATTATTTAGGTGAAAGTCCTAAGGTGGCGTTGTCACACCTTGTAATTTTAGGGCCCCAGTTGGCCGGGTTACACATGCACGACAGTCAGGGACATGTGAGGCGTGCGCCGTGCTCTGCGCTGATGCGGGGGCGGCCGACGCTGCCGAGGGGCAGGAGGAGGCAGGGGCACCTCCACCCGAGGTGGACGACCAAGTGATGGTAATTGATGGTACACGGGTACGGCCAGACGCGGCGCTCGCTCCCCCATATTTTACGTTGGTTAGGGACAGGTTATATAGAGTGAGTCATGACACTCGCAGGGAAGAGAATGGCCCAATCTCCTACTCCAACAGCTACGCCATGGTGTCAGATGTCAGCAAAGTCAGACACATGTTCCTGGCCAAGGTGCTGGTGGGAAAGGGGAGCGTGGGGAAGACCAGGTACCTCCGCCCTCCCCCCCTCCACCCCAAGAAGGATTACGACCTGTACGACTCCTGCGTGGATCACCTGCCCGACCCCTCCGTCTTCGTAGTGTTCGATAGGTGCCAGTGCTACCCGTACTACCTCATCAAATACCAAGACCTGCCGTTGGTGATAAACATCCTCTGAGTGAGTGTGTGAGGATCCTCGAGATGTGGGTCTGTTGTTCACTGGTAGATGTTCGCTCCAGACAGACCGATTGAAGCTTAGTCTGACCTGTTACCAAGAAAGTAGTGTTCATCCAGTCCATTGCGTGAGCTTAGAATGATACGGTTCTATCTCCGTTTAGGGTAGTTCAGAGATATTGAGCGTCAAAGTTTTTATGTTTTGTGAGATGGAACCTTTGTATTTGATTAATTACTAACTCAAAAATGTCAACATTTTAAAAATAACACCACACAGGCATTAATAAACACCTAATGGATCAGATTATGTAAAAAACTCAATTTTGACAAAAATTGAGATAGAACCGTATAATTCGTAATGTCACGAATGGACAATGTTAGTTGAACTATCGACCAAAGCTTCAAGTTTGACTTAAAATCCCCAAAAGACATCTTAGACTAGATATGTGCAATATGAAGTTTATTCCAGATGTGTGTGATGTAGGTAAACCAGCTCCTTACCTTACCTTGTGATTTTGTGCTTTTTCTAAAATGTGTTTTTTTTCCCCCTTTCCTAACACCAGGGGAGCCACCCCTCCTAAATTTCGTTGTTTGGTACCTGTACTGTAGCAATGACAAATAAAGTCCATTCCATTCCATGTACGTGTTTTACTGTTTCACGTTTTATAAAGAGAGACTGGGCCGGTTTCACAGACAAAAGGCTCAAGACTAATCCTAGACTAAAAAGCATCTTCAACAGAGCTTTTACATTGAAAGTGTGATTCAGTCCAGGACTAGGCTTAAGCCTTGTTTGCGAAACCGGCCTTATATGTGAGGAAGGGTTTATACGGATACTTTCTAATATCCAGTACTAAGACAAAACTATCATTTTGATAAAAAGTTCTACAAAGTCTTTAATCATTGTTCTTAGCTAAATAATGTGTACTGTTGAAAGGCATGTATGTGAAGTTCTACATGCAGTCTTAAAAAAAAGTGATTCAAGTGTAAAGCTGTTGCGTTAATGAAAATAAATTGCTTTTACCAAATAGGATTCATCATTCTCATTCTCATCAAAAACAAAGTAGTCTTGTTCACGTACAATAACTTCATTTATTGTTTACAGTAATATTTCTGAAATCTCTCTTCTCCAACAAAGTCAAATAGGTAGGTTATGAATGGAATGCATTTTACCAAATGTTTCTTGTAGTAAAATCGCACAGTACATCATGTATCATGTTTACATCTTTTGTACAAACAGTTCTCTCTTTTTAATAGAATCACTTCTTAGGAATTAAGTTATTTTCCAGAACATTGTAAAGCACATCTTCCCTTAGGGTACTGGCAGGCAAATAGTCAGTACTTTAGAAACATAATCCTGCAGGACTTCTTCAATTCTCCAAGAACAGCAATAACAACCCCGGGCAGCAGTCTCTGACATTAACCTCTGGCGTTTAAGCGTTATTCCATGATGCTGCAATCACTATGCCATGGTACTAATACCGTCTGCAACCCAGGTACAATATCACATAACAGTGTGTAGTGAAATGTAATTAGCTGTCATTTTGAATGGGTAGACCAATTAGTTTGGCGTATATAGGCCACCGTAGATGTTGAAGTAAGGTCACACTAATCCTTTCTGAAATGACATTTAGCTGACATTTCATTTTTGAAGTTCATAGAAAAGTGTCCAAAAATGTATTTGGGGTTGCTGAGCAACCTTCGGTTAAGTTCAAACCTTAAAGGGTTGTAAGACATCAAAGAAAAACACAATATCACCAAGAAAAAGTACATGACAATTTCACCAAAAACCCAGTTTGTGCTCAGATTCAATTCAATCTGTCAAATACAATTCAGATCTGTGAAATACAATTCAATTTGTCAAATACAATTCAATTTCTGATGGCACTAAAATAGCTCGATACACTTGCTCCATATTCCAGAAGTGTTGCTGAGTAGATTGGTACTAAAGTTTAGCCATGATGAAGGCTAGTGTTGTTCCGATACCGATACTAGTATCGGCATGGCCACCGATACGCACAAAAATGCTGGTATCGGTATCGGCGAGTACTAACAAAAAAAAAATCCGATTTTTTTTTTTTTTTTTTTTTTTTAAGTACTAAAGTTATTTTGTTTGTAAATGTTCACTTGCTGTTGCACTACTACTACGACTGTTTTATATCTTAAATGGATATTGCACTGATTGGCATCTGTGAGAGCCACATTTCAGGTTTTATAAGGGGTTGATTTTCTTGTCACCATACCAGGTAGACAATAAAAAAAAGTTCTATAGCATTCACTCTCTGTTGGTATTTTTTCCTGTTTTACAAAGGTTTTGAGCAGTGCCAGACTAAGTGTTAGCAATAATTTTACATCGAGGTGAGTATGCGGCTCAAAAAACATGTTTTTTTGTTTTGTTTTTTCAAACGCCGTGGTATCGGATCGGTACTCGGTATCGGCAAGTACTGCACGGTCAGGTATCGGTATCGGGATCAAAAAATGGGATCGGAACAACACTAATGAAGGCACAATATTTGTATACAGTCCATTATATGTGTCCTATATAAAATGACAAGTAATAGACGAATATGTCAATTAAAAAAATTACTTTTTAAAAATTACTTTTTAGCATTTTGCATTTATTTGAAGAGTTGAGTAGGCTGAACAGTTACCGGAGCTTGTAGTGCTTATTTGATTCATTTCAAGGATTTGACAGTATTACTTCAAAACAGTCTATTGCCCAAAAGGTGCGGTCTGAGGCGCGCTCTCCTCTTTGCACCCTATTATTCCGTTTTTAATTATAACAAACTATCACTAACTGCACCATCACAAGTTAAATAAAGGACAATCGCGTCACCTCGAAGCTCCTAACAATCTCTAACAAGACAACAATGCACCTACGTTTTGTCAAAATTGGTACCATACCAATCAGAGTAGGCTAATTGTAATTTGTAGCCCATTCCGCATTTGTATGGCAAGACGCGTCAATCAGCTAAGTTTCATTAACATGTTATTTGTCCCAGTGGTATCAGAGATAAATGTATGTGACATACGAACGGACAAGTTCAACTCAGTAAATGCACTCCCACTAAGCCCAGGTTTGAGTCGTTGTTATTCCAGGTTTACGCTGTGCGCAATAGCTTGGGGGTTACGAGGTTAATGTAGAGAAGTTGTTCAATTCATCATGTATAATGTACACCTGTTGTTGTTCCCTACGGTTACACCCACGTTGCAGGCCACTTCGAAATTAACATATTTATTTACTGATATGCATTGGACTCTCCCTTAAATGGCTGAATACACTGTGTAGTGCCCTGCGAGGGGTATAACCATAATATAGGCCTATTCTAATTGCAGGATTGGAACACAGCCATAACCTTTCACTCGTCTCGTTCACAAAGCCCAAAGTGAAGTGTGACCCAGTCCCATCGGTCTGTGTTCTCTGAGCTCCAACAGTGGATCTCCGCCCACCTTCTTCCGGTCGATGCAAATGTTTGTCAGTGAAGATTTCATCCAAATAAAAGCGCACACGTTAAACTTGTTTAAGCATTTAGAAATACCAAATAAATGGATAAAGCAACGACACATTATAATTGGTTGGGTTTGTTTTGGACAAATCATGCCCCTCAGCTCAAGAGACCGGTCACGTGTCTTTGTGATGTCATACTGTATTATAATATTCTTTTTAAAATTATCTTTATTACATTCTATTAATGTTTTATTCATATTTGATCAGTTCTCTTTTACCCTTCTAATTCCTACTTAGTTCTACTACTGGTGGCTCAGGCTCTCTGGACTCTGATGGAGAGGATACAGTATTATGCAAGTATCACATACATACAGTTACTGCACATACACACTTAGTGTGTGTCCTTGTATTAACAATAATAATACCTCTCAAATTAGGCCTGATGAACGGCTTCAGCTGGGCAACGTTCACACCCTGCTTTAGCTGAGGCCCTTTGGTGCTGGACAGCATCACCACACCCTTGGGTGAGATGGAGGATATGATGTGCGGCCCAAACCAATTGGCCTCCAGTCGCCCTCCTTTCCGTCCCTCCTTCCGTTTGTTTGCCCGTAGGACCTCATCCCCAACTTTGAAGTCAAAGGATTTGACCCCCTTTTGTTTCTGGGCCTCGTAGGTCTTTTTCTGCCCTGCCTGGGCAATTTGGATGTTTTGGTAAATCTGAAAAATTGTTATCATTTAATTAATTTTCCCTTGAAACATATTCATATTTTATAGCATATATTGCCATTGTATGCATATTTGTTATTATTAGATATTATTTTGCATAAATTGCCATGTTTACATCACCTTTGCATGTAGATCTGTAACTTCGACAGTCTTCGCCTGTACATCCTCCTCTGGCAAATCAACCACAACCACAGCTGAGTCGTCACCCTCCTCAGTCTGTGTTGTGTTGATGACACCTGGGCTGCGAGGGTGCCGTCCGAACAGTGCCATGTACGGGGTGTACCTGGTTGATCGCTGTAAAACAAAACAAAAGTACAATCAATAGCATTTCACCATCTTTCTATATTGTTTAAATTGTTTTTTGTTTCTTTCTATGTTTGTTTGAATTGTTTACATATGCAGTTGTTACACAATAGTAGGCTACCTGCTTAGAGGTGTTGATGCTCATTATGATGCCCCTCAAATGGCCATCCCAGTCGTTCTGTCCCTCCCCACAGTACTTGGCAAGCGCAGTCTTCACGTTGCGGTTTGTGCGCTCGTCCTGTCCATTGGCCTGGGGGTGGTAGGATGACGTGATGCAGTGTTTGACACCCAGAGCCTCAAAAACACCACGGTTGACCTGCAGATGCATTAGTGTATGCAATTAAATTAGATTAAATTACAATTATCAAATGTCACACATCACATACACTGTGTCTTATATACATAACTGTACCTCATTCACAAATTCCCGTCCTTGGTCGGTAATGATCCTCTCTACCAGTCCAAAGTCAAGAAGAATGTTAACTATCTTCCTGGACACCTCATTGGCTGTTTTGGTGTAGAGGGTTTTTGCCACAGCCCACTTGGTGAAGAGGTCGGTTGCAGTCAGAATGTATCTGCAATGAAAAATGCAGATTGTTCTCCATTAGCTACAGCATTGCAGCAGCTCCACCAAAAACTTGCTTCATAACTTTTATTGACTTATCCAATACATGATGTCAGCTTATCTCACTAGCTTTAACCAAAAGGGGTTACACATACTTCTGCCCAACATTCAGTAGCTACCTTTTGCCCTTTGCAGTGGTGGGAAGTGGACCAATGAGATCAATCCCCAGGACACTCCATGCCTCTTTCACTTGGATGGGATGGAGTACAGGTGCAACTGTCTTTATTGTCTCATGATGTTGACAGCAGGGGCACTCATCAACCTTTAAAACAGTGACATTTTAGAGGAAATTATCTAGAGTCAGAGAATTCTTGATGTGGTTGAGGCGTCATGTTGGTGGTGGTGGTGGTCAGCTGCTGGGCTTAGTGCCTTAGGTGCAGAACCGCTGTGGTTGAGGGGCTGCGGCCTGTATGATGGTCTGGGTGTTCCAGTGCAGAATCAGATTGTGGTCAGTATGAGAATTACACAAGAGTTGGAGATCTTTGAGTAAAAGATAATTGCTAATGATAGTTTTGTCTTAGTACTGGATATTAGAAAGTATCCGTATAAACCCTTCCTCACATAAGGCCGGTTTCGCAAACAAGGCTTAAGCCTAGTCCTGGACTGAATCACACTTTCAATGTAAAAGCTCTGTTGAAGATGCTTTTTAGTCTAGGATTAGTCTTGAGCCTTTTGTCTGTGAAACCGGCCCAGTCTCTCTTTATAAAACGTGAAACAGTAAAACACGTACATCACACACATCGGGAATAAACTTCATATTGCACATATCTAGTCTAAGATGTCTTTTTGGGATTTTAAGTCAAACTTGAAGCTTTGGTCGATAGTTCAACTAACATTGTCCATTCGTGACATTACGAATTATACGGTTCTATCTCCATTTTTGTCAAAATTGAGTTTTTTACATAATCTGATCCATTAGGTGTTTATTAATGCCTGTGTGGTGTTATTTTTAAAAATGTTGACATTTTTGAGTTAGTAATTAATCAAATACAAAGGTTCCATCTCACAAAACATACAAACTTTGACGCTCAATATCTCTGAACTACCCTAAACGGAGATAGAACCGTATCATTCTAAACTCACGCAATGGACTGGATGAACACTACTTTCTTGGTAACAGGTCAGACTAAGCTTCAATCGGTCTGTCTGGAGCGAACATCTACCAGTGAACAACAGACCCACATCTCGAGGATCCTCACACACTCACTCAGAGGATGTTTATCACCAACGGCAGGTCTTGGTATTTGATGAGGTAGTACGGGTAGCACTGGCACCTATCGAACACTACGAAGACGGAGGGGTCGGGCAGGTGATCCACGCAGGAGTCGTACAGGTCGTAATCCTTCTTGGGGTGGAGGGGGGGAGGGCGGAGGTACCTGGTCTTCCCCACGCTCCCCTTTCCCACCAGCACCTTGGCCAGGAACATGTGTCTGACTTTGCTGACATCTGACACCATGGCGTAGCTGTTGGAGTAGGAGATTGGGCCATTCTCTTCCCTGCGAGTGTCATGACTCACTCTATATAATCTGTCCCTAACCAACGTAAAATATGGGGGAGCGAGCGCCGCGTCTGGCCGTACCCGTATACCATCAATTACCATCACTTGGTCGTCCTCTGCCCCTGCCTCCTCCTGCCCCTCGTCAGCGTCGGCCGCCCCCGCATCAGCGCAGAGCACGGCGCCCGCCCCACGCGTCCCTGCCCGTCGTGCATGCACCCCTGTCGTCCCCGCTACTGCCCGTGGGAATCCCGCCCAGTCTAGACCCAAGATTAGGGGGTGCATGAGGCTCGGACTAACCGCCGCCTTGACTCTATATTTTCTCCCATTATATTTAATCTCGATGGGGACCACCGGGTATACGTGAACATCCCCATGCACACACAGTATTGACACCCTCGATGCCCCCACCAATGCCCCTGGTCGCACCAGGCGCTGATGGATCATAGACTGTAGGCAGCCCGAATCCAGCAGCGCCTCGTGCGTACCCCGCTGCATCCTTACCCGGATGCGGTACACCTCGCTCGGGTCCGGGGGAGGGGTGACCTAGTCGGCGGTGGGGACAGCCCGGCCGACCTCCATAGCTGGGCAGTCCCGGCGGAGGTGGCCAGGCTGGCCGCACCGCCAGCACCCCTCCTCTGCCGCCTGTGGGGCTCTCTGTGGGGTGAAGGCCGCGCCCCCCTGCGTTGCCTCCGGCCACCCGCCCCGCGGCGGGGAGCTGGGACCGGGACCGCGGCGGGTCCCGCCACCCCCGCGTCTGGAGAGGGCAGGTGGTTCTCGGCCAGCCCGATGGCGGTGGTGAGGTTGGCGGGCCGGTGGTAGGCTACCCAGGCAGCGGTCCGCGCCGGTAGGCCCCCCACGAACCTCTCCAGGGCGACTTGCTCCACCACCTCCGCCGCCGATCTCTCCTCGGGCTGCAGCCACCGCCGCGCCATGTCCATCACCTGCTGGCCATACAGGAACGGCCTCCCGCCGGCCTCCAGGGTCAGGGCACGGAGCCGGCGCTGGTGCTCTTCCGGGCTCAGCCCGAGCCGGTCCCGGATGGCCCTGACCACTGTCGGGTAGTCGGCCTGGCTGGCCGCCGGGAGACCCGCCAGCGCGAGCTGCGCCTCCCCGATCAGCAGGGGCCGGAGCTGGTGGGCCCACTCGTCCTCTGGCCACCGTTGTCTCCGGGCCACCTGCTCGAACGTCTTAATGTATGCCTCCGGGTCGTCCCCCTCCGTCATCCGCAACATCCGGACTCGGGTCCCACCTGCCACGGCGTAGTCCCCGTACCCCTCCCGGTCGCGGATGATGGCCCGGAGGTCCGCCCGGTCCTCGGCCTGGGCGCGGGCCATGTCCATCAGGGCGTCGTGGCTGGCCCGCGCCATCGCCGCCTGCTGCTCTTGCAGCTGTGCCAGGTGGGCGAGTACGTGTCCCAGGGGTGACTCCATGCCCCCGCCTGTCCGCTATTTGGGTGTCTGGGTCCGCCTCTCCTCTGTGCCTCACGTCGGGCGCCACTGTAACAGGTTCGGGCACAGAGGGAGACAGACAATAGGATTTGGCAGTTTAAGGAATGGGTTTTATTTGTGCAGCTGGTCTGGAGTCCGGTTTGGCTGAGCCTCGCTCAGGCGAGAACGTCCCCGCTCGCTTCCTGCCCGACCCTTCCGGTCGCGGCTCTCCTGTAGCGCTCTCCGACGTCTCTCTGCAACCGACTCTCCGCTGCTTCTCCCCGCTTCCTCCGTTCTCCGCTTACTGCGTCCTACTCTGGGTCCCGGGGGAGAACAAAGCAACACATTAAGAGCGCGCGTTGATGAGGACCCAATTGGCATAAGCCGGTGCCAATTGCGCCCCCATCCCTTCACCAACTGTCCTGTGGCTCCCTCTGCAGGTCGGAACGCGTCATGTTCCCCACAAATACATTGATACGGATATTTACAGAGAACATGTCACTTTACAGGTTGTCAATATTAGTTTGTGTGTTTAGAACACATTACCTTGGCTGTAGCCTATCAATGCCCGCAACCAGACGGCTCTAAACGTGCCTTGAGCCAGGGAACAATAATGAACTCCCTCACAGGAGTAGACAGCTCAATAGCGGGGATATCTGCAATGCATGGATGTATATCAAACAAACATTAGCCTACTAAACCATGTGCACACTGCCGACTGGGAAACCAAGGGAGACGCTGCATACCTGTAGTCAGAATGTAGCCGTGTGTAATCAGTAGGAGTGGCCACAGCTGGTAAAAGTATAAAAGGCTCTTTAAAAACAGCAGGGTCCGATGGGATAGGATAGTACGATAAACTCTTGACCGGGGCTCCGCCCAGGGTTGACTCCAGACTGTACCCCGTCGCCTATGGGGAGGTCCGGCGCATCCTCACGACCCAGCGTGGCTCCAATTACTTAGCTGAGGACAGAAAAGAGTGACTCAGCAGGTTGCACGAGTGACAGGCAACCACACAGTCCACAGTCCATCAACTGGCTCTCAGCTATGCTAGACAGTAGGGTTGGCCCTCAACCTCCAAAGTAAGCAAACAAAAAGTCACTTAACTTTGGGAAGGGCGCTGGCTGCACCCTCCCAAGTTTCCCAACAGGCCTCTGGAATCACAACCCCCAGTGGTCAGACACGGACAGCTCCGTTGGTGGCCAGTCGTCCCTCTGCTCGGGACCACAGCTCGGCGCCTGCACTGCAAAAAGTCTGCTCCCAAAAACAAGAAAAAAAGCAATAAAAATAGGGGAAATATTACTTAGAATAAGCAAAATGATCTGCCAACAGAACAGGACAATTTCACTTGCCAAGATTGTCTTAAAACAAGTAAGAGATATCTTAAAACTGGTGCAGTCACAGAAAACAAGCTTATTGCCTTGAATTAAGATATTTCATCTTACTTAGATTTACTTTTTACATTGTGGCATGTATCAGGTGTTCTCTCGTTCCAACGTCGCAGGTCCCTCTGGTACTCGGCAGGTTTTCGTCTGGTGGTCGTCTAGTTGTCGCTCTCTGTCTTGTTGTCGCTCTCTGTCTTGTTGTCGCTCTCTGTCTCGTTGTACTCCCTCGTCGTAACCCTCGTTCCCAAACCACTCTCCCCTCCTACTGTTTGCTGGTGCCTTAAATAGAGAGCAAAGGGGAACAGTGTCACTCCCAGTCCCCAATCACTGCTAACCAGCAGTGTGTGTATAGTTGAGGAGTAGGAACAACAGAAATGGTGCGCTTCTACCGCCAGGAGGGAAACAGAACACAAATAAAAAGGTTCTGTGTGAAGAGACAGCAACAAACAATGACAGGTTCTTTTCTTTGTTACCCCGTGACATCATTGCTGTTTGCACTTTATCGCAAGTGCTCTTTCAACATTGTCTCTATGGTCTTTCAGCTTCCTTTTCTGTTCTTTGCTCAAATTTTCGACCATATAATGGTCAGACAGCTGCTTCTCACTGTTGAGACAAAATGTTATAAAGAAGTGATTAATAAATCATTTATAAATAATAAATAATTAATACAGAAACTCACATTCATCAGTGGTTGCAAACTGTCATGGAAATTGTATTAGCACTCTCCTCATGTTTCCAGCTTACCTCAAGTCATACTGTGGTCCACATGTATACATTTCCATGGCTTTCTCATTGGAAACAGTTTACAGCTGCAATGGCGTGGACTGTTGCCTGTGTCATGCAGTGATTAAAGCCACACGTTTACCAGTTATAGTCAAATGTAGACATCTAAGAAGGTTGTGCCATGTTGCAGGTGACAACTAAGCAAGACCTGATATGAGCAAATGGCATTATAAGATCCTACTGGATATTGACCATGAGTTAAAGTGTGACATATGTTATAATATGAAATATGTAGTCTATAAATAAATAAAAAGTGTCAGTGAATTGTCACCTCTGGCAGAAGCACATCAATGACGAATGCCACCGGATCAGCCAATGTTGTCTGTGTTTTTTTTTTACCACTCCTGAGAGGAAGTTAACTAGTCTGTCCATTTGGTCATCATCGTCAAAGAAGATGACGCCTGTGGCCTTCTTTTTTGCCCAAAGAGACTTGACTTATCCTGCCATGATTGCCTGCAAATATATAGTTTGTTGGGAGGATGTTCTATGTAAATGTACAATCACTACACAAATATAAAACATTTCACTTTCATTATTTATATTATGCTTAAATGTGTCACTTTACTTAGACATTTCAGTTGCAAACTCACTTCAAGATGTTGCAGTAAGCCTTTGCTGAGTGATGAAATCCACTAACAAGTCATTGGTCACTCTTCGTTGGTGTTGGGCTTGTTGAGCCCTTTCCTAAAATGTAATAACACAGTGCTTAACCATGTTACAATGAAAAGGTGCAGTTAAGTACTGAATGAGTCACTTTCTTTCCTTGATCATTTGCGCTCCTTACTTACCTCAAGTGTCTTGATAGAAAGTGTGGTTTCACTATCCAGGCTTTTGACATCTTTGTCCATGGTAACATCACTTTCCTAAATGGATACACACATAAGCATGACTATGTGTACAGCTGTGAATGGTGGATAGTATGTTTGTATGCAATAAACTTCATTCACACTAACCAATTATTTAGGAGGAAAGCTGTAAGGCCTCTTGAAGTACGCGTGGTCCTCGTCAGTGTCCAGTGGCATCTGTACAGAGTCCACTATTATTGCCAGTATGTTTTACATGAAAGGGTTAACTACTTCAAAAAGAGATCCAGGCTGGATTCAGAATGACACAGTACCACTAAACATATTGCATGTGCCATAAAGTTGCATGGAGTATGTGTTTTAGGAGCAGTAGCCCATTCAGAAACAGGCACACGGTCATAGATACTTAGCGAGAGATGCACTGACCATGGTGTTGCTTGCATGCCTCCTTTTAAGATTTGAATAGGTCCTGAATACAGGTGGGACACTGTCGTGAAGAGTCGCTCTGCCTTCCTCACTAAAGTGAGCAAACTTCCTTCCAAATCTGAAATTAACACACATTCTCTTCACCGGAAGGTTGAATTGTAGGGCCAGGTGTTACCCCAAAGTCCTCTTGATAATAAATGTACAAATACAATTATTATTTTTGTAGCACTGCAGCATACCCTTCCAGCCCAAGGTTTTCCACCAGGACAATACACCACC
The DNA here is from genome assembly GCF_963989245.1 of Nansenia antarctica. Classification (NCBI taxonomy): domain Eukaryota; kingdom Metazoa; phylum Chordata; class Actinopteri; order Argentiniformes; family Microstomatidae; genus Nansenia; species Nansenia antarctica. The sequence continues at coordinate 12,443,900 of NC_137684.1, read as the reverse complement.
ACCTTCTCAGGAGAGACATGTCATCCTAAAGAAAGAGCAGTTACTCAATTTGCATTCAAAGTCTTATAGCATATTGATATAATGGGTTCTTGTTTTCTTAATACTTACAATGCTGAAGTCAAAGGTAGCCTCCATGGCGAAATACCAGGCATACTGTAATGAGAAAAGACACAAAGACAAGATTACCATGTGACAGCTTATAACTCAGTGAGAAGGTAGTCACACACATCCAATGAAATGTACATGGCTGATAACTCCATAGGAAAGTGATATGAGAGGTCTGCACACATGAATGTTCCTTAATACCTTTTATTGCACACCTTTTTATTTGCAAATGCACAAACAGAATGTTGGTCAGGTCTAAGTGGTAGTCAGTCATTGTTACATACATTTACACCTTTTTTGATGGTTTTAAGGAACAATCAAGTGTGCCATATCACTTGGTGGCATTACCATAACTCACCATTATCATGAAGACACCACAGTCATTGCCACTGGTCTGCCTCGGAAGCCCCTGTACGAAGAAAAGTTACAGTTAGAGAATAGTAGGTAATTATGACTATAGCTATAATATGATAGTAACATTCAAACAATACCTCCAAATCCAGACCAGTCTTCTCTGTCCAGGATCCCGCAACAATTTTCTCAGCAACACCCCTGGGCAACCAAGAATAAAACTAAGTCAAACAAAGAAGTACACACCTCCTACAGGAGAGAAAAAAGGAACAACATTCGTACCACTGCTGCTTCAGAACCACTTCACACCATGCAAGTCGGTCGATCATGCTTATTTGCAAAAGTTCAATGAGGAGGATTTCTCTGTGTCTCTCTTTCCTTGTGTTGGAAATGTGTCTATTTAAGTCCACTCCAGCTTTCGGGAAGCCAATCCTTTCTGAATGTTGGACAAACAATCAGTACATAATGCATGCATTGCCACAATGCCTCCTGATTGAACACACGTCTTTAGAAATGGCAGTAACATTAGACAGGTCAGGGGACCGCCAGGACACACATCATAGGCAGGTCAGGGGACCGCCAGGACAAACATCATAGGCAGGTCAGGGGACCGCCAGGACAAACATCATAGGCAGGTCAGGGGACCGCCAGGACAAAGTTCATAGGCAGGTCAGGGGACCGCCAGGACACACATCATAGGCAGGTCAGGGGACCGCCAGGACACACATCATAGGCAGGTCAGGGGACCGCCAGGACAAAGTTCATAGGCAGGTCAGGGGACCTTTAGGACACACATCATAGGCAGGTCAGGGGACCGCCAGGACAAACATCATAGGCAGGTCAGGGGACCGCCAGGACAAAGTTCATAGGCAGGTCAGGGGACCGCCAGGCAGGTCAGGGGAACGTGACTGCCAGAGCAAAAAATATTTGGGGCAACCTTAATAGTGTTCTGTAGGCTTAAGAGGTGAATCCCCTTGGAGTTTTGAAATACTGCGAATCTAGAAAGAAATGTTCTTTCTGGTGTGGCCTCATTACCTACAGGGAATAACGCATTCTGGACAATAAGCAAAAAGGGCAATTTGGGGGTAATACAATAGACACAAACTCACAAGCAAATGGCATATGAAGGTTAAAGCTGAGAAATGCTCAACTACATTGTATGTCTTTATAATCTACTACTGTGGATGTCATATGTTGCATATAAAGTTATGCTCTGTATATATATATGGGTATAGTACACTTACACACAGGACAAATTGGCCTGGAACCCACAGTGGAAGGATAAGGGCATCCTTCTGATCAGCATGTTCCTGTTCAAAACCATGTACTGCATTTATCATTTTTATCCAACACTTAAGGCAGTCAGCTAGAGTTCCAAAGGCTGCGGGTTCGAGACTTGATTTAATTTAACATCTTTTTTTACATTTAACCGAAGCCTTCATGCAAATTGATTTACAATATATATATATCTGTCTAAGTGAATCATCTATCCATCAGAAAGGATTCCATCAGAATCCATTACTCAGAAAGGCTTCAAACACCATTGTAATCGTGTCAGTTCTTGTAAATTAGCCTGCACCATCATTTTATAGCCTATATCAGGGGTCGGCAACAGGCAGCCCGTGGGCCATTGCTGGCCCATCACCAATAATATTTGGCCCAGCAGATTATTTTGAGAATCCACTTTTTTTCTTTTTTACAATTTCGGACCGACAGTCCCACATATAGCGCCTATAATGTCCGAATAGAGAATCGACCTCCACCTGAATAATGCTTATTGTACTTTTATCCATGTTGAGAGTGAATGACACAGGGACAGACAATCAGGCAGCGAAGCGCACTGACGCTGAACCCCTCATGGTGAATCATAAGTAGGTGGACAACATGCGGTGTGTGGTTTGAAAGAAATAACACAAGCTCAGTAAACCATTCAAACGTAATGTTTACGTATATGTGACTGCAACACACATATGAACAGTAACAAAGCAAATTCAGTTGAATTTTCTGAAAAACATTGACAACAAAATCGGCGCAAACAAAAAGCAGAATCTGCTTGATCTTGGAGGGCGAGGGGTGGTGGTGCATAGGCCTACTATACGCTCCTGAAACGACAGAGCAAACACGCTATTAGGGATAATAATTACAATGAGCCATTCATTCAAAATATACAAAATACAATTAGGTTATTAAATACAATAACGACAGGCTTGGTACTCACTTAATGTGAAAAGTGGCATCTCCCATCGTTTTTTGCCGATATCTTGCTTGATATCTGGTGATATGGACGTCACTTTAATCCGCAGGCAGTTCTCAAGGTTTTTATGCATCAATCGATTCCTCTCGTGCGTCTTTATCACATTCATCGAAAAGGACGACTCGCATGTATAGAAAGGGAACATTGTGAGCACGTAAAATGTGAGTCTCACAACGGCTTTGCATTGATGAAACCAGGTAGGATGAACGTATAGTTCACTGTCCATTCCTCTTTAAATGCCCTGTTTTCACCGTCAACTTTCCTCTTTAGACCTTTGAAGAGTGACATTATGTTTATCTTGCTAGCTAGCAGGTTAAATGTTTAGCTAACTTCACCAGACACGCAAACAACCAATCCAATAATAATGTGACCTTGTCTGGGAGGAGGGGGGAATAAATATCAGAACAAAAGTATGTTAAATAATCATTAGAATAAGTTAGGCTGCGCTACATCGTCAGTCCACACATTTATTATTCAAAAATATGGAAAAGGGTGAAACTACGTTTCAACGTTGTTGAGAATCATAACACAAACTCGCTAGTCAAGCCAAAATACTGCAACGTAATGGATTGGACTGCTACCTGGTTAACTATAACACTACTTTACATTGTTAGCAGGCTCACAAAACAAGCTGTGTTAGTTGACTAGCGATGTGTACATTTTTCGAAAGAAAAGTCAAAGCATTAGAACGTCACATTTTTTAACAATCAATTACTTAACTTAGCCTTTGATTATGTTCGGGCCCGCCATCTAGTGGCTCAATTTTTTGGGGGCCCGAGGCCAAACTTAGTTGCCGACCCCTGGCCTATATACTTGTTTAGATGAGATTTTAGATTAGATTCAGACAACGAAATGCAATAAAAAGTGTGTCTGGAGGGATTTGAACCACCGTCTTAAAATGACGAATAAATACCATGGCAGCGGTCAATACCACTAGGCCATCGTGACGATATGACGGTTTGTAGCCTGCTGCTGATATCACCACAGTAGTAAATATTATTTTATTAAAATATGAACATATAACAATAACTGGGGCTAGTATGACCTACGCATTTAATCGGTGAGCAATTTCTTGCCAAACCATTTCCCTCGCCTTGTTAATTGCGGCAGTATTACACTATTTTACATCTTATTTTTCGTCTTCATAAAGATCAATCTTCATTTCGACAGTTCGACTCTTCGGGGCTCTTTATGCCTGCGTGCACACGCCCATATCAAGGATTTCTAAGCCGGTGTTCTATGAACACTCATGACACAAGCCTGATCCTCGTTCGAGGAATCACCTGAGGCTTGAATTCCAATCTCGAGTTGCCTGATCGCGGCATTTATTTTTATCGCCGATATACTAATCAACGTTCGTGGAATACCCCCCTGGCCGATAGCTAATAATGCAATAATAAAGAGCAAGACTTGCATGAACCTTACACACACACACACACACACATATACAGTGGGGGAAATAAGTATTTGATCCCCTGCTGATTTTGTACGTTTGCACACTTACAAAGAAATGAACAATCTGAACGAATGAATGAATGAATGAATGAATGAATGAATGAATGAATGAATGAATGAATGGTCTTTATTGTCATTGATATAGTACAGGTACCAAACAACGACATTTGGGAGGGGGGGCTCCCCTGGTGCTAGGAAAGCACCAAATGGTGCAAGCCAGGTCATATCACTATCAAAGAGCAAGTCTGCACTCCAGACATAGAACTGTTGGCGCTAGGTTTGAGGCCAGATCTCTGTCCGAGAGAGTTTTCACATGTTGTGGCTGTGACTAGTTACATTCCACCAAGCGCGAACCCGGCGCGCGCAAATGACGTCATCCATTCCTGTATCGCGGGGATACAGACCGCTCACCCAAACGCATTTATCATTGTGAATGGGGACTTCAACCATGTAAATATGGAAAAGACATTGACGGATTTTACCCAGTATGTCACATGTAAAACAAGGGAGAACAAAATACTAGACAAACTATATGCCAATGTGAAGGGAGCCTACACATCCACTGCCCTCCCGCCACTAGGGGCATCCGATCACAATATGGTCTGGATGGAACCAACATACACCCCTATCATAAAAAGGCTGCCTATCACCACCAGGACTGTCCAGCAATGGTCAGAAGACGTGGAGGAGGAGCTGAGGGCGTGTTTTGAAACAACCGACTGGGGGATGTTCCAGAGAGTCCACGGGGAGGACATAGATGGTCTGCTAGACTGTGTCACAGACTATATCAAGTTCTGCGAGGAGAGCATCGTCCCCATTAAAAAGGTACGGTGCTTTCCTAACAACAAGCCGTGGATAAATGGGAACATCAAGAACCTTCTGAAAAGGAAGAGGAGGCTGTTTAAGGCAGGGGACACTGAGGGAGCCAGGGCCACTCAGAAGGAGGTGAAGGAGCTGAGAGCAGCCAAAGAGGAATACAGGAGGAAATTGGAGGGCGGGCTAGAGGCCCACAGCTCCAAGGAGGTGTGGAAGGGCTTCAAGAAGATCACGGGCCACAAGCAGCCACATCCTGTGGTGGAGGGGACCCGAGAGCAGGCAGATGACCTGAACTGCTTCTTTAACAGGTTTGACCAACCATCCCCCTGCCACCCCCCACAGCCCCCGACCCTGTCACAGCCCCCGACCCTGTCACAGCCCCCGACCCAGCCCCCGACCCTGTCACAGCCCCCGACCCAGCCCCCGACCCTGTCACAGCCCCCGACCCAGCCCCCGACCCTGTCACAGCCCCCGACCCAGCCCCCGACCCAGCCCCCGACCCAGCCCCCGACCCAGCCCCCGACCCTGTCACAGCCCCCGACCCAGCCCCCGACCCAGCCCCCGACCCTGTCACCCCCCCCATCCCCCTGTCACCCCCCACAGCCCCCGACCCTCTCCTCCCCTCTCCAATGTACCGCACCCCTGGCAACAGTAGCCCCCACTCCCCCTGACACCCCAGCAGCACCCCAACAGCAACTGCCTCCCCTTACCAACACCAGGAGCCAGGGAGCATGCTTCACACCTGGAGACACCGGTACTCACAGCTTTATAACATCTGAGCAGGTGAGAAGGCAGCTTTCCAGGGTGAATGTGAACAAGTCCAGAGGTCCAGACAACATCAACCCCAGGGTTCTGAAGGTGTGTGCTGGAGAGCTGGCGGACACATTCCAACATCTCTTCAGTCTATCTCTAAGACTGAGGAGGGTGCCACAGCTCTGGAAGACCTCTTGCATCGTCCCAGTGCCAAAGAAGGGACGGCCCAGCACCCCAAACGACTACAGACCTGTCGCCCTGACACCACAGGTCATGAAGATCCTGGAGAGGCTAGTGCTGCAACACCTTAAGCCCCAGGTGAAGGACTTCCTGGACCCCCGGCAGTTTGCATACCAGGAGAGCATGGGGGTGGAGGACGCCATCATTTACATGCTGCACAGGGCCTACACACACCTGGAGAGGCCACAGAGCATGGTGAGGACCATGTTCTTCGACTTCTCCAGTGCATTTAACACTATCAAGCCATCACTGCTGGCTGACAAACTAGCAGTGATGTGTGTGGAGGACTCCCTGACGGCTTGGATCCACAACTACCTCACAGACAGGCGTCAGTATGTGAGACTGCAGGGCTGTCAGTCTGAGGTGGTGGTGTGCAACACCGGTGCCCCCCAGGGAACTGTTCTGTCACCCTTTCTCTTCACCCTCTATACCTCCGACTTCCAGTTTAGCTCCGACCAGTGCCACCTGCAGAAGTTTTCGGATGACTCCTCTATCGTCGGTTACATCACAGACGACAGGGATGAGGAGTACAGGGCCCTGGTGGAGAGCTTCGTGCAGTGGTGCGACACCAACTACCTTTTGCTTAACACCAGCAAAACAAAGGAGTTGGTGGTGGATTTTAGGAGGAAGAGAAGGACCCCAGCCCCCATCACCATCAAGGGGGTGGAAGTCGAGAGGGTGGACTCCTACAGGTACCTGGGAGTACAAATTAATAACAAACTGGACTGGACTGACAACACCGAGGCTCTTCTCAGGAAAGGGCAGAGCAGACTGTTTTTCCTGAGAAGGCTGAGGTCTTTCGGTGTCTGCAACAAGCTGCTGCAAATGTTTTACCAGTCGGTGGTTGCCAGCGTTCTGTTCTTCGCCGTGGCCTGCTGGGGTGGAAACATCTGTGCCAGGGATGCTGCGAAGCTAAACAAACTGGTGAAGAAGGCCAGCTCTGTGGTGGGGACCGGGCTGGACAGCCTAGAGGTGGTGGCAGAACAGAGGATGGGGAAAAAACTGGCGGCCATGCTGGCCAATCCCTCCCACCCGATGTACTGCGAGCTGGCAGGGATGAGGAGCAAGTTCAGCCACAGATTTGTTCTCCCCCGTCAAAGTACAAAAAGATTTGGACAGTCCTTTATTCCAGCTGCACTCCGACTCTACAACCAGGCCCTGCAGGGTGGGGGAGACCTGGAGATGGAACTTTTGGAACTTTTTACTTATTGAGCCTGCACTGTTTTATGTTTTTTATTGAATGTTTTTCTGTTTTCTGTACTGAATGTTTTCTGCCCTAACTGAGCTGTTTGACAACAAAATTTCCCCATTGGGGACAATAAAGGTTTTCAATCAATCAATCAATCAAGAAAAAAAAAGAAAAATACTTACAAAGAAATGAACAATCTATCATTTTAATGGTAGGTTTACTATAACAGTGAAAGTCTGAATACCAACAAATCCCGAAAAAACACATTATATAAAAGTCGTTTCTTGTAGTTGGTCACCAGGTTTGTGCACATCTCAGGAGAGATGTTGGTCCACTCCTCTTTGCAGATCCGGAGGGGAGAGGGACGGAGGAGAGAGAGAGAGGGACGGAGGAGAGAGAGAGAGGGACGGAGGGGAGAGAGAGAGGGACGGAGGGGAGAGAGAGAGAATGTGTAGCCATTATTTAACTGCCCCCGACACACAATCCACTAACCTACCCGTGTGCATTTGTGTGTCTATGACTGAGTGTGTAGGGGAGTGTGTGCGTTTTTGTGTGTGTGTGTGTGTGTGTGTGTGTGTGTGTGAGAGAGAGAGTGTGAGAGTGTGAGAGAGAGAATGACAGTGTGGGATAACTGTGTGTTTTTGTGCGTGTGATACTTTGTTGGTCTGTGGTGAGCCTCATGTGAGGGAGAGAATGACAGTATGAGGAAGAGTGTGTTTGTTTTAGTGTGAGACTGTGTTGGTTTGTGTGTGTATATCTCTCGCACACTCTGCATAACAAACCAACTAACCATAACCTACCAATTAACAACCATAACATACCAACTAACACCATAACACCAATTAACAAAGCTGAGGTCAAGTTTCCTACTCTCGTGTGTCTCCACCTCCCTTCCTCTCTGGTGCATGCTTATTTGGTGCTCTGAAGCGTAGTCTGACTGTGGGGAGCATGGCGCGTTCTGGCCTGTAGAGGGAGCCAGACTTTTGGTGGAGAGGGTTGACGGTCTGATTACGGACAGGTGTCAGTGATCAGACTCGTTCTCTTTCATATGGGAACGCCCCCTGCGTGACCTCATCAGAAGCTGAATTACACTGCGCCAGCCCATTGGCTGGCCCAGGCGACGCTTGTGTCACGAGGGACGGGACCCTCCGCCTATATAAAGCGTCCGGTAGTAGGAGGAGGCAGAGACACGCGGACACTGAGAGAGGAAGAGAGAGAGGAAGAGAGAGAGGGAGAGAGGGAGAGAGAGGGAGAGAGAGAGAGAGAAAGAGAGAGAATAACTGTTATTATTTAGGAACCTCTTCAGCCCGTCAGTGGCGGGGCTGAATCTGTCAGGACAATACAAACTCTCAATGACTTTGTACACCGTTCCTCTGTGCCTAGAGACCTTTACACTGCCATTCTCCTCAATTGTCCGCCTATATAAGGCTTACACACGGCGTCTGTCGTCATTCAAAAACCTCTTCTCGCTTCTCCACTTCCCCCGGTAGTAGGAGGAGGCAGAGACACGAGGCAGAGGCAGAGACACGCGGCCACTGAGAGAGGAAGAGAGAGAGAGATAGAATAACTGTTATTATTTAGGAACCTCTTCAGCCCGTCAGTGGCGGGGCTGAATCTGTCAGGACAATACAAACTCATTGAGTACACCGTTCCTCTGTGCCTTTCTCCTCAGTTGCGTCTGTGCTCCATTTCATTACTGCAGCTGCAAGACTCGAAAAGGACAAAAATAATGAATGTTCAAAGCCCCTCGGCTGTCTACCTCCTACCTTCCTAGCTGACCACTCGCCCACAATAAACGTACCCCTGCAAGTTTTTTTTTCCCACATGGAGCTGTCTGCAAGGCACGCACACCTTTCAATCTAGTTTTGACTCCATAAGTGATCAGGCAGAATATTATAATTTGGCCTGACTCTAAAATATGACTTGCATTGTACTGGGTTACATGGTGTTATACAACACAGCTAGGTCTGTTTAATTATATCACTCTACTGCACAAATCAATCTAGCTACTGTGAAGCTTGCTATCAATTGGTAGCTAGTTAATAATGTGGCTGCATTTTCTAGACGGCAGTGTCCTCATAAAACTCATCTGCTACATTGCAAACATTTGCTTGCTAGCTAACATAGGACCACACTGTAGCTAGCTAGTCCTCTGCTTGCTAGCTAACCCACGCCGTAGCTAGCTAACACCACACTGTAGCTAGCTAGCCCAGCTTGCTAGCTAACACGTAGGCTTACTTGCGTTACGGCAAATGACACATTTCTCTCTATATAGCTATACCCTTTGAAAATACCTAACTTTGTAAAGTTACTGATTTTCATTCATCTTGTTGCGGTCATATTTTGTGCTTGGTTACACAGTTTACCTAACACTTAGTTTTGCATTTACAATTTAGAGTGTTAAACTATCAGCTTTAGAATCGTTTGGATACTGTCAAAACGTTAAAATAAAAGGCGCTCTACAAAGTTTTATTAAGTCCACCAAATATGCGAGCTTTAACAAGTTTGTTCACTAAACAGCGCATTGTCTCACCCAAAGCAGTTACATTTAAGAAACGTGACGATAAAGACACAAACTATTCACTGAAAATAAAAGAAAACGAACAAATCATTTGAGGATATATTTGCGACAGTGGTGAAAGTATATTCCTAGCATTGAATGTCCACTTTGATAAAAGTTAAACCAAACAATTCAACAATAGAGTACTTTTACTGCACAGCTGAGCCAGTGCGCCACACACGTCATCTCTACATCTCTTGCAACCTGCAACAGAAGCATAAAACATGTATTTTTTATATATTTGTCATTTTAATTACATATATATTAGCAGAAATAAAATGACAAAAATATATACAAATAAAAGATAAAATGCTTTGTACTCACCAAAACAACTGAATATTTGAACACAAAATCCATCCTCCTTTCTTTCCTCGAGACTTCAATTACTCTGTTGTACAGTTAATCTGTGCATTTCAGTTCCACCAATATGTCCTTTTCTATAGACATGGAGGCTAATGCTGAAAGCCAAGTCTGTCCAGTAGCATTTCTGGCATACATTTTAATTTGCTTTAAGGCTGAGAATGACCGCCTGATGGTCACTGCCACACATGCCAATGTTTTAAGCTGCCCCATGCTCTCACTCAGATGTTTCTGCTTCAGTGGGACTTCAGGGAGGAGATCAGTGGGACTTTCCCTTCAAAATCAGTCATGGCATTCATTACAGTTAGTTCTGTTTTTAGCCGGGACAGATCGAACAGTGTTCTGTGACTCTGTGTTAAGCTGGAGAAGGCTGTTTGAGGGAATTTCTTCCGGTAGGTCTGAAAGTGCTGGGGGTCGAGGAGGGAAAGAAACATGCATTTTTCGTGGTCTTGAAACCTATTCCGTATCTGGCAAATAATGATGTCCAGAATATTGCTGTAGAGTTGTTGGTAGTGTGCGCGACGGTCTCCTTGTGCTGTACGTGGGCCTCCGCGTGTGCTCGGACCACTTGAGATTTACATTTACATTTTTGGTCTGTCCACCATGGGGTTTAGAGCCTTCAGCCGCTCCGCCCCTCGCCTCTGGAACTCCCTCCCCCCCGACATCAGGAACATTGACTCTATCATCTCATTTAAAACTCACCTCAAAACCCACCTGTTTACGCAGGCGTATCCCTGTTGATTTGCTTTTCCCGTGCTGCTCTGCTGCTGGCTATGTTTTATACTGTATATTTCTATGTTTTTTGTGTTTTGAATTTTGTGGCTGTTTTTAGATTTGTTGTTGTACGGCGACCTTGAGTGCCGTGAAAGGCGCCATATAAATAAAATGTATTATTATTATTATTATTATTATTATTATTTAGCAGACGCCTTATTCCAAAGCGACCTACAGTCAATACATTTGAATACTAAGCATGTGAATCATCAGTCCACCATTCGTGGCAGGAAGAGTAATCTAGCTCAGGCCCGGGGCCATTGATAGAAGGAAAAACCTTCTTCAATCACCTTCTTCTAAAACTTTTTTTTTTATATATATACTGGAGGAACAGAGAAACAGTACAAGGGGGGCAATAGAAGTTCTTAGGGACACAGTAGAGGGGAAAGCGGGTGTCTTTCGGAGACGTAGTGCTGAGGGGCAGAAGATGTCTCAGGAGGAGCAGTTAAGGTGTAACCTGAAGAGATGGAGGTCTTCAGTCTACGACGGAAGATGGGTAGTGACTCTGCCGTTCTGACAGCCGTGGGGAGCTCATTCCACCAGCGGGGAGCCAGTGTTGTGAAGAGACGTGATCGGGCAGCACGACTGCTGTGCAGAGGTGGTGAGGCCAGTCGGCCAGCCGAGGTGGAGGAGCGGAGTGAGCGGGCTGGAGTTTGATGGGGTTACCATTTCCTTCACCATTTCCCTGTCTCCCTATTAGTGAGTGTTGATGGGTGTGAGTGCTGATGGGTCTCCCTGTATCTCTATTAGAGCAGTGTTTCATCAGTACAGGTACAAGCGTGTCCAGCCTAAGATGCCTTTTGTAATACAGGTTTTCATGCTGCATCAGAACTGTGCCTCTAATGTCACACCAACGATGCGTTCATAAAACTCCATGTTCAACAAACTTGGTCAAGCAAATGTTCATTTTATGCATTTCTTCTCCTTTGGCGCACTCACAGGGTATATACAGGAATCTTGAGGTTCATTTCAATACCTTTCAAATACTTTTTAAAGACCTTGACAATATTTTTCCAGACCTCACCGCCACTTCGAGCTGTAACCGTTTACATCAGTGACACCTTTAACTTAACAGTCTCAGTTTGCAATAGACTAGACCACGATCATACAACAGAATTTCCGGTTCATCTTTGTTTTTTAATAAAACTAATAAATTCACGAACTTTTACTAAAAGTTTTTAGGACTCAAACTCTTTGGACAGTCTAATTCAGAAAAATACCTACAAAATTCAAGACCTCATAAAATCTTGATAAGACGTTTTAATACTTAAGGGTCTTGATTTTCCCAAAATGTATATATCAACTTTTAATACTTTTCAAGACACCGGGGATACCCTGACTCAGCCCCATCCCATGCGTATTCTGAGTGCCACGTTGATTTCAATGAGTATGCGTTAGTATTTTGCGCACAACAGTGACTGAAGTTCAGCAGGGGGCATCAGCAGCACTGGGAGCTTCCTCCCTCCCTCCCTCTCTCCCTCCCTTCCCCCTCCCTCCCTTCCCCCTCCCTTCCCCCTCCCTCCCTTCCCCCCTCCCTCTCTCCCTCTTATCGATAGCAGTCACAGAGCAGCAAAAACACACCTCCACACAGTTTGTTATTTTTATTTAAATGTCTTTATTAGGATAAAACTTCAATTCAAGCACTTTCCATCTTTATTAGCGTGTTCTGTATACAACTCAAAAAAGTGTAAATAGTGACATAAGAACATGAGAGAGAGAGAGAGAGAGAGAGAGAGAGAGAGAGAGAGAGAGAGAGAGAGAGAGAGAGAGAGAGAGAGAGAGAGAGAGAGAGAGAGAGAGAGAGAGAGAGAGAGAGAGAGAGAGAGAGAGAGAGAGAGAGAGAGAGAGAGAGAGAGAGAGAGAGAGAGAGAGAGAGAGAGAGAGAGAGAGAGAGAGAGAGAGAGAGAGAGAGAGAGAGAGAGAGAGAGAGAGAGAGAGAGAGAGAGAGAGAGAGAGAGAGAGAGAGAGAGAGAACCAAATCTCTCGTGAACTTCTATCGCAGCACCATAATCTGTTCTGACAGGATGCATCACAGTGTGGTTCGGCAACCTGACTGCCCAGGACTGAAGACGCTTACAGAGGACAGTGAAGACTGCAGTCAAAATAATGAAAGACAGAACTGCCACAACTCAATAACATCTACAGCACCCACTGTATAAAGAAAGCTCATTATTAAAGACACCAGCCACCCTGCCTATGCACTATTCACACTCTTCCCATCCCCAAAACGCTATCTGTATCAACTCACACACCACCACCCGCCTCAGAAATAGTTTCTTCCCACAGGCAGTCAGGTTGCTGAACAGCTGAACCATGCGCACTGCACTTGGCACTTTACACCCTGCACTAAGACCTTGTACTGTATTGTTGTTTTGTGGACTATGTTGTTGTGTGTGATACTAGAGAGAGACAAGGCTGAAGAATGGCATTGTATTAATACATATCACAATAAACTTGAACTAGATAACTTATTAGCCACACGACCAGAGCCTGTGGAATTTGTTCTCGGTACAGCATATTAATCACTGCAAAAACAAGGAAGTGCCCAATAGACAACAGACAAACAAACAAAAAAAGTACCTTTCACACAAGAAATGCAGCTCAAAGTGCTTTACAACAGGGATAAAAACATAAAGTGAATATAAAAACATATACAAGCATAACATTTATATAACAGCAGGGGAACTAGATAAAACAGTAAAAAGAAGTAAAGATAAAATGGAATAAAAGAAGAGAAACAAATGTAAGAAATAAATAGATAAAACATTTAATAACAGTCACAAAAGTGAGGTTCTATCCCCTAAAACGAAATGAAGGTTCCACTGCCTTAATAAAATGCTGAAGGACTTTATACCACTGAGTCCCTTGCCTTGACAATATTTAAGACTTCACTTGGCTTTAAAATATTTAAGACTTCACTTGGCTTTAAAATATTTAAGACTTGGCTTTATTAACATATTTAAGACTTGATATTAAACCTCACAGGTTGGTGAGAAAATATAACATTTATCCTTTTAGTTTATTTCTTAAAAATGTAAACATACAACACCAGTGCCCCGTTTGCCAGGTAAATCACAGGTGCTGCTACTAGTGAGCTAAACGTCACCTGTAACGTATCCGTTTCCGCCTCCTACGACGTGGACGAGGGGTTGGATTTTAGGAGGCAACTTTATTAGCCAGATATCAAAAACATACAATTACATACATTTTTCAACAACATTACAACAACTCGGAATCGCGCCATATAACCAAACCGGTCATGCTGGATGATGTTGCAGGCAGCATAACGTTCGCCACTGCGTCTCCAGACTCCGTCACGTGTGCTCAGCCTGAACCCGCTCTCTTCTGCGAAGAGAACGGGCGCGAATGACGAACCTGCAAATCCTGGTGTTCTCCGGCAAATGCCAACCGAGCTGCACGACTGTCCCAGGGTCCCCACTGTTCTCCCTCTATGCCAAGTGTCCCGGCTCGGCAATCAACCCACATGGGTCCTCCAACCACAGCTTGGCAGGTGGCACTCAACTCTTCCTGACTAGACCGGCACCTCTCTCGCTCAATTTTGTCACAAAACTCGTTCACCCTTGTCAGACAGAATTGTACATCCAATGTTTGTTTCTGTAGTATTCCAAAGAGCACATCTGAATGCTTAAAAATCCCATTGAATGTTTCAATGTTCATTTTGACAATGTGTTGACACATAAGAAAACAAACTTTTTTCAGAAAAGATTGTGTCTGTCCTCGTATCAGCCCATACATCAGGAAATACTGTCCATAGTCATAAAAAAATCTATTTTCGCCATGGTTTTGGTATAAAATGTACTATAAACAGGGCTATGAATGATATATCATCAAACTCTTGTGTAGAAAGAAGCAGAATATGGATAGGAAGAAATGTGGAAAGTTTGGTCTGTTTTGGTGCAAGGAAAATGGGCAACTCATATCCTAGTGTGTGGACAAACACATAAAAACCAATTTTCGGGAAAACGCACTCAAAGTTTTGTATTGTAAAATATGAAACATTTTTATTTGAAACTGCTATTCACAAACACAAAACCTAATCAAACCTGTTAAACGTTCAGTTTCTTGATCCGCCATCTCAATGTGCAATATATTATCTTCGTCCATATACAAAGAAGAAACTATCACACTCACATGTTCATATTATTGGTTTATTTACCAAAATCTTCACAGCACCAGCAAACTCCTTAATACTGTGGTATTCATCAAAATGGCCGAATACAACATCCGCGCTAAAACGGATATTTATACCAAAAACGTCACGTGATATATATATATGCATAAACGTCACGTGTTACACATGTCACATGTACAGATAACAATATAACCTTTACAATAAATGTGTACAAGGCACTACAACACAAATATGTACACTCATCCTAACACATGAGAACACACATCCCAACACCCCCACTTGTTCTCATCATCTCAAGCCGAAAATTAGGATACCCATATTAGTTTCCCAAAAAAAAACTCTTGAATTTTCTGAACTTAAACTTAACTACTGGCTTTGTAAGTATATCTGCAGCCATGTCTTCAGATGGACAGTAAACAATATCTATTTTTCCTTCACTGAGTGCATCACGAATAAAGTGATATTTTACATCAATGTGTTTGGACCTCTGTCTGTTCACTGGGTTCTTACTTAGTGCGATGGCTCCCTGGTTGTCTTCATAAATCTTTGTACAACTGTAGACTCTATTATCCATGCCGTTTAATAGTTGAGTTAGATACATGCTTTCCTGAGTAGTGGTGGCTAGACTGACGTATTCAGCCTCACATGTCGAGAGTGCTACAGTGGGTTGTTTCTTTGACTTCCAAGATATGGCAGGGCCTTGTTTTGTCAGGCTAAAACAGTACCCTGTAGTACTACGTCTATCTTCCACAGAAGATGCCCAATCAGAATCACTATAAGCTATAAGACTTAAGTCTTCATCAGATTTCTTAAAGCACAACTCATAGTCACTTGTCCCTTTTAGGTATCTCAAAACATGTTTAGCAGCTACTAGGTTCTCTGCTTTTGGGTTTGCCAGTGTTTGTGATAGTTTACTAACTATCCAGCTAATATCTGGTCGGGTACAAGTCATAGCATAGATCAAACTGCCTATAATCTCCCGGTATTCTTTGGGATTAACTTTGCTGGTGTCGCTCTCCTCGTTTTGGTCACCTTCCACTTTTAGTTCACATGGTGTATATCTAGGTTTACAGTCTGACATTCCAAATCTATCAAGCATTTTTTGGATGTATGTTTTCTGATTCATTTTGATTTCCTCTCCCTTTTGCTCAAACTGAATGCCCAGGAAAGATGATATTTTTCCCAGATCCTTCATATTAAACTGGGCTTTCATGTTTTCTTTGAAACTGTTCAGAAGTTTGTTACTGCTAGCAGCAATTATTAAATCATCAACCCAGATGAGTACGATAATCGTCTCATCTTCTACCTCCTTTCTATATACACAGTGATCAGATAGATTTCTGGTAAAGTTGTCTTTCTAGATGATCATTTAGGAGTTTGTACCAGTTTCTTCCAGACTGTTTCAGACCGTAAAGTGATTTCTTTAATTTACATACTAATTTCTCCCCAGTCTGTGATATCTCTTCAAAACCCTCAGGTTGTTCTAGGAATATGTCCTCCTCTATAGGAGCATGTAAGTATGCTGTTTTGACGTCCATCTGATGGACAATGAGGTCATCTTGTACTGCGATCTGCATCAATGCCCGTACTGAAGTAAGGTTTGCTGTTGGGGCAAACGTCTCATGGTAGTCTATGCCTTCTGTTTGGTTGTAACCCTTAGCAACGTATCTAGCTTTATATATTTTCCCCCTTTCAGCATTTTCTTTAATGGCATAAACCCATCTTCCCCCCACTGTATTTCTGCCCCCAGGCAAAGAGGTAAGCTCAAAAGTGTCATTTTCTTTCAGTGAGTCGATTTCTTCATTCATCGCTCGTTCCCATCCGGGTGCCTCTGGTGACCTCAGGGCTTCTCTATAGGTTTGAGGGACTCCACATACCGCCCTGTAACAATAATCAATACTTGTATTGGTTACATCCTCATCTGTAAAGTCTGATGAGTAGTCGTTTAAGTATTGTGGGGCCCTCTTGTCTCTTTTTGGATAGCGATGCTTTTCACTATGACTAGGTTGTGAATCTGCATTGTTTTCATCATGTTCGTCTGTATCTGTATTTACAGTCTCATCACTCCCCTCTAGAACCTGACTCCCTGTGCTCTCTTCACCCTGTTGGAGTGGCACATGAGTGCTGTTCTCACTACCAGATGTTCTGCCATTATGTGTCTGGAGTTCTGTATCATCCTCATCAGTTTGAGTATGTTGTTCCGCACTGTTCTTTCTAATGAATTTTACTAGTCTGTGTTTTGATACCTTTCCTGTATGTGGTTTGTATACTAGGTATGCCGGGCTGTTTTTGCTGTACCCCACAAATATCCCTTTTTCACATCTGGG
This sequence comes from Nansenia antarctica, assembly GCF_963989245.1. Classification (NCBI taxonomy): domain Eukaryota; kingdom Metazoa; phylum Chordata; class Actinopteri; order Argentiniformes; family Microstomatidae; genus Nansenia; species Nansenia antarctica. The sequence goes on along the minus strand of NC_137684.1, from coordinate 12,426,563 downwards.
GTCAAGCTTCTTATGATCGTGTTTATACGCATAACACTCTGAGCCGAACACCCACATTTTTGACAGATTGGGTTTCTGTCCTGTTAACATGAAGTAAGGGGTATTGTTGGTCCTTTCGTTGTAGCATCTATTTCGGATGTGAGCTGCATTTTGTACAGCATAAGGCCACAGTACCTTTGGTAATCCCTTCTCTAGTAATTGGCACCTTCCCATTTCAAATAATGTCCTAAACTGTCTCTCGGCGGTGCCATTTTGATGAGGTGAAAAGGGGCACGATGTCTCATGTCTTATCCCTCTATCTCTTAACAGTGACTGAAAATAATTGCTTGTGAATTCCGTACCATTATCTGATCTTATGCACTTGACTTGGCCATATGGTGCACTGTCTGCAAGGAATCTTTCAGTTGCTAATGTTGTCTCACTCTTGTTTTTAAGGAAATAAACTGACACTGCCCCTGAGAAATCATCTGTGAATGCAATCGCATATTTATGTCCATCTTGAGAAGTTGGGTCAATAGGACCTGCTAAGTCAGTATGTACTAACTCTAGGGGTGCACTAGTTTTTGCGTCAGGTTTCCTATTTCTGATGTTGGTAAATTTCCCTTCAGTACAGACACTACAGTCTATCTTAGTGTTACCTGTGATCTTCATACCCTCTACCACCTTTGGTAATTTCAACACATCCTCTACATTACAATGACCCATAATTTCATGCCATGTTTTTACATCACAAGTCAAGTTCACTTTGTCTCTGGACATCATATCATTTACTGAATAATCAACACATGTTTCATCATTTACCGTTTCCAAGTAGTACAGTCTCTCATACTGCTCTATGCGGAAAACGGCTCCATCTCTGTTGATGAGCATGTTCTGTCCTTCTTGAAAAGTCACCTTATCTCCGTCAGTTGTGGCTGCTTGTACGGAGAGTATGCTCTGTGGGTAGGATGGTATGAATAGCGCATTCCTCAGTGTGACTCCGACGCATCTTCCTTCTGAGTCCTGTAAGAACACCTCTGCATCGCCCCGTTTCACTGCCACGTTGTTCATCCTGGTTCCGTCAGCTAGTTCCATGTAGTGTGACTTCGGGTCAAAGGTCTCGTCAAATCTCGTGAACTTGTTTTCCTCTGTTATGATGTGGGATGTAGCTCCGCAGTCTACCATTAGTCCGTTTCTTCTAATAGTGTCTGGGAGGAATCCTTGACTGACTGTGAATACAAAAGTATGTTCTTCCTCACCTTCTCGTCTGTCCGCAGTCTGTTTTGCGTCATCTTTCTGCTGGGGTTTTCTGCGACATGTTTCATCGCTGTGTGTAGAGCTTCTATGGTAGCTGCACCACTTAGCGACACTGCCTCCCTTCTGAGCTACACTGGTTCCTTTCTGACGACACTCTCTTGCTATGTGTCCCTGGCCTCCGCATCCGTAACATGTCACTGATGCTATGTTTACTTTCATGACGTTGTCTGATTTTTCTTTAGTGTCAAACTTTTCTGTCTCCTCGTAGCTCCGTAGCTTACTTTTAAACTGGGTGAACGTCAGTTCATCACTGCTCTGTGTTGTATGAATGGCGAAAAGCTTGTACGCCTCTGGAAGTCCCTTTAGAATCATGGCTATAATTAGTCCGTCACCAATAATTTCTTTTGCATTTCTTAGGGAAGTTACTGCCTTTTCAGCTCGGATGATGTAATCTGTCACAGTTTCACCAGACTCTTTCTTTAGTGACATTAGTTCTGTATACATGGCAATATACCTTGGCTTACCCTGACTGGCGTAATGACTTCGTAGTATTTCAAGTGCTTTCTTGCCGTCATCTGTCATCTGTCATCTGTCATCTCTCATAACCAACGATAGGCTCTTGTCGTCCAGGAATTGGATTAGCTCTGCGTAGCATTCTTCGTTATTTTCTGGATCTGGACCTTCATTCCTGGTGCAGAGTATCGTGTCTTTTAATCCCATCATTCTCATGTGGCCGAGAAACTTCACTTCCCAAAGTTCGTAGTTGTTTTCATCTCCGTCAAAAACAAGTCTCTGCCATTTTCCTCCTGAGGTACCACCGCGTCTGGGCCCATAACCTGTTAAACGTTCAGTTTCTTGATCCGCCATCTCAATGTGCAATATATTATCCTTGTCCATATACAAAGAAGAAACTATCACACTCACATGTTCATATTATTGGTTTATTTACCAAAATCTTCACAGCACCAGCAAACTCCTCAATACTGTGGTATTCATCAAAATGGCCGAATACAACATCCGCGCTAAAACGGATATTTATACCAAAAACGTCACGTGATATATATATGCATAAACGTCACGTGTTACACATGTCACATGTACAGATAACAATATAACCTTTACAATAAATGTGTACAAGGCACTACAACACAAATATGTACACTCATCCTAACACATGAGAACACACATCCCAACAAAACCATTAGCAATAAACATCCTAAACACCTGACTGATAACTGAATAACATAAACTGAACAGAAATGCACACAGGCTACAAATAGTGGCTGTTATGGAATAGAAAGTGTCTCCCTCTCTCACAAACCTCTGGCACCACCATGTAATCAGCACACAGAACTACAGCCAGCCAGCCACACACACACACACACACACACACACACACACTCATCTACTCAGCCATCCCAGCCCCATACATCTGCCCTTCATTCAGTTCCTGCTGGTGCCTTTTTAGCTTTTGGGCTGTGCTGAGGTGCTTACGCCTACGCTTGGCCGCTGCGCTATGCTTTGCCTCTGCCTTCGTCACCCGGAGCAGATCGACCACCCTCATGTTCTCCAGTGTGACCATTGTGCTTTCCAGCCACAACCTTTGCATCACACCGAGCATGGCATGGGCACCTTCATTAAAGGTTGCAACGGCCATCCCTGCAGCAGCCTCAATTCGGCTTTTGCCTACAAAAACGGTCTTCGGACACCGCGCCCAGATTACTGAGTTGAGGCACTCATTGGTGTTCTGTGTGCCTCCATGCTGCATCCGCTGTAGAAGGGCATCGCTGGTCATCCTGTGGTAGACAGGCAGCAGCTTCTCCCCCACCTCCTGGCGGAGAAAGTTCTGAGGGTGCTGGCTGTGGCTGTCAGGCTCCTCTCCATTCTCCTCCGCCTTACTGAACCAGCACCAGGACACATCGCACCTGGTGTGCATAGGATTTTCATCACTCGACATCGAGTGGAGGAGGCCCGCCCATATTGCTGTCTTCATCGCGTCTACACTGCCCAGATTTGACAGAATGGCCCCCCTGTAAAAATGTTGCAAAGCCTTGCATTTCTTGGCGGTTAACTTGCCGACCCCCTTCCCTCCCAACTTGCCTTCTTTAGTTAGTTTCCGCAGAGCAGTGCCCATTCTTTTGTGCGCGTGGTTGATGCACTCCAACTTCTCAACCACAATCCCCGGGTAGGGGTCCAGGGACACCACCTCCCGGAGCGCTGAACTGTCCTCATCGCCGAGCATCTGCGTGGAGGTTTACCGACCTGCCCCACATGCGCTTGGCGGAGCCAGCAATGTTTTGGGAGCAGGACTCGGTGTGTTCCTCCTTCCAGGTCTTGTAGTCCTCCTTGGTGACCTTTTTGTCCTTGACAGCCGTGGCTTTGAGGTAACAAGAGTGGCAGTAGGTTGACAGCACCTCGTAGTCGATGACTAGCCCGGTGAGGATGTCAATACAGACCCCGATGCCATAATGTGAGGAAAACCCCCTCTTCTGCCAGGTTCCGTCGAACGATACAGAGACGTCTATGACAGCGTCCGGATCCTCCTGCAGGAGCTCTGCCACATCTGGGTCGGTGTCGGCGTAGGCCTGCCGCACCACCTCTCTGGTCTTGTAGAGGCTCTCAAGACCTCTGTTGGTCTCTTCCGCTGAAATAAAAAGCAAAGCAAATCACCAACTCTTCATCTGAAGTTTTATTGATAAAAAGTAAAGATGAGAACAAAGAGACTGATGCATTTTATTGCCATTATGTATGAATAACAATCATGAGACACAAACAGTATAGTAATCTAAACAACTGATTACTGCACTGAAAAACAGTATTGACCACTGTCTCTCTCTGCCTCTCTCTCACGCATACGCACACACACACACACACACACGCACACAGAGGCTTCTGCCTACAGTAACTGTTAGCCTACATCCCCCTTCCCACTTGTTGCCATAGAAAATACATTATAAAATAGCCTGAGAGAGAGAAGTCTTACCGGACACCGTCTTGCTGTGCTTGACGTAGGTACTGTGTGCAATCCCAGGTATCCCGAGCACTTTACTGATTTTTTTTTAGGGCTGCATAGCCCATTCCCAGTTCATGTGCGAGGAGCACCATTCTGACGTTTATGTCAAACGCCGTGGACTGGAGACGAGGGGAAGAGAACATGCTCCTGCCGTACCCACACTCACCGGCACCGCACCCCAACACAAGGTTGGATGAGAATCCTTGGTTCCCTTGACCAATGTCCACCTTTAGTGCACCTTTCTCTCCGCAATCCGGGCATGGCAGGTCGGCAATCAGTCCAGTTAGTTGGCCAACATGGGACAAAAGCCAGTCTTGTGCCGCGGCGGAGTCTTCAGAAGCGCTCGGCAACGGCGACAGCGACAGCTTGCGCATGAATGAATGAATGAATGAATGCTCTTTATTGTCATTGTACTGATGCAACGAAATTAATTCTCTTATCTCTTATTGCACGGGAGAGTGGTATCAGGATTCAGGATTTTTCAGATACCACTCTCCCGTGCAATACGCAGTGTTTCCCAACCCTCTCCTCGAGGCACCCCAGCCGCACCACATATTTGATCTGTTCCACCACCAGCACACCTGATTCAACTAATCAAGTACAAACCATAATTGCTTTATACTTGATTAGTTGAATCAGGTGTGCTGGGGTGCCCCGAGGAGAGGGTTGGGAAACACTGCTAGAGGGACTGTGCAATATCTTTACCTTCGAAGCACTTTGAATAGCATCAACATTTTCCTCCACGTCCACTTCACCTTTCATCTTTCTCTTCTCTCTGGCCAAGCGGAGCTGCATCTGCCTCTTTTTGCTGAATTTGAAACATGAAACTTTCATCATGTTTGTTTTCTTATCGTATCTTTTCTTGTCTAACTTATCTCTCCACTGGTACAATCCTTCTGCGTAACTCCACTGAGTCAATCCTTCCGCGTCACATGGGACACGAGAACCAATCACATTCGAGAATTTTCGCATCAACCAATAGGATCGCGTATTTTCAAAGAATGCAACCTATCTATTTTTGTGATTGGTTGCTGATACAAGGGGCGTTGTATATTTTTTTGGCGACCATTTTCACCGAGAGAAACAGATCTATCCAACGAGCCCATGGTTGCCGTATTTCAGACAGCAGCCGTTTCGGTAAAGCTGTGCGTAAAGTACTAACTTTTGGCGAATTTATGAGGATTTTACGGACACATGCACCACAATCAAGTAAAATAAACAACCAAATGTGTTTTTGTCGACGTTTTATTGTCACTAATATGAAAGAAAACATGTTTAGGAGGCAAAAGAGCACCTCATCTCAAAATCGGGAAAAAAAGGGAAAATGGCGTTTTGGGGGGGGGGGTGTAGCAAATGTTTTTATCCTGAGTAGACGAAACAGGCTGCTTTTATTGATAATTTGCGCTAACAGAAGGTGAAACCTCTATTAAACAGTGCAATAATGTTCATGAAAATAATTTAAACAGAAATCCACATGAAAAGAATTATAATTATCATAATTAGTTATAATTATTAAGAATAATAAGAATATATTCTTATTATTATATACAGTGGGTTCGGAAAGTATTCAGACCCCCTTACATTTTTCACTCTTTGTCATATTGCAGCCATTTGCTCAAATCAATTAATTTCATTTCTTTCCTCGTTCATGCACACACAGCACCCAATATTGTCAGAAAAACACAGACTTGTAGACATTTTTGCAGATTTATTACAAAATAATCACTGATATCACATGGCCATAAGTATTCAGACCCTTTGCTCAGTATTGAGTAGAAGCACCTTTTTGAGCCAATACAGCCACGAGTCTTCTTGGGAATGATCCAACAAGTTTTTCACACCTGGATTTGGGGATCTTTTGCCATTCCTCCTTGCAGATCCTCTCCAGTTCTGTCAGGTTGGATGGTGAACGTTGGTGGACAGCCATCTTCAGGTCTCTCCAGAGATGCTCAATTGGATTTAACTGGGGTGTGCATGATTATGAATTACATGAGAATTTGATGAAGTCCTTTCTCATACATGTAGTGTTTTTTTTGGCTTAGTAAACCATTTAATTTACCTTGATGAAATCAAGTTAAAAAAAAAGAAGGTATTTAGGACCAACACAGCTAATGTGCTGATGTCCCATGAAGGGCATGCCAATTGTAATGCTCGATACAATGTTGTCTACATCGCTGTTTATCTTATTCAAATACCGGCTCAATCATTTGACTTACTGGGAAATGGCTCATGGGATCACAGTTGTGGGGCTGGACCCACGTTGCGGTTACATGAAGGTCAGCAATGAAAACCTCCTTTCCCTGTAGAATTCAAGTGCATCTAAAATTAGTCAATGCTAGAAAATGGTACGTAAAACATATGGCTGAGTTCCAGCTATCTATTAAAATCACAACAAGGCATATAAGCCACAACATTACCTTTTCATCCAGTTACTTCAACAATCAACTATCCTTAGTATAAACATTTCTTGCATAAATGATTTGAAAAAAACATACCTTCATAGTAGCCATTTGGTGAATCAGCCTGAGGCAAGCGTTTCCTGCCTGGTGATGTAGTTTACAGATAGCGTTAGACAATGAATTCATGACAATTTCTTTTCAAAACATACCTTCACCACTAACATGGATAGTTGTAACATACAAATGAGTCGATGTCCTTTCGAAGTCCAAGGGTCAACATGTTTTCCCTGTTCAGGCAAGTTGTTTGATCTTTGATGATGAGCTCATCATGTGGCCTTGTAATATCCAGGACATAGTTGATCTGGAGAGGACATAATAAATCAACAGCAAAACAAAGAACACAGCATGAACGTCAGTCGTTTTCCAAATGAATAATAAAATACGAATGACAATAGTATACAGAAACATCAGTTTACCAGCTGCTCCTGAAGGGGATGATGACCCTTTAGGGTCCATGAGGCTCTGCAGGGCTCCAGTGAGGACATTATTGTTATGTCCTCACATTTTTCTGAACATTGGTCAATGTTCTGCGGTTCCTTTTGCACTGTAGTAAAAGGTAGATCATCGTCATGACTTGATCCATACACATTTGTCCAGCTGAACCAGTTATACAGATGATAACAGGCTGTCATAATACCTGAGGGGCGTGCTGGAGATGAAGTGCCACTTGAATACAGTGTAGATGCTAAAAAAGACATGATCAATAATTGAAAAAACATTAGCAGTGGAGACAAAACAATTTCAAAGATAACAACATTTAACACACATATTTAAATATTTAACACGCACCCATTACTGCCTTTCCACTTGAATCAAGAGTGAGGTCCTCTGGTGACACTTTCCGAAGGTCTGTCAGGGTCTTCTCATTGACCATGCTGTTGTGGTGATGAATAATACATCGCATGACAAAGAGATGGCTTCCCGGAGACATCATGTTCATAAAATAGTTTTTTTTCTCATTTTTGAGAAAAACTGTTCGGCTGTTTGAGAGTTCACCCAGCCACAGAGCTCCGGGACAAGGCCTATCTTTCTGAGGCAATCCTTTGGGTCTTTTGTGTTAGCCTCATGGAAAGTGTCATAGAGAGCATAGTGATCCGAAGATCCTGTTGTAGGGTGTGCATTTATGTCCACGGGCTCCTTTTTCAATTTTAACCAGGGCAGGTTTATTTTCAGCCCACCTTTCTCAGCGGACTTCAGATTGTCAGGTGTGGCTTCGGTCAGTCTGCCTTCATTTGGTCTGGAGGGCAGTTCTTCGGATTCCCTCAAGTTGGTGTGAGTAGCCAAACCTCTGGCAAAGTCATATATGGCCACATTTGGGAAGTGTTTAAAAGACAGCAGCATGTCCGCATAATCTCTTGGGCTTTCAGCTCTTATATTGAACTTAAGCGCATTCACAATTCCACATGGGCACATTATCACTGCCCAGCCGCCTTAACAGGAAAAGAAATTGAAATATAAGTACATGATATAACTACACTGGTGATATAAAGTGTTTAATTTGGACTTATTTTCTCTAAGCAAAAATATCATAAATTCCGATAATTGTGTTTTGCTAAACTTACCAGATGCACCCCAGACCTTTTGGAAGACCTTGTCATATGTACTGCGGCTTTTCATCTCCTCCCTCAAGCGAACGATAAGGTCCATTTTTGACCCGGTTGAGTCAAGCCCACAGTGTTTTACCAGGTTTCGCACTGCATGAACCTGTGTTTTCATGGGCAAGTACATTAACAACCAGATAAGCTATTACATACAGACTTCAGTTAAATTATATTAAATGTGTTGCTTACACTTATGCATGACCATCTAATAACAATTAGTTTGAGAAAATCTTTTAAAGTAATCTCACCTTCAAGTTCATTCTCATTGGTCCATCTCTGCCTCCTCCATCAGTTGTGAAGGTTTCCTACCTCGACCCTTCATGTATTCTGTGTTGAAGACAATGTTGTTGGCCCTGGTCTGAGGACCTATCCATGGTGCCCAATTATGGTAGGAAGGGGATACCACACAAGGATTTGCAGCATTACCTAGGCAAGAGCAAACAGACAACACAAGCAAAAACACTAATGGTGGTCAACAAGGCTATATACTGTACATAATACAGGTACATGCACCTAGAAAACATATACAAAAATGTACACCTGTCTTCAGTTGGATACACTTGGCACAGATCACTCTTTAAATTCCTCCAAGTTGAAAATCTTCACTTACTCTTCACAAAGCCTCGACAAAGGATCTATTGGCTAACGGAACGCCAGAAGTCCTCAATGTCGACCCGGCCATCAAATATAGGTGGTGGCTCTGGGATATCACTGACTGAAAGACAAACAGTAAAAATAACAGTGGTCATTGTAACAGACCTCATAAGAGATAAGCACTCACTTGGCATGCTGAAGACTCCCTTCTTATGCAAATCCATCACCACAACGGGAGGATGATCTCCACAGTTCACACATGAGAAATTATATGTATGCGAGGAAAGGGCTTCAAAATGCAGGTAGCCGTGGAGTATGGAGTCCTGGTCTGGATAAGTTTGATTGTTTGTGGCTTGTAAAATCTCCACAACTCTTCCCACTGCTGTATGGTTCTACAAATGGACGTGGAGGGTCCTCATCTGTTAGATTTTTAGGCATACTAATTGATGACAAACTGTGCTGGAAACCTCATATTTGTTAAACGTTGGTTATTGCGTATTGGCTAAGACCATAACGATCGGACTACACACTGAACGGAGGAATCATACGCTGTCAGACAGGGTTCATGTTATCAAGGAAGTAACTTTTATTGTGGGAATGGTCACATATATAGGATCAGCTGGTTCAATCATTCATGTCACACAGCTGGTGTCAATCAACCAATTATGCCCCACTCACACTGGGATAGGGATGACTGGAGAGCACACTCATGTCAACACCCCCACTTGCTCTCACCTGACCAAGATGGAGAGAAAAATAAACAAATCAATAACAATCAGTAGCCTACAATTTCCATAACACTCTTTGGGGCTGTCATTCCATCAATCAAACAAACAAAAGCTGGCACTGATATTGTTCCTCTCCTGTGAAACAAGAATATACATCATCATCATCATTTACAAACAGTCTTCAGTTTTTCACTGGTATTCTCTTATAACACTTTGAAAAAATAAAGCAAGAAAACCAAAACAAAAATTGACCGCTTGGTCCTTACTCACACTGATGTGGTTTCTCTCCCAAACATAACCTTTGTGAACCTAACCAATTTGTCCTTAGTTACTGGTTTGGTAAACACATCAGCCACCATTTGATCTGTGGGACAATATTGCAAACAGATCTGTCCATTCTGTACTGTAGACCTGATGAAATGGTACTTTATATCTATGTGTTTGCATCTTTGTCTGCGGACTGGGTTCTTAGCTAATGCAATCGTTCCCTGATTGTCCTCATGGACAATGGGTGGTGCATATTTGCATGCATCCATATGTGTCAACAGTTGAGTCAGGTGTAAACACTCTTGGGTGGTTGCAGCTAATGCCATGTACTCCGCCTCACATGTGGACAACGCCACCGTTGGTTGCTTTTTGGTCTTCCATGAGACCAATGGACCATTCTCATGTAGACTAACACAGTAACCTGTTGTGCTACGACGGTCTGTGACATCTGCTGCCCAGTCAGCATCACTGAAAGCCTGTAATCTCAAATCAGAGTTACACCTTTTGTAACACAACACTTTATCACTGGTGCCCTTTAAGAACCTCAATACATGTTTGGCAGTGGCCCAATGCTCCTCGGTTGGTTTGGTAAAATACTGGGACAGTTTACTCACTATGAAACAAAGATCTGGCCTAGTACACATAGTCAGGTAGATGAGGCTACCGACGACCTCTCTGTACCGAGTGACATCACTCATTAATCCTGCCCCTTCAGTGTAATTGAGTGTCTGCTCACAAGGCGTCGATCGGGGTTTACAGTTCTGCATGTCAAACCTCTCTAGCATGTTCTTTACACACTGCTTTTGTGACATTGTTACACATCCATCACACTGTTCAAAATCGATTCCCAGGAAATGTGTCAATTTGCCCATATCTTTCATCTGAAATTTCTTTGAGAGCATCTCTTTTACAACATTCAGTGCATTCTCGTTACTGGCAGCAATAACCAAATCATCGACCCATATAATCATGATCACTTTCTCATGTTCCGTTTCTTTAGTATATACACAATGATCTGCAGGGTTTTGCACAAACTCATTCACCATTAGATAGTCGTGTAATAAATGGTTCCAATTTCGGCCAGACTGTTTTAGACCATACAGTGACTTCTCTAGTTTACACACCACTGTCTCTGTGCCAGATGTCTGCTCATAACCCTCTGGCTGTTCCATGTATATCTCACAATCTATCGGTGCATGAAGATAGGCAGTTTTGACATCCATTTGATGTAAAATCAAATTCTCCTGTGCTGCTTTTTGCATCAACACTCGAACACTGGTTAAATCGGCTGTGGGAGAAAAGGTCTCTTCATAGTCAACACCCCTTCTCTGACTGTAGCCTTTTGCAACATAGCGTGCTTTGTATTTTTCTGAACCATCTGCATTTTTCTTGATTGTATACACCCATTCTGCCCCCCACTGCAACTTTGCCCTGGGGTAAGTTAGTCAAAGTAAACGTACCATTCTCTCTCAATGATTGCATTTCGTCGTCCATAGCACTGACCCATTCTCTAGACTTGGGTGACTTCACTGCATCACTGTAGGTCAAAGGTACGTTACACAACATTCTGTAGCAGTAATCAATGTTTACCTGTGCCTGGTCCTGACTTCCTACTTCATAGACACGGTCCCCAAAATAATCAGGTCTCTTCCTCTCCCTGGGAGGATAGCGTGGAGACTCCTGTTTCTCCCTAGTCTGCACCTGTTCGGGCCTGGTCACAGGAATATGCTCTTCAGCTGTCTTTGGACTCGCGTCCCTTTGCTTAGTCGTGCTGGCCCTTTGTGGCACATCACAGTCCTCATCATCTATTGATATCTCAGTCTGTGTATGCTGCTCACCCATCGTCTTTGGCATAAATCTGACCAGTCTGTGCTTCCTCACCTTTCCACTGTCAGGATAGAAAACCAGGTAAGCTGGGCTTTTCTTGTCATGCCCTACAAAGAAGCCCTTCTCACTCCTTGGGTCTAGCTTTTTCTTATCCTGTTTGTAGGCATAACACACCGTTCCAAACTTCTGCATCCTAGACATATTGGGACGTCTCCCTGTCAGCATCATGTAAGGTGTCTGTTTTGTGCGATTGTTAAACACCTATTTCTCACTACAGATGCAGTCTGTACTGCATAAGGCCATAACACCTTGGGTAGCTTGCTCTCTAATAACATGCATCGAGCCATGTCAAAGAGAGTCCTAAACTGGCGTTCTGCAGTGCCATTCTGATGTGGCGAATATGGAGATGATGTCTCATGTTTGATACCATTTCTTCTCAGTAGCCCTTGGTACTCTTTCCCTGTAAATTCAGTACCATTATCTGACCTGATACGTCTGATCCTACCATACGGGGCGTTGTCAGCTATGAACTGCTCTGTCGCCTGTACAGTATCACTCTTGTGCTTAAGAAAGTAGAAAAACACAGTACTAGTATAGTCATCTGTGAACGAAAGTGCAAATCTATGTCCATCTATGGACACTGGGTCAATTGGACCCGCTAGGTCTGTGTGCATCAACTCTAGAGCATTTTTGGCCCTTCTATCAGGCTTCCTGTTGAAGCTCTGTACAAACTTTCCCCGAGTGCACACTTCACAGTTCAGGTTAGACTTATCAATTTTTCCCTTAATTGACATACCATCAACAACATTCTGGAGTTTCAGAACATCCTCAAAATTACAATGTCCTAGAATTTCATGCCATGTCTTTAGATCAAAACAGCTCTTACTTTGATCACATTGGTCATCCACTGTGGGCAAATAATATAGTCTATTATGCTCATGGATGTGAAATGCAGTACCGTCTCTGTGCTGTAGGATGTCTTCTCCTGTTCTGAAGATCACAGTTGCCCCAGTGTCTGTGGCTGCTTTTACAGAGAAGATGTCCTGGGGGAATGAGGGGATGTACAGCGCCCCTCGCAGCGTTGTAGTCAGTCGCCTCCCTCGGCTGTCCATCAAGCACACCTCCGCATCTCCTCTGCGCTCTGCGACCCCTTTGCTCCTCGTGCCGTCCGCCAGCTCCACGCAGTGCGTCTCGGCCTGGAAACCGTCATCGAACACCTTGAACCTGGCCAGGTCGGTGATAATATGCGCAGTCGCACCGGTGTCCACCATCAGGCCCCTCGTAACACTGCGTCCTGGCTTGTCCTTAGCCAGAAACGCGTAAGTGTTGTCATGACCACTCACTTGCTCGGACACCCCTCGCGCGTCGTCCTGGTCCGGTCTCCTTCTGCAGGCAGCTCCTTGATGTGTGGAGCTCCTACAGTGGTTACACCACACCTTGCGTCGACAGTTCCTTTTGATATGTCCCTTTTGGCCACATTTGTAGCACACAATGTCTGTTCGCTGTGCGCTCTGGCTACGTGCGCTTTGGGCGTTCTGGGTACCCCGGTCAGACAGGGCTTGGGCTCGCATAACATTGTCCTCCGACGCCGTTACGCGCATTTTCTCCGTGTCCTCAAAACTCCTGAGCTTAGTTTTAAACACAGAAAAAGGCATGGTCTCGTCACTCTGTGTGACATGTATCGCAAAGGGTTTAAATGACTCGGGCAGTCCTTTCAATACCATAGCCACAAGTAGGCTATCACTCAAAGTCTCATCTGCATTCCTCAGTGCAGTTATTGCCCTTTCTGCACGAATGATATAGTCGGTCACTGTTTCACTGTTAGACTTTTGCAGTGTGGTCAACTCTGTATAGAGACTTATAACCCTTGGCTTCCCTGAACCCGCATAATAATTGCGCAATATCTCTAGGGCTTTCCGTCCGTCATCTGGTGCGTCTCGCATTATGAGCGACAAACTTTTGTCATCTAGAAACTGAATGAGCTCTGCGTAAATCTCTGCATTTTTCTCCTCATCTTCTCTCAACTCCTGAGCCGAAGCTGTTAAGGGAAGGTCTGTTCTGAGAGTGTCTTTCAGTTTCTGTAGCCGGAGATGGCCCATGAACTTTGTTTCCCACAGTTCGTACCTTTCCTCATCTCCGTCAAACGCTAGTCGAGACCAACGCGAACTTCTTTCCGATTGTCTCGCCATGGTAGCACTCTGGGCCCATAACCTGTTAACCGTTGGTTATTGCGTATTGGCTAAGACCATAACGATCGGACTACACACTGAACGGAGGAATCATACGCTGTCAGACAGGGTTCATGTTATCAAGGAAGTAACTTTTATTGTGGGAATGGTCACATATATAGGATCAGCTGGTTCAATCATTCATGTCACACAGCTGGTGTCAATCAACCAATTATGCCCCACTCACACTGGGATAGGGATGACTGGAGAGCACACTCATGTCAACAATATTAATACGATTTCATCTAAAATTGTCAGAAATATTGGTATCCTGAGTAGATAAGAAAAAAACCCTGATGTTGTATTATTCCCTGATTATTCCCTGATTTAATATTATTATTATTGTTATTATTATTATTATTATTATTATTATTATTATTAGACAGACACAGCTTTATAAACTTCTACATTAAAATGCGGGAAACTGTGAAACATGTTTTATTGTATTTTCTGTGACTGAATTCAAACTGGTTCTAAAAGTAATAAAATCTCACATCTGGTTAACGCGCGTGCAGAAACTTCTCCACCTCTGTGAGTAGCTCTCTTGTTTGGGGATGCAGTCCTCCGATGAATCCAGCGACATCTTGAGCTGACTTGAGTCCTTTGGTTTTGGAGAGGTCACCAAGCATTGTGAGCTGCATATGTAGACGACATTTGTCAAGCTGATCGGGGACCTGTGCAGCCGTGATCTCAGTCAACCCTGAGTATACTCCATTTGCGGCATTGATAATGGTTTGCTCTCTCAGGGCAGCAACTTGCAGTCCTTCTTGGTCAAATCGGCGATCCAGCTCGGTTGTCACAAGATCCAAGGCCTCATAGAACTCACGCCGCCACTGCTGCTCTCCTACATCAGTCACAACGGCCTCGGTCTTCTCTGGATCCCTTAAGCGGGCAGGGGTTCTGCTGGTTCGTGGAGGAAGGGGCATTTGCAGTTTGTTTTTTTCTGCACAAGCGGTCACTTTGGAAGTGATCTCCTGGACAAATCCATCTTCTCTCAGTGCATGGATGCGCTGTCGTAACACACTCACACACTCCAATGCCCCGCTCGCACTTGCCTTCTCACTTTGGAGACTTCTGGCTACGGCCTCGCACGGTCCAAAAAGAGCCTCACAGCTCAAAAGTCCAAAGTATGTTCTGGCTTTTGTGGCTTGTTTGTATAGACCTGATATTTTTGCACAAGTATCTCCCCTGACTGTCTTATCTTGCTATAACGTCTTCAGTGTCTCCAAAACGGCTGTATATGAGGAGACAACCCGTGAAATAGCCTTTGTGCGTACGGCCCATCGAGTCGGGCATAATGCCAACAAGTTGCAGACCACCTCATCATCACTACCAATTCCAAACATAGACTGGAACAGCGCCTTACGCTGGTCCTAAGAAGGACCAGGAGGCTTTCCAGGCTGTTAAGAAACACAGAGAGAAGCTGGAGGCCGAGCTCAGCAAACCCAACTACCAAGATGGGAAGGAGGAGTCCCTGCAGGACGAGGTGGCAGCTCTCAATATTTTTGGTATGTAAACTTATGTCGACGACTCCCCTATCACCACCGAGACACCCCGTACAAAGTTTAATGTGTCTGCAACAACACAAACTTCCCTCGCCACTTCCTGAAGTACCAGATCTAGTGCATGGTTACTACAGTGCACATATAATGCATTTGGACACTGCTCTTTCAGTTTTGCTTGCACGCCTTGCATGCGCCCCGACATATTAGCAGCGCCATTGAAGCAAAATCCCTTTAGACGCTCCAGTGGCAAATTCAAGCGCGCAAAAATATCTTTGATACATGAAAAAAGTGTTTCTCCAGTTGAATCAGGCGCACTGTAAAACCCGAGGAAAACATTCACTGCCTCGAGTTTTGAATCCACATATTGCAGACAAATGGAAAACTGCTCTGAAATACTCACATCAGTGGTCGCATCTGCAGTTAGACCATAGAAGTGACGCTCTCTCGCTTCGGACATAATTTGTCTTTGAACAGCATGAGCAAATATTTCGAGTATTTCATTTTGAATGGTGTCGGACATCCAGTTGTCTCTTCGCTGTAGCCACTCACGGGATTTTGGCAACGCGTATGTCCGCTCCATCATCAGTTTCCAAAGCACTCCATCTCGATTGTTATTGCCTCTTAACGGAAGCCCTTCGCTGCCTAAGAATCTGATGGATCTGAATATCAGTTCTAATACGTTTCTGGCCGTCTGTTGCTCTTTCTCAACAACGTCCGACAGTAGAGCATTAATGTGAGTGTTGTTAAGCGAAGCAAGCAATCTCACAGATTCTGAATGTATGTCAGACATCTCGTGTTGGCTAAACTTTGTCGTTGCTTTCCGCCAATTACAAAAGCCTCCTACTGTAAATGCACTTGTCTTTCTGTCGTGGTGCCTTAACCCCTTCTCTATAGCTTTACTGCAAGAGAAGCAAAGAACAGTGTCTCTTTCAGTGACATAATGCAACCATTTCCACCTGGTAAACCAGCTTTTTTGAAATGACCGCTCAAATGTCTCTGTTCCAATTTTCCTTCCAGGAAAGCGTATGTCTGGTCGACACGGCTCGTCAAATGGGGGTGGGGGTGGCGGGACCGCCTGGTCTCCTCCTGCTCTGTGTTGGCTAGGGCTAACGTAAGCCTCAGACCTGCTAGGTCCTGCTGCTACACTGGATGGGGTAGGATGGTGGTCTGTGGGCAAAGTGGAAGAAGGCCCTGCCCCTGCATCAGCATCTTCTTCCAGCTCAACTTCAATTGTTCTGGCTGATTTAGCATTTTTGCCAAAGAACTCAGAGATTCGTTTTTGCGCCATGTTGCACCTGCTGATAGCTAACTCAGATGTCAAGTCCCTAGCAAGATATGACCATGTGATGACTAAAATTAAAACTAACAAACACATTTTTACATTTATTACAAAAAACACATTTATTTTTATTCCCAAAAGCAACAATATTTATTATATTGTTTTAAATTATTATTTTTTATTTTATTTTTTTTCAGGCAGGAGGAGCTCCTTCTGCCTGCCGCTAGGGGGTGCTGCAGCACCCTCAGCACCCCCCTTCCCGCGTCCCTGACCTAATCTGTTAGATTTTTAGGCATACTAATTGATGACAAACTGTGCTGGAAACCTCATATTAATACAATTTCATCTAAAATTGTCAGAAATATTGGTATCCTGAGTAGATAAGAAAAAAAACCTGATGTTGTATTATTCCCTGATTTCATATGATTTGGATACCCATCCAACCAAGCTGGATCATATTTATCTTCTTCAAAAACGTTGTGTTCGATTTATTTCTCATGCTACTTACTTAGCTAACTCACAACCTCTCTTTCAGGAATGATCTATACTCAGAATCTTCGGGCAGCCCTAGTTTTGGCTAACTAGCAAGCGAGCTACCTAGCGACACCTTGCTTGATTATGTTGATCATAAATCGTAGCTAGCTAGCTATATGTTTCTCTTCAGCCCTTCTCTCTCTCTCCCCCTCATTCTCTCTTACTAGTAGGGGGATTATGTGAAAAATGTGTTATAGACGCATGCCATTGGGTGATCCTGAGACATCCTAGAAAGGGTGCCCAAACAAATCTTAAACAGAAAGTGAGTTATTGAGTTATTGAAAATTCTACTGCCAACTAAACTGCTGGCAGTAGACTCAAAAGACACCTAAAGAGTCTCATAAAAGCATAACATTTGGCACAATTGTTGGCTGATTACATGGTTTTGATTAACATCGATACTACCTCTGTAGTTGTTTTTATTCCGTGTCAGCGCAGCTTCTCTTAGCTACACCGAGTCTATATTAACGTTAGCTATTAGGCTAGGTAGCTTAGCTACTTTAGCTCAGCTGGACCGCAAGGTTTTCAGCAGGTTCGAGCAGTTCAGCATTATAGCGTTAGCTAGTTGGCTACATAAGTCAACTTAGGCTGTGTCCACCAACGAGCTGTATATTTCGCTAAACGGCACCAAGCTAAGGTAAATAGCTAGTGTTAGCTAGTGCTAACATTCACCATCTCTGTAGCTCTAAAATACCGCTCGCCAGTGGACACACACCTAATGTCATCATTCCGTTTATAACAGCAGTTAACGTTACACTGCTTTCATTTTCAAAATCTGCTTGGTGGGAGTGACTGTGTCTTCACAAAATAGAATGTAGGATGTCACCACATCGGTCAGATCATTTAAGTCGTCCCCACAATCATTAAAAAACAAGTCCCAGTCAGTCTGTTCAAAGCTCAAAGATTTGGCTGCATCCTTATTCCATACTCGGATGGTTTTTGTTACCGGTACACCTGTTTTCAGTTGGGACCTGTACTTTGGAAGCAGGAGGATGACGTTGTGGTCGGAACGACCAAGGGGGGGGGCGGGGTTTCGAAATAAATGCATTTGGGATATTTCCATAACACTTGTCCAGTATATTCTGCATTCTGGTGGGAGTTGTGACATAATGTTGCAGATTAGGTAGGTGCGTGGTGATGTCACATCTGTTAAAATCTCCCAACACAAACACTGGTTGTTCGGCAGACCGATTGACTGCCATGGTTGTAACTGTCCGCTATGCGCTCAGCACCTAGGGCGAAATCAGGCCCGGGTATATACAGTAAGATCACAGTGATCTGGGAGAATTCTCGGGGCAGAATTCTCGGTCTAAATGACACCGTCATCAGTTCATAATGCTTTCAACTCTCAGTCTCTCTCAACGTAAAGTTTGTTGCCCATTTGTTGTTGACAGCTATACAGAGCCCGCCCCCAATCGATTTCCGCGTTCTCGTTGCGTCTCTGTCAAAACGTATAATGTTATAGCCTTCCAAATTAAAATCGACATCCTCGGACAGCCACGTTTCTGTGAAACATAAGAGGCTGGATTGTCGATAGTCCGAGTCGGACCTCATGAGTATGGAAAGCTCCTCAGTCTTATTCCTTAGCGATCTGACATTTGACAGGAGGATGGCAGGTAAAGGTAGGCGGCTGCCTCTTCTCCTCAATCTGTTCCTGATCCCCCCTCGAGATCCTCTTTTCCTTCGTATGCGCTTGGATCTGTGTCCACGAAGTAACTCCAGAGGTATCTGGTCATTGAGGAAGGAAAGTTGCGACGGCTCCGGATGGAGGTGACTCAATCCCAACAGGTAGTCCCGTGAGTAGGCGAGCCTACCTGGAAAGGCGGCTGTTTGTTGTGCCGGTCCTGAGTCCCGTCCGTTTACGATATTCAGTTTTGCGATCATAATGTAGGCGAACACTAGATTAAACACTGTTGATTTAACATTGACGAGACGTAACAAAACAAAAACAATGAGAGCACCCAAGAGCACTAGGAAACTTATAATAACCTGCACACACCGAGCCGTGTCGGGAGTCGCTCTAGCAGAGCGCCCCACCCAATAGGGTTTGGCTTCTGGCCAAACATATACGTTGGTCTAAAGTTAACAACTGGATGCAGGGAGCAAGTATAGTTGGAAGTGGTCATGGCTAAAGATAGATGCATGCCACAATTCACCTAAACTGCCAGTAGCTATGTGTGATCGCATATCCAACATTGACCTAATGGTTTTGTGAGAGGAGGTTCTTCAGAGCAAACGATAATTTATTGATGAAAATGACCAACATTGAAGATAAAAGAATGTGTTTATTTTTATACATGTGACGCATGACTCTCCCGGTCGGCCTGCTCCTGCCTCTCCCGGGCGGCATCCTGCCTCTGCTCCCTCTCCCGGGCGGCCTGCTGCTGCCTCTCCCGGGAAAATGAGATATGTCCTTTACTATCAAGTCCACTATTCTATCATGACGTGCTATGTACATTCCCTTGTAAACATACACACACAGACACTGTACTTCCTATAACTGGTGAAGGTCGTTGTCGTGGTACTGGCTCCATCTGAAGAGGAGTAGTATTGGGTCCCTGCGCATATGGGCATCATGGGTAATGAGAGAGTAGACAAACTAGCCAAACAAGCTGTTAAAAAAGGAAACATAGACACAGAAATTCTAATATCAAAATCAGAGGGAAAGCCCCGCGGTGGTGTAGCGGTCTAAGCACTGGCCACTAGTGCATGCTGCCCACCGGGGACTGGGTTCGAATCCCAGCTCGCCAGATCCGGATATGGCTGGGGCACACGGGGAGCGGCATATTGGGCGGCCGCTCCCGAGGGCGGTATAGGAGTATTTCCGGACAAGGATCCGTCGCGCAACAGCGCCCACGGGGTGCCGGAATAACAGGTGCTGGGCTCGAGGACGTGCGGCGGGGGGTCGTGCGGCACGGGGTCGTGCGGCGGATCCTTCGCAATAGGCAGGGGATAATTGGATGCTAGGTTGGGTTCAATTGGCTACCAAATTGGGTGAAAAAGGGATAAAATCTGAAAAACAAATTTAAAAAATATATATATATCAGAGGGAAAGAGTATTGTGTGGAGGGAAGCCAATAAAAACAGTGGGATCAGGAGACAAGAGGAAGACAATTACACACACAGACACTGTACTTAATAACTGGTGAAAGTCGTTGTCGTGGTACTGGCTCCAAAAAAAAAACGCGGTTGAAGGCTTCAGCCGCAGCTTCCTGCCTCGCCGAGATGGCATCCTGCCTCTGTTCCCTCTCCCGGGCGGCCTGCTCCTGCCTCTCCCGGGAGGCATCCTGCCTCTCCTGGGCGGCATCCTGCCTCTCCTGGGCGGCATCCTGCCTCTCCTGGGCGGCATCCTGCCTCTCCTGGGCGGCCTGCTCCTTGGCATCCTCCCTCTCCCTGGAACGGACCATGTCCTCCATCAGCGCAGCGATATGCTGCCTGTGGTACTGCTCCGAATCTTTCATGAAGGCCAGGTGTCCAGATGCCTGGTCCCTTTTCCTTTTGCCTAAAATAAGAAGTACATTCAATGTGAGGGGCCGACGATCGACTTTTAGCTGCTACAGTTAGCTACTCGTGTGTGCTGCACTCCTTAAGTTAGAATACCAAAAATCCACAGGACTCCGATGTAAAAAGATATCAAAGGTTTTATTCCAATTTCCACAGGTTAGATTTCCTTTACATGAGCAAGATTGTGATTTCGTAAACTATGTTTTGCAACTACGACTACGGTCAAAAAACTATATGCTTCCAGTATCAAATCCAATCGCCGACACACTCCTTAGAACAATCTGGAAAGTTCCCTTCAACGTACAGAGATCTGACGTTCTTAAAGTGACAGCAGCCCCAATATTTAACATGGGCTCTGAAGGCTAAACCAAAGGGGTTTCCTATGCTGATATAAATCATATATCAAAACATTGTTTCTAAATTATACTAATTAACATTTCCAGTGTAGAATTTATCCAAAACTATAAATGCAAAATCATAAACCTCATCCAAAGTAATTGGCTCCTACATACCGGCCTCTAATTGTCCTTTTAACCTAGATAAGAGACAATTATCAACAACTAAAAAACACAAGGAGCCCAAAAAATAAATCTTCTTCTTCTGTTTCCGCCGCTGAATTACCAGAGGTCATCAATACATAGCACACCGTAGGAGGACGGTCTTTACCACCGCCTCATGCAGCCTCTTGAAGAAGACAGACTTTGGTGATAGGTCTACATAAAGTGCTTGTCTTTGTCTTGATGCGGACCTGGCGTACGAGCCCGTACTTGTCAGGGACCGCCTCGATGACCTTGCCCAGGACCCATGAGTTGCGTGGAGCGGTGTCGTCGACAATCAAGACGATATCTCTTTCAGCAAAGCTGCGCGACACACGTGTCCACTTCTGGCGCTCTTGTAGCTGAGGTAGATACTCTCGGGTCCATCGTTTCCAGAATATGTCCGACATATACTGAACCTGTTTCCATCTCCTGCGGGCATAGAGATCTCCCTCCATGAAGAGACCTGGTGGCAGGGATGGCTTGGACTGGAGAAGCAAGAGATGATTGGGGGTAAGCGCTTCCAGGTCGTTTGGGTCACTGGAAGCCTTGGTAATTGGTCGACTGTTGATGATGGCTTCCGCCTCACACAAGACAGTGTGCAGGCCTTCCTCATCCAAGGTCTGCAACATTAAGGTGGTGCTGAGAATCTTCCTGACCGACCTGATCATCCGTTCCCAGACTCCGCCATGGTGAGAACCAGTAGGGGGGTTGAACATCCACTGGATTCCCCTCTGACGTAGAGTGTCCTCAATCTTAGAGCCATTCCACTCTTCTATAGCTCTCTTCAGCTCACGCTCAGCTCCAACGAAGTTTGTCCCGTTATCTGAACGGAGGATTTTCACCTGGCCTCTTCTCGCTAGGAAGTGATGGAGAGCATCAATGAAAGAGTCTGTATCCAAAGACGACGCCACCTCAATGTGGACTGCACGGATAGCCAGGCAGGTAAAGATAACACCCCACCTCTTCACAATGCTTCTGCCACGTTTAACTTCAAACGGACCGAAGTAGTCTACCCCGGTGTTGGTTGATGAGGGCGCTGAGGTCTGAGGCCTACCTCCTGGTGGAA
The DNA here is from genome assembly GCF_963989245.1 of Nansenia antarctica. Classification (NCBI taxonomy): domain Eukaryota; kingdom Metazoa; phylum Chordata; class Actinopteri; order Argentiniformes; family Microstomatidae; genus Nansenia; species Nansenia antarctica. The sequence goes on along the minus strand of NC_137684.1, from coordinate 12,404,183 downwards.
CACCGTCTTGTCCTCCAGCTTGCTGTAGCGGGCCTTGAGGCTGGCCACCAGCTTGGCTCTGTTGGTGTGGTCCTTCTGGGCCCGCTGGAACGCCTCCTTGATCTCCAGGTCTCCGTCTGCCGCCATCTTTATCTTTCCTGGACGCACACGTTGCTTTTGAAAGCGTTGTCAGCCGTACAATGGTTTTCTGCGATGTGTAGGCTCTCTCTGGCTCCCTCTCGTGTCTATCAGCTTTTTTCCGTTTTCATTCGCGGCTCTTTCATGGCAAATTGCAGAGTAGTTTTTCACTTTGTCCTGTCTTCCTATTGCCAACGACCGCTCCTGACACCGTGTTATGTTAGGCGAGGGTTGAAGTCTTCTTCAAGAGGCTGCATGAGGCGGTGGTAAAGACTGTGAAGGGATGCTGCACAAAACGCATACAATGACTGAAGTAGGTCAAAGAAATCACTCGCATCCTTACAGCTATTAATGTGGTGTTTACACCGACAGCATTAAGGGAATGTCCAGCACAGGGCACGTAATGAATCAGGGGGTTTGCTTTTTTAAGATGCGCCTGGAGGCCGTTATATTTACCCGACATGTTACTGGCGTTGTCGTAACTTTGTCCCCGGCAATTCGACAAGTCTAACCCCAGGTCATGACATGAACCATTCTTACTCCACATTCAGCAAGACTTGCTCCAGTGTGGCTGTGAATGGGCTCGCTCCCTCGCTCGCTCTGCTGCCCCCCCCCCCCACTGTTAACTTCGGTGCTGATTTTAGGCCTAGGTGAAATTAAAAAAATCCCAATTGTTGGGACATTTTTAAGAGTGGCCGTATGTCTGGAGTCTTTGCCTTGCTTAATTTTTCGCTTGGCAGAGCCACTCAGTTGTCGCCTGTACATTTTGATTTCTTCGTTGATAGTTTGGCGGCACTGCGTCATCACACACTTGTCTGTGACTGGGGGGGGGCACTTACACCGAACTCGCAATTATTTATCTTTTTATACATGATAGCCGAAATATAACCGTTAGTTTTGTACCTGTGTGGATGTCTTCCAGTAAATATAGCCTATATTTTTAAAATGTGGCCAAAATATTTTAAAGGTCTATTCATTGTCCGAATAATTTGGTGCCCCCCCATTGGCTGGTGCCCCAGGGCGTTCACCCGATGCAATATATGGATAATCTGGGCTTGACCTGTAGACCTTCGTCGACTTTGCGTTGGCAGTGGCACTTCCCCCTCCCCTGACACACTCTCTGACCGGGCGCTCTCCTCCTCGCTTTCCCCGTCTCTGTTTTCTTCGTCACTCTGACAACTCTCGTCTCCAGCTGTAGTGTCCCCTTCTGTCTGTAACGGTGCTAACGTTAGCCTTCCGAAAGTATGCCATAATCAGCTTCATTTTCACATTCTTTCTGACAGGATTTTAAATGTGCGCTTTCTTCTAGGTTGTGCTTGCGGAAATTCCCCGTTTTGAATCCAAAATAGGTGACCTACATTCATACTTTTTTTTTTTTTTTCAATCTTGTAATTCTGCATGTGACCACCACTAGAGTAAATCTAAAAGAAATCAGATATGAGCACATGGAAGCTAATTTTTCCACAAAAGAAACTTTGCACCGAAGTTTGACCATCTGTAATAAATCATTTCCAAAGAACAATAGTATAACATAAAATAGAATAGCAGTTCAAATTTGCATAACAAACTGAAGGAAAACAGTTTCTCAGCTCCTTCCCTGATGATAGGAAGCGACGGAGAGCATCAATGAAAGAGTCCGTATCCAAAGACGACGCCATCTCAATGTTGACTGCACGGATAGCCAGGCAGGTAAAGATAACACCCCACCTCTTCACAATGCTTCTGCCACGTTTAACTTCAAACGGACCGAAGTAGTCTACCCCGGTGTTGGTTGATGAGGGCGCTGAGGTCTGAGGCCTACCTCCTGGTGGAACACCGTCTTGTCCTCCTGCTTGCTGTAGCGGGCCAATCAATCAATCAATCAATAAGTAGGAACGCTGCACTGTCACTTTCCAGTCTAGTATCTTTTTTTCAACAATTGGCTCTTCTGGGCTCCTTCTAACTATAATTTTGCGCCCAAAACGACACTTTCCAATCCGGGCGTGCGTGAACATTGATGACACAAGAATTATTCTCATTCGAGGAATCACTTGAGTCTTGAATCCCAATCGAGAGTTGCCTGAACAAGGCTTTCCTTTTAATCGTGTATATACTAATCAACGTACGTGGAATACCCCCCAGGTCTAATTTTTATGCGTACAGCATATTATAGCAGAGAGATATCACTAATAATAATAATAATAATAATAATAATAATAATAATAAATCAGACTTATATAGCGCTTTTCTAGAGACTCAAAGACGCTTTACAAAGTGAAAAGACCTAGGGTAGAATCCTGTAGTAGGAACTAATATAAATGAATTAAGAAAATACATGAAAGAAAGTATAATTAAGGTAGTGCTGGGGACACATGGAAAGGGGAGGGGGAGAGGGTTAACGAGTGAAGGCAAGCTTGAAGAGGTGAGTTTTGAGGGCCTGTTTGAATGTTTGCAGGGTGTTGGCCTGTCTGATGTCAGGCATGAAAATGGGTCAGGGGTGAAAAAGATGAGAAGGATACGAGACCTGGAACCTGCTAGGGCAGGGGTGGCCAACCAGCCAAAAAAATGTATTGGGGTACCACAAAGAGCCACATCATACATGCAGGCTCACTTCAGCTCTGCCTTCAACACCATCCTTCCAGACAGGCTAGTGACCAAACTACTAGACCTGGGACTATCACACTCTATATGTGCATGGATCAAGGACTTCCTGTCCGACCGCCCCCAGAGGGTGCGGGTGGGCTCCCACACCTCCACAGCCCTCAGACTCAGCACTGGGTCCCCCCAGGGCTGCGTGCTAAGCCCCATCCTCTACAACCTCTACACCTACGACTTCACCCCCGTCCACCCCAGCAACTCCATCGTAAAGTTTGCAGACGACACCACCGTGGTGGGCTGCATCTCGGGGGGGACGAGGCGGCGTACAGGGATGAGGTAGAGCAGCTGAGCAAGCTGTGCAAGGTTAACAACCTGCTGCTGAACCAGTCAAAGACCCAGGAAATCATCGTGGACTTCAGGAGGAAAAAATCTGAGGTCCAGCCCCTGCTCATCGACGGAGAGAGCGTGGAGAGAGTCTCAACCCTCCGATTCCTGGGGGTGCACATACAGGATGACCTGTCCTGGAAGAACAACACAGCAGCCACCATCAAGAAGGCACAACAGCGGCTCTACTTCCTGAGAGTCCTCAGGAAGGAACACAACAAGCAGGAGATACTGGTGGCCTTCTACCGCTGCGCAGTGGAGAGCATCCTCACCTACTGCATCTGCAACTGGTTCTCCAGCTGCACAACCGCAGAGAGAAATGCGCTACAGAGAGTCGTGAGAACAGCCCAGAAGATCACCGGCGCCCCCCTCCCCTCTCTGGAAGAGCTGTACAACACACGCTGCCTCAGGAAGGCCTCCAAGATCTGCAGAGACCCAACCCACCCTGGGTACGAACACTTTGCCCGGCTGCCCTCGAAAAGGCGGTACAGGACCATGGCCGCAAGGACAAACAGACTGAAGCTCAGCTTCTACCCCAGGGCCATCCAGGCCCTGAACACAGCAAAGACCTAGGTTCTGGGCTCTGGACAGTCTGGACGGATTGATGGCAGCTGCTGGATTGAAAAAATCAGGTGTAGTGCTGAGGCACAAATGTGTACATTTCAAGCCTGCAAACTGCGACACTTTAAATGAATGTGCAATAACACTATGTGCAATATGACAACCCTAGTCGTTTTATCTGTACAGTATAGTATAGTGGATAGTGTACATAGCCTTTATTTATGTAAACCAGCTCCTTTCCCTTCTTGTTTTTTTAGTTTTTTTTTCTTTCCTAGCACCAGGGGAGCCACCCCTCCCAAATTTCGTTGTTTGGTACCTGTACTATAGCAATGACAATAAAGACCATTCATTCATTCATTCATACTACACACAAAAAGCACTCCCTCTCCCTCTCTCTCACACACACACACACAATCAATAGACCAATATCCAATCTCACTTTTCTAAGCAACATTTTAGAAAAGGCAGCGTATAAACAACTTCATGAATTCTTAGTCTTAAATAATAGGTATGACCCACTTCAGTCAGGTTTCCGATCATACCACAGCACAGAAACCGCTTTGCTTAAGGTAACTAATGACCTTAGGATAAATGCAGACTCGAAAAAAAAATCTCGATTCTTGTACTCTTATTCTTAGACTTAAGTGCAGCCTTTGATACGGTAGACCATTCCATACTTATTGAGAGACTTGAAAACTGGGTTGGCCTCTCAGGTCCGGTCTTAAACTGGTTCAGGACTTACCTGGCTGACCGAGACTACTTTGTAGCCCTTGGTGACCATAAGTCAAACAATTATAGCGCAACCTGTGGAGTTCCCCAGGGGTCCATTTTAGGACCGTTGCTTTTTAGCCTATACATGCTAAGTTCTGCTCAGTTCTGTTATCAAGAGGCATAGCGTTAACTACCACAGCTATGCTGACGACACTCAGCTTTATATCTCAGTAACTCCCAACGACTACAAGATGATCGACCACCTGATAGATTGTATTGCTGATATTAATATTTGGATGACACAAATTTTTCTCCAACTCAATCAAGAAAAAACAGAGTTATTGATCATTGGCGAGAAAACTGGGAGAGAGAAATTATCTGCACACTTGAAAACACTAGCTCTTAACACTAAGTGTCAGGCTAGGAATCTTGGTGTCATAATTGACCCAGATCTAAATGTTGAAACTCATATCAATAATACTATTAAAACATCCTTCTACCATCTAAGAAACATCACTAAGGTACAATCATTTCTCTCCCAGGCAGACAACGAAAAATTAATGCATGCGTTTGTTACTAGTAGGCTAGATTACTGTAATGCTCTCCTGACAGGTCTCCCCCAAAAAAATGATTAATAGACTACAAATGGTTCAGAATGCTGCTGCTCGTGTCCTTACTAGGACCAAACGAAGAGCGCACATCACACCTGTCTTGAGATCACTACACTGGCTCCCTGTCAATTATAGAATAGACTTTAAGATCCTTTTACTAGTCTATAAATCACTCCACTGCGATGCGCCCAATTACATGGTGGACATGCTCATAAGATACACACCAGCTAGACCCCTAAGGTCTAGTGGCCAGTGGCGTAGCGCAAAATCCCGGGCCCCCCCCGCAAGGTGGCGGCGGGGGCCCTTTCGCAACGGAGTAAAAAAAAAAAAAAAAAAATGCGTTTTTTAGAGGCCGATGCGTTATTGACGTTGCGAAATTTCGCAATATGCACTCTACATTCTAAATACTTGACTTAGCAAAAGGTACAAACAAGTGAGAGCAATAGCCTATAACTAAAACCAAATGGTAGACTACACTACATCAGTAGAATGTATTATAAGTAGAATAGTACAAGCTTTATTTCTTTTAACAAAGTGTGGTGTGCACAGCAGTGTGATATCTGTAAACATATCTGTAGACTCTCCGCTAAGGGTTGCCAGATGGGATTGAGAATTTCCAACCTAATCTAAAAACTTCTAAATCCACCAAAAACCAGCCAATCTGGCAACCCTGTCTCCGCTGCATCAGAGTCTACTTGTTGCGCAAAATTGGCCAGGGTTAGTCAAATCCTTTGTTGGACATATCAAATAATATTCTTACCTTTAACAATGACCAAAACGTCCTCTCCTCCTGGCATTGGTCTGTGCGAAGTCCTTCACTATGTTTGTTAAGTCCAATTGACGTGCGCGCTGGCTTTCAATGCTGAGCATCGCTAGTCCGGATAGTCTGTCCTGGGACATGGTGCTTCTCAGATAGCTTTTGATAATTTTCAGTTTCGAAAACGATCTCTCTGCACTTGCCACTGTGACAGGTATGGTTAAAAAAAGCTTGAGAGCAGTAGCCACGTCTATGACACTGGGCAGGATAGATGCATGTCTCAGGAGCAGGAGCTCTGTCAGATCTTTGATTGAACCCTTTTCAATACGTTTTATTTCTGACCTCAGAGCATTTCGAAAGGAAAGAAGCTGTGATGGAAAATCAGAAGAAAGGTCATTATTGTAGATCAAGGCTAGTGTCTCAGCGGATGCGTGCAACGCATCATCCTTTGCCTGTATGAGTTCACTGGGATGTAAACAACGGAATCGCTTTGCAACTGTATCCATTCCTCTGAATCGGTGTCTGAGTTGGGAAACAATGGTGTCAATGCACACAAAAAAGACTCCTGTTTTAAAGCTTTCCTCTGGACTTGTGAGACGCTGATCCTCACTGAGTTCATCAAAGTGACGCTTTGTACGTCTTGTGCGCTTCTGGGTGAAATGACAGTTTGTGCCCCAAGAAGCTGCAAGTTCCTGTGCTGCGCTTTTTATGTGTTCGAACTCACCCCTTAGCTGCGATAACGTGTTGCACGCCGTGCTCAGTAGGCCTGCTGCATGGAAAAGGTCCATGTCTTTCTTCTGAAGTAACTTAGACACTATATTGATAGACTCCAGAATCTTTTCCTGCATCACAGTAATCATTGCGAACTCGAAGGTTTCAATTGACTTAATAAGTCCAGTGGCTTCTGCACGTTCATCTGGTTTAGTCGATTGAAGACTGATTTTGGCCAGTGCCTGTAAGATGTCAGCATAGCGAAATCGAAGCGCGTGAATAGCATCGTGCCTAGAGCTCCAGCGCGTTGGACAAAGTCGTTTTAGTGTTGGCTTCGAATTAAAATGGTTTTCCAACATTTCCCATCTTTTGATGCTCTGACTAAAAAAAAAGTAAAGTCTCTGGACAATGTCATAGTAGTTATTGATTTCTGCAATCGGTTGGCAAGCATCGTTCAACACTAAATTCAGATTATGTGCAGCACAGTGTATATATACAGCAGTGGGTTCTTTGTCGAGGATCCGTTTCTGCACACCAGAATAAATGCCACTCATCACGCTAGCTCCGTCATATCCTTGCCCTCTGCATTTTTTAATTGACAGCCCATCCCTCTCTATCGTTTCAAGGATTTTTGCTTCTAGTCCTCCTGCCGAATGATCTGAGACATTCTCAAATCCTAAAAAACTCTCATTAATGTCAACTCCGGTAGCGTTGTCGTTGTCGTCTTTACGAATTGTGATATATCTGAAAACTTGACTGAGTTGATCGACCTTACCTAAATCCTGAGTAGTGTCCATTATTATAGAATAAAATTCGGCTTCCTTTATTTCATTAACAATCTGGTCCCGTACTTTCTGTGATAGCAACGCAATCAATTCGTTTTGAATTGTAGGGCTTAAATAATTAACGTTGCTTCTTCTATCAAGTAACTCTTGCAAAATGGGATCATATCGAGCTAACAACTCTATTACTGACAAAAAATTCCCACTGTTTATCTCACCCAGTTTCTCACGATGCCCTCGAAAAGCAAGGTTACAAGAAGCCAATGTCAGTGTGACGTCTGTGATCCTGGTTAAGACTTGGGTCCAAAAGCTAACCTGACGTTTGTACTCGCTATCAAGTTGTGCATCCACTGTAAGGTCGTTTTTCCAGGTATCGTATGCCACACATGCTGCTAGATGACTGCAGGACGATTCATGTTTCTTTATTTTGCCTGAGAGGCCTTGCCAGTCATTAATTCCGACAGTCCAGGAGAGCTGGTGGGATGGGCACCTTCTATCCGCAAAAAGCCAACACGGTTCACAATAGACACGGTCCATCTTTGGAGAATAGCATAGCCATTTACGAGGGATCTTACAACCCAGTTTAGACCGTTTGCAATAATAATCTTGTGAGAAACATCTGCCGTTTTTATCCCTCGGAAAGGGTCCCTCGGGTTTACACGATCCCAACTCAAGTACGGTCCTCTTTAGCATAGGATCCGTTAAATCCACTGGGAAATTGGCTCTGTCTGATGGATAGTGTTCACCTGTGGTTGTTGTTGCCTTCTCTAGATTAATAATAGCATCCTCAGACTCCTCGCCTGGTTGATCAGTGGGAGTGCAGCTAGTAGACTGGTCAGGTGGCGGGTCCTCGTTGTCGTCGGCCGGGTCAGCCTGCGCCATGCCAGCTGCGGTAACAATGGCCTCCACAGTGGTGCTGCTGCTAGGAACAGGTGCATCGACGACGTTTGTCCCTGACCCAGTGCTAATCGCATCCCTACGATCCCTTAGTCTTAGAAGCTGCATTGGGTAATAGAAAAGATGAAATATTTCTATGTTTCGCTGAACTTTGTTGCTTTTTATAGGAAAGTTCCCGTTTTTGCGCACCGCTGAGGTATTTTCGCTTGCTCATTCTCCTTGTGTCTCGCTGCCAAGTGCAAGTGACGTGTGAGGGACCGGGTGTGACGTCAAAGTCATGTTGCAATTGGATACGGCTAACTATGTATATATTGCTACCCCCCGTCAAAACGCAATTTCCCATTTTTCCCCGATTTTGAGATGAGTTGCTCTTTTGCCTCCTAAACATGTTTTCTTTCATATTAGTGACAATAAAACGTCGACAAAAACACATTTGGTTGTTTATTTTACTTGATTGTGGTGCATGCGTCCGTAAAATCCTCATAAATTCGCCAAAAGTTAGTAGTTTACGCACAGCGTTACCGAAACGGCTGCTGTCTGAAATACATCAAGCCTGGGCTTGTTTGAAAGATGTGTTTCTTGTGCTCAAAATGGCCGCTTCAAAAATTTACAACGCCCCTTGTATCAGCAACCAATCACTAAAATAGATAGGTTGCATTCTTTTAAAATACGCGATTCTATTGGTTGATGCGAAAATTCTCGAATGTGATTGGTTGTCGTGTCCCATGTGACGCGGAAGGCTTGACTCTTTGTAACTAGCCTCTCCACTCAGCCGTTTAACATTGGCGACCTACTGAACTTTAGGCTCACTGGGATGCCAGCTTTCAGCCAAAAGTGATTTCAAGTCTCTAGCCCAATGTATCAATAAACAGCACTCAATTTAGTCACTCACTACCCCTCCCCACTCAGCCGTTTAACATTGGCGACCTCCTGAACTTTAGGCTCACTTTTGGGACACTTCCTATGTAGCCAGGGGAACAGAAAAAGACACACACCATCAGTGGGATGCCAGCTTTCAGACAAAAGTGATTTCAAGTCTCTAGCCCAATGTATCACCAAACAGCGCTCAATTTAGTCAATCACTGTGACCCACTCAGCCGTTTAACATTGGCGACCTCCTGAACTTTAGGCTCACTTTTGGGACACTTCCTATGTAGCCAGGGGAACAGAAAAAGACACACACCATCAGTGGGATGCCAGCTTTCAGCCAAAAGTGATTTCAAGTCTCTAGCCCATTGTATGGCCTCCTGTGGCCAGAATTCATAACTCCCCTCCTGAGTGAGCTAGAGGTCTGGTTTTCACAAATGTCGAACATCTTCGGTCGCGCCTAGCAGAAAAAACTCGACAGAGTACGGGTGCCAAGCCCCTTACGAATGACCTCGTCGAAAACGGTGCGTCTCTGCGCCTCGGAACGGCCGCGCTGACCGAAAAGCATTTAAAAATAACTCAAATTCAGGCTTCTCGGCCTAGGCACTTCAGGTCAAAGTACCGCTGCGTCGCAACCGTACGAGCCACAGACGCCGTTCTAATATTTCCTGAATCGGCTCGGGCCCGCCGAACACATATCCGAGCCCCGACTCGGTTGCGGCGCCAGTACCAGGTTCTGTCCCTCTCTCACACACAGGAGAGGCAGATGTGCTCACACACCAGTACCAGGTTCTGTAACTAGGCTTGACACAAGTGTGTGTGTGTGTGTGTGTGTGTGTGTGTGTGTGTGTGTGTGTGTGTGTGTGTGTGTGTGTGGCTGGCTGGCTGTAGTTCTGTGTGCTGATTACATGGTGGTGCCAGAGGTTTGTGAGAGAGGGAGAGACTTTCTATTCCATAACAGCCACTATTTGTAGCCTGTGTGCATTTCTGTTCAGTTTATGTTATTCAGTTATCAGTCAGGTGTTTAGGATGTTTATTGCTAATGGTTTGATTAGGTTTTGTGTTTGTGAATAGCAGTTTCAAATAAAAATGTTTCATATTTCACAATACAAAACTTTGAGTCTGTTTTCCCGAAAATTGGTTTTTATGTGTTTGTCCACACACTAGGATATGAGTTGCCCATTTTCCTTGCACCAAAACAGACCAAACTTTCCACATTTCTTCCTATCCATATTCTGCTTCTCTCCACACAAGAGTTTGATGATATATCATTCATAGCCCTGTTTATAGTACATTTTATACCAAAACCATGGCGAAAATAGATTTTTTATGACTATGGACAGTATTTCCTGATGTATGGGCTGATACGAGGACATAGACACAATCTTTCATGTACAAAGTTTGTTTTCTTATGTGTCAACATAAATAAATTAAAAATTAAAAAAAATTGACACATATGATGGTGTGAGTGATCCTGGAGATTTGGGTCCAATTAGCATCTAATTTGCATAATAAACATAAACAATAATACCATTCAGAAAACTTGCAATACATTTTTTCTTAGTTTTTATGTACATAACAAACTGGGAATGTGTTCATAGTGATATCTATTTTCTTTCTTTTTGCCTATTGGCAAAGTCTAGTGGGGGTAGCCTCCCCTTGAATATAGGCCTATATATTAAAATTAAGGTTGACACAATGAAGGACCACTTATTTTCTTTGTTTTATATAAAAAAAAAATAAAAAAAAATTGTATCCAATGTTAGGGGGCCCCCCTAGTGGCTGGGGCCCCCCCGCGGTGCGTCGCTTGCGGGCCCGTCCGCTACGCCACTTTTAATAGTGCCAGAGGCTTGGACAAAGAGATTTGGAGGATCAGCTTTTAGCATATATGCTCCTAGATTGTGGAACACCCTACCTGAGGGCCTGAGGTTGTCTAAAACTCAGGAAATGTTTAAGCAAGACCTCAAAACCTACTTATTCAATGTCGCCTTTTGCTACTAAGGGAGACATTGGACATCATAGAACTAGGATCACTAGGCCATTACACCATACTCGTGTTTTGAGATTTGTGTTGACAGGAAAAAGGACCTGGGTGCTGATGAGGCACTGTCAGCTCCCAGTAGCACCTAGAGCAGTACTGGAACCGGTACAAGGATGTACCTGGACCACCATCAGGTTGTATTGCTGTCATCTTTATTGTGTTGTTGCATCATAACTGTGCTTAAGATTCTCTTTTGGCAGGACCTGTGCCCATGCTGGATGCAGAACGATGCAGATATAACACTACATTTATGGACAGTGTGTACGCCGATAATATGCAAGGAACTTTTCCTGGATACATGGTGTACAGGTTTTTCGCCCTTGCTTGCTTGCTTTGCGCCGGTGGTCCTTGGGCCTCCCCTTGGGGGCCCCCGGCTGCACCGTGTGCCTGGTCTATTCCGCCGCCGGGGCACCTGCTTGGCCGTCCTTGTGCGGGGCCTTTGTGGTCTGTGCTTGCTTGGCTGGGCTGGGTGTGCTGGTGGTGGGGCGGGCTGGGGGCTCCCCGGGGGGGGGGGGGTGTGGGGGCCCACCGCTGGGTGCTGGTAGGCAAACTGGCTAGTAGTCGCTCTGTGTAGAGGGCTGCAAGGGAATTTTCCTGGCTACATAGTGTACAGGTTTTTACTTTTGCCTGCTCGCGGCTCTGTCAGTATTGATTGATTGATTGATTGACTGTGAATGTTCATTATGTGAAGCGCATTGAGTTGCATCTTGTAAGAAATGCGCTATACAAATAAAATTTGATTTGATTTGATTTGAATAGGCTATGAGACCAGTGGCGTTACCCGACCAACATCCCAAGGCACCTCGCCCTCATAGCCACGCTCCCTCCTCTCTCTCATCCATCATTCCTGTCAATCTCTACTGTCTCTATCCCAATAAAGCAGGAACGCCCTGTCAGGGAAATCATAAGTCATACCTGGTTTGTACTTTGTTCACCTTCTACGGGAATACCTGATAAACACTTTATGACTAGTTAGCAACTGTTGGGAAACAATAGTTGTTTCCCTGTAGCCTTGTGAGCATATATGAATATAAATGTACATATAAAAAAATATATAATATAAATATACATACAGTATAAATGAATATGATATAAATATACTATAAATAAGTATATATAATAGGAATATAATATAATATATAAATATACAGTTGTCATAGCCACACACACGCACACACACGCACACACACACACATACGGTCACACACACACAGTCTGCCTTGTATCTTGTGTACTGGAGGCTGGATTGTGGATGTGTAAGGCTGTATGAACTCACTAGACTGTCAGTGACTCTGGATGAAAGCGTTTGTTAAATTGCAAATATTATACAATATATTCTCATAGGATGGTGTATATATAGAGAGTTGATTAAAGGAATATCATTCATTATATTTTGGTGGTTGTTCAACAAAGTTGTTTTGTCACATTTTCAAGGGGGCAGAGGTCAGGGGCCAAGGGTTACCATGGCAGCAGTAAAGGTGTGATGTAAAGGATGCCAGGGAAACGATCAGACGTGGTGTTTTGTACTGTTCGACTTCTACAGTAATACCCAATAAACACTTACACCATCATGACCAGTTAACATCTGTGGGGGAATAATAGTTGCTTCCTTGTAGCCATGAGCGCCACCAGAGTTCTACAGTCATGGATAACAATATTGCCACCCCTGCACTTCTGTCAGACTTTTGACTCTAAACTCTACACCGTCTCAATGACCATACAGTTACAGTTGTGTTCTGTGTAGATCATGCTGTACATAGCCCACCCCTGTGTATCATAGCCCACAGCCTGTATTTTTGTATACTATCACTATATACGACATATTTATCATATATGTATCATAGCCTGTACAATTGCACATTGTATATAATCTCAATGTATATATACCACTGCACATATACATCCAGTCACCATTGTATGACATGGTATGACATTACACATCACGCTACCATTTGCACTTTACTGTATAGATTGCTGTAAATACCGCTACTATCATTGCAATATAATTGCTATTTGTTGCACTTCTGGTTAGACGCACAATAATTTTGTTGCATTGTCTTGTACTATGTAATGACAATAAAGTGAATCTAATCTAATCTAATCTAATAATGCACAACTTCTCCCAGAAAATTTTGCAATTACAAATGCTTTGGTATTCACATGTCTTTTTCTTTTGTTTACATTGGATCAACACAAAAAAGAAGAGAGAAAAAAGGCTAATCTGATTTCATTCAACACAAAACTCTGTCTAACCCCCCTACCCCTGACACTAACCCCCCCAATCCTAACCCTAACCACCCCGCTTAACCCTAACCCATTTCATGTCTTCCACAGAAGGTTATCAATAAGTCATCATTTATAATTCATCCTCTACTGAAGAATCTAATCTAATCTCAGTTACCATCATGACCAGTTAACATTGTTGGGAAACAACAGCTGCTTCCTTGTAGCCATGAGAGGCTCCTGTATAAAAGAGCAGCTCTTTCTCCAGCTTAACACAACCAACTCACACACTTCAGTTCCTGTGATTAAGACTCAGGTAAGTCCTCTACTCACCTATCTCTATGTTAGACATACTGTATCAGTTAACTATGTTAGACATACTGTATCAGTTAACTATGTTAGACATACTGTATCAGTTAACTATGTTAGACATACTCTATCAGTTAACTATGTTAGACATACTGAATCAGTTAACTATGTTAGACATACTGTATCAGTTAACTATGTTACTGTATCAGTTAACTATGTTAGACATACTGTATCAGTTAACTATGTTAGATATACTGTATCAGTTAACTATGTTAGACATACTGTATCAGTTAACTATGTTAGACATACTGTATCAGTTAACTATGTTAGACATACTGTATCAGTTAACTATGTTAGACATACTGTATCAGTTAACTATGTTAGACATACTGTATCAGTTAACTATGGTATCGTTCTCTGACAGCTACTGTCATCGTGTTGCTGGATGGTGTAATGTGATGTATGAATATGTAAATGAGGTGTCATGTGATGTATTAATATGTAAATGAGGCGTTTCTGCCTCCTTTTCCTCTTCTGTCTCATAGTTCCTAGGAGACAATCATCACCATGGTGACGTTGACCATCATTCTTCTCAGTGCTGCCATTGCACTGGGCAATACCAGTAAGAGACACGCTTTACTGCACTTTACACCACTGTACACCACTTTACACCACTGTCCATCACTTTACTGCACTTTACACCACTGTACTTCAATCCTGTAAAGTGCAGTAAAAAAGACCTCACTTTACATTATTCTCCATGACTTTACATACTTGCACATAACTCACCTGTTCACACACATGGGGCTCTGTTTAACAACATACATCTCAGTTCTTCTTCTACCTCTCCTTGTTTCAGATCCCTTAGTTGAGGCTGAGGTGGCGCAGCTCCCTCCTTTTGGTAAGTGTTATATATCGCCCCCTCTTGGTAAACGAGTGAAATTGAAGGGTTACTGAAGTTATTGAAACTGTCCATGCTTGGTATCGCTGACTGTGCTCTCACACCTCCCCTGTTTCAGAAGCTATGGTGGAGACTGAGGTGCAACAGCTCCCTCTAGTGGGTGAGTATGTTATTAATAATTGATAGATACCTAGAGACAGCAGTGTTCAAACAGGTATTCATCTCAAAAACAGAGTCTTTGCTAACCTGAACATGTCTTTGTATTGGTATAGGTCCTGGGTGTAGAGGGGGAGGACATTAACCTGAACATGTCTTTGTCTTGGTAGAGGTCCTGGGTGTAGAGGGGGAGGACGTTGAAGGAAGCCAAGCAGAGATGTTGGAGGAGACGGGGGCTGGACAGCAGGGGGCGCTGAGCAGGAGTGGATGTGCTATTGGCTGGTACAGATATGAGGATAAGTGCTACAAGTTCAACTACTCCCCCACCACATGGGCAGAGGCAGAGGTATGGGAACTTGATTGTGTTGCTTCAGGTGAAAACTTTATACTTTTTATACTAGTCTTTTTCAGAAGGCCTGAATACATCACTAAATCTCGCTCTCTCTCTCTCTCTCTCCTTAGAGGAACTGTGTGCTCTTAGGGGGGAACCTGGCATCTGTGCACAGCCATGGCCAGTACACTTTCCTCCAGAGTGTCATACTGGGACATGCCAATGAATACCTACGCACCTGGATTGGAGCTAATGATGCCGTCCAGGTAATACATTAATACAGGTAATAAATGATAACCATTAACCTACAGGTTAAAGTGGAGAGTTAGCCACATCTTATAGTAGGTGGGTATGTTTCATGGGGTTCTCCAACAAACCATATGCTGGTAAACATTTTATTTTTGACCAATCAGCCAAGTGCTGTTTCAGGACAATGTGTGTAGATTGTCTTTAGTGTGTCGTAGTGTGTGGTGGTGAGGTCTCCCTGTGTGTAGTGTGTGGTGGTGAGGTCTCCCTGTGTGTAGTGTGTGGTGGTCATTTCTACCTGTGTGTTCTACAGGAGGGTATTTGGTTGTGGAGCGACGGCTCCAGGTTTGGCTACACCCACTGGAGTGCAGGGCAGCCTAGCAACAGTTACCACGGCATCACAGACAACTCCAACGGCCGGGAGCACTGCATGGAGATGAACGCAGGAGGTAGGATAGGGTTTGATAAATGTTGGTGCCAATGCACCAACAACTGTACTAGATCATCACATGACCCAGACTCCCTCCCTGCATGTTTCTAATATTGCTGTTTTACTTCCTGTTATTCCCCAGGTGATCATCGCCAGAACGACCTGTCCTGTTCCTACACACGTCCCTCCCTCTGCGCCAGGAATCTGTGATGTTTCTATTTTCTAGACGTGTGTCTAGACCACTACTCATGTATTACAACATTTGTTAAAAAGTGCATAGTCGTCCTATGTTTTGATTTGATTAGGTATATCTTATCATTATGGTTCTAATGCTCTGTGTTGAGATGACACAATTGTCACATGTCTCAATAAAGTTATTTCAAAAAAGTACTTTTTTGTTCTATAGTACTTTCATGCTTTCATGCTTATTGTTCATCTGAAACATAAATCTAGTTTTAAAAGTTATCGTTTGATACTCACTCTGAATAAAAGTGTGTCCGAGGGTCAATTGCAACCAAACAATCAGACTTTGTTTAGATTTTATGTACAAATGTCTGCATTATTTACATTTTGGCCCATCCTTAATTAATTGGATGAAAACACTTTATAATAACCGAGATAATTAACAATGGTGAACAATGGTACACCTGAAAAGAGATTTGAAACAAGGATGTCCCTTATCTTCATATTTATTTATTTAATCTATTGACATTTTTAGGACAAAAGGTACACAAATAGTGTGGGTCATACAGCTGGTGAAACCGGGAACAAGTCGGCAGCTGACCAAATGCTCAGACCGCTAAACTAAAGTATGAATGTATAATTACGGTAAGTGCAAATAAAGTATATTTACTTGTTCACATATTAGTCTAGTAGGAGAAATAGGTTCCCATGTACCCGAATGACATTATTTCGTAAACCTGTTTTTTAAAGACCTTAATAATAATACATTTATTTTATAAGGCGCCTTTCATGGCACTCAAGGTCGCCGTACAACAAATTTAAAAACAGTTACAAAATTCAAATTTCTAATGGTGTCTAGTTCAGATTTCTTCATGTTGCCAAGGTCAACTAATGTCCCATGGTGTTCGTTTAATTTCAAAAATAAAATACTTGGCAGCTCTGTATGATATATTGGAGGAATCACGCAATGGATTGGATCGGGTGGATTGAAAATACAGAATAAACAGCGTCCCGTATTGGTTCAAAACGGGACGCATCTTTTAACTGTCAGATACGGGACGATTCCGTATTTTAAGGGACGGGTGGCAACCCTAGTAGGGTCATCAGATGTACGGCACAGACACTGAAAAGGTGAGTTTTCCATAATATGACCCCTTTATATCTTAGCAATGTTTTCTCTTTAGCTCCTAGCTAGTTACTAGCCTTCATAATTAATTCATTCGAATTTTTCTACGATTCTGGTTCATTTGACATGTACCAACATTCAAATAAGCATATCTTCTTCAAATATTTTCAACTGATTTCAATATATGACACATCATCAAGGCTTACAATTTGCACTTTCATAAACAAAACAAAACAAAAACTACTTGGGGACCAAAACACATCAGACTGTCACATATTATCTCAATATGATTGATATCTGGCTAAGCTTGACTAAAGAGCTGTGTTGCTAAGGGAACAAGTCAGTAAGTGTCTTAAGTGTCTGTTGGAAAAGTGGTTCAATGCAAAACAACTGACTAGCCTGCAAATAAACGCATTCATTGCTTATAATTTAGCTACTATTAACGTTACTCGTAGCTGGCAAGCCCATGATTTATGGAGCAGTTTGGTTTTGTTTGTCAAGTAGCTAGCTAGATAACCCCATAGTTAAAGCTTGGTGTCAGTTATGGGGCTAGTAGCTAGCTAACACTGTAACGGTGCGCAGGGATTAAAGCAAAAAAAAATATCTCCTGACGGAAAAAAAAAATCTGGCCAAATCGGGGCCGGTGGCTTTCCGTGCGCAAAGCGCGCGTGCGATTTTCCGTTCTACGTTCTAATGCTTTGACTTTTCTTTCGAAAAATGTGAATACATTTCCACGTTGTAGAAAATCAATGACACATCGCTAGTCAACTAACACGGCTTGTTTTGTGAGCCTGCTAACAATGTAAAGTAGTGTTCTAGTTAACTAGGTAGCAGTCCAATCCATTTCGCTGCAGTATTTTGGCTTGACTAGCGAGTTTGTGTTGTGATTCTCAACAACGTTGAAACGTAGTTTCACCCTTTTCCATAGTTTTGAATAATAAATGTGTGGACTGACGATGTAGCTCAGCCTAACTTATTCTAATAATTATTTAACATAGTTTTATTGTGATAATTATTCCCCCCTCCTCCCAGACTTACAAGGTCACATTATTATTGGATTGGTTGTTTGCGTGCCGGGTGAAGTTAGCTAAACATTTAACTTGCTAGCTAGCAAGAGTCACTCTCCAAAGGTCTAAAGAGGAAAGTTGACGGTGGAAACAGGGCATTTAAAGAGGAATGGACAGCGAACTATACGTTCATCCTACCTGGTTTCATCAATGCAAAGCCGTTGTGAGAGACTCACATTTTCCGTGCTCACAATGAATGTTCCCTTCCACCTATATATGTGAGTCGTCCTTTTCGTCAATGAATGTGATAAAGCACACTAGACGCACTAGAGGAATCGATTGGTGCATAAAAACCTTGAGAACTGCCGGATTAAAGTGACGTCCATAATAATAATAAATAATAATACATTAGACTTATAGCGCTTTTCTAGACACTCAAAGACGTCCATATCACCAGATAGCCAACAAATAGTGACCGATGGGAGATGCCAGTTTTCTCATTAAGTGAGATTTAATAGCCTAATATTCTTTTTCTATTTTTAATGAATGGCTCATTGTAATTATTATCCATAGTAATGTAGCGTGTTTGCTCTGTCGTTTCAGGAGCATATAGGCTAAGCGGATTCAGCTTTTTTTTTTGCGCCGATTTTGTTGTCAATGTTATTCATAAAATTAAACTGCATTTGCTTTGTTACTGTTCACATGTGTGGTGCAGTCACATTCACATAGCCTATAAGTAAACATTAAGTTTGAATGATTTACTGAGCTGGCGTTACTTTTTTAAAACCACACACCGCATGTCGGCTATTTCAGCACCACGCACCATGTCCACCTACTTCTCACTATGAGGGGTTCAGCGTCAGTGCACCCCGCTCTGTTACTGTCGCATAGTTGTAGCCAATAAAGGCCTATATGTAGGCTATATAGGCTATTATATATCATTCATATACCTAATACCAACATCAAAATAGATTGTATGCCTCTACAAATCATATTACACCAGGTAAAATCCGTCACAACTTGGAATAAATCCGTCGCAACTTGGAATAAATTGACGGAAATCCGTCATAGCGACGGAGAACTTTAATCCCTGCGGTGCGGTTCACTACTTCACTGGTTAAAACTGCTAATCAATATACTTTTCTCCAAATTATATTCCTCCAATATACATACGTTTTCAGCAGAAGAAAAGGGAGATGATATCTCTGTGTCTTACTTTAGTCACTCACAGATGAGCTATGTGCAACAGGAACATTTTAGAGTCTAAAGCAAGACTGACTTAAAGTGAGATTTAAGCCTAAGAATGGGTCTATCTTTATGCAACCAGACCCTGCTTTAGTAGGGACCCGGGTTGGTGAAGTCCTGCTTTGTGGCAGGGCAGTGTCGCTCGCCAGCAGCGCGTGGAGGTGCCCGCGGTTGTTCTTTAAGGATGGTTGGTGACATTATTCTCTCGTGGCGATGTTTTCTTGTTAGCTGCTAGTTAGCTACTAGAGTTTTTGATTATGTTGTTCTATGATTCTGTTTCATTTGAGGTCTACCACCATTACAAATAAAAATAAATCATACATGTTATATACACACACCCAGATGCAGATGTAGTCTACATTTACCACAGACAAAACTTTATCAAATGACATATTAACACTTGTAGAGCCAAATTACAGCTTTTAGCCAATGGCGGCCAAAATTTAGGATTTAAAAACGGAGGGTTTTGCTTTACTCGCTGATTGGCTAATGTCTTCTTAGTAACAACTAAGTATTTACTAGCTAAGATTGGCAAAAGATTGGCGTGGTGCAACCGAAATTAGTAAACAACTAGTTTGAAACTAGCTAGTAACAACTAGGGGTTTAGTAACTACTAAATGCCTGTGTAGCCCACATGAAACATATGGCTACTACAATAAACCTGAATCTGTCTGGAATTGCAATTTCGTGTCCCCCCACTAGATGGCACATGCGCATTATACTGCAGTGTTGATGAATCGCAACGTGCACTTTCCGCTTTCCGTCCAATTTCGCTCAGACGTTAAGAAGCTAAGTTGTTGTATATCCACTGGCTAACTGTAACCTACCTTCCTCATCATTGATAACAGGGGCCTCTTCAGAGCCCCAGATCCTCTTATATATGTAGTACGAACTAGCAGCGGCTAGGCCAGCCACGAAGACAAATTTCATCTTTTAGTTAATCGTCTCTTGTCTCTTGACATCTCCAACTGAAGTGAAACACTGTCTGAAACTGCTTTGCTGTGTCCCTCTGTTTTACTATAGAATCACTGATATGGGTTCTTGGTGCAGGTAACCAAAGAATTCCGGAACACTTGAGTGGAACACTCCAGAACACTGGTTTTATGTGGTATTTACCTAGCTAACAACACTTTCTTTGGCTACAAAATTAAGCATCATAATTTGTGCATTTCTGGCGAATAATATTTTTTTTTTTTAAATACATTTTTTATTTGATGAGATGCATGAGTGAAGCAGAGTTTGACATCACAAATGCCAAACTTCTTCTTGAACATAGGTAATGTTCCATACCCTGGTTCAGAAGAAGAAATCAGTACTTCGGCTCTTACATCGTTGTCCTCGATGAACCTTTTAGGTGGTTTGGTTAACCTAGATCATCGTTTCTCAACGGGAGCGTTCAGACAACATCGGGGGGCGCTGGAACAAATATTTTTAAAAGGGGGGCGTTGAGGTGTTCTTGGGGGGCGGTCACGCATAAAGTATTTTTCTCATGAAAAACTGCTGTCAGCAGTGTTATTACGGGTACGTTCGTAAATGCAGGAACGGTCAGTTCGCTCGGACAAACCGTCTTTTCAAAGGTAGTATGGGTAGATCGCATGGCATTGAACAAAACTCAAAAGGAGAAAAAATAAAAATAAAAGTTCGCCTATCATCCATCCTCACTATGGCTTTTGCCACTTGATTGACATACAGGTAAGCCAGTCTGCGATCTGATCTTTTCACCTAACACACGGTTCTATATCGTGGAGCTCCGCCCCATAGGGGAGCTCTGCTCCTATTGGTTTACCCGCTACCTAAAGTAGCCAATGACTGAATTTTTCAATGCCTGCGCCCGCCTGGGGTGCTATATAAAGGGGTGTACTTCGCTCCCTCATTCTCCCAAAAAGTTCAGCACGGGTTTATATCTGAAGACTGAGAAGGACGACTACTAAGACTGGAGAACCCGCCAGACTTTTCCCTTCAAGATATGGATCGTCCGCCGCCTATGGAGAAGTTCCTCCTGGACGCCTGCCGCTGCGACTTCCGAGCAGCGGAGGAGACTTTTCAGCGGAGGAGACTTTTCCCTTCAGCGATGGATCGTCCGCCGCCGACCACGAAGAAGTTCCTCCGGGACACTGCCGCTGCGATTTCCTAGCAGCGGAGGACAAGCACGACTTCTGCCACGTCTGCCTCGGCCCCGAACATGCCGAGGCGGCGTTGGTCGCCTCCCCCAGCTGCCTCCCCTTCCACCTCCTTTCCGTCGCGGAAAGGCGAAAGGGGATGGCCTGGATCAAGGAGAGCGTTTTCCCCTGGCGGGCGCTATCTCGGGGATGCTATCCGACTCGAATAGCTCTGCCGACACACGGTTCACCACGCATGCACAGTCAACAGCGCCAACTACAAAATACTAAATACCGGCGAGACTAATTAACTAGTTAGCCTTCCAATTTCTACTATTTACTATATAATACTAAAGAAAGGGTATACAAATGAGTGGGGAAGCTGGACCAAGTAAGAAACCAATAACGTACAACTTCCATCCAGAATGGGAGGAGGACTTTTTTACACGGTGTGATATTGGAAGTGCGTCTGTCTGATCTGCAGATCTACGATGGCTGTTTCTATGATGGCTATTTCTATGATGGCTGTTTCTATGATGGCTATTTGGAAGAAGGGAAATGTGGCAAAAGAGCGAAAACGTACGGCTGCAACGATAGCTTCTTATCGCGTCAGTCACGTTCTTGTTAAACACAAGAAGAAAACAAAGACGGCGAAATTGTGAAAAAAGCGTTTCTCAAGGCTGCAGATTGCCTTTTCGATGACAGATCCACAGTGGCTGATGACACCTTGCAAGCCTGCCTACACCTTGCAACCAGCTCCTACAGCCCTGACTACTAGAAACTAGCTGCCTCCTCCCAGTGCCAGGTCTCCCACTAAGGTAGAGAAATGCATTTATTTCCTCCTTTCAAACTAGGGAACTACCTGTTTTGTATCTGGTTTACTTTTCTGTTTGTTGGATCAGTAGTTGGCTATGGTACTGCAGACTGGCTGTCAGTGTGTGATAGGGATGGACGGTTTTTCGGTTAAACCGAAAACCGGGGTTTATAAAAATAGAAACGTTTTTTTATCAAAACCGTCTGAAACCGGATATTTTTTATTTTTTTGAAGAATAAAACTGGAACATGTCACATGTTTGTCGTGTGTGAAAATAACAATGATACAGTCTGAATCTGCCGCGCAATGAGTGAGAGGTTTGGTCAGTTGTGAAGAATAACTGAGGATTAATATCTAATTGGGATTATATTTAAGGGTAACGAATCACTCTATGGGAAAGATAGTTGCCTTCAGTTATTGGTAGATAGGAAAGGTTTTTTACAATTACTCGCTTACATTTAATAAGATCATTTTCGCTGCTCTCTGTAAAGCGCATTGGGTCACTTTTGTGAGAAATGCGCTATAGAAATAAAATGTGATTTGATTTGATATCAATCAATCAAACTTTATTTATGTTCTATAGTACAAATCATGCATTGAATGTAACTCCAAGTGCAGTATTTACTAAACCACAATATAATAAAACAAGAGCTATACGGATCAAGAGTGTTTGTGCACAGCGCCACTGTGTGTGAAGGCGCTACTGAAAGTGATGACAGAACGCATGTCTCAGAAGATACGCGGTCACTTAGTGACGCAAAGCAGTTCTGTATTTATCTCTATCTGTATTAGTACATTTATTTTGAAAGCTCTATTTTGACAGCTCTACCATGGGCACTTTTATTTTGATTCTTTGTTGATTGACTTACGACAGTTCAGGACGAGTCAGTCTCGCGGCATGTGGTTTTTATGAAAAGCTTTAAGTATGTTCACTGCATAATTCTAAGTCTAATATTTCAGTGATTATTGAGCAGTATTCAAATATATAAATACATTGAGCAGCAGCTGAAACTTTGTCTAAGAACCAAGATATTGAGAAAGCAGTTCATTCAATGAAGACGCTGTTCCAAGAGATGATCTTCCGTGCAGGCGTGCACCCTGGATCAGCGGAGCTGGTGTGTTAAATGTTCATGTGTTTTCATGTAAGGTGTAGCTTACAAAAGTCTGCCTTTCCACTTATATTTGTGAAACTAAGTAGCCTAAATGTGTTGCGACTGTGCTTACGGTGTTTTAATGGTGTTCGACATGAGTGTATTGTAGCAGTAGGGCTCAATTATTTGAAATTGGCGCTCTTTTTTTTTTTTTTTATGTATTTTTTCGGTTAACCGGAAAACCCCGGTTTTACTCTCTGACGGTTTTTCGGTTTCAATAATTGGAAACCGTCCATCCCTACTGTGTGAGTGAGAAAAAGTGACTGTGAGAGAGAGAGAGAGAGAGAGAGAGAGAGAGAGAGAGAGAGAGAGAGAGAGAGAGAGAGAGAGAGCTCCCTATGCAGACTGGCAAATGTGTGTGTGTGTGTGTGTGTGTGTGTGAGAATAGCAAAGAGGGAGGGTTTGTGATGGTCTTCTCCTGTGTGGCTGTGTGACAGAGAGAGAGAAAGTGTATTGTACTATGCAGGCTGGGAACTATGTGTGTGTGTGTTTGGAGTACGTGCGTGTACGTTTGCGATGTTTAAACTAGACTGGTAGATCTTGGCAGACTGGCTACTTGAAAAGTAGATCTTGGTTCAAAAAAGTGTGGGCACCCCTGCCTTATACCATACCACCATACCAGAACATCACAGCAGGAACAACCTGCATCTCAAAAAAGCGATCGTATTGTAACCAGTCCGGAAAGCTCTCTGTCGCTTACCAATAATCGAACCTAGAGAAATCAGCTACGAATGTCCCCTCCCCTCGCAGGTTCATCACAGTATATCACATAAATGTATTACTGTTAAGTGTTGTTGTGGATGTTATCCCTAGTGCCATTCTGAAGTTAGCATTGCGATGTGTTCGTCTTAACGTTTACAAACTAAAATATACGATCGCTTTTTTGTGATATGTTGCTCCTCTGATGTCCTGGAAACGAACACATAAGCACTCCGAACAGCTGTCAACGTCTTTTGTTGCTATAGGAAACCACTACTCTGCTTGCGATTGATCAGCTGTCAGCAGTGTTATTACGGGTACGTTCGTAAATGCACAAACGGTCAGTTCGCTCGGGCAAAACCGTGTTTTCAGTCAGAGCACCCATCTCTGAGCGCTCCCAGAGCGCAGTGCTCTGAACTTTGTAACTTTGTTATGTTTTGACATGAGAAATTCGAACTAAGTGGTCAGTTTATGAAAATAATACCATAGAATACTAAATAAAATATTTTAATAATAGCCCCCTAGCGTTTGCCGCCATATTGTGACACACCCCCCCCACCCAAAGTCCAATCAAAAATGAATAAATATTAGCATCATAAAACAGCAATTTGGCGAAATGCAACACCAGCACACTTAAAAAACAAACAATGTTAGTTGTAATATACAGTTTTGTAGCCTACTGTTTGTTCTGCACCGGACATGTGTGAAATCGCTGCAGTGTTATTGTTGTTCTGTGATATAACACAGAGTATTAGTCAACATTAATATTCAGGGAAGAAAATAAGCCTACTTTTTTTGATGGGGGGCGGTAAGAGACCTGGATAATGGACAGGGGGGCGCTGGCCCAAAAAAGGTTGAGAACCACTGACCTAGATGGTCCAAGTGATATTTCACAAACATATATGTACAGAAACTCACTAAAGTATAAAACACCACTTGCAAAATACCGCCTCTCTTCACAATCACCTCAGCAGCTGTCCTTTGACCCTCTCCTATGACGCTTTGAGCTCAGTGCATGTTTTTTTGTTAACTACCGTAGTAACCCTAAATGGTTAGAAAGTGCAACTGCTTTCAGAAACTGTTGGAATTTTTTCCATTGCAAATATAGTTCAAGAATTACGATAGTTTGAACGAACCCTGTAAAATCCTGTTGAAAAGTTATCGCAATATAGAAATAACTTCCTAATCCAATACATTTTTAAGACCTATCTTAAGACCTTTTTAAGACTTTTTATTTCAACCACAGTAGAGTTTAGCAGACAGGAATATGTTAGCTCGGGCATTATGTGACTTGGATGCGATGTAGACCCCCCCCTTTTTGCAGATCTAAGCGATTCACATGGGTGACCTATTTTGAGGTAAAAACGGCGAATTTCGCTGAAAGGTGACAAGTTTGCACCCCTGGATGTGGTTGGGGAGGGCGTTCCAGAGGGACAGGGCTGCGACTGAAAAGGCCCCATCACCCCAGGTCCAGAGCTCGGTCCTGAGGGTGATTTGGTCGGCAGACCTGAGGCAATGGGGGAGGGGGACGAGGTCGGCAAGGTAGGAGGAGGCCAGATTGTTGATAGCTTTGTAGGTGATGAGTAGGATTTTGACTCTACTAAGAGTACAGTAGCAGACAGTTTTTATTTGTCAGCCTTGGTAGTTATCAAACAATACACAAATAATAACTGAGATAGAAAAGGCATCCAACCGATACACCAGTGAAAATATAATGATTGTGTTTTTCTGTGCATAAGATATACATACATAATACATACAAAGGTGTTACCATCTATTTTCAAAACATACAGTAGAAAATAACATGGAATGCAAGTACAGTACAGTGCATGTCAAACATTTAGGAATACAAAAGTAAATAAAAGAGGATGTCAAATAAGCAATGAATGTATGAAGTATTTGGTCTCATTGATGTTGAGTGATACACTCCTGCTGGCTGTGCCTCTAATGTAGACAAATACTATTTATGAGAGCAAGGAAGCACAGCAGTCACATCGTAAACCATCCATCACCTTAGTTCTGTTTCCGGAGAGCTACACAGATGTGCTTGTTGTCTTGGTTGTTTTCTTGCTCTGGAGTCTTTAATTCAGTGGTTCTCAAACCTCTGGCGGCTGGGGGTACCCCGAGGAGAGGTTTGAGAACCACTGCGTTAACACTAGAACAGCCGGTGAGTAAAGACAAATGTTATATCTTTGCACTCGATCAAATTTCAGGACCCTCCTTTCATGACTTTTCCTAGATATGTGCGTTCTACCACCCAGTATCTTTACATTTTCAAAATCACACCAGGATAAGCTAATATAAAGCTATTTTGCAGTTTTTCTGTGTTGGAAGCAGGCTAATTTACGAGCGGCCAACTAGTGGTCGTTATGCGGAAATAGCAGCTTAGCATTGAAAAAGAGGCTCTTTTAGTAGGTAAAAAGGCACGGCTGTTCTAGTGTTAATCCACTCAATTCATTGTTGTAAATTCACCTTCTCAGAGCAGCCGTGGAGCAATCATCCGATAAATTATTTTCCAAAATAGAGCTTGTGCATCACACACACACACACACACACACACATCACACATGTGTAGGCTACATTGTCCTCAAGGCTCAGTCCCTCTTCCCTCATGCTCTCTGCTCTTGATGATGCCATACTCAACGGCCTGGTCCAGGCAGCGCTGGGCGGCTTTAGAGACGGGGTCCGGCTTGGTGGCGCCCCCTTTGGCCAGGACAGAGAGGATCTCCAGCGCCTCGCTGTCCATGAGCGTCACGGCCAGCGTCCGCTCCGCCTCCATCAGGTTCCCCACAATGACCGCGCCCCGGTGGCGCAGGTCAACGTTGTCGCTAAGCAACAGGGCCTGCAGGATCTCCAGCCAATGAGTGGTCTGTAAACAGAGAAAGGAAAGTCTAACTGCTGTCTCACATGTGTAAGCACTGGCGGACTCAGGGGGGGACTTAAGCTGCGTGCACACCAGGCCATTGCGTTGCACCGGAAGTCATTCATCTCAATGGGGCAGTTGCGTTGATCAGTTGCCTTGCTCTGCATTGCGTTTCTTGACCGTCAGGGTGCGCTAATCAGTCAAAAAAAATCAGCTTTTGCGTTGCGTTGGATCCGTTAAAACAACCGGAAGTAAACCGGAAGTAGTTTCTTGCCCAGAGCTTTCGCCTCAGATGTAAAATCCTCAATTTTGGCCGCCATTGGCTACAATCTGTAATTTGGCTCTACAAGTGTTAATATGTCATTTTATGAAGTTTTTATATGTTTTCAGGCGAGAAAGTAACCATATATATTCACAAAATGTGTCCAGTTTATCAAAATAACCCGTTTATATATCTGATCTGACGATTTTTTTCCCCACTTCTGTGGGAAACTTCGCTAGCAACACGAGTAGAGCTTACCGCCGTTACCTCAGTGGCTACTTCTGTGGGAAACTTCGCTAGCAACAGGTTCGCTATAGGTGAACCTGCTGTGTTCAATCAACGACGGTCATCTTTATCCTGGGCTTAAACATGACTAGTGTGATGTAATATTGTGTTACTAGAAATGCGGTTTAGTATAGTACAGGATAGCCTTTAGCTATGCTAGTAGTTGTGCTAGGTGATTGATTGACTGTGTCCTAATGCTATGCTGTTATGCTATGTGCTATCTGCTAGTGAATGGTGTTCTGTTGATTGTGTGTACTAGTTTTCACTGAATAAATCGCGATTTCTTTCAAAGAAGGTAGCAGGTGTGTATGTCCATGTCAAGGAGAAGGTACGACTTGTATGACAGTAGTGTGACTGATGCTAACTTGTATGGCATAGTGTTTGTGATGCTAACGGCGCCATCTTTGCTATCTCCTCATAGTGTTTGTGATGCTAACGGCGCCATCTTTGCTATCTCCTCCGGACATATATATTACCGCTGTGTTGTTGCGTCTGCATCGCACGTTGACGTACGTCAAGCCCATCCCACCAGGTTGCGCCAGAACGGTGGGTCACGGTCCCTGGTGTGCACGCAGTGTTAGAGGATGTGCCCTATTGGCTGCCCTTCCAATGGTCTAACCTTGACCATGTGCACTGATGGGGTCCCATGTTGTGCACTTTATGTCTTTTCGCCCCTGCCCTTCAAACAGCTTGAGTCCGCCACTGTGTGTAATTACTGTAGCATGCAAGGAATTCCCTTGAATTGTTTTCTACCCTTCCCCAAGCACTGTGACAGCACTTATGGAAAGTCTGATTGTGATGTATATTGTGTCATTTCATGTACTTTAGGCAAACGTACTTATTTTAAGAGCCGATCTGCTACGAACAAATTCAAATGCAAATTGTTATATGCTTGTAACTGTGTTTGAGTTAATTTATGGAATACTTTTGAAAAGGAAATGAAAATGTGTAGTACACTAAAAGGATTTTAAAAATTATTTTAAAATAAGATGATTAACAAGTATAAAACAGAGGTTTAAATATAGTTTTTGTTTGGTATTTTTTGAACTTTTTGTTGACATGCGTAAGTGACATTTTGTTTATAAAAGTTTCAATGTTTTGATTATGCATTCATGGGGGGACATGCATACATGTAACAAGGGTAGGCGCAATAAGCCACGGCTTCAGCCTACACCTTTTTGGTCCTGGTGTTATGAATTGTGACTGTGTACTTTTTTTTATTTTTATATCTGTATTGTGAATTGCATAGGGGACCAAAATAAACATTCTCAATCAATCGAGTGTGGGCGAGGGAGTGTTTAATGTGGTGTGTGTGTCTTTATTTCTTCGTGCTATACACAGGGTTCCTCCAAGTTTCAACAAGTCAAATTTAAGACCTTTTTTGACCTCTTTGAATTGAATTTTAGACCTATTCGCAACACCATATGATAGCTTTTTGTCATCTTCGAGGTGATGAAATTAGGGATTTCACTGCCATACAGACAACAAAGTCTGAAGGATAATTAATATAAAATAAATAAGTCCCATAATAACTCAAAAGTAAATGTTAATTTCCGCGTAAATAGATGTGGTCGGACTAATTTTCCTTGCAGGACAAGCTAATCTCATTTTTACCTAATAACTGAAATGTGGGCCCTTTTTAGGCCTTGTAAATCGAATTGCTGGATTTTAGACTTTACGGCTTTTTAAGACCAGCGCGGGAACCCTGTATACAGCGCTGAGCTCACCGTCTCAGGGATGCGGGCGCACAGCTGAGGCTGCTCGGAGGTCAGAATGGCCAGGGTTCCTCCCGCCGCCCTCCGCAGTCTCTCGTCCTCCTCTCCGCTGTACAGCACCAGCAGCTTCAGACGGTCGTTCCCTGTGGCCACGAACAGCTCCTGCACCTGAGGACCGCCCAGACACAGCCAGTCAGAGACCTTTACCTCATAGCCTTTCTCCTGAAATATTGGCCATTTGTTGCATTATAATATACTGTATATAGTGCCCTGCTTAAGTAATGGGACAGTGTTGGCTCTATACTCCAAAGTTTGGATTTGAAATCAAACAGCTAAGGTATAGTAAAGTATGTAAGGTTAAGTATAGAACAGCGGTTCCCAACCTTTTTGGACTCGAGGCCCACTTAAAAATCTCAAAAGTGTTTGCGGCCCACACAGACATTTTACGGACGCGCAGATTTTTCATATGCATCATCATACAATCGTCATACATACAGTGCAGTAGGCCTAGTAGTAGCACACTGATGATGCATTTTTTAAAGTTTTAAAGAAAAAAATACAGTACCATGCTTGTCTTTTTTTAATTAAAACGTTTTTGTAAAAGAAAACTATTATAAAAAAATATTTTGCCCATGATTTGGCGGCCCACTTGCAGTACTCTCGCGGACCCCCCCCCATGCTTCACAGATAAGTTGGTATTCTATACCTCTTGGGCAGATCCTTTTTCTCTGAACGTTCCTCTTGCACTCTGGTATATGATAATAATCACTCTAGTATATGAGAATTATCTGTCTTTTTCCAGATCTCTGCGGCTTCTTAGCAAACTATTCTGCAGATGGTAGTCTCTGACACACTCACACAACAAGTCATTTCTAAATGGTGTTTGATTTCAAATCCAAACTGGAGTATAAAGCCCCCAAAAAAGAAGAAAAGCAATCTTCTTTTTCCCAAAACTTATGGAGGGTGTATGTGTGTGTGCTTCACCTCAGTGCTCAGGACCAGGTTACACATGCACTCCGTGGCGGCGGCGCGGACCAGCTCATGCTCCTCAAACATGTAGCCCTCCACCTTGGGCACCGCCTTCTCCTTGATGATCTTCTGTCTAGGAGACAACGGAGCAGAGCTCAGTCAGTCAGTTGAACGTCTTTATAAAGTCATCTTCATCTTATCATCTTCACTGTGACAACGGTCCTGTTTGAATACGTCTTTCCCTCCTTTAAGTGATCACGGGTAGTAGGTCGGGGGTAGTAGGTCGGGGTAAATATTCCACCAACACTATTTTACACAAAACAGTCCTGTCAGCGATCACGCCAGGATGAAAAGATTCAAAGCATTCAAAAACAGCCCTTGTTGTAAGCAATAATAGAGATCATGCAGAAGGATATTATTATCAGGGTTCCCACACCTTCTGAAACATCAAATTCAAGCTCCTTTCAAGGACTTTCAAGACTCAATTCCCTCAAATTCAAGGACCCAACACGGCATAGTTTGAGACAGAATTAGTTGACGAGCTAAGTAAAACATTTTTGAATATATATCTTTTAAAATATATATATATATATATATATTGAGAGAGAGAGGGGAATTCAAGCACTTTCAATGACCCATGTCTATTTTCAAAAACATTTAAGACCTTGATTTCTTCTTCTCAAATTCACAAACTTTCAAGGATTTCAAGGACCCGTGGGAACCCTGTATCCTACAGTATGTTCCCTGGGCTGACCTGAGCCCTGTATCCTACAGTATGTTCCCTGGGCTGACCTGAGCCTCTCGCTGATGCCAGCCAGGTTGGTGAGGGCCATCAGAGCCTCAAAGTTCTGCAGCAGGGTGCAGTCCAGCGTGAGCAGGCTGACCAGGGGACGCACCACCTCGTAGATCTGCAACACAGACATGAGAACGGGTCAATGGGAGGATCACACAGAGGCATTTTTCATCTGTGGATGGATGATATGGTCATATATATATATATTTATACAACAGTTAGTTCCGACCAAGTTATTTGATTGGACAAGAGGCATTCCATGAGTGCCGATATACAGTATAACAGCACTGGGACTTTTAACTTTTATATGTATCATTCCGCCACACAGGTGTTCTATTAAATGACCGTTAATACAAAGTAGCTAGCCTGCGGACGTTTGTGTTCGGGTTACTAGGCAGTTGTACCAGTACAGTTGAAGTTCAGTTGCAGAACAATTTTTTGTTGCCGGAGCCAAAATAAATGATTAAATAAACAAACAAATCATAATCTTTTGTCGCTTATTACTGTTAACTAATAAATGGCGCTGTATCAGCACGGCTGTGATCGTCTTTGGTACTCGTACCTACGACCCAATCACAGCCGTGCTGATATTCAGTATAACAGCACTCCCTCTCGTGTGATATTGCTTAAATATATATATATATTTATACCCTCTCCCCAGGGAAGGCTATCTCAGGGTTAGCTGTGATGGTGATCTTAGCCAGGGCCTGTGCTGCCTTTATCTTCCCCACGTCCGTGCTCTCCGCCACCAGGGGAAGCAGAGCCTGAGGAAGCAAAGGCAGAGGTTAAAGAGGGAGGTCAAACCAACCCAAGTGAGGGTAGGAGACGGGGAGTATCGATATAGGGGTGCTCTCTCACTTTTCCTCCACCTGATGCCACCACTGTGCCCCTGTCCTCCTGCCTATCCACCAGAGCCAAGAACACCCTGGGAGACGGAGAGAGAGAAAGAGGGAAAAGAAGAGAAGAAAAGAAGAGACACACATGGAGAGAAAAGCAGTAAGGAGACTGAGAGAATGAACTGTAATATGTTAATTAATGTGGTACAGAATAACAGCAATTATGACATAAGATTATGGATACAGTGCAGGGCTTCGACAGTAACGCTTGCCCGCTTCCCCGGAGCAAGTAAAACATTCGCCAGGTTTGTTTGCGCGAGCCCGACGACGCTGCTGGATCCTGGATATGTTTACCTGTGTGCAGGAAGAACAACAGACGGCGCAGGCGCCAGACCAGACTAGATGATCGTGGAGTGAAGATATTATTAAAGCGTACGCGCCTGTCGATCACCCGTTGCATCGCGTATGCTTTAATAATATCTTCACTCCACGATCATCTAGTCTGGTCTGGCGCCTGCTAGGGATGGACGGTTTTTCGGTTAAACCGAAAACCGGGGTTTATAAAAATAGAAACGTTTTTTTATCAAAACCGTCTGAAACCGGATTTTTTTAAATTATTTTTTTAAGAATAAAATAGAATAAGAATAAAACTGGAACATGTCACATGTTTGTCGTGTGTGAAAATAACAATGATACAGTCTGAATCTGCCGCGCAATGAGTGAGAGGTTTGGTCAGTTGTGAAGAATAACTGAGGATTAATATCTAATTGGGATTATATTTAAGGGTAACGAATCACTCTATGGGAAAGATAGTTGCCTTCAGTTATTGGTAGATAGGAAAGTTTTTTTACAATTACTCGCTTACATTTAATAAGATCATTTTCGCTGCTCTCTGTAAAGCGCACCACACTTTTGTGAGAAATGCGCTATAGAAATAAAATGTGATTTGATTTGATATCAATCAATCAATGAAACTTTATTTATGTTCTATAGCACAAATCATGCATTGAATGTAACTCCAAGTGCAGTATTTACTAAACCACAATATAATAAAACAAGAGCTATACGGATCAAGAGTGTTTGTGCACAGCGCCACTGTGTGTGAAGGCGCTACTGAAAGTGATGACAGAACGCATGTCTCAGAAGATACGCGGTCACTTAGTGACGCAAAGGTAGTTCTGTATTTATCTCTATCTGTATTAGTACATTTATTTTGAAAGCTCTATTTTGACAGCTCTACCATGGGCACTTTTATTTTGATGGGGCATTCTTTGTTGATTGACTTACGACAGTTCAGGACGAGTCAGTCTCGCGGCATGTGGTTTTTATGAAAAGCTTTAAGTATGTTCACTGCATAATTCTAAGTCTAATATTTCAGTGATTATTGAGCAGTATTCAAATATTTAAATACATTGAGCAGCAGCTGAAACTTTGTCTAAGAACCAAGATATTGAGAAAGCAGTTCATTCAATGAAGACGCTGTGTTGCGACTGTGCTTACGGTGTTTTAATGGTGTTCGACAAGAGTGTATTGTAGCAGTAGGGCTCAATTATTAGAAATTGGCGTTTTTTTTTTGTATTTTTCGGTTAACCGGAAAACCCCGGTTTTACTCTCTGACGGTTTTTCGGTTTCAATAATTGGAAACCGTCCATCCCTAGCGCCTGCACCCTCTGTTGTTACAGTGACAGTAAGTTCTGCGTTACTGTCGAACCCTGCAGTGGAACGAGAGAAGAGATGTAGGTCTGAGGCGGTAGATCTGGTTGATCACTGAGACCACTGAGCTGCTGTCCACCGAGACAGGACCTACCTGGCGATACACTCTCTGCAGGACTCCGTCAGGGCAGGACTCTCCTGTTTGACCATACACACCATGGCAGATACTACACCCGCCGCAAGCAGCTTCACCAGCCTCTTCTCCACAAAGGGAGCAGCGTCCTGTCACACACACACACACACACACACACACACCACACACCAGAAACAGACATAGACACAGACAGACAGACAGACAGACACACACAATCAGTCAGTGAAGCAATTCTAGGAAAACATTTTGGAAGCCCAGCGAAATGTTGAGTTTATTTGGTTGTTAAGTCTGATGACGTTTAGCAATTTCCAAATAAAAATAAATAAAAATAAATAAAAAATTCCCCGTACCAGTGTACTAAAGCGGTAGAATGACAGTTCAATCGTTTTTTGAATGAATGAATGAATGAATGGTCTTTATTGTCATTGCTATAGTACAGGTACCAAACAACGAAATTTAGGAGGGGTGGCTCCCCTGGTGTTAGGAAAGAAAAAAAAAACGTTAAAAAAAACACAAGAAGGGAAGGAGCTGGTTTACATAAATAAAGGCTATGTACACTATCCACTATACTATACTATACTGTACAGATAGACGACTAGGGTTGTCATATTGCACATAGTGTTATTGCACATTCATTTAAAGTGTCGCAGTTTGCAGGCTTGAAATGTACATATGTGTGCCTCAGCACTACACCTGATTTTTTCAGTCCAGCAGCTGCCATTTTAGACTCTGATCTATTCATACAACAAGGGACACAGCACTGCGGCATTTCGAAGAGAGCGCACTCAGCCAACGTTGGACCCGGAAACACGTTACGACTTAACAACCGAATAAAGTCGCAGTGCAGTGTGAGAACAGTACCTTGGGGTGCTCCTCTGGGACGTGCTGCTTGGCGTACTTGGCCAGCTCCACCATCTGAGGGTCGGGCTTGTCCACGTCGTAGCTGTTGGTGCAGTTGACCAGGGTGGAGCCCACTGCAAACAGCACCGTCTTATCCTCCGACTGCAGGGGCAGACAGCAACAGAGCCATGCCATCACTGTCTTAACACCAATTTAATATTGTATGATTTTGTTCTATCAGGGTTCCTCCCACACCTTCTGAAACATCAAATTCAAGCACCTTTCAAGGACTTTCAAGACTCAATTCCCTCAAATTCAAGGACCCAACACGGCATAGTTTGAGACAGATCTAGATGAGAATTTATATAATAGGAACTATCCGCTCACAGACAACAATTAAAAAGAGAGGCTTGGATGTGTGAACACTAGATGGTCTCTTGCCTTCTCTACCACAGCACAGCAAAACAATATATTGTGAAATATGTGTAAAGTTAAGCAATACAGAGACTTATTTACTAGTTAAGTAAAACATTTTTGAATATATATACGGTACCGGTAATGTTTTTAGAGAGAGAGGGAGGGGGGAATTCAAGCACTTTCAATGACCCATGTCTATTTTCAAAAACTTTTAAGACCTTGATTTTTTTCTCAAATTCACAAACTTTCAAGGGTTTCGTATGTATGATTTAGTTCTATGTTAAGGTATAATATAATATAATAACTATGTTAAGGTATAATATAATATAATAACTATGTTAAGGTATAATATAATATAATAACTATGTTAAGGAAAAGTTGTGGACCTTCACTAGCTGAAACATGGCCTGCAGGGCGTTCTTGTCCTCCACCAAGTCTTCCTTCACGTCAGCGTCGAAGGTCAGGTACGCCAGGCCCTCTATCGCCCACCGGCGAGAGGTTGGAGGAAGAGACTCATTACACAGCCACCTAGGACAGGAGGACGTGGTACATCATGACACTGTTTCCTTAACAACAACCGATACATGTGGAATACCAAACCAATGAAAGAACACAAGACATACTTCCTGCACTGCTTGGCCAGTTTCAGCGTGGAGCCCTCTGCAAACTGCTTCATGCTGAAATCTGTCCCGCCAGCTGAACCAAGCTTACACAAACCCTGTAACACACACACACAAACTATTGTTTTCTCACACAAAACACATTAAGTTTCTATTGGTTCCAGCATTTTCATTCAAAACGGGCCATAGCCCTATGTGCCGGGGAGCCTTTATCTAAACACTCACGACTAGCGCTCGCACGCGTATCCTGTCGTTCTCACTCCTCTTGTAGAGGTCTTTCAACAGCGCCACGCCGTTGGTGGTGATAAAAGTGGCTCTCTTGGCCTTGCCTGCGGCGTGGATCAGAGCCTCTACTGCCACCTGCTGGTGACACACGTCCTCAGAGGCACACAGGGAGATGACGGCGTCCATCATGCCTGACATCTCCAGAGTCCTGTTCCCCGCATCGCTGGGTCCTTGCAGAAGTACTGACACAGTCTGAATGGCCCGAAGCTTGCTCCCCAGCCCGGGGCGGCCAAAGTGCTGCCTGCGCAGAACAACAACAACAGTCAGGGAAAACATCACATGAGAAGGAGATCACATGACCAGATGATGTTTTTTTCTGTTGACTCACAATTAATATAATTGGATGTTGTTTAAAAAATGCACACTAGCAGCTAGAGGACAAAAAAATAGTAAATTACTGGACATATTCCTCGCAGAGTTTGTTGAAGTTCTCCCTCTCTGCGTCGCTCTTTAGATCATCGTATAGTTTGCTGAGCAGCACGGAGCAGCTCATGTGGGAGTTGTCTGTGAGGGGCGGTCCCTCGGAGAGCTCAGGCACCGTCCCTGCCACCTCCAGAATCTTCTTCAGCCCTGCAGAAGAGAGAACAGAGCTGTGGTTGATCTCAGGCACCAAGACTTGCCTGGTACACACATAAAGATAATCTGGCCGATTTTGGCCCGATTTCCCCCCTTCCGACCAAGGACAGCAAACACCTGATTATCGTATGGCTCTAAAGATTATCCTACAAGATTATCCTGTGGTGTGAGGTGTGTTAAGAGTCCATTTCGCCCGACAATCTGCTCGGAAAATGGTGAGGGCCGACAATTGTAAATATTAATAGTGTTCAATATTTACGACCAAAAATCCTCTTGTGTGTGGTCAAAACTGACAACACCCGAGTCCGATTGTGATGTGGAATGAAATGTAGCCAATCAAGAAGCGAGCTGACTGACGCGTCTTCTTCTTTTCATTCTTCTGCAATTTATTTCCCCTGTAGCACATGGTTGCCTCTACAGGTCAGTCAGGGTACTACTTCCCTGATCACGTGAGATTTCTGGCTTGGGGGACGAGACTCCAGACTGTCGGAGGACAGATCTTTATGCATGTGGTCGTATATCGGAGCACACCACACACAATACAATCAAAACTGTTCAAGCCATGATTTTTTATCTTCATGTGTTAGGGTTAGGGTTAGATTTTGAAAATCCTTATATGTGTACCAGGCTTTACTCAAAACTATTGAGCCTTTTCTTCTTCAACAGGACCATGTAAAGACCAGTGTGAGGGAGTGGTTCTTACCCTGGTCTATCACCCACAGTGTGAGGGAGTTGGTTCTTACCCTGGTCTATCACCCACAGTGTCAGGGAGTTGGTTCTTACCCTGGTCTATCACCCACAGTGTGAGGGAGTTGGTTCTTACCCTGGTCTATCAACCACAGTGTCAGGGAGTAGGTTCTTACCCTGGTCTATCACCCACAGTGTCAGGGAGTAGGTTCTTACCCTGGTCTATCAACCACAGTGTCAGGGAGTTGGTTCTTACCCTGGTCTATCACCCACAGTGTCAGGGAGTTGGTTCTTACCCTGGTCTATCACCCACAGTGTGAGGGAGTTGGTTCTTACCCTGGTCTATCACCCACAGTGTCAGGGAGTAGGTTCTTACCCTGGTCTATCACTCACAGTGTGAGGGAGTTGGTTCTTACCCTGGTCTATCACCCACAGTGTGAGGGAGTTGGTTCTTACCCTGGTCTATCACCCACAGTGTCAGGGAGTAGGTTCTTACCCTGGTCTATCACCCACAGTGTCAGGGAGTAGGTTCTTACCCTGGTCTATCACCCACAGTGTCAGGGAGTAGGTTCTTACCCTGGTCTATCACCCACAGTGTGAGGGAGTTGGTTCTTACCCTGGTCTATCACCCACAGTGTCAGGGAGTAGGTTCTTACCCTGGTCTATCACCCACAGTGTCAGGGAGTAGGTTCTTACCCTGGTCTATCACCCACAGTGTCAGGGAGTTGGTTCTTACCCTGGTCTATCACCCACAGTGTCAGGGAGTTGGTTCTTACCCTGGTCTATCACCCACAGTGTGAGGGAGTTGGTTCTTACCCTGGTCTATCCCCCACAGTGTCAGGGAGTAGGTTCTTACCCTGGTCTATCACCCACAGTGTCAGGGAGTAGGTTCTTACCCTGGTCTATCACCCACAGTGTGAGGGAGTAGGTTCTTACCCTGGTCTATCACCCACAGTGTCAGGGAGTTGTCGGGGTTCCTCTGGGACTTGCGGGGCACCTGTTTGACCAGGAGGTTGATGGCTCCATCCCGGCCTGGTCCCGACACGCTAGGCTCAGGCATCATCTCCACCAGGTGGCGCAGCATGGAGCGCAGCTCTCTAGACGGCTCTGTGTTACATCCACACACACACACATACATACATGCATTTAACACTAGAACAGCCATGAGGGGCCATTTGACCCTGTGAGTAAAGAAAATGTTTATATCTTTGCACTCAATAAAATTTCAGGACCCTCCTTTCATGACTTGCCCTAGATATGTGCGTTCTACCACCCAGTATCCTTACATTTTCTAAATCACATCAGGATAAGCTAAAGCTATATTGACGTTTTTCAGATTTATTTTATTTTGCAGGCTAATTTACAAGCGGACAACTAGTGGTCGTTGTGTGTAAGTAGCAGCTTGAGCATTGTAAAGAGGCGGCTGGTAAAACGGCGCGGCTGTTCCAGTGTTAAAGGAGTCACTCGACTTCGACAGCAACAAGCTTGCACATATCACGCCTATCGTGAAGGAAACACAAATCAGAAATTTGAGAAAACTGAATGTAATATGAACACATGGTCAGATGGTCATCTCACCAGGCAGCATGGCCTCGTCCTTCCCTCTGACCTCCCTCTTCATGCCCTCTGTGAGCGCCTCAAACATCACCTGCAGCAGGTGACAGGCAGCCAGGCACACAGCGGACGACCCCGACCCCATCACCCCACACAGCTGGTCCATCCCTAGCTCGTTAACAATGGCCATGGTCTGCGGGAGAGGACGACACATTCATTTGGACTTTATACACGTTTCGTGGGAGTCCTATTATGACAAAGCAATGTAGCTCATCTTTGCTGATTACAGCCGACAATAGCTACAGGACTTACTCTGGACTGGTGTCCTGTACACAAGCCGACCAGCGTCCTCAGAGCAGACAGGACCACCTCCTCCTGCTTCGACTCCAGAAGTTTCTGGATCAGCTTCACTCCGTCGTTACGGAAGATCTGCTCAGCTCCAGCGTCCTCGCGGGATAACACCACCAGATTCTGAGCAGCCTGAGAGTGAGGAATAGGTTGCATTACTATAACACGTTTGACCTAGCCTGTTATGAAAGCACATTACAGCGTAAGGGACGAACCAACAGGGTTCGATGATATAACAGATCATCTAATGGATGATGTAACCTTCTGCTTGTCTGAGGCTTGTGCAGAGGCATCTAGGAGGACAGTGAACATCTGCTGCACACGAGCGTCTGTGGAGGACATCTGCGCCGACTACAGGGGAGAGTTAGAAGGAATAAGGATCATTGTTAAGTACAATGGATACATCAAGCAGGGTTCAACAAGTCCTAAGACCTTTTTTGCCTTTTTTTAGAATTTGTGAATTTTAGACCTATTCGCGACACCATATGATAGCTTTTTGTCATCCATGAGGTGATGAAATTAGGAATTTCACTGCCATACAGACAAAAAAGTCTGAAGGATAATTAATATAAAATAAATAAGTCCCATAATTACATTTTCATTTCCGCGTAAATAGATGTGGTCGGACTGATTTCCTTGCAGGACAAGCTAATCTCATTTTTAATAGCTGGAACCTCATTTTTTTAGACCTAATAACTGAAATGTAAGACCTTAAAGGCTTTTTTAAGACCAGCGCGGGAACCATGATCAAGGCTACAAGGCACACAGAATCAAGGTTTGCCAGGGCTCTATAGAGGGCAACATCTAAAATCTCATGAACGCATTTGTTAAATTGTCAGTCATATAACTTGGCTCTGTTGGACTTGTAATTTCTTCAAAAAACAGACAATGCTGAGGGCGGCATCAACACATCACCAACAGGCATCATTCTCTTATCAATAGAAACATGAAATCTCACCTTCTGCTGGATCTGAGCTCCCAGCAGCCTCAGCAGCTCCTGGAAGGCTTTGTTCTTAGGCTCCAGCTGGGCACACTTCTGGGCATCCATAAACGACTGATCCAGTCGACCGAGCTTCTGGAGAGCTTGTGCCCGCCGAAACCGGGCTTTCACATCACCTGGATCGGTGTCCAGAGCTGGAGGAGACGAGATGATAAAGACCCTAAGGTGGAGTAGCTGTAGAGATCTCAGATTTCATTCATATTTAAGCAATATCACACGAGAGGGAGTGCTGTTATACTGAATATCAGCACGGCTGTGATTCGGTCGTAGGTACGAGGCCGCAGGCCGATATTCAGTATAACAGCACGACCTCGAGTGTGATATTGCTTTTATACAACAGTTCTACAGCGCAATGTATTAGTTAACAGTAATAAGTGACAACAGATTATGATTTGTTTGTTTATTTAATCATTTATTTTTAGTTCCGCAACTGGACTGTTGCCTAGTAACCTGAACACAAACATCTGCAGGCTAGCTACTTTGTATTAACGGTCATTTCGGAGTGATACATATAGTTAAAAGTCCCAGTGCTGTTATACTGTATATCAGCACTCATGGAATGCCTCTTGTCCAATCAAATTACTTGTTCGGAACTAACTGTTGTATAATGGCAACTGATGCATGAGAGCATCCAAGGGATTGTTATGGACATTCCTACCTTTGGCAGCATCTGCCTCAGCCAGGGTGTAGTCCTCTAACTTGAGGTAGCAGGCGGAGCGGTTGCGGTGCAGAACGGCGCTCTCTGATTGGCTGTCGCTCAGCTTGATGGCCTTGGTGTAGCAGCAGAGGGCGCCCTGCATGTCCCCTGCCTTGAACAGGTTGTTCCCATCCTCCTTCAGGGCAGCAGTGTCCTGGAAATGCATTGTAATTTCAGATCTAAATCATATCATCAACAAGGCCCGGGACCCCCACTGACACAGACTCTTACCCCGCCCCCATAGACACTATATATTGTAAATAATTCATTCATAATAATATCTTACTTTATTTGTATGCTTCTTGACGTTTTGTACTACTTGCTTTTAATTCTTCTTATTCTTATTATTATGTTGTCTGTATGCACCAACAACCACAGCAAATTCCTTGTATGTGAAAACTACGTGGCGAATAAAGTCATTCTGATTCTGATATTATTTTGTGTTATAAAATTCTATTGGTGCGCGAACCTTCAGCAAGGCAAGATACATATTTCCAGAATGCAGGAAGTTATCGGGTAAGTGTAACACAAAGATGAGTTTCCAAACTTAACCACAAGGTGTCGCTAAACATCTATTATACAGACTGTATATTTACACCCTCCCCACTGAATTTCACATTTGTTAATATGAACTATTACTTATGTAGCCTAAGTTGCATTACAGTTACTTATAACCCTAACCCGATAACCCTAACCCTAACTATTACTTATGTAAGTTGCAGTGCATTCCAATCACCAAAGAACCTAATATATAAATACTGCATAAACACAGACATATAGCACACTAATCTCTCGGACTGACAGTCCTTGAGTAGAGGTCCCTCTCTCGCTCCTGATCCCCCACTTACGACCTCTACTCCTCAACCCCGCCTGTGTCCTGTAACGTGTGTCTTCTACAGACCCTCTCTGCCCAGCCCTCCTCCAGGAGCTGAGGGAGAAGAGGAAGGCTTGCCATGCTGCTCCATTTTGACAGGATTTTATGGAAGAAGTCCGAAGAAAGACTTCTCTAAACTCTGGGTCAGGCCCAGGCCTAGTGCCCCCAGTAGTGTCCAAATATTCAAATACTCAAATATTCAGCAAAATGTAGTACACAAACTAGATTTCTCGCATACTCAAAATTCGCATACTGTACAGTGTGAACGCTCTCGCATACTCATTTCAGTTCTGAATTAGAACTGTCTGTACATGCATTTATCTCATCTAGACTCGACGATTACTGTAATTCACTGTTTACCTGTCTCAACAAATCATCTGTAGCACAA
The DNA here is from genome assembly GCF_963989245.1 of Nansenia antarctica. Lineage (NCBI taxonomy): Eukaryota > Metazoa > Chordata > Actinopteri > Argentiniformes > Microstomatidae > Nansenia > Nansenia antarctica. The sequence continues at coordinate 12,362,431 of NC_137684.1, read as the reverse complement.
CTTCAACTGGTCCAGAACGAGGCTGCCAGGCTTCTCCCCAGGTCCAAGAAATCATGCCACATCACCCCCATCCTAGCATCCCTGCACTGGCTCCCGGTACAATTTAGAATTCATTTTAAAGTGCTGGTGTTCGCTTTCAGAGCCCTTCACGGCCAAGCCCCCGCCTCCATCTCGGATCTCATTCACCCCTACTCATCCACCCGGTCACTGAGGTCCTCCGACCAGGAGCTCCTGGTCGTGCCTAGGGCCAGACTTCCAACAAAAGGGGACAGAGCATTTGAGGTGACGGGCCCAAAGCTTTGGAACGCCCTCCCCCCCCTGACCTGAGAGACTCTGGAACGCCCTCCCCCCCCTGACCTGAGAGACTCTGGAACGCCCTCCCCCCCCTGACCTGAGAGACTCTGGAACACCCTCCCCCCCTGACCTGAGAGCCTTTGGAACGCCCTCCCCCCTGACCTGAGAGCCTTTGGAACGCCCTCCCCCCCTGACCTGAGAGACTCTGGAACGCCCTCCCCCCCTGACCTGAGAGACTCTGGAACGCCCTCCCCCCTTGACCTGAGATACTCTGGAACGCCCTCCCCCCTGACCTGAGAGACTCTGGAACGCCCTCCCCCCCTTGACCTGAGAGCCTTTGGAACGCCCTCCTCCCCCCTGACCTGAGAGACTCTGGAACGCCCTCCCCCCCCTGACCTGAGAGACTCTGGAACGCCCTCCCCCCCCTGACCTGAGAGACTCTGGAACGCCCTCCCCCCCTGACCTGAGAGACTCTGGAACGCCCTCCCCCCCTTGACCTGAGAGACTCTGGAACGCCCTCCCCCCTGACCTGAGAGACTCTGGAACGCCCTCCCCCCCTTGACCTGAGAGACTCTGGAACGCCCTCCCCCCCCTGACCTGAGAGACTCTGGAACGCCCTCCCCCCCCTGACCTGAGAGACTCTGGAACGCCCTCCTCCCCCCTGACCTGAGAGACTCTGGAACGCCCTCCCCCCTGACCTGAGAGCCTTTGGAACGCCCCCCTCCCCCCTTGACCTGAGAGCCTTTGGAACGCCCTCCCCCCTGACCTGAGAGCCTTTGGAACGCCCTCCTCCCCCTTGACCTGAGAGCCTTTGGAACGCCCTCCCCCCTCCTTGACCTGAGAGCCTTTGGAACGCCCTCCCCCCTCCTTGACCTGAGAGCCGCTCCCTCAGAACACATTTTCAAGCGGCAACTTAAAACACATCTGTTTAGACAGGCCGGCAGTCAATAGCCTTCTTATTGTTCCTGTTTATGTTCTGTTTATGTTGTCTCCTTTCTGTTTTTAATCATTGATGTTTTGAATTTGCACTTTTTTATATTTCTATTTATTTTATATGTAAAGCACCCTGTGCATCCGTGCTGGGGAAGGGTGCTATATAAATAAAGTTTGACTTACTCGCTCATCTAGTATGAGTAGTATGCTAGTATGCCATGTCGAACACAGCCAGGGTCTACCTGAGTGTAGCTGCTGAGGGCTCTCACATGGGATTGGCCAGGGAGACACATACACTTCCAATCCAGAGTAACAGTAATAAAACACTTCACATGGTTAGAATACAGGATCTAAGGCTGTGGGGGAGGAGGACATACATTAATTATTAATGGAGGAAACAACTGAATATATTTTCAAAGGTCTGACTACTATGCCATTATCTCTGTCACTAGGATTATATTATTTACATGCGTGTGTATAACCAAATATGACTATACTCCTAGTCACAGATGGGCTAATATGTCATGGTCATACGTATGACTAAATGACTCGATATGCTCCATCACATCAGATCACATCAGATCAATGCACCACGTTGATGACTGATCGATTATCTGATGATCGCTGGCTTACCTTATCCTTTCCGTTCACACTCATAATCTTCTCTGAAACAATTCCGCCAATAAATGAAATACTCGGATGCTTTAGTTCATAGATGTTTACTGTACGCCCTGGTATCTGAAGTCAGTCCATGCATGGATACTTTTATACGACGCTCTTCCTGGTTCTGGGTGCAGGGTGATGACGTCTCTGGAGCAGACCCGCCCTCTCCTCACGCAACGTTACCATATAAGGCAGAGAAATCCCTTCTGCACAGTTTGGCCCAGCTATCTGTCTCCAGTACTTCATTTGGTTACAATACATTTTTATTGCAATAATTGTGTGCGTTTGAACAATGTTTATCTAGAGAACGGTCGAATTAAATCACCCCTTGTGCTGTATGTTCTTCATAATAACATGTACGAACAACGTGTATCAGAATTTGTATAGTATAATAATAATAATAATAATAATAATAATAATAATAATAATAATAATAATAATAATAGTACATTAGACTTATATAGCGCTTTTCTAGACACTCAAAGACGCTTTACAAACTGAAAAGATTGAGTAGTAATAATAAAAAGAAACAAAAGGCAAATATGAAAAAAAAGGAAAAGAAAAAAAGGTCTTAGTAGAAGGCGATAGGGATCAGTGGCCCCGGGCCCGAGCTAGATTACTCTTCCTGCAACGAATGGTGGATTGCTGATTCACATGCTTAGTATTCAAATGTATTGATTGTAAGTCGCTTTGGAATAAGGCGTCTGCTAAATGCCAAAAATGTAATGCCAAAAATGTAATGTAATGCCAAAAATGTATTTGGGGAGGTTGAATACCAGCCGGGCAGCAGCATTCTGGATGAGCTGCAGAGGTCTAATGGCTGAAGCGGGGAGCCCAGCCAGGAGTACATTGCAGTAATCCAGGCGGGAGATGACCAGTGCCTGGGTCAAGAGTTGCGCTGCCTCTCTGGTAAGGAATGGTCGTATCCTTCTGATGTTGTAGAGGAAGAATCTGCAGGAGCGAGCCGTTGCTGCAATGTTCTCCGCACAGGATAGTCGGTTATCCAGGATCACTCCAAGGTTCTTGGCTGTCAGGGAGGGGGTTACAGTAGAGTTCTCCACTGTGATGGAGAAGTCTTGGAGAGGGCAGGATGAAGAGGAGCTCGGTCTTGTTAAGATTGAGCTTGAGATGGTGGTCAGCCATCCAAGTTGAAATGTCAGCGAGACATGCTGAGATACGGGTTGCCACGTGTACATCAGACGGGGGGAAGGACAGGAAGAGTTGAGTGTCGTCTGCGTAGCTGTGGTAGGAGAGCCCATGTGAAGAGATTACCGAGCCAAGAGACTTGGTGTAGAGGGAGAAAAGTAGGGGCCCTAGGACAGAACCCTGGGGTACTCCAGTGGAGAGGGTTCGTGGAGAAGATAGCGATTCTCTCCAGGTCATCTGGTAGGAGCGGCCCGCCAGGTAGGAAGAAAACCAGGAGTGTGCGGTGCCAGAGATGCCCAGGTCTGAGAGGATGGAGAGAAGGATCTGGTGGAGGAGAGGCTTGACTCTGGCTATTTTGTAGGCCGCTGGGACAGATCCTGTGCATAGGGAGGAGTTGATTAGGGTGGTAAGGTTAGGAAGGATGTCGGCGGAAATAGATTGGAGAAGGGGGGAGGGGATGGGATCAAGAGGGCAAGTGGTTGTCCGCTTTGATGTGATAAGTGTGAGAATCTCATCGGGGGAGAGGGGGGAAAAAGATGACAATCCAGAGACCGAGTGTCGAGGAGAGAGTTTGGAAGGGGTGTTAGCATTGTTAGTGGGAGGAGGGAGAGGTGGGGGGGGAAAAGGTGCTGCTGATGTTGTCCACCTTTTTTTCAAAGTAGGTGACAAAGTCATCGGCGGACAGGGAGGAAGGAGGAGGGGGAGGAGGTGGATTAAGGAGTGAAGAGAAAGTGGAGAACAGTTTTCTAGGATTAGAGGCAGAAGAATGTATTTTGGAATGATAGTAGGATGCTTTAGCAGCTGATGCCGAGGAGGCGTAGTTGGCAAGGAGAGAGTGATAGAGGTTAAGGTCATCAGAAAGGCCAGTTTTTCTCCATTTCCTCTCAGCTGCTTTGAGCTCTAGTCTGCAAGCATGTAGGGTTTCAGGGAGCCAGGGAGCTCGAGGAGAGGATCGAGCTGGCTTCAAGGTTAGTGGACAGAGGGTGTCGAAGGATGAGGTGAGAGCGGACAGGAGGGTTGAGGATGCCGCATCAGTGGATAGAAGGGAGAAGGATTCGACAGAGGGTAGGGAGGATAGGACAGAAGAAGAGAGGGTGATGGGGGACAGGGTACGTAGGTTACGACGAGAGGGTCTTAAGTGGTTAGAGGCTGAGAGGGAAGAGGAAGTTTTGAGGGGAAGGGAGAAGGATATAAAGTGGTGATCAGAAACTGGAAGAGGGGTAACGGTAAGGTTGGAAGTTTTGCCTGCCTTATGATCCTTATGAGTCGGAGGAGAGGGGGACAGGGTAAGGCCGAAGGAGAGGAGAAGGTCAAGTACTCCAGATGAGAGAAGCTTCTCAGATTGGAAATTGAAGTCACCTAGTAGTACGAGCGGAGTGCCATCATCAGGGAAGGAGCTGAGAAGGCCATCCATCTCGCCTAGGAAGTCACCGAGCGGGCCTGGGGGGCGATAGATGACAACAATGTGGAGTTTGACCGGGGAGGAGACAAAAGCAGCATGAAATTCAAAGGAGGATATAGACAAGTGTGCCAGGGGAAGGACAGTATGTGACCACTTGGGCGAGATGAGGAGTCCTGTGCCTCCGACTCGACCAGAGGGTCTAGGGGAATGAGAAAAGGAGTAGGCGCCAGAGAGGGCTGCCGGTGTAGCTGTGTTTTCTGGTGTGATCCAGGTTTCAGTGAGAGCAAGGAAATTGAGGGCCATAAGAGATGCATAAGCTGAGATAGCGTCAGCTTTCCGGACCGCCGACTGGCAATTCCAGAGACCGCCTGCGGCGATAAAGTCATGGTCAGTAGAAAAAGGTGGGTAGATGAGATTGGAAGGGTTGCGAGGGGGGATGTAGCATCTAGGTGTCCTCCTGAGTGTCAGAAGAACAGGGATAGGGAGAAAGCACATTGTGGCAAAAGTATGTAGAGGGGAAGAGGGCTAAAGAACCAACAGAACTAGGAGTAGCTAAGCGCACTCAGTAGACCGGAGTGACTAGAGAAGACAGCAACACTACAAACAACTGGAAGAGAAGGTACTTAGTACCCTGGCTTCCTCTCAGGCCTTCCTCGATGGACTCCCACAGATAGACTCCCTTGTCTTGTTGTCACAAGTCTTGACTCCCACAGATAGACTCCCTTGTCTTGTTGTCACAAGTCTTAGTGTCAGGAGGCTCTCGCTCTCAGACAGGCCAGATATTTATGGACACTAGCAGGCTTGTAGCCACTCCCCACTAATGAGCACTAATGACAACGACTGACAGGTGTTCTCACTAGTCGCATGTATGCCCCAAATGGCCCCTGGTCTATTCAATATATACAGGAGACAGAAGGCTCCTCCTACTTGCAGATTAGCACCTACTTGGGTCAGAACTAGTGGTTTCACTAGACTTTATTCTGGCAGGCGTTGTCTTTTAAAATAGACAGTTACAACACTATCACTTAATAAACAACTTACAACTTTAAGCTTTTAAACTTAATAAACAACACAGGTATCCACTATTAGTAGTCCAGGTTTACTAGAAGTAGTCTTACTTACTCAGAATGAAGAGAGATGAGTCCACTGCTTAGGTTTCAAAATGTAAGTTGAGGTAAACACTAGATAAAAGCCAGCAACAAAAGTTGTGAGCTTTCTTTTAAAGATATCCACACTCTGCCACCCTCAAGTCCTTCGGCAGACCGCTCCATACTGGAGCCATAGTGGCTAACACCGGCCTGGCCATGGGTCTCAGACCGGACCCCTGGAACAACCAAGAGTGGCTCAAATAATTTGCTGCTGGTAGCGACCAGGTTTACAGTCTGGTTTAAGTAAGATGTGTGTCAGAAATGTCTCACAGGCAAAAACTAAATCCTGAATGTTCCTCAACTGTCTTTTGGGAAATATTAGTTCTCACCTTTCTCCAGAGTGAGATCCTGCAGTATGGCTTTTATGGCCAGGATGCACCAGGCCCAGGTGCAGGGTCAGCCAATCAGGACAGGTTTAGATGCTGGATAGAGGATAGATTATAACCGACACTCACCCCCCAGTGCACACCCCTAGAGGGCAGCACAAAATCAATATTGCTCTCGACAAAATGACATAATGTTAACCTCTAGTAGGCCTAAATGTCAAAAAAATTAAAGGGGGGCAATGCAGCAAAAATGCAAGGTATTTCTTTTCTAAAGACTTGTTTTTGCTTGCAAATTTACTTTATTTGCTTGAAACTTTAGCACACTAACTTTTTTAAATTGTATTGTTTATTATTGCAACATAAAGACACACAGGTAACATATTCCACTCTTCATCAATGGGACAACTATTGGCGTAATTTAGATACGTAAGTAGATACGTATACTGTGCGTAAAAAAATAATAAAAAATAAAGATAAACTGGCCACCAAGAGTTCCCATCAGGTCACACACAAAATCAAAATATCTAATAATAATAATAATAATAATATAATATATATAATATAATATATATAATATATATATATTATAATAATATATCAAAATAGGCTTGATTGAATGAATGAAACCTCTCCGTGGCTATCTCGTTGCTATGGTTACTGCCTCAGGGAGTTTCCCGAGCGGTGACGTCAGGGGGGTTTCCACCCAGCCAGACAGACAGACAGCCAGTCACATCCATCCAACCAGTGCGGAACTAAACGCAAAACAACGTGAACTCAGTAACGCTTGTTTTCTATCTACCCAATGCAATCACGAGCGCACACCAGTCCGTTTACACACGTACGCCACTTTTTTTTTAAAATTATCATCAAAACAAAATCGAAATAACGGGAAATTGGAGCATAATAAGGCTAAGAAATAAAGAAAGGGGATTCAGACGATTACTAATATAACTATCGCGGCGCGGATGAGCAACAGCAGACGTGATGGACTGATCCTGCCTGTCTGCACTCTCCTAACTGCGTGATCAAGTGTTTCCACTTCAGACACGAACATCTTTTCTTTAGCTTTGCGATGAGAAACATGAGTGTTCACAGCGGTATTTCAAGTAAGTTTTTTCTCTTCTTCGAAAAAAACAGGAACGGTCTGTGAGTGATGTAATAGTAGTGTAACTGACTGTCAATGTACTCGTTACCTTCACATTGGAACAAGTGAAAATACTTCTCCAATGTGGAACAAGTGAAAATACTGGTTCTCCAATGTGTTTCACTCAAGTCATCGTGGGGAACCTAGATGTCCTCAGCTGATGTGAACAGTGTCTGTCTGGATGACTTGTTGTGACAGGGCCAACACCCACTCCGCAGCCTATCACGTTACGTTGACAGTAGTGCTATCTATCCACTACGTTGTGATAGTAGTGATCCTAATGTGCGCTCTACTCACCGATTTATTTTGTAACGTTTTGTTCCCATGGTCTGACACGTTTGACCAATATCGCGCTGTTACATTGTCACGAAATGATGACATTCTTAGTCAGTTCAGGAAAATGTTCAATAGCTTAGGTGACGAAGCACCTATGTAAAACCTGATCGTTGATGGAAAAGCTGATTTCATTGGAGTTCATGACCTTACTCATATGTTATGTTTTCTCTTCTCTCTCTCTCTTCTCTGTTTACCACAGCAATCGACTTGGGTGAGTTAACAATTAATTCCATCAGTATTTGAAAATCAGTACAAAAATAACAAAACCATATTTGTTTCATTACATTGAGAGTAAGTTATAGACAAGGACTGCAATCCAGAATGTGATTTTCATGTGATTTTATCATTTGATTTATTTTAGATTTATTATTTTATGACACACACACACACAGACACACACAGACACAGACACGCACACACACACGCACATTTGACTATTTCCAATGTCCATCTATCCTTTGCATGTTTGCAGTTCATCTTGAGGTGTTGTCCTTATCATGGCCTCCCCTCTTTTCCAGACATCATTGAGGAGTTGATAACAGAGGACAGGGAGCGGACCTGCCAGTACCCTTCCAATTTCTGTCTCCCCGGACCTCCTCGCCCCCCTGTGGACCCTGATGTCCAGGCCCAGAACCACAGGGTCATGCCCAGGCAACCCCCCTCCTCTCCTCCTCCCCCCTTGCTGGTGGCAAGAGGCACAGCCTCCAGGGTGAGTACCAGGCCTTCACTAGATCTACATACTTCAGACAATGAGGTGTTAAAGGGGAACTAGCTCTCATGCCTTTTGATTGCTATTACCGGTAACAATGGAAGTGCAATCCTTCAATCGTTTTTTCAGTCACTTGCTTTGGTGTAAAGAAAGATGGGGCTGGAATTCATAGATGAAGCTCTGGATCCAAAGACAGTCCATAGACATTGAAATGGGTATAACTGGGTAATACTGTACTCTATCTCTCTCTCTCTCTCTTTCTCTCTCTCTCTCTCGCACTCTCTCTCTCTCTCTCTCGCACTCTCTCTCTCTCTCTCGCACTCTCTAAAAAGTGTGCCTTAACACGTTGTGTTGGCAGCAACTCTGGTTCTCTGCAGTTGGAGTTGAAGTTGTCCATGCTGGGTGTCATGTTTGTGTCCTAGTTGTCCATGATGTACAGTACAATCCAGGCAGGGTACCATACACCCCTTGGGGGCTAAGTCAAACTCAACTGGGCCTCTTTTTCATTCATGGTTTCTGTGCACAGCAGCACATATATCAGCGACTCAATTAATTTGACCCTTGACCTCACACTGCAAAAAGTAAATCTAAGTAAGATGAAATATCTTAAATCAAGGCAACATATGCTTGTTTTTTGTCAGACTGCGTTAGTTTTACAACATTTTTTACTTAATAAAAAATAATAATAATAGATTCTATTTTTAGCTGTATTTGTCCTGTCTTGTTTTGGTTTTACTTAAACTTGCACTATTATTTTGTCACTTGTATTTACCAAACGTTATTGTATTCTATATTTGTTCTACTTGAACATTTTCAATAAACATATTGTTTAAAAAATGTTATACAAAATAAATAAATAAAAAATAATAATCCTGTTCTATAGGCAGATCATTTGCTTATTTTAAGTAATATTTCCCCCATTTTATAGCTTCCTTCTTGTTTTTGAGAGCTGACTTTTTGCAGTGCAGAGATAGTGCTGTTGACCTCAATCAGCCTTGTGAACTCACAATGAGAACACTGTGGTTTGTGTATGTCTAACATGTATGTGAAACTGTTGGAGGGAAGAGAAAGAGAAAAAGAAAGAGGGAGAGAGACTGTTATCCATCACGCCCCCTCTGCATGCTGTGATCTCTTGCGAGGGAGGGAGGAGAAAGGGGAGGAACGGGTGACTTGGAGAAAGAGAGTAATCTGACTCCTACTTTCGGTTTGCATTCCCTTCCTTCTGGGAGCCCAACGCTCTCAGGGTGAAAGGTCACATTCCTTCTGTTTTTCTGCCCTTCTGATTGGTCCATAGATGCCATAGATTATGTCACCTTCCGGTTTCCTGAACATCCCCCTCAAGCTTTTGTGTAGCTACTCTGACTAACACCAGGCATGCCTAGACTATTACTCTCACTCACTCACTCACACAAACACAAACACACACACACACACACACACACACACACACACACACACATCCTGCAGCCAATGCTAGATAGCTAGGAACAAATGATCTCACACATGCTCTAGTGTGCATCCAGCTCTTTTTCTTCTTCCTACACCTATGTAGAGATAAGTTTGAGTTCTGGGACGGCTTGAAATAACAACAGGAGACAGCAGCACTGGCTCTGAGTCGGTCAGTTTCTCTTCCTTTGTTTGGTTTTGTTTTGTTGTGCTGGTGTTGTTGAGTCACCTTCCCTGTGCTGGTCTTTCAGACGGGCTGTAGATTTAAAGGTATGTAGTTGACCTCAGAGAGTTGGGGAGAAAAAGAGTGTGTACATTATGCATGATTTATTATTATTATTTTTGTGAATAACACAGTCTGTGGTTTATGTTGCTGTCTATATCAGTATATACAATATGAGCAATATGAGGTACTGTATTAATAAAGAGATTCTAGGCAACATGGGTAGAGAGAGAAAGAAGAAGAAGAAAAAAAATCTATAACAACGTTATTGTCCTCAACACTCTGAGAAGATGTTGGAAATGGAGACGGAAGTGGAGGGGTTCACCTCAGAAACGGAAGGGGAGGGGGTCTTTAGTTTAACGGTCATCAGAGAAGCCGTGTGGAAGGAAGACATGACTACATGCTCTATATGGTGCATTGTAATTACTGAGCGAGAAGATGTGTATTTTAGACATACCTTAGATATGGTGAAGACCAGAAAAAAAAAGACCAGATGTCACAATCTCAGATCAACCATGATGATATGATATATTCAGTTTCAACCACACAAAACAATCGGGGGTATTTAAACTTGTTTGATCAGCATTGTGCATTGTTCAATTCTGATTCTGATTCTCTACCGATCTTAGTTCCAGATGATCCAGGCCATGCCTAGTCTTTGTCAGGTGTTGCCATGGCACTTATCAGCGCATGGCCCATCAGAACTCTAACCAGTTTTATGTGGTTATTTCTCTGCTCCGTCCACAGCCGCCCTGTCCCTTCCCTCAGCCCCAGCACCCATCCAGCACAGCCAGGACAATGACGTCACCGCTCCCCGGCCGAGGGGGGGCCTCTCACACGGGTCAGGCCCGGCGTGGGAGCGGGTCCTCCGGCTCGGGGAGCTCCAGGGGCGCGGGGGCCGCGGGTCCTTCTCGGCAGGCCCAGACCACAGGCACGGAGCAGCTGGAGAAGATCCTGGAGAGGCCCAGGCTGGAGGTGGTGGAGCAGCCCAAGGAGAGGGGGATGAGGTTCCGCTACGAGTGCGAGGGCCGCTCGGCGGGGAGCATCCTGGGGGCGTCCAGCAGCGAGACCAGCAAGACCCTGCCGGCTATCGAGGTACGAGTCCTGTCTGTCTGCGCTGTCTTCAACACGCAGTATACAACGGATAGATCCGGTCCATTGTCTCTATTGGTCAGTTTGCGTTCCAGCCGTGCCGATATCCATGATATACGCACGGCTAAATGGAATGTTGACACATCTTTTCATATTACTCCGCGTTTGTATAATATTACCGTTATCGAAGTTACATTCTTACCGTTGCTTAGCAACCAATAAACAACTGTTCAGCTCAGCGGATTAATACACTTACAATAAAACATAGGTCCATTAAAATACATTAATTAAAAGCTTCTTTCTTCTGTGAAATATTGATAGATAAATGTGGTAACCGGTAACTCAAAGCCGTGGTATATGGTGGATATCGGCACGGCTAGGGGGTGTATATATAACGGCACTCCGCTTTGCGTAACCACCCCACTAGCTGTGCCGATATCCACGATATACCGCGGCTTCTCGTTCCATAATGCTTAACTATATGTTACCATTGTTTGGCACATAACGCTTAACTATATGTTTGGCACAGTTGTTTTAGAACGCACCTTGTGTCAGCGGGCGGTTATGTGGCTCAGTTGGTAGAGCGCAGCGCTAACAACGCTTAGGTGGTGGGTTCGGTTCCCACTGGGACCATATATACTGACAAATGTACACACTCACTGCAATGTAAGTCACTTTGGGTAAAAGCGAAGTCAGCTAAATGGCATATATTATTATTATTATTATTATTATTATTATTATTATATTATCAGTGTTTCGTTTCATTTACATTTACATTTTTGGCATTTAGCAGACGCCTTATTCCAAAGCGACTTACAATCAATACATTTGACTAAGCAAGTGAATCATCAATCCACCAGTCGTAGCAGGAAGAGTAATCTAGCTCAGGCCCGGGGCCATTGGCAGTCTCTGTGATAGAAGGAAAACCTATCACCTTCTTCTAAACATTAAAAACTATTTAAAATTGTTAAATATATGTACACTGGAGAAACAGTACAAGGGGGGCTATAGAAGTTTTAGGGGACACAGTAAAGGGGAAAAGCGGGTGTCTTCAGGAGACGCAGTGCTGGGGGGCAGTAGATGTCTCAGGAGGAGCAGTTAAAGCCCAATGCACACGGCGTGCGATTTTGTCGCACGGCAACATTCGATTGTCCATTCACACCACCGAAGTGAGTGGGTGTGAATGGAGAATCGAATGTTGTCCTGCGACAATATTGCACGCCGTGTGCATTGACGTGCGATGCGATATTGTCGCAGGACAACATTCGATTCTCCATTCAAACCCACTCACTTCGGTGGTGTGAATGGAGAATCGAATGTTGCCGTGCGACAAAATCGCACGCTGTGTGCATTGGGCTTAAGGTGTAACCTGAAGAGATAGTTTCATAGTCTGCAGAATGTGTCTCGGAGGGGGGGCCTGGGGGGGGGGAGGGTAGGTAGGTTGGTTGGTTGATGGAATGTACCCTCTATCCCAGAATAGAGGGAGTTCCCCCCAATGATGTTTTGCTACATTGTATATGTAGAGTCTTACACCACGTAAGGAGGCGGGGAGGTGGAGGGATGGAGAAATAAAGCATAACTGAAATAGAAAGTGGTTAAAACCTGGGGGATTACCCTCCCACACACACACACACACACACACACACACACACACACACACACAGACTACTATACAAACTGACACTCCCAAGAAGTGTGACAGTTGAAAGGAGGCGGTTGACCGAATTTGATGATGATTATTCAACTCAGTCTTTCGTATCTCTTTGTCCCTCATCGCCTCTTCCCACCCCGTCTCTCACTCCTTCCTACTCTCTCTTGCTTTCTCTCCCTCTCTTTCTCCCCCTCTCTCTTTCCCCTTCACCCCCCCCCCTCCCTCTCTCTCAGATCCAGGGTCCCATTCAGCACATAAAGAAGGTGACCATCACTGTTTCCCTGGTGACCAAAGACATTCCACACCGGCCTCACCCCCACTGCCTTGTGGGTAAAGACTGTGCTGAGGGTGCAGGAATCTGTGTCATCAGCTTTAACCCCAACACCAACCGACGTCACAGGTAACACCCCCCCATCCCCCCCTCCTCTCCTCCATCTCTTCTTTCTTCCATGTTTTACCCCCTCGCCTTCGCTGTCGTTGATGAGCCCAGACAGTTTTTCCAGGGTTCCCACGGGTCCTTGAAATCCTTGAAAGTTTGTGAAATTGAGAAAAAAAAATCAAGGTCTTAAAAGTTTTTGAAAATAGACATGGGTCATTGAAAGTGCTTGAATTCCCCTCTCTCTCTCTCTCTCTCTCTCTCTCTCTCTCTCTCTCTCTCTCTCTCTCTCTCTCTCTCTCTCTCTCTCTCTCTCTCTCTCTCTCTAAAAAAACTATATACTGTATATATTAAAAAATGTTTTACTTAGCTTGTCAACTAGTAAATAAGTCTCTGTATTGCTTAACTTTACACATATTTCACAATATATAGTTTTGCTGTGCTGTGGTAGAGAAGGCGAGAGACCATCTAGTGTTCACACATTCAAGCTTCTCTTTTTAATTGTTGTCTGTGAGCGGATAGTTCCTATTATATAAATTCTCATCTAGTTCTGTCTCAAACTATGCAGTGTTGGGTCCTTGAATTTGAGGGAATTGAGTCTTGAAAGTCCTTGAAAGGTGCTTGAATTTGATGTTTCAGAAGGTGTGGGAACCCTTTTTTAGTATTTTGCTTCCTTAGATAGGATACTGGTTAGTTGAATTTCGTTTTGTCAATGTAGCTTTAGGGCCCCATTCATTCTGGGAATATGTCAAAAAACACCTTGCAGACACGCCAATCCAACTCATATTATGACAATAAAAAACGTGTATTCTATCCCCAGGTATAACTAGGTAGTAGTAGGGATTACTCACCAAATCCATTGCGTTGCAATATTTTTGCTTGACTAGTGAGTGTGTCAATAATTTTCAATAATCAATTTTTCTGAATAAAAGTCTCAACATTTGATCGGTTGCCGACTTCTTCTCGCTTTCATCAGATGCTGTCACATATATTCGGTCTGGTCTTTTCCACTCACACTTTCTCTCTTGGATGTGCTATGTTTGGACAATAAAAACCCTTGAAGTCAGTTGTGTAAGCTATGAATAGCTGGTAACAGGGCTTGTGTGTGGCTTATTAAGGTAACAGGGCTTGTATGTGTCGGCGTATCTTTCAGTTTTGCTAACCTGGGGATCCAGTGTATCAGACGGAAGGAGCTAGACGCCTCACTAGCAAAGAGACGGAATCTGAAAATTGACCCTTTTAACAGTGAGTAGAACACACACACACACACACACACACACACACACACCCCAGTGGTTAGTGCTGTTCAAGATTAGGGAGGACTATTTTTATAAGCATGGCTTCATTTCTATGACAGCAGGTTAGACGACTAGCTGTCACTCATATTCCAGTTACCAGCTCAATGTAACATGGAAGGTTTAGGCTGTTATGATCATGTTATGATACCCAGCCTGGGTATGATCATTGGCTTTGCCCACCCAATAGCCACCATAGCACAACCTAGCCTAATACAACCTAGCCTAATACAACCTAGCCTAATACAACCTAGCCTAATACAACCTAGCCTAATACAACCTAGCCTAATACAACCTAGCCTAATCAGAGTTTATAACATAGGTTAACACGAGAAGAGATACGACTAATCAAGGTGACCTCGACACTTTCAATCTACAATACCGGCTCATCTAAATATCTGTACCTGTCACCCAGATCACTGTCATAGCAGCCAGATACAGGATCATCACTTTACTCCTAGAATTCCTTCTCGCATGGAATTAGGATATAGCCTAGCTTGGATACTTCGACGTATAACCAAGCCAAACCTTCATACCATAACTTCTACAACATCCACTACACAAGGCTTCAACACAAATTAACATTAGTTAAGAAACTCGGTGAACTAACGTGTCAGTAAACCTACAATTCCAATCCATCTTATTTTCAATCACACAAAGCAGTTTAGGAGTAGTTAACACTACAAGTAGTTAACCAGCCCGATATAAATATAATTTATATTATTATTATTATATAATATTATTTTGTTTTTATTTCTTTTGTTTTTATCTCATATCTAATTTATATCCCAGAATGTCCAGTGGCAGTAAATCTCTAAAAAAAAACATACCGTACCTTACTTTTTGAAAGAAATTAATGGGCTGGTTTCACAGACAAGGCTTAGGACTAATCCTAGACTAAAAAGCATCTTCAATGGAGATTTTACATTGAAAGTGTGATTTAGTCCAGGACTAGGCTTAAGCCTTGTCTGTGAAACCGGCCCAATATGTTCAGAATTGGTCAACTTTTGTCTTTCTCTTTGATTGACTGGACATAATGACCTACAGGGGCTGCGAGGCATAAACCTCCTACTGAATGGTTTGTGTTGAGGTCAATGTAGCTAGAGGTGGAAATACCTTCCCTATAGCTACACACTGATGCTACCTGGCTACTGTTGAGACTACTGTCCACCTTTATTGCTCAATAGTGTGTATAATAGAACAGAACAGGTTCTGTGTCCATGTTCTTGTCATGACAAATGTGAGTTGTGTGATGTTTGAGTACGAGTTCTGCCCCCCCCCCAGCGGGCCACTCTAAGAGCATCGAGGACATGGACATGAACGTGGTGCGGCTGTGTTTCCAGTGTGAGCTGGAGTGGGAGGATGGCAAGAGAGACTCTCTGAACCCCCTGGTGTCCAACCCCATCTACGACAAGAGTAAGATCCCCACCCTCCCTACCCAACCTCCACTGGAGCCACTTGACATTGAAACATGGCCCAATGTAGCCCAAAGTCTATTTCACATCAAGATAATGGAGTAGCAAGAAAACAAAAAATGAAGCATAGATCAGCTATTATTACAAGCCACAGTATAAACATACAAAGATAAGAGGTTAATTATTATATAAATGTAAATATAAATTCTGCAGGTTTATTGTTATGATCATTCTAAGAAACAGGAAACCACGAGAAATGTGCAGTACATGTACTTCCTCCCTGAGCAGCCCAGCAGGTGCTGACTCTGTGTGTGTTTACAGAAGCGACCACCACATCGGAGTTGAAGATCAACCGTCTGAACACTGTGAAAGGGCCCTGCACCGGCAAGACTGAGATATACATGCTCTGTGACAAAGTACAGAAAGGTGAGACCCCCCCCCCCACACGCACGCACGCACACACACACACACAAACATACACACACAAACACACACACACACACACAGGCAAACATGATCAATCAAATCAAAAGGGAAGAGGAACACTGTCCAAATGACGCATTGTAAGTTCACATGCTTTGTGTGTGTGTGCGCTTTTTAAATGTATTTTTTATACCCTCGTAGACGACATTGAGATCATCTTCAAGCGGGGGTCGTGGGAGGCGAAGGCGGAGTTCGCCCAGACTGACGTCCACCGCCAGATTGCCATCGTCTTCAAGAGCCCGTCCTACCAGGAACAGGATGTGGAGGAGGACGTGGTCGTCAGCGTCTTCCTGCGCCGCATCTCTGACCACATGGACAGCGAACCGGTTACCTTCACCTACCAGCCCGACAACGCAGGTCAGCTACTGCTGCTCACTACTATACAATACATGCAGAATAAATGCATATACATAAGTCCTTTGTCAATCACCTCATTGTATATGGTAGTTTGAGGATTATCTTCCTTCAGTATCTCTAATGTAGTAGGGAGATGGCATGTATCTCTCTCTATCAAGTATCTCTGAAGAACATAATTAGTATTTAGATGCTGATATGGTATGTAAACTAACGCCGAAAACCCACGTGCGACCTTACCTTACCTGTGTGTGGCAGAACTTTTGTTGGCCTTTTAACAGTGGAAAAGTGGAAAGGGGGAAGGCTAAAACACTTTGAATGGACTAGATAGGACTTTCCGTTCAAACTGAGGAATTTATGGAACGCCGGCTGAGAGGCACGGAATGTGCCCCAGAGAGGTGCGCCTGTTGCGGGCAGAGACACCTGCTACCTGGGGGGGGGGGTGCGCTTCAATGCGAACTTTGAATCACTTCCCGGAGTGCTATCGTCGAAAACGACACCCCCCCGCAACTGTAGGAAAATGGGAAAGATAACCAGCCTTGAATGGACTCGATACGGTTCTCCTATCAAGATCGACAGACCGAGAAGCAACGTTTGGGAAATATCTGACGCTTTCGTTTTCTAGGCAATGAATTTAATACACCCAGACGAGGTGATGCGCGCAGCAGGAGAGAGAGACGCATTTTCACTCTGCATCCCCGGTGTTTACAGTCGAAAGAAAAATTCCCATTGATTAGTTGAAAGGCCGAGGGCTAAACAACGTTGAATGGACTCGATAGGTGTTTCCAATCTGTAAGGTTTCATTTCACTTCATTATGAATAGTTCTGGGTTCAGTCTCTGCTGTCATGAGCGATAAAGACCAGTGCAGGTTTTAATATTTCGCAATCCTGCCAACGACACGTCATTTCACGTGACACAATGTTGCCGTGGCAAGAGAAAGGGAGAAATCAATGGAAAAATACTGCCCTGTTCTTTTAACTTATTAACATAATATAATTATAGTCTATGTGGGGTTGCTGCTTTGAAACAGATAGCGGAAGTGTTGATTAAAAAAATTTAAAAAATAAATATTTACAGATGTAGACATTGGGACTGTAGTCTATGTTGCTGGTAGATCATTTTCACGTCGGCCTCGCGCTGAAAAACACGCTGCATAGACGAGCCTTTTATTCTCTAGCGAGCGGCAGCAGCAGTCAGCGTGAGTCGTGTGTGAGAGTGTCTCTCACGCAGCAGGTGGGGCTGCTACAACCTGTTAGAATGGGCGCCTAAATGAGACTCACACGCAACACGTAGGTAAGGTTGACGCTTGCGGTGGAATTTGGCCGAGATCTGCCTAGCAAGCTGAGTAATAGGCTGGCTAGGTGCACGATCTCCACTACTTCCTGAAAGGCACCTTGCATGAACATATCCTGTCTCACTCTATTGGTTTAATTGATTAATCAGCTGTGCACTGTGTGTTCCAATAGTTTACCGCACAGCTGATTAATCAATTAAACCAATAGATGAGACAGGATATGTTCATGCAAGGTGCCTTTCAGGAAGTAGTGGAGATCGTGCACCTAGCCTATTTGCAGGTGGTGAGTATCTATTTCCCGCTCATGCTCGTATTGATCTTGATTTGCCACCTGGCACCAAAAACCAAAAAGAAGCGCCAGTAGGGCGAACGCCATACGTTGTTGTGGGTCTATCATTCGTGTCTCTGTTGAATTCCCTCTCAATTTTTCGGACCAATCTACTACCACGTCTGTTGCTTCGATGACGTATGTTACTTCGTTTACATAAAGGGCTGTGAGAAGCAAATCAGAGAAATAATTTATGCAACAATGTTGCAATCTCATCCACTTGCTCCAGGTCATGATTCGGATTTTCATGTGAGAACATGACCTAACATTAAAGGTTGTTTTTCTGTGTTTGTTTTGTGTTTTGTTTCAGATCCCTACGAGGTGAAGCGGAAGAGGAAGATCAAGACAGACATCAAGTTCACGGAGAGGTCCTGTGTGGCAGGCAAGGCTCACATTTCAACATCCCATATTTTAGTAAACAATCTCTATAAGAGAGTTATTTATAAAAAAAATAAAAAAATAAATCCTGGTTCAATACCAGTACATTATCGTCAATGAAAAAGATCCATAGAAAAACACTGACATCCAAACATCTCCTCTCTATCACATTCTGTGTGAAGTATTTTCTTATTAACACTAGAAGAGGCGTGAGGGGTCACGGTGACCCCTGTGAGTAAAAAAAAATCTTGCACTCTATCAAATTTCAGGACCCTCCTTTCATGACTTTTCCTAGATATGTGCGTTCTACCACCACCCAGTATCCTTACATTTTCAAAATCACTTCAGGATCAGATAGTATAAATCTGTTTTGCAGTTTTTCTGTGTAGGAAGCAGGCTAAAAAAAGAAGCGCCCTCTAGTGATCTCTGTGTGTAAATAGCAGATTTACATTGTAAAAAGGGTGTCTATTTGACCCCCAAGGCGGCTCTACTAGTAGGTAAAATAGGCACGGCTGTTGTAGTGTTATTCAATCCAATCTTCTAACTGAAGTCGTCCTTTGGTCCCAGTAGCTCAGAGTCTGGCTGGTGCTGAACCCTCCTCCTCCCAGCCATTCCCACCGCTGCAGCCGCCGATCTTCCCCTTCGCCCCGGCTGAGAGCCGGCCGGGCCCAGACGAGGACCAGCCCCCCTCCCAGCCTGGAGCCTCCACCATGGAGGAGATCCACTACAGCCAGCCCCAGGGAGCCGACCTCAACGGGGAGGACTGGTCCCAGATATGTCACGTCCTGGAGAACGTCTTCCAAACAGACCCTACCTACCAGGCCATGCTCTTCGACACTGACTTCGGTCACATGACCAACTCCAACTCCAACTTTGTCTCCGACAACATGGACGTGAACTTTAACCCGAACCACAGCGGGGTAGGCCAGGACTTTGGCTACTATAACGACCTGCAGTTCAGCCAGCTGGTGAACGAGAACCACCAGGCGGCTCCACTGACCGGGCCCCTCCCGCAGGGCCTCCCTGACTCCTCCCCTCAGGACCTGGGCCAGTGTGACAACGAGGGCGGTGTGCTGCTCCAGGTGAAGACAGAAAGGGACCTATGAGCGAGGGACTCATAGTCAGGCCCTGCCCCTCTACAGACTGACTCCTCCCTCTAAAGTAAGTCGTAGGCTTCCAAGCCTATTTTCCTACGTTCAACGGAGCGTACCGGAGCCGTCCAGATGGAAACAACACAAGTTGAGGCTGCCTGTAGAGCCTCGCTCTGGTCCGCCACTTTGACTGACTGACTCTCCTGTTACAGCCCTGGGGCATCCTCCTCCAGCGTTACTCCACAGGACACAGACGTTCCACTGACAGGACGGGCGCAATGTAGTTTGGCTGTAAAGGTCTCGCCAGTTTCACCTTATATAGAGTATACACCTGTACCATGAGGGCGGCTGTGGCGCAGGAGGTAGAGCCGCCGTCTAATGATCGCAAGGTTGGCAGATCAGCGGTTCGAGGCCCGGCTGGCCACATGTCGAAGTGTCCTTGGGCAAGACACTGAACCCCAAATTGAGTGGGCCGGCACCTTGCATGGTAGCTTCCCGCCATTGGTGTGTGAATGTGTGAATGAGAGGCTGTTGTAAAGTGCTTTGGATAAAGGCGCTATATAAGTGCAGACCATTTACCATTTATGTACGCGAAAGTGGATATTTAACTAAATTAATTGTAGGGTTAAGTCCACAAGGGGCCAGCTTCAAGAGCCACAAACGCTGTGTAGTTTCAAACGTGACCCTACGCCTTGTAGCTTAGTCAGGGTTTGTTCACAATGTCCACCAGTCTCTGGGCTTTGGGTTTGACTTCAAAGTTGAACCAGGCTAGGCTAGGCTAGGCTAGGCGAGGCGAGAACAGACAGAGACAGTGTATCTGTGCAGTCTCAAGTTGGACAATGACGTGTAATTCTGCCTGGAACTCCTTGAAAACATGGCCGTGACAACCGACGGTTATGAAATCCTCAATAAAACGTCCTATGAATTCTCTTTGACTAATCACCGCATAACACAACCATGAACTGAACATCAGTCAACCAATAGATCTCTCAAATACCGTCGTTATTTATATCCTGCTACATTTCCTGATTCAGGTACACGTGTCGAGAAGACATTCATTATTGTGCCTCCCACGATGAAGGCGGTTGCTGCTTCATGAGGTCTGTGAGAAGTAACTGTACGGCTCCAAAGTTCCTCTCTCTAGAAACTGCTTGAGCCTCTGTCACATGACCCTCGTAAATCTGAAGCCTCTGTCACATGACCCTCGTAAATCTGAAGCAGATGGATTTCTTTTTCTTTTTTTCCCAGTGCTGGACGAAACTGCTCAAGACTTCTCCTTTCAAACACAGTCTCTGTCTCACCTGTTACTACTTCAGTATATAATCATTCACATAGACAATAGAAGCTGGTGGACCATAGTACAAAGCGCTGTTTGTAGTAACCAGTGTTGTTAGCTGTAAATGCCATCCTGAGGTAATGATGTTAAACATTATTGCAGTTTGTTTTTTCCATGTCTCATTCCACCCTTCCCCACTGTAGCATTGTTGATTGTTGTCATGACTATTTCAAAGATTAATAAAATGACTATCATTTATTCTTTATCAGCATGATCTCAAGTCATTTTGTCATTTTGATAGGAACCGTGTCTTTTGTTTACTCAAATGACGTGACAACTTTTCATGAAAGAAGGACGGGTGAGGACAAAGAGGAAGTACCAGATGGAGGCGGGGGGGGGTTAGTGTCCTTTTGGAGGCTGTTTGCTTTTGATACGGTCTATTTTTAGCTCCTGGAACTTTTGTTCCCATCAGAGTCCAGCCCATACACATTCCTAACTACTCACTCACATCTACCCTGAAAAGCAACGTGACTTCCTGTAAACTCACTGACAACCTGCTACCAAAACCTCATTACTAACCAGCCTGTGAGGCTCCTGTCTACACGGACCAGCATGTGTTTGAGCGCCACTCTCCTTATAAAAAATTGCCGTTGCACATTGTTGATAAACATATGTAGATGCTTTTTGTGTGACAATTTACCACCTGCAAACCCTTAATGAGTCAGTTTCTGTGTTTTTGAAGATGGCAGCGTCCAGAATAGGGTTTTCCTGGCCTTATGATTGGAATAGGGAGCAGCTTGGGGGAATATATAGCTGCAATATTGGTTATTCCTGTACCTCAATCGTTTTAACTGACTGCTAAAAGAAAACTTTTGAAGTGCCAGTCATCAAAACCAGGGAAGTCTGATATGTGACTCCCTGGTAAAGAATGATATAGAGCTAACAGAGTATGTCAACCGGTTGGTGTTCAGTGGTTATCAAACAAAAGAACACATTTTGAAACTGAAGAGGTGTTCTACTAAAGTCCTCCCATTGTGTAGCTGATGTTTGCTGACAGCATCCTAGTTACTTACATGACCATCCTAGTTACTTACATGACCATCCTAGTTACCTACATGACCATCCTAGTTACTTACATGACCATCCTAGTTACCTACATGACCATCCTAGTTACCTACATGACCATCCTAGTTACTTACATGACCATCCTAGTTACCTACATGACCATCCTAGTTACCTACATGACCATCCTAGTTACCTACATGACCATCCTAGTTACTTACATGACCATCCTAGTTACCTACATGACCATCCTAGTTACTTACATGACCATCCTAGTTACCTACATGACCATCCTAGTTACTTACATGACCATCCTAGTTACCTACATGACCCTCTGATTCCTGTTAGAGACGCTGTCTTCTCAACCTCTGCTCTTCATTGTTGGTCAATACTGGAAATATCGCAGTGTGAAACCACTGGGAAACCCCACACTGGGCTGACAGCCAACGGTTTCATCATAACGTTTTGCACACTTGTGTCGGCATCTGTTTACTATTGTAGATGGACATTATCCTCATTCTTTGGCATAGGTATGGAAATACATGCATACATTTATATTATTAAACCTTTATTTAACCAGGTGACCTCATTGAGATCAGGAATCTCTTCTCCAAGAGGGACCTGGCCAAGAGGGGCAGCACAAGGACACAGGCAGACATTCAACACACAGATAATAAGATAAGATTCATAATACCAAATAACAAGAAATTAAAAACCGGTTTGGGCGGGCACAGATACTGAAATTAAAAGCAATGACAACTTACAATACTTAAAAGCAGGTTTGGGCGGTCACAGTTCCCTTCAGCACATTGAGAACACTTTAGTTGATCATGTAAGCCTAATGGATAGTTCTATTATATTTGAATGAACACTAACACCCCTCACATAAGTTTCAAAACATATCAGCGTCTTTTTCTCTTGTGGGTTAAGCCAGTTTTTTTCTATACCGGTCTGATTTCACTGTTAAACAAACTCAGCATCTTTTGTATAACTCTTTATACATACATGCCATGCCGATGGATTGAGCTTAAACCTCCTCATACTAGAGGTAAGATGTCATTTGCAGACCTGGGTCAATAGTATGAGCTTCTGTATGCTCTAAGCACTACTGTGATTATTACATGGGATATTGGAATCTCCCCACTGAAAATGCATACTAAACAAGTTTAACAGTTTTATGTTTATGCAATGATTAACCAACAAACAAAAACCCACACACTCTTGCTCTCTTCTGCAATGTGGTTGAATGCAGCAGACTTGTGACATGACGAAGCATCAAGGATGCTCCCCAGCTTACTGAGGTTGGCATTTTTGAAGTGTAATCTTCAGAGGGGAAACCAAGAGTGGAATAAGGATTGGACAGCCCCGTGGGAAACTTATTAAACGAGATGAAACCACATGTAGTTAAATTATTTAACTGTAAAACACAGTTACAAGAGGTCTGGGACAGTACGACAAGGCAGTTTCACTGACGCAGCTCCATTTGACTGAAAGCTCTCTACTCCCCCTAGTAATGGCTAGAGGCCGGCTAGCAGTCAGAAGGTCGCTGGTTCGATCCCTGCCGCAGGAGGGAGCTGCATGTGCCCTTGAGCAAGGCACTTAACCCCTAATTGCTCCAGAGGTGCCGACTATGGCTGACCCTGTGCCCAGAGCAAATACCAAATTACTACAATTGATTGGCAAGTTGATTGCAGAGCAAATAAAACAATTATATTATATAATAACAATTATTATATTATATAACGGAGTATAGCATGTTGATGGCCATATGCAACGAGTTCAAAGGTTGAAGACCTTGTATGACCCACCACTCACAGCACAGCTGGTGCTATACAGACTCAGAATCAGCGCACTTGACTATGAATTTTGCACAAATCATTCATTGACGTCAATGCGACTTGCGAGACTAGAGTGAAAATTCAAGTTAAGTGTGCAGATCTCCTGTCTGGTAAAGGTCTGGTAAAGGTCTACCTTGTAAATAAGCTATTGTCCTTGGCGCCTTTTTTTGTAGTTGCAGTAGTTGTGGTTCGGTCTGAAGATGTCTGTTGGTCTGAAGACGTCTGTTGGTCTGAAGACGTCTGTTGGTCTGAAGATGTCTGTTGGTCTGTTTCTCAATGGGACTCAGGGACGTCCCGGCCTGGCAGGCTGACTTGAGGTTTGGTTGAAATCGATCGAGTAAAACTTCTGAGATTAGACTATTTATTCAATCTACAGTTTTACAGCCCTCCTGATGGTAGGTAGTTATTTATTTTTTTAAACAGCTAAAGACTGTCTTGTATAGACAGGCTTTTGGATAGCCCGAAGGGCCTGTCTTTCTGTGTCCTGCTGATGCTGTTACACCTGTTGTCTGTTACTTGTTTTTATTTTCACTTGTTTTGCCTGTTTTAACCTGCTGTGGCTTTCGCTCTTGTATTGTAAAGCACTTTGTGATCCTTGGTCCTGGAAAGGTGCTGTATAAATACATTTTACTTACTTACTTACTTACTTACTTACTAGGGAGCTTCTGGTCAGCTGGGTGGAAAGGGAGAGGTCTAGTGGTAAAGAGAACCCTTTTGTGTTTTGTCCACACCTTTATACCCCCGATGACTAAGGAGTCACTTAAGGAGTGAAAAGGGGTTAGGTTACAACACTCAGGTTAAAGGTCACAGGAAGATAGGCGGCAGGCCATCTTGAAATGAACATGTGAGGACATGTGACCGGCGCCTTGCATGGTAACTTGTCGTGAATGTGTGTGTGAATGGGTGAATGAGAGGCCATTGTAAAGCGCTTTGGAATAAGGCGCTATATAAGTCAGAAGTCAGTCCATTTACCATTCTTACATAACTAATAGCCCCTTCTTCAACCATAATAATAAACGCATACTATGGAGTCCCATGGCTCCGGAGAGATGGTATTAATAGCAGGTGGGGGAATTCCAAGCTTGTCAATGTTGTTTGGCAGCGTATCTATCTAGCTTATCTACGGTAAGAATCAACCTATGTAATGGTGATTGTTGAGGAAGCCCTGTTCTGTTGCTAGGTTACTACACCCACGGGAGTCCCCAAAACAATAGGGAATCACCTCGCCACAAGTGTCATCGTAACCTCATGAACCTTTGGTAACGGAAAAAGTGACATCGAACATGCACCGGCGTTGCTGAAAGCAAAAGCAACACCGAAGCCACAATGTTTACTACCGTTTACTACTCTCACAGCCAAACGAGCACATTCTCTATCAGGTTCTTTGTTTACCATATAAGGGACTACAGTAATAGTTCCTTAAATTATAATTATATTTAGAAAGGCATGCTTCCCTTAGAGGTGTAATCTGTAACGTAAATATGTTCTGCTTTGACCCAGGGTTTACTAAACTTCTACGGTGTCATTCATTCATTTAAATGTACATTTAATGTGGTTACATTTCTCCTGCCCCTTCCTTCTGCTGTTTACCAAATAAGTGGTGGGAACCCGCTTTGATGTTGTTTGAATTACAGATTGCACCTTTAAGTAAATCTGCCTTGACGATCCTTGGGATGTAGCTACTAATCAACAGGGTTCCTACAAGTTTCAACAAGTAAAATTTAAGGCCTTTTATACCTTTTTAAGACCTCTTTGAATATAATTTTAGACCTATTCTATTTTAGACAGTTTTTGTCATCCTGCCGTAGCTTCATTCGCCAATAATTTCTCCCGGGGGCAGCCAATTGGCATTTCTTTGGTTCCAGCTTGATTAATTTCCACGTAAATAGATGTGGTCGGACTGATTTCCTTGCAGGACAAGCTAATCTCATTCTTTAGACCCATCACCTCGTTTTTTAGACCTAATAACTGAAACGGATTGCTGAATTTTTTACTTTTAGGCTTTTTAAGACCAGCGCGGGAACCCTGAATCAAGCAGCACAGAACTGACATAGCAGCATAACAACTGTCTCTCTTGTTTGGTTTCAATTCTATGACTTATCAGACATTCTGCAGAGTCCAAAACTGTCTTGAGAAGTGGTGTCTTGAGAAAGTGCTAGGCAGCCACCTAGTGGAGGTATGGGTGTATGACACCATTACAAAACATCATCACAATAAAGACGGGTGCCTAAAATACAG
This sequence comes from Nansenia antarctica, assembly GCF_963989245.1. NCBI lineage: Eukaryota > Metazoa > Chordata > Actinopteri > Argentiniformes > Microstomatidae > Nansenia > Nansenia antarctica. The sequence continues at coordinate 12,336,489 of NC_137684.1, read as the reverse complement.
CTTAAAAAAAACGTTCATCTTTTATTCCTTAGATAACTATACAGCACTGCTCCATATAGCTCTCGCATCATCACACTGGAGATTATTTACATAGCAATGACCTAGACAGAGAGATGGGTCCAAATCTGTTGTCAGGAGTCGCTGGTGAAAAACAACAGAACCTGAATAAATAACTGTCCTTCACAGGGACATTGTGACGTCACTCCACCCAGGTGTCAACAGGACGTCCTGGCAGACAACACAGGAAATGGGCCCTTTACTTCTTCTCCACCAGCTGGGGCTCGGAGAGCTTCTGGAGGGTCAACTCCTTCACCAGGTCCTCCACACAGCTCTTAAACAGCGGCTCTGGCTCCTGGTAGATAAACAAATAAAAAGATTTTAAAAATAGAAAATACAGAACCAAAATACATGTATGTACATGAAACGTACCGTATGTACAAGGGCCAAGTGATTCATTGAAGGGTGAAGACTTACTCAAGCGAGTACATTTGTCTAAAGTAAGTGAATCATCTATATGTTACGGTACATGTGGGAAAACGGTTCATGTCGGCATTTCCGGGGACATGGCAGCATAAAACGTCGACTTGGTACATGCTGGCATGTCTAACCCTAACCCTAACCCTAGCACCTAACCCTAACCCTAGCACCTAACCCTAGCACCCTAGCACCCAACCCTAACCCTAGTTTTCCCACATGTACCGTGACATATCCATCAGTCACCATAAGAAAAAGACATCTATGCTAGGACCAGGGGGGCGTTGGCTGTCACAATGCCAGAAGAAGGAAGGGTTACCTTGGTGTGATCTAACTGTGCACTGTGCGCTTTATAGCTACATCTAAAACCAAATGTAGAACATTGTCAATGAAGACCTGAATATGAGCGTCGACGCCTGAGTGAAGGTTTGGCTGGAGTGTTTCACCCCAGTTGACCTTTGACCCGTCCACCCAGAGAGAACGGTGGCTACTCAGATCTCTTTCATCTGCAGGCCAACTGACTGTTCTCCATAACCCAACATCTCCATAACCCAACATCATAAACACAAATACGTTGTTCTTCACAGAGGCCTCATTCACGTCAAAATGTATTCGTTATTAATTTTAAAATGAATTTCAATAACTCCTGCACTTCACTAGAAATAGTAAAAATATCACCGCTCGTCCGTGATCAGACTTTCCTGAGGTGCTGGAACTGAAGAGTATCAATAGAGTGCAAAATAACAGCATCCGCACACTCAAACACTGTGCAAAAAAGAGAGCTTTCGGTCATAGACCTTCTTCAGGCATAAAGCAGACAAGTGAATGCAGTGGTTTTAAGGGTTCAAACAACATCACTTGATTTAGCCAACACCTGTGTCCAAAATGTCACCTAGTGACTAAGCATTAAGGGAATTGTAGTCTTAGATTTACTGGACTACAAAAACATAAACAAGTGTTCATGAGACAGGAAGCACCCCCCAAAATATTTCTAATATACAGTACAGGCCAAAAGTTTGGACACACCTTCTCATTCAATGTGTTTCCTTTATTTTCATGACTATTTACATTGTAGATTCTCACTGAAGGCATCAAAACTATGAATGAACACATGTGGAATGATGTACTTAACAAAAAAGTGTGAAATAACTCTAAATATGTCTTATATTTTAGATTCCTCAAAGTAGCCACCCTTTGCTTTTTTGTTGTTAATAAAATAAAATAAATGTGTTGTTAATAAAATATATAATAATAATATTAAATATAAATATATATATATATAATAACATATTATTAACACATATTATATATAATATTATTATTATATATTTTATTAACAACAAAAAAGCAAAGGGTGGCTACTTTGAGGAATCTAAAATAAAAGACATATTTAGAGTTATTTCACACTTTATTGTTAAATACATAATTCCTATGTGTTCATTCATAGTTTTGATGCCTTCAGTGAGAATCTACAATGTACCAAATAGTCATGAAAATAAAGGAAACACATTGAATGAGAAGGTGTGTCCAAACTTTTGGCCTGTACTGTATATACATAGCAGAACAAAAAACTATAGAGAAATCCTATAAACATGCAGACATCAGGCAGTAGCCATCATATAGCATATAGAACATATACATCTAAAGTAAAATATCTCCTGCACTTCACTACCTTCCTGATGTACACCAACCCTGACTCCAACAGGTGCAGGTTGGAGGGGGGCAGTGTTTGTTTATACATGAATACGTTTATATCAGTGTATATGAAGACGTGTTGTGTTACCTTGTGCTCCAGCTGTCTCTGTTTCTCCACGGCCTCCTCCATAGACAGCCCCGTCCACTCCGCCTCTTCATAAGGGATCTCAAACTGCTGCTCAGGGAAAAGGAGTAGAGAGGGAGAGAGAGGGAGAGAGAGAGAGAGAGAGAGAGAGAGAGAGAGAGAGAGAGAGAGAGAGAGAGAGAGAGAGAGAGAGAGAGAGAGAGAGAAAAGGCAGGTAAGAGAGAGCACGTACAAAGAAACACACAATACAGAGTTCATCATCAACAACAACTGCTGCTACCCTGTTTAACTGTTCAGCTTTTGTCCTTGTTCATTCCATAGACACACACTTGACGGCCTAGAATAACAAGGAGTACTCGTCGTTTCTTTTAACACCAGTTGTTTTGTGGAAGAAGTGACCCACCTGGTACTTGGCGTAAACCTTCTGCCTCTTGGCGGCGTCGTCTGGGTAGAGGTCTGTGTCCCTGCGGGCCAGACGCAGCAGCATGGCCCGCTTCAGGTCCATCCCCAGTTTGGACTTCAGGTCTTCCTTTGGTGTCTGAAGGGAGGGGGTTGTTCACAAAAGCATCAATCATCAATAACAGTGCTAAGAGTGTGTAGGAGCTACGCTGTCTGAGGACTTTGTATATGGTAAGCGCAGTAGCATAACACAGGAAGGTTAATAATAGTAGCCTACAGATTCGCAGTGTAGCCATTTCATTTCAGTAGGCTACATAACTACAAGTGTATAATGTGTATTAAGGTATCCGGTCGGCTACATTTACACATCGTACAGCAAAGCTGAGGAATGCAACCCGCAGGCTCTGCTCTCTAGGCAAGGCAAGGCAAGTTTATTTGTATAGCACATTTCATACAACAGGGGCAATTCAAAGTGCTTTACATACATTATTTAAAAATACAGCAACTCACACTCAGGATGTAGTAGTCAAAGCCGTAAACCGCGTCGATGAGGTCCAAGGTGCGAGCCGTGACCACGATGCTGAACTTGTGGTTGAGGATCTCACTGTACAGCTCCCTACTGTACACCTGGGGCTTCCATGTCTTCTTCAACCGATTAGAGAGCTAAGGAGACACACACAGCTCTTATAGTAAATATGTGTAATAATAATAATAAATTTTATTTATGGGCGCCTTTCAAGGCTCTCAAGGACACCTAACAAGACTGTTTGAAACCACATATCAAAACATTAAAATCAACACTGCAAAATCAGATATAACAACAAACAAAATACAGGAGATCAAACCAAGTAAACCATTGTGAAAAGGTGTGTTTTAAGACTGGATTTGAAAGTGGTGAGAGTGTCAATATTACGTATGTTAGGTGGCAGAGACATGTGTAAACACGCTATGGTGTTCTAGTACACAGTGATGATGTTTATGGGTAGTAGAACTCACTTTGTCATTGTTTGCATATTTATACCCTGAGATCCAGCCCTCCCCTCCCCACAGCCCATCCTGGGACTGCGGGGGGTAGTAGATGGGGATGGGGACATCTTGCACGCGCTCCTTGTGCCCTGTTTTGGGGTTGGACCTGTACTTGACCCCCAGGGGCTTCCAGTGGACTGGCGTGGGGGGCGTGGTCTCCTCCAGGGAGCGGAGGTAGTGTTTGGGGAGGCGGGCGTAGATCCCCTGCTTCAGTTTCATGGCTTCCCAGATCTTTGGGGGGTATTTGTGGAGAGGCATGGTGGCTGGGGGTCCTGCTGAGCACACCTAACTGGACAGAAGGGAGCGAGGTATGAACACACACCTACCTAGACAGAAGGGAGGAGCTAGGAACATTTCCATATAGCTAGCTAGCCAGATAGAGTCATACATCAAAATAAAAATGACCCCGCCAAGACACCTTGTAATAAAATCCTTCTTTCACTGACTGATGACTTGTCTGGTGGTGGCCCACTTTGACAAGCTCCCCTTGTAAGTCCATAGTAGTAAAGGCAGCAAGCACATCATAGAATACCTCTCATCATAGAATACCTCTCGAGCTGTTGATATTCCAGTTACTTATTCTATTTTCATTTATTGGTGGGCTTGTAAGTCCAACTATTGTTCTTGTACTTATTATTCCAATTCCTCTCATGCTACTCCTCCTAGACCGTTCAAGCTATAGCCTAGCTATGCTACAGTAAAATGTGCCAAAAAATCGAATTGATAAACCCAGATACTTTTTTTCTGGGGGTGGGGGGGCGGAGAAGGAGGACAAACTTTCAGAATCACAACACTACTGTTACATTATCAATATTTCAAGCTCCACGGGAAAACTAAAAAGTCTGGCCCCGACATAAAGACGTAAAGCGAAATCTGGGCTATACCCTTAGGTATTACTCTTTCTTCGCGTGGTGGGACAGAAACCTTCTGCCTTTCTGTGGGGCAGCTGTGTGGACAGACACTCTACTGCAGAGGCCTGCTGGGGGGCACAGCTGCCCAAAACACAGAGACTTAATCAACTTTACACCCTCTCTCTCCATTGTACGTTAACAATCCTAAGCTTCTCTCATATCTCTTATTTAAACTACCCAGACAGAGCTAATCCTTTCTATATCCATCCATCCATCTTCCAACCGTCCCATCTCCCATCATATATGCACCCTCTCGGACCATCTTCCGTCGTCCAATTAGGCTAACCATCTTTAAACTTTTCCCACTACCAAAATTAGACTGCAAGCCTAAAGTTTTTTCTGGAATTTATTGATATTATTATTATTATTATTGTGTACTTGCATCAGTAGTAATATTCCACTCTCAACAATCACTCTCTTGACAACCACTCTAACCCTGCCCACTTAACCAACCAACTTTACTCCACTGAACTACCTTAGGCTCACCCTATCATGTATCTACCCATCTATCTGTCTCACCCTATGTATCTACCCATCTTTGTGTGTAGACTGATTACACTTTCGTTCCGATTTCATCACCATCTAGAGTCATTTTTATTTCAATACATGTCTCCAGATCCATCTGTCCATAGGAGGAACATGCTCTCCAGCTAATATCTACCTGCCTGTATTCAGACAGAGCACAATGGCATGTATGTACCACAGTGGCAGCGTAATTTAAATTCATACATACATTAGTATACATTCAACAAAACAATGTTTATAATAAGAATTCAGTATTGTTGTAGGGTATCTTATGAAACTACAGAAAGTGGAGTAGTTGACATGACTATCCATGGAACAGGCGACACACACACACACACACACACACACACACACACACATCACACACACACACACACACCACACACACACACCACACACACACACACACACACACACACACACCACACACACGCACGCACGCACGCACGCACACACACACACACACACACACACACACACACACACACACACACACACACACACACACACACACACACACACAGCACAGCAATGTTGAAGTCATCATGCAGGCTAATTATGCAACTATGTTATGATTCTCATGTAGGTGAATGAACATGTGCTACTAGATGTACACAGGGTCTTACCGGTTTATCAGATTTGGCACAAATGACACCATATAAGCTGTTTTCTGTCCACGTTCATCAAGGGCATGCACACACTACTGCGGAGGACATTATGGAAGAGCGTCACAGGAAGGAAGAAGGAACCGGAGATGCCTATTGGTTAGTCAAGCTGTCAGTCACATAGAAGCAGGAACAGGAGATGCCTATTGGTTAATCAAGCTGTCAGTCGTTGTTGCCATCCGGTCTGAGGGCTCGTTCATAAATGCGTAGCTAGATATTTGCGCAGCACCCAAGCAAATCACGGGTTTGGCAAGTAACAGACTTTTGATGGTTACAATTGACCAGTCATCATCCTCCATACCTGAAACATCCATGCGTCCTTCAAAATAATGAAAGCAATCAAATATGTTCCGATGTAATCAGTTATATGTAATTACTCATATAATACTGACTTAAAAGACGACATAACCGTGCGATATGTTTACATTCTTGTGTTTAGGTTTTCATACATTGTATATAAGTTTACTATTTCATATGTTTATAAAAGTACATAGTTACCTGCTGTCTATATACCCCCCTGTGGATAGGCCATATAGTATATATAAGTATATAAGTTTACATAACAGATACATTCTCAGATTCCTCCCTCCCACTATGTATGTCTCATTCTTGTTTTTTATTATCTTAGGACAGTGTTTTGTTTGTTAGCACCTAGTCCTAGCATTTACATTTCGTTGTACAATGACAATAAAGATCTTTCATTCTTTCTTGTTTGGTCCAAACATCGACGCACTCCGCCCGAAAGGTGGAATTGAACCACTCTGCCGCTAAGCAGCTACAGGTTTGAAGCCTGCACCCCGGACCACCGAGGCTCATCCGGGCATTTATAAGAGGAATTTCAGTCAGTATATACAGCTGATAATATACATGCACTTTTGGGTCACGGTGGCGATTTTTTTTTAATACTACTTAGATATTTGAACATATATATATCCTATAATGTAGAAGATAGGTGTTTCAGAGATGTCTTTGTAAAACAAACAGAGATATAAAACGCAGAATTTGGTCGAAGGAAGGTTATGCAAAGTAGATACGGTTTCATTGGCTGAGAACAAAGAAGGTGGAGTCTTGGTAGTATCGTATTTCTATTGGGAGGTATTTATAGTTAGGTGAAACAATTCCTTTGTAAATAAGTAAAGATTGAAAATCACCTGGTTTCAAAAAACAAGCATCTTTATGTATAATTTGACCCTATCAGTACCCCACAAGATAGGATCATTTATCAGACTTCTCAAATAAAGTCCTCAGGGTCGATGCAATATTATATATGTTTGACACCTTCCACACATTTCATGTTCTACACAATAGAAACAGACAGACTTTGGTGAAACATTTATTCCAGCACATTAGTGTATGATATACAAGCAATCCATCCACAGAAGATAAAGACGACCAGGCAAAATCGAATGGCAGTGACATTTACTTTTACATATTTGGCATTTAGCAGACGCCTTATTCCAAAGCGACTTACAATCAATACATTTGACTAAGCAAGTGAATCATCAATCCACCAGTCGTAGCAGGAAGAGTAATCCAGCTCAGGCCAGGGGCCATTGATAGAAGGAAAAACCTTCTTCTATCACCTTCTTCTAAACCTAGACTTTTTAATGTTTTATATATATATATACACTGGAGAAACAGAGAAACAGTACAAGGGGGGCAATAGAAGCTTTTAGGGGACACAGTAAAGGGGAAAAGCGGGTGTCTTCAGGAGACGCAGTGCTGGGGGGCAGTAGATGTCTCAGAAGGAGCCGTTAAGGTGTAACCTGAAGAGATGGGTCTTCAGTCTCCAACGGAAGATGGGTAGTGACTCAGCAGTTGGGAAGCTCATTCCACTAGTGGGGGATCCAGTGTCGTGAAGAGACATGACCGGGCAGCGCGACTGCCTTGTTGGCGTAGAGGTGGTGGGGCCAGTCGGCCAGCAGAGGTGGAGGAGCGGAGTGAACGGGCTCGAGTTTGGGGGGTTACCATTTCCTTCAGGTAGGCAGTGGCTGTCCCTTATTTAGCTGCCTGGTATGCAAGCACCAGGGTCTTGAATCTGATGCGAGCTGCTATCGGGAGCCAGTGCAGGGTGCGGAGGAGAGGGGTGACATGAGAGAATTTGGGGAGGTTAAACACCAGACGGGCAACAGCGTTCTGGATGAGCTGCAGAGGTCTGATGGTGGTGGCGGGGAGCCCAGCCAGGAGTGTGTTGCAGTAGTCAAGGCGGGAGATGACCAGTGCCTGGGTCAACAGTTGCGCTGCTTCTCTGGTGAGGAATGGTCGTATCCTTCTGATGTTGTAAAGGAAGAATCTGCAGGAGCGTGCCAGTGAAAATATCTAAAATATGATCAAAATAACACATTGTAGACAGTTTACAGTACAGAAGTTGACATTTCAATGAGTGACATCTGGCATCCATATTTTTTTGGTATGGCACAGTGTTGTTAATACACAGAGGTGTCAAAAGTATTCACATTCATTACTCAAGTAGAAGTATAGATACTATGGTTTAAAAAGACTTCTGTAGAAGTTGAAGTATCAACTCAAGCTTTTTACTCAAGTAAAAGTATAAAAGTACTGGTTTCAAAACTACTTAAAGTATAAAAGTAAAACTAATGTAAGGGGAAAAAAATGCCATTAAGGACAAAAGCTTAGGCCACGCCACAGGGGCCTATAGTGCACTACCCCACCTCCCCCCCAAAAAACATTTTTCTAAAGGCCATAATGACTATTATGTTATTATTAATGAATGAATGAATGAATGAATGAATGGTCTTTATTGTCATTGCTATAGTACAGGTACCAAACAACGAAATTTGGGAGGGGTGGCTCCCCTGGTGCTAGGAAAGAAAAAAATATGAAAAAAACAAGAAGGGAAAGGAGCTGGTTTACATAAATAAAGGCTATGTACACTATCCACTATACTATACTGTACAGATAAGACGACTAGGGTTGTCATATTGCACATAGTGTTATTGCACATTTAAAGTGTCGCAGTTTGCAGGCTTGAAATGTACACATTTGTGCCTCAGCACTACACCTGATTTTTTCAATCCAGCAGCTGCCATCAATCCGTCCAGACTGTCCAGGGCCCAGAACCTAGGTCTTTGCTGTGTTCAGGGCCTGGATGGCCCTGGGGTAGAAGCTGAGCTTCAGTCTGTTTGTCCTTGCGGCCATGGTCCTGTACCGCCTTTTCGAGGGCAGCCGGGCAAAGTGTTCGTACCCAGGGTGGGTTGGGTCTCTGGAGATCTTGGAGGCCTTCTTGAGGCAGCGTGTGTTGTACAGCTCTTCCAGAGAGGGGAGGGGGGCGCCGGTGATCTTCTGGGCTGTTCTCACGACTCTCTGTAGCGCATTTCTCTCCGCGGTTGTGCAGCTGGAGAACCAGTTGCAGATGCCGTAGGTGAGGATGCTCTCCACTGCGCCGCGGTAGAAGGCCACCAGTATCTCCTGCTTGTTGTGTTCCTTCCTGAGGACTTTGACGCTCAATATCTCTGAACTGCCCTAAACGGAGATAGAACCTTATAATTCTAAGTTCACGACTTGCTGAATAAATCATTTTAATACTGTTCATATTGTACAACTCAACACGGGTTTCAATGTATCTTATTTGTAGATAGAAGATAGAACTATGTCAATAAACTTTCTCCACTGACAATATTTAGAATACTACTAGCCAGCTAAGCCAGCACACCAAGTACCAAGTTTCTACTGAAACTATATTTTCTAGATTGTTTTTGCAATTAGTTCAGTTCCAGGGTTTCAGTGGTAGGCCTCTACTCTTTACAAACCTTTCTCTTTATGATGTTATTAACAAACATACATAAAGGAGCAATCACAAAACAGATGAATAATAGTTTCATCCTCTGTCATGCGTAAAGTGGATGAAAAATAAATAAATATATATTTTGAGTGGCATAACATTTATGAAAACTTTTAAAAGAAACATAGTATGACATATTTGTTACTAAAAAAAGGACATTGCATAAAATCCATACCGTAGCCATAAAAACATCTATGGTCTGTGTATACATAGACACACTCACATGATGTTGATCACATGACTATCGATTGACATAATGTGATTAGAATTGTTTCATATCATAGTATCATATAAATGGCAACATCGATAGTGCACACGCACTGTGTTATACACAACGTTAGCATCATCACCATAGAAGCATTCTTGGTCATTTGTGCTCGGACTGTACTTTCTGCTAATAGTGTATTTATTTATATAAATATTTAAAAATGACAGAAGAATTATGCCTAAGGGACTGTGTCCACCGGACACGATTTTCAATCTGCCTGGCCTTCTCCGTTGTCTTCAATGGGAAGAAAGGTTTTGCGCTCCTGACCGGAACCGGAAAAGTGGGAAAATCTGGTAGGGTGGGACAATCCGGTACTTACACCGGTGTTCTGTCGATACTACCTATCGCCACCTAGCGATTTAGCGCATGCGCAAGGGTTGGGGCTGGGGTCAGGGTTAGCATTTTTTCGACAAGGCAACTTTCCACTAAAGTTTCTGAAATAAATCTACACTATTTTTGTATGAAATCTCTTGCTAACAAGATATTCTGTTAATAGCATAGAAATGCCTACGAAGTTCGTATTAGCATAATCACTCATTAAATAGTTGCTAGCTACCTTCACAGATAAAACAACAAAACCAAATGTATCAAACAAATGATTATGCTAATTGTAGGGGAACCTACAAGCTTTAAAAACCCATATCATTACAGTCTTTCCCAAAAATAATGCGCCATACTTAATAAATATGTAAATACAAATAAATATATAAATTGGTCAGATATCCTAACTATGGTACCAGGTTGGAGCTCTTGGATGGTAACACGATGAGGGGAGAGTCCAGTGATGTGGAATGATGGAGGGGATATGGGGGATAGTTATGAAACTTCTGTCACTATTTCACGAAATGTAAACTTCACTGACTGCGTTTTACATGCACACCAATATGCTCAATATTACGATTGGGCAAGAGTCATGTAAACACCTTATTCGGAATATTACAAACCTAATATAGACCGTAATCGGAATAATGGTGTGTGCACTGTGCATGTAAACGCAGTCACTGTCCCCTTGCCGCAAATTGCCAGCCCGGAGGACCAACCCAGAGGTGTGTGTGTGTGTGTGTGTGTGTATGTGTGTGTGTGTGTGTGCGCTGAGTAGAGATCAACGTGGGTCTTGTGTGTAAATTACCGGAGAGTCTTGAATTACAGATTTGCGCTTTAAAAATGTGCCTTGACAAGTAAAAGTCTATGGGCTTGACGGCCCGCCTGTATTCTGTAAATTTATTTTATTTATCTATTTTGTGTTGGAAGTAGCCTACTAGACATAATGCAAGAAACAGATCAGTATTCTTGCTAAAATTGATTTATTAATGTACTATGTTATATGACTTATTAATGTACTATGTTCATGCATACATTCTAAATATTCCATTTGATGTCATAATGCACTCCAGCAGACATCATACATTGCCGTTAATGGAAGTTCTAGATTGCACAGTAAAATTCTAGAATGATTTGCAGAAATATTTTACTCCTGAAAATGTGTTGGGTACCCCAACTTTGATTGGTTCTCCTGGATTTTCCCAGTGGATTTGAGTTTGCATCTTTTTAGAGGTGTTACTAGACACCTATATGAACCCATTGGTGAAAAAAGCTATTGGTAAGATTCCCTAACTATAATAAGGAGAAACAATAAAAGACACAACCATGACAAAACACAGACAAACAGGAGACAAACATTGCCAATTGAAAACATTGAAAACATCACAACCATAACAAGGCCAAAATGGATAACAGAATAAGGGAAGGCGGATCTACATACCACAATATACATACTACACTTAACAATAAACTTAATACAGCTGAAAATAATATTAGGTGTAAATGGATTGTATTAATAGAATTGTTGTAACTTTATCGGTTACATGATTAACTTTATAGGTTACATGATTGACTTTATAGGTTAAATGATTAACTTTATCGGTTACATGATTAACTTTGTAGGTTACATGATTAACTTTATAGGTTACATTATTGATTAATATGTTACATGATTGAAAATCAGCCCCCCAGGTCCAGAGAGCAGACCCCGAGAAGGAGAAGTCTCGTACGGACCCGATGTGTCCATGGACCATGGTCTCTGCGTTTGAGGCTGAGAAGGCCAGAGGTGTGTTTGTGTGTGTGTGTGTGTGTGTGTGTGTGTGTGTGTGTGTGCGCTGAGTAGAGATCAATGTGGGTCTTGTGTGTAAATTACCAGAGAGTCTTGAATTACAGATTTTCGCTTAAAACATTTGCCTTGACAAGTAAAAGTCTATGGGCTTGACGGCCCGCCTGTATTAATAGATTGTTGTAACGTTATAGGTTACATGATTAACTTTAATTCATAGCTTTCATGTGACGTCACAGCATAGTGGAAACGCCCACCTGACGGGCAAAAGGCACTGCCCGTGAAGTTGCAGAGCACCAGGAAACACAGTAGCATTGCAAAGCCGGTCAAGGAGGCACCTTTTGCGGGTTAATAACTTTGATTTCCCGTGGGTTAGGAAAATAATTCCAACGTGTCCGGATAGAGGAGAAGCCAGGGAATCCAAAACGTTTTGAATGGTGTTAATCCTACTCTCCTATCACCGTCGTGTATCTTGATAGTTCTTCATGGGTGAGGTGGTCTAAATAGTAGGCAGCCGGTAAATTGCGTCCACTCGCCATGTTGAGCGATGTTGCTATGATACTTTTTGCCCGTCAGGTTGGTGGTTGCTAGGGAAGAAACCACATGACTGAAAGCTATGAATTGGTCCCAGAAGGCCTTGCGGCAAGACGTCATAGAAGTTGACAGTTTAGTTTGTTGTTTTTGAGAAATGCAAATTGTAACGTCTAGAATTAAAGTGAATATCCAGTGTAGGCCAACAAATTTTTTTATATAAAGAAGCTTTCGCTTTATAACCCGACGTTCTAGCCATCATACGGCTTTTTGGCCGTATCCTTGTAGTAATTTCACATTAAGTAATTTCACATTCTCTTCCTTCCGTTTTTTATATTGTAGCCATTGTAGAGAAGTGCAGGTTCCTGTTGGAGTACAAGGCCCTCCTGGTCACTGCAGAGGACAAGAGTCTGCAGAGTGAGGCCCTGGAGGACAAGGAGGCAGCGGAGGAGGAGAAGTGGATGGCCCTGTTGGAGTACCAGGCCCTCCTGGAGACCGTCACTGCAGAGGACAAGAGTCTGCAGAGTGAGGCCCTGGAGGACAAGGAGGCAGCGGAGGAGGCTCTGGTCCTTTGCAGGGAGGAGGTGAAAGAAGGCAGACTGAGAGAGAGCGACCTCCAACAAAAACTCCACGTTATGGAGCAGGAGAAGAGGAGCCTCGTCTGTGAAAACTCCGACCTGGAGAAGGAGAGGAGCCAGGCCCTCGCTGCCCAGCGAGAGACTGAGGGGAGCCTGGCCGGGGTCAAGGCGACCCTCCTGGAGACCGCCAACGCCACCAGGGAGGCAGAGGACCACATCAAGGCCCTGCAGAAAGAGGCCCTGGAGGACAAGCTGGCGGCAGCTGAGAAGGCTCAGGTGCTTGACAGGGAGGTGGAGGAAAGCAGACAGAGAGAGAGAGACCTCAAAAGAAAAGTCCATGTTATGGAGCAGGAGAAGAGGAGTCTTGTCTGTGACAACTCTGACCTGGAGAAGGAGAGGAGCCAGGCCCTCGCTGCCCAGCGAGAGACTGAGGGGAGCCTGGCCGGGGTCAAGGCGACCCTCCTGGAGACCGCCAACGCCACCAGGGAGGCAGAGGACCACATCAAGGCCCTGCAGAAAGAGGCCCTGGAGGACAAGCTGGCGGCAGCTGAGAAGGCTCAGGTGCTTGACAGGGAGTTGGAGGAAAGCAGACAGAGAGAGAGAGACCTCAAAAGAAAAGTCCATGTTATGGAGCAGGAGAAGAGGAGTCTTGTCTGTGACAAGAAGAAGAAGAAGAAAGGGAAATTCAGGAAATTCTGTTCAATGGTGAAGCGCAAGGTAAAACAGAAATATACAGTGAATTTATAAGAGAGCCACATTCCACATAATTTCACATTAAGGAAATGTAATGTAAAGGTAAAGTCTTACCAGTTTATCGTAAAACAACAGACAAGCTATGCATTGTTGTTGTATGAATACTGGGGTTTTAAGAGATATGTTCTGTCATTGATTCTTCTTCTGTAACAACTGATATAGTGCAAGAGGACCAACCAGGCTCGTGTCCAGCCTCCAGCCCCAGGACAGGAGTACATCAATGATGGTGTCCAGCCTCCAGCTGAAGGACAGAAGGACATCAAGGTAGGAATCCAGCCTCCAGCCCCAGGACAGGAGGGCATCGAGGTTGCCCACGACGATGGACACAGCAGAGGTAAGTCAACATGTAGAACACATAGACCAAGGACATACTAACCAAACTAATGAAGTATTCTATTCTGTAGCTAAGGCCTGGTGAAGCTCATATGAACTCTCTCTCCTCTCTCTAGCGGCCAGCCCAGTGACAGCTGAGACGACGCCTTGTGAGGAGAGCGGAGCTTCAAAGAAACAGAAGCGTTCCCGCCTCCAGAGGATCCTCACATCTGTGAGGAGCCTTGGGCTTCTGAGCTGCTCTCCAGGCAGACGGCCTCCGTCCCCCCAGTAACCGTCTTCACGACGATGGACACAGCAGAGGTAAGTCAACACATAGAACACATAGACCAAGGACATACTTACTAAACTAATAAAGTATTCTATTCTGTAGCTATAGGCCTGGTGAAGCTCATATGAACTCTCTCTCCTGTCTCTAGCGCCCGACTCCTCCAGAGGACGCTCACAACTGCAAACAGCCTTGGCCGGAGCTGCTGTCCACAGTGAATAAAAAATAATTTGGATTCCATTCCTTTTGCTTGTGCATTTTTCATATCTTATGAACTTGTTATGCTGAAGATTGTGTAACTAGATAAGTGATCTTAAATATCATAGATAGAAGCAACTGCGATTACAGCAACAATTATTGCCATGAAAAAAAAATTGCATTACATTGACTTCTATGAGAAACCACTTTCCTGGGGGAGGCCTGGCCTCCCTCAATACAAACAGATAGGGATTCTGGCCTGTAGGTGCTTTACAATTGCAATATTGGGTTTTAGCCATGGAAAAATTCAGATTTATGAACAAAACGGAAATAATATTAATATAAAAAATAAAAAAAATGTTTTTTGTTAAATAAATAAATATAATTATTGCTTTTTTAAATCTCTCTCTCTTCTCTCAAATTATTGGGGAGGCCAGGCCTCCTCCACCTCTATGGAGGAGCCTCCACTGGTACACAGTCAATCCTAACATCACCACTAGACAACCATAGGATACCCCTTACATTTAGACTGTACACGATGGCAGCTACTAGATTGAAATCAAGTGCAATACTGAAACACAACTGTGAACATTTCAAACCTGCAAACTGCGACACTTTAAATGAATGTGCAATAACACTATGTGCAATATGACAACCCTCGGGTACATAAGGTTCAGAGATAGGAAATGTTAGAATAGGTATAGCATAGCATAGAGTACAGCACAGTGTTTTATTTGTATAGTATAGTATAGTGGATAGTGTACATAGCCTTTATTTATGTAAACCAGCTCTTTTCCCTTCTTGTTTTTAGTTTTTTTTCCTAGCACCAGGGGAGCCCCCCCCTCCCAAATGTCGTTGTTTGGTACCTGTACTATATCAATGACAATAAAGACCATTCATTCATTCACAGTCAATCCTAACATCACCACTAGACAACCATAGGATACCCCTTACATTTAGACAAGGGTACACACAGTCAATCCTAACATCACCACTAGACAACCATAGGATACCCCTTACATTTAGACAAGGGTACACACAGTCAATCCTAACATCACCACTAGACAACCATAGGATACCCCTTACATTTAGACAAGGGTACACACAGTCAATCCTAACATCACCACTAGACAACCATAGGATACCCCTTACATTTAGACAAAGCTAGACACTGTCATTCAACCACCTGCTTCAGTGCAACAAGAATTAAGTAGTTCCTACATTAAGTAAGTGACTACAGGTGGTCAGAATCAGATACCTGGTTGAAAGTAAAATACTTTGAATATCCCTGCATGAAAACACAAAAGGGCATCTAAATTCAGCACATTTATTTATACATTACTTGACACCATGATGTCAATGGGAAAAGAGCGGCACAAAGCTACCAGCGATCATTTCAAAACAGCGATAATCGAGGCTGTGTTCGTAAAAAACGCTCTGGAAATCTGATCACCACTCATGGAATGCCTCTTATCCAATCAAATTACTTGGTCCTTTTATGACGTTGCACCTAGTGTGCGTTCCGGCACTCTCAGAGCAAAATTACGAACGCAGCCCTGCGCAGTAGGCCAGGGCCGATATAAAACGTTTTGGGCCGCGGTCTGCTGAAATAAGTTATTTTCAATGAAAATCACCAGAGACAAAATTACAAATATGTTATTCATTTATTTTTTATATAATACATTCTGAGCGGCCCAGAGTCTCGCGGCCCTCCTGGCATTTGCCAGGCTTGCCCGATGGCCAGTCCGCCACTGATCTCGGGTGTATCTCGGGTGTATCTCTCTCACTGTCTCTGGCAACCGGCGTCCCAAGGTCTCGCGATACGTTGGTGCGGCTATGGCTAGCTCCCGTTGGACGCTCCGTTAGTAGCTAGGCAACGCCTCCCCGTCTCTTCACTGCTCGCAAGGCAGCTGACAGTCAAACTATGTCTGATAATAACCACGTATATATATATATATATATATATGTATAATAACGTTGGTTACTATTTTCTCAGCTGTATTAATCACACTAAACACAACTCAATAATACCCCGGCGGCTCTGGTCTCCAAACATTCAACTTTCTTCCTCTCATCACCACTCGCTGCTCTCTGCTCTCTCCTCAGCTCACACACACGCACGCACGCACGCACGCACGCACACACACACACACACACACACACACACACACACACACACACACACTCACGCACGCACGCACGCACGCACGCACGCACGCACGCACGCACGCACGCACGCACGCACACACACACACACACACACACACACACACACACACACACACATACACACACGCACATCAAAAGCCGCCAACTGAACTACGGCATCATTACTTAGACACACAACATGTTATGTGTTTTAGACCAATGGCAAGAAAACAATAAACGAAATCAAAGAGAGAGAAAAGGGGGGAAACCTAGCTGGGCGGGGGCAAGGTAATTTCTTATTAATTATTAATTACTCAAAATGAGCTTAATCAAACTAACTAATCGATGTGCATCTGGACCGTCGTAACAATTATTATTATTATTGTTGTTGTTATTATTACTATTATTATCAACTA
>NC_137684.1:12209310-12314310 GCF_963989245.1 Nansenia antarctica | reverse complement strand
GGTTACTATTTTCTCAGCTGTATTAATCACACTAAACACAACTCAATAATACCCCGGCGGCTCTGGTCTCCAAACATTCAACTTTCTCACCACTCGCTGCTCTCTGCTCTCTCCTCAGCTCACACACACACACACACACACACACGCACGCACGCACGCACGCACGCACGCACGCACGCACGCACACACACACACGCACGCACGCACGCACGCACGCACGCACGCACGCACGCACACACACACACACACACACACACACACACACACACACGCACATCAAAAGCCGCCAACTGAACTACGGCATCATCACTTAGACACACAACATGTTATGTGTTTTAGACAAATGGCAAGAAAACAATAAACGAAATCAAAGAGAGAGAAAAGGGGGGAAACCTAGCTGGGCGGGGGCAAGGTAATTTCTTATTTATTATTAATTACTCAAAATGAGCTTAATCAAACTAACTAATCGATGTGCATCTGGACCGTCGTAACAATTATTATTATTATTGTTGTTGTTATTATTATTATTATTATTATTATTATTATTATTATTATTATCAACTAGAGCAATGCCTCAGTGTGTGTCATGATGTTGCTATGGTGATAAGGGGTGGTGATGTCACAGTGGGGTCAAGACAAAACTGAGTGTCAAAGTGTCAAGTGGTCATTATTGGAGAAACTTCCAACAGGTAAGGTCATATTACTTTACCTGTAGAATAGGTGAATAGAGGAGGTGTATAGTTTGATGTAGTGAAAGTTTAAGAAGTATCTGTCTAGCTGCCAGTCTGTCCCCCTGTCTATCTGCCTGCTTGTCTGTCTGTCTGCATGTTTAGCTGTCTGTCCGCCTGCCTGTCGGCCTGTCTGTCTGTCTGTCTGCCTATCTTCCTGCCTGCGTGCCTGTCTGTCTGTTTGTCTGTCTGTCTGTTGGTCTGGCTGCCTGCCTGCCTGCCTGTCTGTTTATCTGTCTGTCTGTCTGCCTGCCTATCTGTCTGCATATCTGTCTGCATATCTCTCTGCCTGTCTCTCTGTCTCTCTGTCTATCTTGGGATAGGCTGCCTGTCTGCCTGCCTGTTTGTCTGTATGTTTGCCTGTGTGCCTGTCTGTCTGTCTGTCTGTCAGCCTGCCTATCTGTCTGCATATCTGTCTGCCTGAAAAGAAAAAAAGGGCACCTACTGCACAACATGGGACCCCATCAGTGCACATGGTCAAGTTTAGACCATTGGAAGGGCAGCCAATAGGGCACATCCTCTAATTTTGCCACTCAAAAGGGCACTTTAGTGCGACATTTTTCAACTGTGGGGGGGGGGCACATGGTCAAATTTAGACCATCGGAGGGGCACCAGTAGGGCACATCCTCTCATTTTCGCCACTCAAAAAGGGCATTTTTGCCACTCAAAAGGGCACTTAAGCGAGACGTTTTTCAACCGTGGGGGCACCAGGAGGGGCGGTTGTGGGTGCCCCCCCTGAGTCCGCCAGTGGTCCTGGGATGATCGACGGGAGATGCAGGGGGGGGAGTCGGGGGCCACGCACACAGCTACCCGGGACGCAGGACAGTGGAGGCGGGTGTATCTCGGGTGTATCTCGGGTGTATCTCGGGTGTATCTCGGGTGTATCTCTCTCACTGTCTCTGGCAACCGGCGTCCCAAGGTTTCGCGATACGTTGGTGCGGCTATGGCTAGCTCCCGTTGGACGCTCCGTTAGTAGCTAGGCAACGCCTCCCCGTCTCTTCGCTGCTCGCAAGGCAGCTGACAGTCAAACTATTGATTGATTGATTGAAAACTTTATTAGAAGGTTTGCAGAAGTAGGTACATGAAAGTACATATTACATACAAGTACATATTACAAACTGGACCCATGTTTTAGAGGGTCCAGTTACGGATTGCAGCCTCCTGTAAATGTTTTTTGAGAGTGGTTTTGAAGGTGGGCAGTGTTTTGCACTCCTTTAAGATTATAGGAAGGGCGTTCCACATCTTTACTGCATAGTTTGCAAACGAGTTTAAACCCTTGTTTGTGGTGCAACGCGGTTGAACGTGGTTCGTGGAGCTTCCTCTGGTGTTGTATGTGTGGACGTTGTTCACTTTTTGGAAGTATGTTGACAGGTACTTGGGTGTCTTTGTGGTGTAGCGTATCTTGAAGACCAGGCCCAGTGCAAGCTGCTGCACTCTGTCAACTACTCGTAGCCAATCAGGGCTCAAAAAATGAGCAGCGGTTAGATGTGTCCTAGGGTTGAGGCCTAGCAGAAGCCTAACCAGTTTATTTTGGGCTGTCTGGAGTCTTGTTTTATGGGCCTTTGTGGTTCTATAGTACCATGATGTTACGGCATAGTCGAAGTGACATTGAATGAGAGCTCCTGATAGGGTCCTCAGTGTGTTTTTACTGACAAGTGAGGATATCCTGTACAAGAATCTAGTTTTATGGTTCACTTTTTTGATTACTTTTGCTGCCATTTTATCTCCGGAAAGATTTGCCTCTAAGATGGAGCCCAGGTATGTAATATCCTCTTTTCTTGTGATATTAATGTTACCCACTTTTATTTTAAAATTTTCAGCCTTTCTGAGTTTAGATGGGGATCCGTATAGGATGGTTTCAGTTTTACCTAGGTGTATTGATAGTTTATTGTCAGCTAGCCAGATGCAGATTCTACTCAGTTCAGTGCTTAGCGCTTTTTCCACCTGCAATATGTCCCTGTCAGAGACCAGCAGAGCCGAGTCATCCGCGAACAGGAACAAATTGCAATTACATGCTGATGACATGTCATTCACATATATTAGGAACAGTAAAGGTCCCAATATGCTTCCTTGTGGAACGCCGCAGGTCACTGGGAGGGGGGGGGACAGTGTTCCGTTCACACTAACCACCTGTTCCCTCCCCTCTAAGTAGGATTGCATCCAGCTCACCGATGTTCTATCGAACCCAATTGCTTTCAGTTTATCTAACAATATGTGGTGATCTACTGTGTCGAAGGCCTTCTGGAGGTCCAGCATGACCATGCCGCAGTACTTGCCCGAGTCCACCTCATGGTTGATGTGGTCGTTCAAATAGAGAAGGCATGTGTCAGTGGAATGGGATGTTCTGAATCCTGATTGAAATTCATACATCAGATTTTTTTCGGTAAGGTACCTATCGACCTGTTCATAAACTATTTTTTCCATAAGTTTCGAGATGGAATTAAGAATAGAAACAGGTCGGTAGTTGCCTGGGTCTAATTTGCTTCCTTTTTTATACAGTGGGGTTACCCTTGCTATTTTAAAGTCAAGGGGGACGTGTCCCTGTTTGATGGAGAGGTTTATTATGTGGGTGATGATTGGGGTAATGGAGGCAGCTGAGTCTTTTAGAAATCTGGCTGGAATATTGTCATGGCCCGTGGCCTTTTCTGAGTGTAGAGCGCCTAGCTTTTTAAACACCTCATCGTTTGACTCCATGGAGAGTTTAAAATCATCATTGCGTACACCCAGTTTATTGTAGAACGCACGGATGTGCTCTACACCATAACGCCCTGAGTGGGGTGGTAGATTGTTAACTAATTTAGTGGCTATGGTTGTAAAGAAAGTGTTTAAGCACTTAGCCACATCCAGCTTGTCTGTAAGGAGAGAATCACCAGATTTTATGCTGATGTTTGTAGACCTGGTTTTGAGTTTTTGACTGCAACCTAGTTGGCTATTAAGTAGCTTCCAAAGGTCACGTGGTTTGTTTAAGTTTTCTTCGATTTTGTTATCGAGGTATTCTTTCTTAGCAGATTTGGTCATGGTAATTACCTGATTGCATAGTTTGTTGCATTGTTTTTTAATTTTCTCAAAGTGGGTTTTGTGATCTTCGTTTAAGTGTTTCACTAATTTTGATTTGCATTTTTGAACTTCAGAGCATTTTAGGTCTCTGACTTTCATAGCATTTAGAATGTCCGAATTCATCCATGGTTCCGATCGGGCTTTAACCCTGGTGGTTCTCATGGGGGCTATACTGTCAATAATATTTAGGAATTTGGTTTTGAAACCTAGCCATGCCTCTTCAACCTGTGTGCATTTTAGTTCATCTAACCAGTCTTGATTCTCCAGTTTATGGTTTAAGGCCTCACTAGAATAGGATTTAAGGGATCTAGTGGTTACAGTTTTATGACCGCCAGCCTTGGGTTTATGTTTTTTACGAGTGCAAAAGATCATGTAATGATCACTTAGCCCACATACAATAACCCCACTCTTGGAGATTTTGGACTCATCCGATGTTAGAATGAGATCTATGGTGGTTTGAGTAGAAATACACACCCTAGTGGGTTTGGTAATTTGTTGACGGAGACCGTGTAATTCAGAAAACCTAGTGAAGGATTTGAAAACGGATGCTTCATTTCTGAGCATGTCCGTGTTCAAATCTCCAATAAGAATCTTTTCCACACAGTCAACGTCATCCAAGCACCCCTCAAGAATATCATAGAAATCATTCTGATCGGGAGGTCTGTAGATAGTACCAACCAGCACCGGTTTTGCTTTGTTAAAGATAATTTCAACCCAAACAGATTCTAATTTGTCACGATTCAGGTCATCACGGGTGTTAAAGATAATATCGTTGTGAATGTACATGCAGACACCACCCCCATACCTGTTTCTGTCGTTTCTGATGACTGTGTAGTTAACTATTTCAATCTCTGGGTCTTTGATGGATTCATCAAACTTGGTCTCAGAGAAGCTCAAAATGTGAACCTTGCTGTCATGGAACATTTCTCTGATTTGGTCCAGTTTAGGCACAAGACTGTTCACATTAAGGTGAACAATATGCAGGCCCTTACTGCTGTGTCCAAATAGAGAGTTCATGTCCTTGACTTGGAAATAGTCACAATTCAGGTCATCGACAAGTTGAGGATTGGGGGATGGGGGGGGGGCGCCCATTGTTCAACGGTTTCGTTGGAGAGTCTCCGGGTGGAGAAGGGGGGGGTCGTCGTCGGGTGGGGGAGGGAGGGGGGAGGGGGGGGTTCGTCACCGGGTGGGGGAGGCCTCTGTGTTCACTAGATAGCTGGTGGAAGTTAGGTGGGGGGGTAATGTTATTAGCATAGCTACCCATTGTTTTGTTAGCCTCGTCTGAATCCTGGAAGTCTGCTGCTGCCGGCAAAATAACCGGTTTGTCGACAATGGCGTCAATGTTGTCGTGTATTCTTATTGATTATGAATCAAAGAACAGTTCGTTTAAGACAATTTATTCAGTTACAGGCAGATTCATACATTACATGCGTTCTCCATGGACATCAGGGTGGGAAGAGGGCTCTCTGTGTCCCTCTCTCCCCTTTCCCCTCCAGAGGGGAGGGGCCAGCGTGCATGTATGTCCCTGCCCAACCCCCAAAGGTCCCTGCTGGTCATCTGTGTCCCTGCATGCCCTGGCATGTGTGTGTGTCTAAAACATACCACATATTCATACATAGATCATACATACTACAGAAATATACTACACATCCCCCCTCGGACCACCCAGAGGGTGTTCCGAAACTAAACTACCATAAAACAAAAACAAAAACACAAAACCCCACAAAACATCCCAAAATTTTTTTTTTTTTTTTTCAAATAAAATTAAAAATTAAAAAATAAACAACAACAGACAGAAAAACTACACCAACACACAACACAAGAAGCACAATAACACAGACCAACCCAGGACCAGTATTAGGAACCAAAGATATCATAAACAAAAAATAGAAAACAACCAATAATAAAAAGAATTTTGAAAATAACAATCACAATTAAACTAAACACAGTTTATCATGCACAAATCAATACAGAAACTTCCAACGACCGATGTTTTCTTTGTCCTTGAAGCGTCGGGGTCAGAGGTTACTAGCACTTGTACCCAGTTGGAGAACAGCCTTTACCGCTGTCTCAGATTGATAACACTTCCATAGTCAGGAGCTTTCCATTTTCGTTGCGCTAGGAACAGAACCTCTCTCCTAGCTTTGTATAACCACCACATCACTTCTCAACTGACCTCAATCACACGATATAGAAACAAACAAACAATACACAAATAATGACATTCAGTTATCATAACACATAATTCTCCAACAGTAAGCATAGGACAAAGGGAATGCATTAATGCATAGATCTTCACCTCAGGTGAGGACTAGTCTTCTGAAAAGTTCATTAACGTGGACTGAGTGACTGATTTTCCAAAAACAGTCAATGAGGCCCTGCCTCCTAAGAAAGTCAAAAATCATGTCTGCTATAATAGGTGCTCCTACCTTAGCAAAATAAGTTTCCCATGCCCCTAAGACCGTTTCCAGCCATGCTATCATCTGCTGTCCATTCCCGTCGTTCCCTTTGATCTGCTGCTTCACTACCCTATTCATAGTCTTTAATCTTTTCCTAACTGGTCGTCGTCCGTCAGTGTCATTGAGGTTAAGGCAGCCGCCTGGTCCCCTCCCACGCTGATCAAGGTCTGGGGAGTCGCCCTCAGCATCATCTGAAGCATGGTGCAGGCACCCGCCAGCACCCCCAGTAGCACAGGTGTCCAGGCTTTGGACACCCCCAGGCTGGACCTCCAGACTGTCAACACTCTCTGCTTCGTTGGTTTCTGGTTCATTGGCATCTGGACAGCTTTCCGCTGTCCCCTCGGTTTCAGGCACTGCCGGTAATGTCACTGGCTGTAACACTGGCATTGCCACTGGCTCTGGCAACACCACAGCATCTCCTCGTAGCTCCTCCTTCTCAGGTTCTCTGGGGACCTCGGCACCTGTTGGCACAACATCCTGCCTACTCTGTACATCCACCCCCCTGTCCACCACCCGTGGCCCTATTGGGGTAGGGATATGCCCAGACACCACTGGTGTACCCACTCTGATGTTGTTTCTCCAACAGACCCCACATTGACCTAAAGCATGGTCAATCTGTTCCATCAAATATGGACTCCAAAACCCATATTTCTTGGTGATCTTGCGTCTTACCTCCCCCCTAGCCACATGTGCTAATCCATGGGCTTCCTGTATTAACATGCCTAATAAATCTGAGGGTGCTACAACCAACCCCTCATGATTCCTCCATAGACCTGTGTCATCCTGACTTGCCCCCCTTGCTAGCCAAACGCTCTTGTCTAACGTAGTTACTCTACTCTGTAACATCAATAAATCCTCAAGTGTGACCATGCCCTGTAATTGCTTTTCATGTGTGACCAGAAGACCTTTACCTGCCTTGTCTGCTCCTGTAATGGCTTTGGCTGCATCTTCTGCAGCCCTGTTACCTTGTGTGACATGTGATGAGTCAGACCTGTGTGTGGCACACTTCACTATAGCTAATTCCTTTGGCTTCATCATGGCTTGTAACAGCTTCATGATCTGTGCGTGATGCTGTATAGGCGTACCATCAGTTCTCTTAAAACCCCGCCCCCTCCATACAGCTCCATTAAAATGACAAACATTATGTGCATAGGCAGAGTCGGTGTACACTGTCACTCTCCGTCCGGTTCCCAAGTTGCATGCTTCTGTGAGGGCAATCAATTCAGCCAACTGGGCTGAGCAAGGCTGAGGAACTGCCTCAGCCTGTTCTACAATAAACTTTGAATTCTGTGCTTTAACTAAGGAATACCCCGCGCACAACGTTTCTCCTACCCCGTAACAAGACCCATCAACCCAATATTCTATATCAGCTCCCTTTAAAGGCAAAGCTTGTAGGTCTGTTCTATGCTTAATCACTCTGGCTGTCGATGGAATCTGAACACCGGATGGCATCGTCACCTGACAGTCGTCAGGTGTGCATTTTACTGTACAGTTCAATTGGCATAGAGCATCTCTCCCTAGCAGCCCTGTTAGCGTGTGTTCTGACACAAGTGTTGACAGAGTTGCTCTCTGTCCCTTGTACTCTAAGTCTACAAGCTCAGTTGTAGGAATCAGCTGTTTAATTCCCTCAAATCCGATTGTCTTCACATATTCTCTAGACATAGGGAGGTGCGTGGCGCCTTCAGGCTTCTTTGTCACCACCAGCTGGCACCTCCCACTCGGATCTTCCGGGCACCCCTATAGGCCAGCTGCTGGGCCTCCGTAAGGGTTCATCACTCCTGGAGCAGGTGTAGTAGGGGGCCAATATCCTCCTCCTTGGCTCCCCCCTGCGCCCCCCTGGGGCCTGTTGCAGCAGGCACAGGCTAGATGTCCATTCTGGTCGCATTGGCATGACTCTAGCATCTCCTTCCCTGCTGCTGTCCATCCCCCTGGTGGTGGTCCTTGGCCAGGCTGTGTGTACATCTGGTATGGAACCGCTTGCACCCCTGGTGGCCCTTGTGGGTATGGATACCCCCCTTGTGGCCCCTGTGGGTAGGACTGGTAAGTAGCAGGATACCCCCCTTGTGGCCCCTGTGAGTAGGACTGGTAAGTAGCAGTCTGCACTCCAGGTGGCTGTTGCTGTGGGGCTAAAGCCTGCACTCCCTCTATGTTCCTCTCGCTTTCAGTCAATTGCAAATGAGTCAATATTCTGAGGGATTCTTCGTCTCGTGCCTTCTGTATCTGAATGTTCTTTCGATATAACTCAACTTGATGAGATACGTGGTCTATATAAACAGCTTTGTTCATGTGTCGTAGCCCCACCACTTCTGCTAGCTTATCCTTAACTGGGGTAGGAAGCCCTTCTTGTATTTTTTCCCTGATTATGGATTTTTCTAAGGGGTTATCTTCAGCGTCTTTCCCTGTCACACTTCTCCATTGAGAGTGCATACGGGCAATATAACCCCTGGGATTCTCATCCCCCCCCAGTGGCTTCACAATGATATTGTCTGGGTGAATGTGAGTAGGGTAGGTCTCTCTGATTGCTTTCCACAGCCTGCCTCTGTTTGCTGCGAAGAGCTCTGGATCATAAACTGATGTATTGATATATCTATGAAGTCCTGCCTTCATCAATATTTCCTGCATTGTATCCAATCCTGCAATAAAAGCTAAGAGTCTTTTCAGGTCTCCCATCGCGGCCTGCGTTCCTATCAGTATCACGTCGACCTGTCGCGTCCACGAATGTCCTCCCTCTTGAAGAACTGGGAGTTTCTCGATCACTTCAGACAAATCTGTATGATGCCACGGATGATATTCCATCTTGTTACCCCGAATCAGCACTGGACAGTTCTTTAATGTATTTGATGACATTCGGTGACAATCTCCCTCTTTCTCCGGGCGTCTTCTCCCACCTTTCCTTTCGGCTGTGGCTATCCTCTTCCTGACCTGCGCGTCGTAGCCTCCATCTGCATTGTCGTCATCGCTTGAGTCTGCACTGCCATCTTCGCTGTCATCTTCCTCGTCACTCCTGTCGTCCCCTTTTCCCCTTGGCTCCTTCTTCTTCTTCTGGGAATGATCCTCCAGTGCCTTAGCATATGGAGGGGGACTGGAGGCAGGACACTGAGCTATTTTCTGTCCCTCTACCTTAAATAGATCTAAAATAGCTAACTCTAACTTGCGTTTCTCTGATCTAATCTTTCCTCTTTGATGTGCTTTGTGCCCATTGATAAGTATCTCCAATGTTGCAATTAATTGTAAATTAATGCTGCCCTCTTTCGGCCACGGCTGTTCAATGTATGCCCAACGGCTATTCCATTTCGTTGACATTTTGCTAATTTCCCTAACAAGAGGATTCATTTTTTCCACTACAGCCATAGGGGATAACGTAGCCAACATTCCACGATGTTCACTAATATCTTTTAACAGCTTCGTGGAATTCGACCCCATTCTACTTGGCTCAATATGCTGACAATATTCTATATTAGATAAGATGTACGCTTCTTACAACCCACCTTATTTTGTCTTGTTTGCTAAACAAATGCTAGTCCAATATAACTGTATTAACCATCCCCACAAAAACCCTGCAACTCCAGAATAACAGACTTGCCTCTTGTGTATGTCAGTGCAGTATTAACTTAAATCTAATCTCTGTGTAAGTACTTTATACTTAAATGTGTTTCCTAATTGTTTATGAATGTATCTTAATTACTCATTCAATACTAATTACAGTTCTGGTCAACACAATTATTAAATCACAAAAGCTGGTCACACCTAAGTATTCACTGACCCACAAAAACCCTTTTACTGCTTAATTATCAATACAAACTATTCTGCTATTCTTAATCAAACACTGTGGAAATGACCTAACTAAAATAAAAGATGTAAATTACAAATATTAATTATAACCTGTATAGAAATCGACTTGTCATTGGGAAGGAATAAAATGATTAATTATTCATTACAATCTGTAAGGAAATCGATTTGTTAAGTGAAAGGAATGAATGATTAGTTAGAATTATTCATTGACCCTTCATTGATGTAAACCTGTGGAAGAAAACGTCATCCCTAGACCACTATAAACCAATTGATCAAAGTTTTGTGAAAACTGAAAATGAAATAATCTGAATAATTAATTCAATCAATTTGTAATTACTTAAATTAATTGAAGTAACCATCCATTTATTAATGTATCGGACTGTTTCATCGACCTCAGCTGTATCTCCCTGAGGATTTAGTGTTTTAAAATGTATTGTCGTATTTCGACCAGCAGATGGAGCTGTGCTCCGGCTAACGCGCATCGATTGCGCATGCGCCAACTCTTAGCCAAGGCTATGAATGTTTTAACCGTAACTCTAAACTATTTAAAATACCCCGAGATCAATTCACCATATCTCTATCTTTTCTCTATCAATACTAGTCTATGTGTATGGTTTTATCGTTATCTTTAAGAGATGAGTACCGAGATCTATCAAACTCAGGTTCCCTTCTAAAGGAATGTTCCACTGTGTGTCTGCGCTTTTTGCAAAGCAGAAAGAGGGAAGGGCTTTATTGTTCTTGAAAGCCCACGGCCGTATTGGGGCCTGCTTAAAACAATCTCTTTAAACGATTACTTTTCACGACACAGCAATATCTTTCAATCCAGTTAAACCACTATTTATCTCATTCAAATATTCTACGTTCACGCTTCCCTCACAAAGATGGCCTCTGTGTGTGTCCTTTAGACTCTCTGACACACTGCAAATGGCGTCTAAATGCAAATGGCGTCTAAACTCCGCTGAAAGTACACTGCACGTTTCCCTCATAAAAATGGCGTCTAAGAATAGACTCTCTGACACACTGCAAATGGCCGCCCACACAACGGCGTCCTCTCACACAGACAAAGAGTAATGGCGTACTCTCTGCTACAATACAAAACAGACTACCGAGTCCACCCACACTCCAACACATAAACACAACCTCACCGAATTTTACACAAACACACACACGATATTCCAATACCGTACAAACAAACCTTACACAGCCACACACTATATTTTACAAAAAACGGGCTTCCAAGTCCGGCTCTCACCACCCAAGATTATGAAAAGTTTGCTTCTATTCCAACAAGATTACCGTTACACAGATTCTTTTGACTATAACTTATCTGAGATTTACAGCCTATTTTAAACACATCAATCGACTAGAGAGAGATTTCTGCAGAAAATCTACCTTTTTCGTCGAATTGAAGAGTCCGCACAATACTGTAAATTAAGTTACAATTTATCTCCGTCGCTTGCTCGCCATTTACTGTCGTGTATTCTTATTGATTATGAATCAAAGAACAGTTCGTTTAAGACAATTTATTCAGTTACAGGCAGATTCATACATTACATGCGTTCTCCATGGACATCAGGGTGGGAAGAGGGCTCTCTGTGTCCCTCTCTCCCCTTTCCCCTCCAGAGGGGAGGGGCCAGCGTGCATGTATGTCCCTGCCCAACCCCCAAAGGTCCCTGCTGGTCATCTGTGTCCCTGCATGCCCTGGCATGTGTGTGTGTCTAAAACATACCACATATTCATACATAGATCATACATACTACAGAAATATACTACAATGTCTTTGCTAGTAACATTTGCCTGGGAAAGGTATAGTTGTTCTCTGGCTAAACGTGTAGCTTGCCTGGTTGAGACTGGTCCGGGATTCAGCTGAATGTCTCCCGAGAGAAGTAGATAGAGCCATATCACGGTCCTTCGGTCCATTCTACCTGTCGGGGGTTTGTTCCTTCTCGTCCGGTCCGCAGTCAGCATCGTGTGGATAGTATGTCTGATAATAACCACGTATATATATATATATATATGTATAATAACGTTGGTTACTATTTTCTCAGCTGTATTAATCACACTAAACACAACTCAATAATACCCCGGCGGCTCTGGTCTCCAAACATTCAACTTTCTTCCTCTCATCACCACTCGCTGCTCTCTGCTCTCTCCTCAGCTCACACACACACACGCACGCACGCACGCACACACACACACACACACGCACACACACACACACGCACGCACGCACGCACGCACGCACGCACGCACGCACGCACGCACGCACGCACGCACGCACGCACACACACACACACACACACACACACACACACACACACACACACACACACACACGCACATCAAAAGCCGCCAACTGAACTACGGCATCATTACTTAGACACACAACATGTTATGTGTTTTAGACAAATGGCAAGAAAACAATAAACGAAATCAAAGAGAGAGAAAAGGGGGGAAACCTAGCTGGGCGGGGGCAAGGTAATTTCTTATTAATTATTAATTACTCAAAATGAGCTTAATCAAACTAACTAATCGATGTGCATCTGGACCGTCGTAACAATTATTATTATTATTGTTGTTGTTATTATTATCATTATTATTATTATTATTATTATTATTATCAACTAGAGCAATGCCTCAAGGCCCTTGCACACCAACGCGTTTTTTACGTCCGTTAAAAAAATAAATTAGAACTCATGTTGTGTCAACCACGCTTGCACACCAATCCGTAATTATTCGTCCGTCAAAAAACAAAACGCAACAGGTTCGAATTTCTGCGTTTTCGCGTCCGTCAAAAGCGTTTTGAGAGTAGTTTTTTTTTACTCTGGCCAACTCTGGCCACCGTACGAATGTACACTGAGGTAAACAGTGAGAGACATCTCTGAGGTAAATAGTGAGAGACACACATCTCTGAGGTAAAGTAAAGTGATAAAATAAGAGAAAGTGATGGCCTCCGAGAAGCTAATCCTACTTGTGTCAGAGCACAAAGCTCTTTATGAAAAAAAGAGCCGTGATTACAAAGATTCAGAGTACAAAGACAGAATATGGCAGAGTATTGGAGAGCAGACTGGAATCGGGAATGGTATGTATTGATTACGAAAGATTAGACTAGTGGTCATTATTAGTTTTTCGTTTTATTTTTTTTATTTTTAAATCATGTTCGAAATAAAAGATTCATTCATTCATTCGTAGACTAGTGATTGTGTTCTGGGTAGCCTGTGTGTGTGTGTGTGTGTGTGTGTGTGTGTGTGTGTGTGTGTGTGTGTGTGTGTGTGTGCGCGCGCGTGCGCGTGTGCGGGCATACTGCCAGCCGCTGTTCTGGATCAATTGGATCGCGGTAATTGGTGGCCTTCTTTATGATGTGTGGTTCCAGTATTGCTAGCAGAGAATCAAAATGGACCACCGACATCCTGAGGTAAACCTGGAAACGATCTGGATAATTCCTCAGATCTTTTATTAGCAGTTGAAACTCCCCTTGCTGCCGACGAGTTCTGAGGATGGGGTGGATCCAATATTTCCTTTTCCTTTTCCTATTTTCAAGAAGTGAGAGGAGCACAAAATCATCCTCACGGCTTGAAGACTCCATGTTGTGTATTGCAAAAGTTCGCAACGTAAAAAAACGCAACGGACTCCGCAACGGACCGGTGTGCAAGGTCTCTGTGCGTAACGTTTTTTTTCGGATGACGGATTAAAAATACGCAGGCGTAAACGCACGCATTGGTGTGCAAAGGCCTTCAGTGTGTGTCATGATGTTGCTATGGTGATAAGGGGTGGTGATGTCACAGTGGGGTCAAGACAAAACTGAGTGTCAAAGTGTCAAGTGGTCATTATTGGAGAAACTTCCAACAGGTAAGGTCATATTACTTTACCTGTAGAATAGGTGAATAGAGGAGGTGTATAGTTTGATGTAGTGAAGGTTTAAGAAGTATCTGTATACCTGCCAGTCTGTCCCCCTGTCTATCTGCCTGCTTGTCTGTCAAGCCCGGATTATCCATATATTGCATCGGGTGAATGCCCTGGGGCACCAGCCAATGGGGGGGCACCAAATTATTCGGACAATGAAGAGACCTTTAAAATATTTTGCGCACATTTTTAAAATATAGGCTATATTTACTGGAAGTCATCCACACAGGTACAAAACTAACGGTTATATTTAGGCTATAATTTATAAAAAGATAAATAATTGCGAGTTCGGTGTAAGTGCCCCCCCCCCAGTCATAGACAAGTGTGCGATTCATCAGAGCAACGCATCCGGGTACTTTCCCCTCCCGTAATGTCCACGCCCCTTTTTGGGTGATAGAAGCGGAGAAGTTTGAATGGCGGTCAATGGGAATTTCTGGTCTTCGCTACTTTAATCCGATAAAATAAGAAAACTGTAGTGCTTTTTAGATATTAGGAGCCCAAATCCGATGGCCAGTTAGGCAAACTATTATATAGTGTCGTTGCCGATCAATGATCGACGTCGTTATATAGAGAAAATTAATGAAATAGGGGTTGATGCATCAGAGCCGTCATACGTCATCTCCCTGTCATCTGGGATTTGTAGTTCTTCATTTGATTTGCCGTGGTCCTAACGTCTTCACCTCCAGTCCCCCCAACAGCGTTTGCTTTCGTTTCTTCTTTGAACATTTATCTCCCATGATTACAATAGAAATATCATGCACAGTAGCACTAGTCGATAGCCGTTATGGGTGAAGGGTTAGTAGGTACTAAGTAGTACCTTAGTAGGCTTGATAGTAGGGGGGGGGGGGGCACACATCAAGTCTGGTCACCCTAGGGCACCCTAGGGGGTTAATCCGGGCCTGCATAGGGGACAAGTCATTCTAGAATAATAATAATATATACATATAAAATACGTCATTTCACATTCTCTTCCTTGTTCAGTTGTTTGTAGAAAGTTATAGAAATGCCAAATAAGAGGAAGAACCAGGGAGATGACTTCAATTTCGAGTCTGCTTGGCAGCTTGAAACTGAATTGCACGATGACGACATCGCCCAGGGAGCGGCCCCACAAGCCCACAGAGCAGCCAGCCCGGAGGACCAACCCAGAGGTGTGTGTGTGTGTGTGTGTGTGTGTGTGTGTGTGTGTGTGTGTGTGTGCGCTGAGTAGAGATCAACGTGGGTCTTGTGTGTAAATTACCGGAGAGTCTTGAATTACAGATTTGCGCTTTAAAAATGTGCCTTGACAAGTAAAAGTCTATGGGCTTGACGGCCCGCCTGTATTCTGTACATTTATTTTATTTATCTATTTTGTGTTGGAAGTAGCCTACTAGACATAATGCAAGAAACAGATCAGTATTCTTGCTCAAATTGATTTATTAATGTACTATGTTATAAGAATGTTCATGCATACATTCTTATACATACGTTCATGCATACATTCTCTTCCTTCCGTTTTTTATATTGTAGCCATTGTAGAGGAGTGCAGGTTCCTGTTGGAGTACAAGGCCTTCCTGGAGACCTACACTGCAGAGGACAAGAGTCTGCAGAGTGAGGCCCTGGAGGACAAGGAGGCAGCGGAGGAGGCTCTGGTCCTTTGCAGGGAGGAGGTGAAAGAAGGCAGACTGAGAGAGAGCGACCTCCAACAAACTGAATTGCACGATGACGACATCGCCCAGGGAGCGGCCCCACAGGCCCACAGAGCAGCCAGCCCGGAGGACCAACCCAGAGGTGTGTGTGTGTGTGTGTAATAAAATTGATTTATTAATGTATGTTATATGTTATATGTCATGCATACATTCTAAATATTCCATTTGATGTCATAATGCACTCCAGCAGACATCATACATTGCCGCTAATGGAAGTTCTAGATTGCACAGTAAAATTCGAGAATGATTTGCAGAAATATTTTACTCCTGAAAATGTGTTGGGTACCCCAACTTTGATTGGTTCTCCTGGATTTTCCCAGTGGATTTGAGTTTGCATCTTTTTAGAGGTGTTACTAGACACCTATATGAACCCATTGGTGAAAAAAGCTATTGGTAAGATTCCCTAACTATAATAAGGAGAAACAATAAAAGACACAACCATGACAAAACACAGACAAACAGGAGACAAACATTGCCAATTGAAAACATTGAAAACATCACAACCATAACAAGACCAAAATGGATAACAGAATAAGGGAAGGCGGATCTACATACCACAATATACATACTACACTTAACAATAAACTTAATACAGCTGAAAATAATATTAGGTGTAAATGGATTGTATTAATAGAATTGTTGTAACTTTATCGGTTACATGATTAACTTTATAGGTTACATGATTGACTTTATAGGTTAAATGATTAACTTTATCGGTTACATGATTAACTTTGTAGGTTACATGATTAACTTTATAGGTTACATTATTGATTAATATGTTACATGATTGAAAATCAGCCCCCCAGGTCCAGAGAGCAGACCCCGAGAAGGAGAAGTCTCGTACGGACCCGATGTGTCCATGGACCATGGTCTCTGCGTTTGAGGCTGAGAAGGCCAGAGGTGTGTTTGTGTGTGTGTGTGTGTGTGTGTGTGTGTGTGTGTGTGTGTGTGTGTGTGTGCGCGCTGAGTAGAGATCAATGTGGGTCTTGTGTGTAAATTACCAGAGAGTCTTGAATTACAGATTTTCGCTTAAAACATTTGCCTTGACAAGTAAAAGTCTATGGGCTTGACGGCCCGCCTGTATTAATAGATTGTTGTAACGTTATAGGTTACATGATTAACTTTAATTCATAGCTTTCATGTGACGTCACAGCATAGTGGAAACGCCCACCTGACGGGCAAAAGGCACTGCCCGTGAAGTTGCAGAGCACCAGGAAACACAGTAGCATTGCAAAGCCGGTCAAGGAGGCACCTTTTGCGGGTTAATAACTTTGATTTCCCGTGGGTTAGGAAAATAATTCCAACGTGTCCGGATAGAGGAGAAGCCAGGGAATCCAAAACGTTTTGAATGGTGTCAATCCTACTCTCCTATCACCGTCGTGTATCTTGATAGTTCTTCATGGGTGAGGTGGTCTAAATAGTAGGCAGCCGGTAAATTGCGTCCACTCGCCATGTTGAGCGATGTTGCTATGATACTTTTTGCCCGTCAGGTTGGTGGTTGCTAGGGAAGAAACCACATGACTGAAAGCTATGAATTGGTCCCAGAAGGCCTTGCGGCAAGACGTCATAGAAGTTGACAGTTTAGTTTGTTGTTTTTGAGAAATGCAAATTGTAACGTCTAGAATTAAAGTGAATATCCAGTGTAGGCCAACACATTTTTTTATATAAAGAAGCTTTCGCTTTATAACCCGACGTTCTAGCCATCATCCTTGTAGTAATTTCACATTAAGTAATTTCACATTCTCTTCCTTCCGTTTTTTATATTGTAGCCATTGTAGAGAAGTGCAGGTTCCTGTTGGAGTACAAGGCCCTCCTGGTCACTGCAGAGGACAAGAGTCTGCAGAGTGAGGCCCTGGAGGACAAGGAGGCAGCGGAGGAGGAGAAGTGGATGGCCCTGTTGGAGTACCAGGCCCTCCTGGAGACCGTCACTGCAGAGGACAAGAGTCTGCAGAGTGAGGCCCTGGAGGACAAGGAGGCAGCGGAGGAGGCTCTGGTCCTTTGCAGGGAGGAGGTGAAAGACCTCAAAAGAAAAGTCCATGTTATGGAGCAGGAGAAGAGGAGTCTTGTCTGTGACAACTCCGACCTGGAGAAGGAGAGGAGCCAGGCCCTCGCTGCCCAGCGAGAGACTGAGGGGAGCCTGGCCGGGGTCAAGGCGACCCTCCTGGAGACCGCCAACGCCACCAGGGAGGCAGAGGACCACATCAAGGCCCTGCAGAAAGAGGCCCTGGAGGACAAGCTGGCGGCAGCTGAGAAGGCTCAGGTGCTTGACAGGGAGTTGGAGGAAAGCAGACAGAGAGAGAGAGACCTCAAAAGAAAAGTCCATGTTATGGAGCAGGAGAAGAGGAGTCTTGTCTGTGACAAGAAGAAGAAGAAGAAAGGGAAATTCAGGAAATTCTGTTCAATGGTGAAGCGCAAGGTAAAACAGAAATATACAGTGAATTTATAAGAGAGCCACATTCCACATAATTTCACATTAAGGAAATGTAATGTAAAGGTAAAGTCTTACCAGTTTATCGTAAAACAACAGACAAGCTATGCATTGTTGTTGTATGAATACTGGGGTTTTAAGAGATATGTTCTGTCATTGATTCTTCTTCTGTAACAACTGATATAGTGCAAGAGGACCAACCAGGCTCGTGTCCAGCCTCCAGCCCCAGGACAGGAGTACATCAATGATGGTGTCCAGCCTCCAGCTGAAGGACAGAAGGACATCAAGGTAGGAATCCAGCCTCCAGCCCCAGGACAGGAGGGCATCGAGGTTGCCCACGACGATGGACACAGCAGAGGTAAGTCAACATGTAGAACACATAGACCAAGGACATACTAACCAAACTAATGAAGTATTCTATTCTGTAGCTAAGGCCTGGTGAAGCTCATATGAACTCTCTCTCCTCTCTCTAGCGGCCAGCCCAGTGACAGCTGAGACGACGCCTTGTGAGGAGAGCGGAGCTTCAAAGAAACAGAAGCGTTCCCGCCTCCAGAGGATCCTCACATCTGTGAGGAGCCTTGGGCTGCTGAGCTGCTCTCCAGGCAGACGGCCTCCGTCCCCCCAGTAACCGTCTTCACGACGATGGACACAGCAGAGGTAAGTCAACACATAGAACACATAGACGAAGGACATACCTACTAAACTAATAAAGTATTCTATTCTGTAGCTATAGGCCTGGTGAAGCTCATATGAACTCTCTCTCCTGTCTCTAGCGCCCGACTCCTCCAGAGGACGCTCACAACTGCAAACAGCCTTGGCCGGAGCTGCTGTCCACAGTGAATAAAAAATAATTTGGATTCCATTCCTTTTGCTTGTGCATTTTTCATATCTTATGAACTTGTTATGCTGAAGATTGTGTAACTAGATAAGTGATCTTAAATATCATAGATAGAAGCAACTGCGATTACAGCAACAATTATTGCCATGAAAAAAATTGCATTACATTGACTTCTATGAGAAACCACTTTCCTGGGGGAGGCCTGGCCTCCCTCAATACAAACAGATAGGGATTCTGGCCTGTAGGTGCTTTACAATTGCAATATTGGGTTTTAGCCATGGAAAAATTCAGATTTATGAACAAAACGGAAATAATATTAATATAAAAAAATAAAAAAAAGTTTTTTGTTAAATAAATAAATATAATTATTGCTTTTTTAAATCTCTCTCTCTTCTCTCAAATTATTGGGGAGGCCAGGCCTCCTCCACCTCTATGGAGGAGCCTCCACTGGTACACAGTCAATCCTAACATCACCACTAGACAACCATAGGATACCCCTTACATTTAGACTGTACACGATGGCAGCTACTAGATTGAAATCAAGTGCAATACTGAAACACAACTGTGAACATTTCAAACCTGCAAACTGCGACACTTTAAATGAATGTGCAATAACACTA
Source organism: Nansenia antarctica (assembly GCF_963989245.1). NCBI lineage: Eukaryota > Metazoa > Chordata > Actinopteri > Argentiniformes > Microstomatidae > Nansenia > Nansenia antarctica. The sequence goes on along the minus strand of NC_137684.1, from coordinate 12,294,800 downwards.
TGTGCAATATGACAACCCTCGGGTACATAAGGTTCAGAGATAGGAAATGTTAGAATAGGTATAGCATAGCATAGAGTACAGCACAGTGTTTTATTTGTATAGTATAGTATAGTGGATAGTGTACATAGCCTTTATTTATGTAAACCAGCTCTTTTCCCTTCTTGTTTTTAGTTTTTTTACCTAGCACCAGGGGAGCCCCCCCTCTCAAATGTCGTTGTTTGGTACCTGTACTATATCAATGACAATAAAGACCATTCATTCATTCACAGTCAATCCTAACATCACCACTAGACAACCATAGGATACCCCTTACATTTAGACAAGGGTACACACAGTCAATCCTAACATCACCACTAGACAACCATAGGATACCCCTTACATTTAGACAAGGGTACACACAGTCAATCCTAACATCACCACTAGACAACCATAGGATACCCCTTACATTTAGACAAGGGTACACACAGTCAATCTTAACATCACCACTAGACAACCATAGGATACCCCTTACATTTAGACAAAGCTAGACACTGTCATTCAACCACCTGCTTCAGTGCAACAAGAATTAAGTAGTTCCTACATTAAGTAAGTGACTACAGGTGGTCAGAATCAGATACCTGGTTGAAAGTAAAATACTTTGAATATCCCTGCATGAAAACACAAAAGGGCATCTAAATTCAGCACATTTATTTATACATTACTTGACACCATGATGTCAATGGGAAAAGAGCGGCACAAAGCTACCAGCGATCATTTCAAAACAGCGATAATCGAGGCTGTGTTCGTAAAAAACGCTCTGGAAATCTGATCACCACTCATGGAATGCCTCTTATCCAATCAAATTACTTGGTCCTTTTATGACGTTGCACCTAGTGTGCGTTCCGGCACTCTCAGAGCAAAATTACGAGCGCAGCCCTGCGCAGACGGCCCGGGCCGGTATAAAATGTTTTGGGCCGCGGTCTGCTGAAATAAGTTATTTTCAATGAAAATCACCAGAGACAAAATTACAAATATGTTATTCATTTATTTTTTATATAATACATTCTGAGCGGTCCAGAGTCTCGCGGCCCTCCTGGCATTTGCCAGGCTTGCCCGATGGCCAGTCCGCCACTGTGTGTGTGAGTGTGTGTGAGTGTGTGTGTGTGTGTGTGTGTGTGTGTGTGTGTGTGTGTGTGTGTGTCTAACCTGGGCCGTTGCAGTGGGGGTTCTTGGGGGCTTCGTCCGAGCGGTCGTGACAGTCGAACTCCCCATCACACTCCCAGGCGCTCTGCACCAAGCAGCGGCCGTTGGCACAGTGGAACTTGTTGGGTCCGCAGGTAGGGTACTCTGGAGGGAGGGCCAGGGGTCAAAGGTTAAAGGGTGTCACCCACACAGGTAGGGTCATGCTCTTACTGTCATCTGGTTGGGGTTCTTTTGAGAGAATCAAGAATCGAGAGCAGGTTTACCACCGGAATCACAGACGGCAGTTTCTGGTTTCTTCCCAATGAAACAGATGTCAAGGTGTTGCAAACAGTAGCCCCGCAATTCAACTTGCTCTGACCAAGTCCCGAACTTAAGACCTCTGACTAGCCAACACACGTGACTGTCTCCATACCTGATGTAAACCAGCTATGGTCCCAGCGGGAATCGAACCCCCAACCTAAGCGTTGTTAGAGCCATGCTCTACCCAACTGAACCACAGAGGACCACAGAGGGGTTGATGGCCTGGCTGTAGACTTACGGTAGGGCTGGGGGTAGGTAGGGGTGGTAGACTTACTCATGCCCTCTAGTGGTAGGTAGGGGTGGCAGTAGAGGTGGTAGGTAGGGGTGTCTGACTCATGCCCTCAAATGGTAGGTAGAGGTGTCAGACTGACTCATGCCCTCTAGTGGTAGGTAGGGGTGACAGACTTACTCATGCCCTCTAGTGGTAGGTAGGGGTGGTAGACTTACTCATGCCCTCTAGTGGTAGATAGGGGTGGTAGACTTACTCATGCCCTCTAGTGGTAGATAGGGGTGGTAGACTTACTCATGCCCTCTAGTGGAATAACGCATCGGCCTCTTTTTTTTTTTTTTACTCCGTTGCGAAAGGGCCCCCGCCGCCACCTTGCGGGGGGGCCCCGGGATTTTGCGCTACGCCACTGAGATAGAACCTTATCATTCTAAGCTCACGGACTGTGAGCTGGAAGCGCTTTGGTTCGGCTGAGCTTTGACTTGGTTTGGGGGGTTGGTTGCAAATGAGACCTGACAGATGTGTCAGGGTTTCCTTGGCCTCATTGCAGTAATGGCAGCGCTGGAGACGGATAAACATCACAAATGAATGCAACATTTGTCGGCTTAGGCGTTAGGCTACCTTCCTGTTGTGAATTCGGATTTGTTGTGTGGCTGTTACGTGGTGGTGATCGAACTAAGGTGATCGAACTGTGGTTTATAGGAGCAAAGTGGAGCTCCGTCTGACAATGGAATACACTATGATCAAACAAGACAATTAGAGAAAATACGGGTTGGGTTTATTAAATGAACAATAATGAAGACTTTGGACTTGGACAGGAGTGGCTGGTTGCATCTAAACGAAGCAGTGATTAGAACAAATGTTTTTTCAATAGTTTTTTTTCTTCTTCAAATATAGGCATACCATCAAATAACCATCAAATAAAAGCTGAGAATCTCTATTTAACCTACTACTATGTGTGTGGTTTAAAAAACTACTTTTGGAGTCTGTAGTAGTATGCAGTTATGGAATAATATTTATCACTGTGATGTGGTTTAACTAGCCAACTCCGTACTACGTTAGCGGAGCGAATTACGTGTGAAATTAGCATGCTAGCAGGTGTTTTCATATAAAATGTTATATATTATATCAGCCATAGCTGACTAGTGAGCCTGCATCAACCTTAATGTTATTCAAGTGCAAGAAGATTACATTTGTCTTCGCAGTTTAAGATACACACATTCATCTGCTGTGGTAGTAAGCACACGGCGGTAGAATGACGTCACAGGAGGACATTATTTGGCCCATTAGTCCGGAACACACGTCGAACGTTCGAACAATTAGATTTTGATGGGCCGTCGATGGCCCGGGCTAATTTTGTCAGTGTCCCGGTTTGGCATGACAGCTGCAGTGTGAGTGTTGAACCTCTGGGTCAGCAGCTGTACTGTTACATGACCAGACTGCTGCTGCTGAGGCTGGCTGAGCAGCTGCTTAAACCTGGTGACATCATCACCTGGTGACATCATCTCCTAGTGACATCGTCAATGTTTCCCTCTGACAGGAGAGTCAGACGGAGAGAGCGTTACCATGGTTACAACATGGACGTCAGGAGGAAGCAAAGAAATACAGACAAATACAGACACATCAATGATAAACCACAAGAAGACACATGGGCTGGGTTGCACCAATGTGGTTTACCTTTTAAACTGGTTTAAATCAAGGTTTATCTACTAATCCTGTTGCACCAAACTTTAAACCTATCTTAAACCTAGTTGAATTTAATCCTGGTTTAAATCTAAACCTCTGCTAATCCAGGTTTAAACCTGGTTTAAATCAAGTCTGTTGCAACAGTAATTGTAAACCTAGTTTAAACCTGGATAAGCAGTTATATAATAATGTGTAATCATCATTATCACAACTGTAAATCATTGCATCACTGCATCATTTGTACATATAAAAATAACATTATGGATGGTTACAAGCAACAACACAGCCACCGCTAGAATATGCAGAACGTTTATTTCCTATAGAAAAAAATCATTGTGGGTGTGTGGGTGGATGGTTGGTTGAGTGGTTGGGTGGGGTGCTGTGGTGGGTGAAGTGATGGGAGAAGTGTGTGTGTGTGTGTGTGTGTGTGTGTGTGTGTGTGTGTGAGTGTGTGTTAGTTCTGTGTGGTGGTGGGTGAAGTGTGTAAGGAGGGAGGGGGTGTGTGGTGGTGCTGTGGGTGGATGGTTGGTTGAGTGGTTGGTTGGGTGGGGTGCAGTGGTGGGTGAAGTGGTGGGAGAAGTGTGTGTGTGTGTGTGTGTGTGTGTGTGTTAGTTATGTGTGGTGGTGGGTGAAGTGTGTAAGGTGTGTAAGTGTGTAGGGGGTGTGTGGTGGTGCTGTGGAAAGTGTGTGTGGTTTGTTTAGTAGTTGTGTTGTGTTGTAGTTGTGTTGTGTTGTGTTGTAGTTGTGTTGTGTTGTGTTGTAGTTGTGTTGTGTTGTGTTGTGTTGTAGTTGTGTTGTAGTTGTGTTGTAGTTGTGTTGTGTTGTGCTTGCAAGCGAGTCCTTGTCAGATGGTCCAGGGCTTAGTACGAGGCTCTGCGCTTCTTCTTGCAACACAAGCCGCAAAGACAACATCTGCAGAATCTTGCAAGGTAGCTCTTCTTTTTCTTGTGACCCTCGGACCAGGGGCTGTATATCTCGTCCAAGTGGGCGAATTCTTCTGGCAAGTCTTTAATGCCCTCTTGGTTAAGGTCCTCGTGATACGTATCTCAGAAATTGTAATCCTGCAAACAAAAAGAAACAAATGAGTGGAAAAATGCAACAACAACAAAAAACAACAACAACAAAAATCAGCTGTCCTGAAGCAGCTCTTCAGAACTGACAGAAAATACACTTCAAAGTGTTACATTGTCAATCAAAGCAATTCAAATATTTTTGGGGGGATTATCAACTGATTACCTGCACGACCCGTGTGTCTAGCTTGTCCAGGTGCTCCACCCTATCTCTCTCGATGCGGAGCTCCAGCTTGGTACTGGGCCTGTTAGTAAGGCGGGGGGGGAGGTCTTATCTGTCTCTGCGCAAAGGTTGATAGTGTACGCTGTGTCGTCTTCCGCGAAGGTGCCTTTCGCGAAGGTCAAAGACGGCTTCAAAGCAGCCATCATCTCAATGGCGACGATGTGGCAGGTAATTAAAGCCATCCGCGGTGTCTCCATGAGGTTCCTTCTAAGAAGACCTAATTTAGGGAAGGGCCGTTCGAATGACCGCCTCATAGAAAAGGCCAAGTCATTGCCGAATGTGATCTGAGTCTCCAGGTCAGCTAGCTTCATCAGTTTACGCAGAAACACTTGGTTGGCTTCATATTTTGCTGTCTCTGTCTGCAGCTGAAGATGTATTTGCTCAACCAGCTCGTCGTCGAACCGTCGTACAGAACTCCTGGCGATGTGCCTTGTCACTGAGCGCGCCCTCCGTGCCAAAGATACATTTGAGGACACACTTCACAACCGCCACGAGAACACGGCCACTTTCAGGGTTGCTGACTTGAGCCTGTGCTGAGTCTTGTGTTTGGACCACCTCAGCTCCTCTTGGGACATAGACGTTGTTTTCAGAGGTCAGAATCCTACAGAAATCAGCCCGATCAGAATTTGTTTCTGCAAAAATGTCTGTTTTTGGATACAGCTCCATAAAAGCAGTGAGACTACAGTCCAGAGCCAGTGGATTTTTAACCACCATGTTGCCTGGTATCTCCTCCTCTTCTTGCTCATCATCACCCACAAAGTACTTTGCCTCGACCCAAACCACATCTCTGTTGGACAGACGTGGCTGCGTCACTTTGCGCCTGTACTCCATCACATCGTCGTCTGACATCGGTGGAAACGCCCGTTGGAATATCTTCATGTACTTCACTCTGGTCCCATAGTGGTCGTACATGGTCTCTCTCAAGGATTCTGGTAGAACCTTAAGATTCATGATAGACGCATAGTGCAGCGGTATGAACAATTCAAATCGACATTGGTAAACGTAAACATAGTGTACTCCATTCAACACTGTTCATTCATACACATCAAATAGGAATCTTGTGTGTATGTATTCACCTTGAATTGCCATTCTGCTTGCATGACACATACATACATACATCTCACATTGGCCACCCACTACGCGTTTATACACCTCATATACATACACATGACCCATCAGGCCACCACAAAGACTTGCTTCTGTAGTACTTAAACATTTAACACTAGAACAGCCAGTACATTTTTTTTTCATGCACTCATAACACTTTATTGCACTTGATAGCACTAATTTCAGGACCCTCCTTTCACGACTTTTCCTAAATATGTGTGTTCTACCACCCAATATCGTTAGGAAAAGCTAGTATAAAGCTATTTACTGCAGTCTTTCTGTGTAGGAAGCAGGCTAATTTAGAAGACGGCCAACTAGTGGTCGTTGTGTGTAAATAGCAGCTTTCCATTGTAAATAGTATGTCATTTGACCCCCAAGGCGGCTCTTATTGTAGGATGTCGTAGTTAGCTACTTTCTTTTAAATGATATATCTGGAGTGGAATTCTGCAAAACTGAAATCCAATAAGAGTAATAATTCTCTAGCCCAGTTTGTGTCGGTATATATACCAGCCACGTTTTCATAAACAAGACGTACGCTACTTTTTCTGTTTGAAAACTGAACACATCCCATTATTGATTTTAAGACCTTGTAAAAAACAACGTGCTGCCCGTGAGATTAGTGCTGATGATGCAGACAAACAGGCGCGCGAAAGTCTGAAGAGCTTCACGACACAACGCGTCATCGATATTGTTGTATAGGAAAGAACGGACATACACGCGTGGTCAGTTGCAAAACCCACTGAGCTTTAATTAACTTCCCACCCTCCAAGACCAAACCTCAAACTGCTTGAGTCACATAATGAATATAGCGCCCCTACTGGCGATGTGTAATAAACTAATAAACCATAGCATAACCTATGTTATCAAACATAACAGATATGATGTTGCAGGATTCACGGAGCCTCGAAGGCAGGGCTGGACTGGCCATCTGGCATACCGGTGGGCCGCGGTAGTTTTGGGCCGAGCCGACCGGCCCCCAAAAAAAACATTGAACGGCCCATAAATCGAAAGCTACCATTGAACGGCCCATAAATCAGGGACAGCGGCCCATTGGTCAATTTTCTATACAGACACTGGGCTGGCCCAATCAACAGAGAGAAGGGGGGGGGGGGTCAGGGGTCACGCACGCACGCAGCACCAGACCTCCGTCTCAGTTTCGCGGTAGTTTTGGGCCGAGCCGGCCGGCAAAATAAATTTAGTTAGCCTGGATAGTTACTAGATAGATACTGAGAGAGATGGAGCGCAAAAGCACACTAAAACGGAAGGGAGGCTGGGAAAAACTTAGGGAGAAAAACAAGAAGAAACTCGAGGCAGATGCTGCCAAATGTGTAAACATTAGGGACATGTTTGCTGCACCCTCAAGTTTACCACAGCAGCAACAGCAACAGGTTGAAGAGGAGGCTAGCAGGGAGGAGCGGGAGCAGGGTACAGATACAGAGGGTTAGGGTTAGGGTTAGGGTTGAAGAAGAGGCTAGCAGGGAGAAGCGGGAGCAGGGTACAGATACAGAGGATAGAGAGGATACAGAAGAAGCGGGGCCGAGTCAGCCTGTAACCGTTGACCCGGTAAGGAAAATATAGGTAGCTGTTAGGGGTGTAACGGATCGCCCCCCACGGTTCGGCACGCATGTGTACCGCGGATCAATTGCAAAATGTAACCAAGTAATAATATTACTTAATATTAGTTAATATCCCTTGTAAATCACAATGTAGAGTTGCCATGAAAAGATAGACGCGACAGTTGCGTGCTTTGTTTTACTCTAAAGCGCAATGATAGGTTGATAATGGAAAAAAAAATCTAGAACAACAAGGCTGCGTTCGTAAATTCGCTCTGGAATCTGATCACTGAGTACACTGGTCTACTTGCACTGGTACCATTGCTTACTGTATGTAGTCGTCTTTGTAGTGGTTTGGGGGAATACTACAGTTTGTCATATGACTGTACAGCACAGTATATAAGACGAGTATATAAGGCAAGTATTTTTGTGCTGGTGGGTGTGGTCCGACCGATTGGGGTGGGCCTGTCTGGGCCAAAAATGCCAGGGCCTAATTTTTGTCCCAGTCCAGCCCTGGTTAAAGATGTTGGTGAAAACCCCGGCCAGCTGGTCGGCGCAGTCTCTCAGCACCCGTCCCAGGACGCCATCCGGCCCCGAGGCTTTCCTGGGGTCCACCGCCTTCAGTACGCGTCTCACTTCATGCTCTGTGAGGGTGAGGCTGCTGAGAGCTGGAGAGAGTGGTGTTTGTGTTGCAGTTACCTCCGTTCGCCCCTCGTCGAACCGGGCGTAGAAGGTGTTCAGCTTTCCCGCCAGCAGGGGGTCGTCCTCTGCGGCTGTGAGCCTGTTGGCTCTGAAGTTTGTCATCTGCTGAACCCCCTGCCACATCCGCCTGGAGTCGTTGCTCAGGAGGCATTCCTCAATCTTCTCTCTGTGCTCTGCCTTGGCCGCTTTGATTCCGCGCTTTAGGTTAGCCCTGGTGGAGCTGTACAGCGGTGTGCTCTTCCCTGCGAAGAAGGCGTTGTCCCTCTCGTTGATCAGTTTTTGGACCTTCCCAGTCATCCATGGCTTCATGTTGGGGTAGACCCGGACCCGTTTGTCCACGGTGACTGAGTTGGTGCAGTTCACTATGTGGTTCAGAACCGACGACGTGTACTGTTCCAGGTCCTCATGCTCATATTCCTGCCATAGGGTGTCATTTAGGCACATCTGCAGTGGAGCGGACCCTTCTGGCCAGGTTCTAACAGTCTTAGTGGTGATGGGAGCACTTTTCCCCATGGTAGTGTATGCAGGAATCAGGAGGATTGACACATGGTCAGACATGCCTAGATGAGCTAGCGGACTAGCCTTGTAAGCACGTTTGATGTTGGTGTATACTTTGTCCAGTGTTTTTTCTCCTCTCGTTGCACATTTCACATGCTGATAGAACTTGGGTAGTACTGCCTTCAGGTCGACATGATTGAAGTCCCCCGCTATGATGTGAATAGCCTGTGGATCAGTGCTTTGTTGGCCACTGATGACTTCATATAGTCGCGCCAATGCTAGGCTGCTGTCTGCGCTAGGCGCTATATACACACATGTTATTAGCACCGCGTTAAACTCCCTAGGGAGGTATGTGGGTCGGCATTTAACAGTCAAGTATTCCAGGTCTGGGGAGCAGTGGCTACTTACAGTTTTCGTGTTTAAGCACCAGCTATCCTTCGTCGATATTATGATCCCACCTCCTCTTGACTTTCCGCTAAGCTCCGTTCGGTCAGCGCGATGTAGCGTGCGCCCCTCCAAGCTAACAGCTGCGTCCACAATGTTGTCATTTAGCCAGGTTTCGGTCAGAATAATCACACAGCTATCCCCTACAATGTTGTTTTTGGCAACCTGTAGTCTCAGTTCATCCATCTTGTTCGTCAGGGATCTGACGTTGGAGAGGAAAATACTTGGCAAAGCTGGTTTGTTTGGGCTACGTCTCAATCTTGCTAGCAGGCCTCCCCGGCGGCCTCGTCGTTTCCTACGGGCTCGGCGCCGGCGTTTCCGCCTCAGGGAGGGAACTGTGAACCAAGGTTCTCCCGGTAGACGGGCGATCTCTTTGTTAATCCTGTATTGCTCCAGAAACTCCGCCGTAACTATCTTGTCGTTTTGCGTGCCGACTTCTAATAAGTCGAGCCTGCTGTAGGTACTATATACACAACTGTTCCCTATAAGTACAAAAAAAAAAGTGTACATACAAATGTACTTAAAAACACAATGAAACACCAGTGTGGTAGCCACTCCAGCTGCAGCGTCTAAGCGCGCGGCCATCTTGACACTACCGGTCAAACGTTTTAGAACACCTCTATTTTTCCAGTTTTATTGAAATTGTTCATTTATTAACTGGTGTTCAGTATTCAGTATTCAGTATTGTAATATGAGCTTAGATTTAGCTACTTTCGTGACCTGCTTTTATCCATAGATGCTCATGGCGATGGGTAATTCATACATGAATTTATCCTATAAAACTTTTTTGTGACAATTTAATTAGTGTCATATTCAAATGTAATTTGATATTCTGTTCTCTGTATATTTCTTAAGAATAACTAATTGTGAATCATAAGTAATAATTGCATTTTCCTAAATTGAGTGAACATAGTAATGGAAACAATTTTAATCAATCGTCAACTTTTAAAGGTTTGAGTGTTTTGTCTAACCTGAAATTCAACACAGTAATTTAGTTGTTTCGGTCAGGAATTTGAACATGTATTGATTGTTGCCCTTGTTTGATGTTATTCTTATTTTGAAATAGATTATATTAATGTCAATCACACTACTAGCTAATTCCCAAGTTACAGGAGTTTGAACCTTTTATTCTTGTCATATATCTGTAATACTTCATTGATAGTGGTCATCAATAAAACGTCGTTGTTATATGACCTTAAGGTGTTCATATTCTGTAACTTGTTTTATCTTTCAAATCCTTTTCTTTCCAGATTTAGGACTTGTTTTATCTTTAGAATCTTTCTTTTCTGATTTAGGACTTGTTTTATCTTTAGAATCTTTCTTTTCTGATTTAGGACTTGTTTTATCTTTAGAATCTTTCTTTTCTGATTTAGGACTTGTTTTATCTTTAGAATCTTTCTTTTCTGATTTAGGACTTGTTTTATCCTTTGAATCTTTCTTTCCTGATTTAGCACAACCGTTTCCCATAAGTAGGAGGGGGAGTTGTTATAGTAGTCAACGACCACCAGAAGATACACATTCCCTTTCTTGCTCCTTAGAAGGGGTCCCATGTAATCCACTCCAAGCATTTCACCCGGTGCTTCTACCTGGGTTTGCTGGCTAAAACCCTGGGGTTTGCGGTTTTCTGGTTTATACTGCTGGCAGACTGAGCAACATTTGACATGCTGCCAGGTGTCCTTCCTGACAGTGGGCCACCAAGCCACCTCCAGAATCCTCAGCAAGGTTTTGAGACGACCCAGGTGGGCACCTAGTGGGTTGTCATGGAAGTATTTCAGGAATGGCCTGATTAGACCTTCTGGGACCACCAGCTGGTATCGAGCTCCTTGATCTTTGACTGGTATGCTCCGATACAGCACATCCTGGTGTATCTCAAATCCAATCCGGTCAGGTCTGTTTGTGGACGCTTCTGCTTCTGCACGCCCTTTGCTGGTTCTCTCGTCATTTTCATGAGCACGTGCGATTTCTTCGAGAGAAGTCGGCAAGTCGGTGGTGTCTCGAGCCGTCACGGCTAGGCTTGGTGCAGGAGCTTTTGGATAGTCTCCTTGGGACGAGGTCACCGATCTTGAGAGTGCATCAGGCACCGTGTTCAGACAGCCTTTACGGTAGTGGACAGTGAAGTTGAACTGCTGCAACCGTAAGGTCCATCGAGTGAGGCGGGAAGAGGTTTTTGGGCTGTTGAAGGCCCAGGTGAGGGCTGCGTGGTCTATGTAGACGTCGAACTCTGGTCCTTCCAGGTAATGGCGCCATTTCTCCACTGCCCAAACCACCGCCAAACACTCCTTTTCAGATGTTGAGTAGTTCTTCTCTGCTCCTTGTAACGCCCTGGAGGCATAGGCGATCACCTTCTCTCCTTCCTCTTCTGTGTTTTGCGTCAGTACGGCTCCCAGACCCACTTCACTGGCATCAGTCTGCACCTGGAATCCTAAGGTGGGATCTGGTTGAGCCAGAACTGGAGGGCTCTGGAGAGCCATCTTCAGTTTCTCCATACTTTCTTGACACTCCTTTGTCCATACCCAGCTCACGCCCTTCTTCTTTAAATGATTCAAGGGGGCGGCCAGGTCGGCAAAGTGAGGTACAAACTTGTGGTACCATCCCACCATACCTAAAAACCTCTGCAGGGTCCTCAGGTCGCTTGGAGTAGGGTAACTGACGACAGCTGTCTCCGGATCCATCTCCACCCCTTTCTTTGACACAATGTGTCCGAGGAATTTCAGCTGATCCTTAAAGAAGTGGCATTTCTTCAGATTCAGAGAGAGGTCGGCAATGTAGAGTTTGGCGAACACCGCTTCAAGGTCTTTGATGTGTTGCTCTGGGTCTGGGGAGAAAACGATGATGTCATCAATATAGACAAAAGAGTTAACTCCCCCAGCACCCTTTCCATCAACTGCTGAAAGGTTGCGGCAGCGTTCTTGAGCCCGAAAGGCATGACTCTGAATTGGTATAGACCAAAGGGTGTGGCAACAGCTGTCTTGGCCTTGCTATCGGCGTCCATGGTGACCTGCCAATATCCAGACTTGAGATCGAGGGTGCTGAAGCAGGTGGCTCCATGTAACGACTCCAGGATGTCATGTAGGATTGGCATCGGATATGCATCCAGTTGGGTTTTTGTGTTCAGTCCTCGATAGTTGATGCAGAAACGAAATGATCCATCTGGCTTTCCAACAAGCACCGTCGGGGCTGACCAAGGAGACTGAGAAGGTTCAATGATGTTGTCGGCTAACATTTTGTTTTTGTCAATGTGCTCTTTAATGATGTTCTTTTTCATGGGGGACACCCGATACGCTTTGCATCGCACTGGTACTTCGTCTATTGTGTGGATTCCATGTGTCATCATGGTGGTCTTCCCCACCTTACCTGAACACACCCCAGGCCAGGAGCGGAACAGCGGTACAGGTGTTCGGGATGTTCCCTCCATTGTTCCAGCACGGAGCTAGGGTCCATGCCTTCGTTGATTTGGACCGCTGGAACCCCTCGTGCCAGGTACAGGTTGATGTTGGACCCATAAGCTGCGCTCCAGGTTTGATTGCTCGGTTCTTCATTCAAGAATGGGAAGTAGGTGGTCCCTTCTGACGTCGACACTCCATAGGTTCGGTTTCCCATGTTGATTTGGGTGGAGGTGTTCTCCATAAAGTCCAAGCCGAGTAGGATCGGGAAAACAAGTTCATTGTCGTCCATGACATAGGTCTCCATTGTCCACATAGTTCCGTGCAAGTCACACACCAGCTGGATCTTTCCTAGAGCGGAGTGACTCTTCCCGTCAGCTAGTATAAAGCTCTTCTCCCTGCAGGTCCGGAGCTGCTCATGAGGTTTGGATATCTTCTTCCACAGCCATTCCTGCATCAGAGAGTCGGTGCTTCCAGTGTCCAGCACGGCTCCTCCTTGTCTCCCCCGTAGCCTGATGGGAACCAACAGGAGAGAAGGGACTTTATATATATATACTAATAACCATTTAGGGTAGGCATTAGTGTACAACAACAACACAGTACATCAATGTGGCTTTGTCACATGGGTTGCCTAGACATGATTTTTGGAAATACTTGCAACTCCGCCATTTGCTGGACAGTATTCTATTTCTAGGTAAAGGAATCACACCTCAACAGTCAACTCTTCTGTCTGAGATTACAAAGATAATGGGTATGGGACATGAGGCGGCTATCTATTATAAAATGGTTTTCTAACAGACGGTTAAGGTATCCTATGCATTGATGGTAATTTGGTCAGTTGATTTGAAAATTGATTTCACAGAAAAAGAATGGGACAAAATATGTGAGAACATTAAGAGAGTATCGAGAGACATTAAAATTAGATTGATCCAGTTCAAGGTTCTTAACCGGTTCTACTGGACCTGCTCCAGGATGTTCAGGCTGAAGCTCAAGGACAATGCTGATTGCTGGAAATGTTGCAGGCCGGAAGGGACCCTGGTTCACTTACTTTGGGAATGTCCTATGATTCAAAATTACTGGTGAAAGATCCACGAATGGGTGCAAAACATTACCCAGGACAACTTTGAGTTTTGTCCGAGACTGTATGTTCTCAGTGATCCACAAATGACGTCTCTATGTGGAGCTGCAGAATTTATTCAGACCAGTGTAATGGTTGGACAACAAATAATTATGAGACACTGGAGGAACGCAGGGGAGCCGTCTTTCCAGGAATGGCTTATGGAGTTGGCAAAGGTGGCAGCATACGAACAAATGTCCTTCAGTACTATGGACAGAACTGAACAATACACAGCAAAATGGGGAGGCTACTTGAGATATATTGCTAGTCGGTTGTAAGACTTAAGTTGACAAATTGGACGAGTGATGAATGTAATCTATGGGTGCTTTTTTATTTATTTTTATTTTTATTTTATAGTTTGTTCTTTTTTCTGTATTATTTCTGTTTGATGACAGCAAGACTTATTCGGTGATATTGTTACCATTTTATACAAAAGTTGTATAAGTCAAGAAATGTGTTAATTGAAAAATTCAATAAAATACTGATTACAAATTTTTTTTAACATTAGGCTACACTGACTATCAATTTTACCAGGGAACGTTATCCGCCTGTTGCCCAAACCAGCCACCAAGAGTTCCTCCTTTACACAGGCAGAAGGGGCACTGCTGTCCCAGCAAAAGTTGTGTGTGTAGGGTGAGGGTCGTTCCGGTCTGCGCCCGTTAGTTGTGACACCACGGCTCCCAAGTGACGTTGACCGGCGATACGGCAGAAACAGCCGTGACACCTCACCTACATAATTGAATCCAATAAACATGATGATTAAAATATATCCTCTGTAATTTTGGGGACAATTAAGTATGTCACTAGCTAACTTCACGTTATTACTGGGCTGTCCGGTTATAGGGAAATAACGTCGGAAAACAGCGTAGCTTATTATATCATAATTGCACAACACCACGACCTGCCGTTGCGGCTCTTGAAGGACCAGGGCGGACCGGCAGCTGTTCAGCTGTTCTTGGGGCTGGAGGTGCTCGGGGAGCGGGAGCAGGGTGTGAGGCTGGAGGTGCTCCGGGAGCGGGAGCAGGGTGTGAGGCTGGAGGGAGACTAGTCCCTTCTATGGCATTGACTGGTTTTAGTTGTTCTGGTGGTGTTGAACTTGCAGCTCAAGGACGCTGCTGCTGCTTAGCTAGTTAGCTGGATGTGGAATTCCCTGTGTTGCTGCAGTACCTTGATCCAGCAGAGTCCTATAGGAAGAGCTCTTGCCCAGACAAACAACTGTTGAATGTGAGACCAGGGCCCTATTCCACGAAGCTCGATAAAGTTCTAAGCCTCGATAAAGTTCTAAGCCTCGAAAATGTTAGCTTGCGTTCGGTGCCATCAATGTGGCTCAAATAATTCGCTGCTTGGTTGAGCTCCTGCTCGCGACCAGGCTAAAACACAGGCTATAGTCATCCGTGCGTCAAAAAAGGCTCACAGGCGGAAACTAAACCCCGAACGACAGTTCCTCATGTGTCTTTTAGGAAATATTAGTTCCCACTTCACACGAGATAGATAGATTAGATAGTTTGACTGTGTGATAGATAGATAATTTGATATTTTGAAAGTGTGATCGATCGATAGATAGTTTGATTGTGTGATAGATAACTTGATATTTTGAAAGTGTGATAGATAGATCGATAGATCAATAAATAAAAGAGTGTAAAAAAAAAAGGTAATTATGTCAACTTGCATTGCTGTTGTCTCAGCGTCTGGCTGGCGTAGTGGTTAAGGCAGCCAGCGTCGGTTCCAAAGGTTGCGTGTTCGAGACTTGACTAAGTCATTCTTTTTTTCTTTTTTTTTTACATTTAACCGAAGCCTTCATGCAAATCGATTTACAACATATATATATATATATATCTGTCTAAGTGAATCATCTATCCATCAGTAATCGTAAGAAAAAATAATCTATGCCAAATCCAGGGTCTAGTTTAAGAACATAATTTACGCAGAAAGGCTTTAAACACCATTGTAATCGTGTCAGTCCTTGTAAATTAGCCTGCACCATCATTTTATAGCCTATATACTTACTATTACTATATTTTAGATGAGATTTTAGATTAGATTCAGACAACGAAATGCAGTAAAAAGTGTGTCTGAAGAGGGATTCGAACCACGTCTAAAAATGATGAATAAATCCTGTGGCAGCGGTCGATACCACTAGGCCATTGTGGTAATATGACGTTTTGTAGCCTGCTGCTGATATCACCACAGTAGTAATATTCATTTATTAAAATATGAACATATAACAATAACTGGGGCTAGTATGACCTACGCATTTAATCGGTCAGCAATTTCTTGCCAAACCATTTCCCTCGCCTTGTTAATTGCGGCAGTATTGCACTATTTTACATCTTGTTTTTCCGTCTTCATAAAGATCAATAATTCGGAATGCTGCGCAAATGTAGTACCCCTGCAGAGTGGAGTATCTTCATTTCGACAGATCGACTCTTCGGGGCTGCGTATGTCTGCGTGCACGCGCCCATATCGAAGATTTGTAAGCCTGTCTTCTGTGAACACTGATGACACAAGGCTGATCCTCGTTCGAGGAATCACCTGAGGCTTGAATTCCAATCTCGAGTTGTCTGAGTGCCGCATTTATTTATATCGCGGCTATACTGATCCACCTTTAGTGGAATGGCCCCCAGCTGTGCTGACCCTCACACATAACATATTTTTGCTTTGTGTTTGTGTCTGTGTTTTTTTTTGCTTTGTGTTTGTGTCTGTGTCTCTCTCTCTCTCTCCCAGGTGTTCGTGATCCCTTGATTGTCTCCCTGTTAATCATCCATCATCAAGTCCACCTGTGTTCCTGTCCTGTCAACCAATCACCTGTCTACCTGTTCCCTATAATAATAATAATAATAATAATAATAATAATAATAGAAAATATAAGCCTCATCAACAACAATAATAATAATAATAATAATAATAACCAATAATAATTATGCATGAACGTTTTATCAATCATAAACACATATAGGTTAATAACCCAGTAATTAGCCTGTTACTTATTAATTTTCCCTTGTGACCTGACCCCCTGCCTGTCTGCCGACTACTCCTCCTGTCTGACCCCCTGCCTGTCTGCCGACTACTCCACCTGCCTGCCGACCATTCTTCCTGCTTGATTCCCCACCTGTCTGCCGACCCTTCCTCCTGCCTGACCTCCCGCCTGCCTGACGACCCACCTGCCTATTCCCATCAGCCTTGTTACTAGAAATAAACCGTTATTATTTAACTCTTACCTGTTCACCTGTGTCTGCGTTTGGATCCTACCTCTGGTCGTGACAAAATAGGTTAATAAGGTGAATAAAGTTATTATAGGCTTTAAAAATTTAAAAATGGTTATTACATGTGGGGGTCCCTGTTCTGGTTGTCTCTCGTCCAAGGAGTCCTTGGGCTGAAAAGGTTGAAGACCACTGCTCTAGAGCACATCAATACTACCATCTGTTGCTACCAAGAGCCCCAGAGAGACCCTGAGCTCCAGGAGGTTTATGACCCACTTAGGTCATCAATCTGTCCTCGGACAGACTAGGAGTCTATTCCCGCGACACGAAGGAACGAGAGGGACAACTCAGACGGTGGAAACGAACAGAGTACTGAAGCAAAGACCTCACGAGTGATTATTACGTTTATAGCTGTGTCGGAGGGCAGACATTACACCTTCAATCTGCTACAATTCTCCCTGGTCGTGAGGAAGTTGAGCAGGTCGATCATAACAACTTTATAAACGTGGAGGTTGGTGAATGTTACATGAGCGCAGGTAAGGAAACATGACCGTCTCTGTAATGCAGCTGGTTCATTCACCTGAAATGTCCATGATGCTCTAAGTTACGTCGGAAGTGTTTCAGAAATCTCATTCTTAATTAATTGACGATATCATTTGTCATCATATCATATTGTTTATATTCATATTTTATATATAAATAAATAAAAAGTGAAGGTCTTGAAGATACAGATGACAGAATCGCATACAAGTTCACACACATTAATATGTATAGTTTTCAGAGACAACGAACTGGGATTCGAACACGCTCAATTGCATAAGCATCTTGTTTATTTAGTTTATTTATTGGAAGGATCCCCATTAGCTATGCCCATAGGCATGAGCTACTTTTAGTGGGGTCCACATTTAAAACATACATTACAAATAACATTTAACATGTAAAACATACTTACATTACAAATATAAAACATTAAAATATATCATACATCATACAATTTTACATTTGGCATAATATAAAACACATATATCTAATTGGAGTCCACATTTAAAACATACATTACAAGTAACATTTAACATAAAACATACTTTAAATTACAAATATCAAACATTAAAATATATCATACTTTATACCATTTTACATTTGGCATAGCCTAATATAAAACACTTAAATCTCTAGTTACATAAAAATAGAACAAATTACAACCATGTTAGAGAGGACTACACATTTGGAATGGAATGGAATGGACTTTATTTGTCATTGCTACAGTACAGGTACCAAACAACGAAATTTAGGAGGGGTGGCTCCCCTGGTGTTTAGGAAAGGAAAAAGAAAACACATTTAGAAAGAGCATAGATGCATAAAAGAAGGTAAGGAGCTGGTTTACATCAATAAAGGCTATGTACACAATCCACTGTACTATACTGCACAGATAGTCAACTAGGGTTGTCATATTGCACAAAAAGTATTTTTTCACATTATTTTAAAGTGTCACAGTTTGCAGGCTTGAAAATGTACATGTACATTTCCATCTAGTGTCACAAGTTTGCTGTACCCAGGTGTTTCCTTATCTGCTTTTTGAACATACGTTTACTTGTCACGTTTATCATTTCTGTTGGTAGTAGGTTCCATGACTTCATGGCTCTGTATCCCACTGTGCGTCTAAAAAAATGTGTATTAGCTTTAGGGAGTGAAAACCTTCCTTCTGTTACTCGTCTAGTGACATAGGTATGTGAAGCCAAGTTATTATTTAGTTTGTTATACTGATCTGCTGGAGTTTTATACTGTAAAAGGCTCCATGTTGACAAAAGAAGTGCAGCTGTGTAAACGTTGAACAGGCCATGGGACCTTGCTGGAATATAGGGTGGGAGGAGATCTGATATGTATTTTGGTCCAAGACCGTTTGGTGATTTGTATGCAATTAGATAAGTAAGGAGTACTTTGAATTAAATTATCTGAGAGACAGGTAGCAATGTAGAGATCTCAGGATTGGTGTAATGTGTTCAAACTTGTGTTTTTGTTAGGACCCCAGCAGAGGTGTTTTGCATGAGCTGGGCAATGGGCAATTCAAAGTGCTTTACAGCGTTAGGGTTAGATACAACAGATTGACATACAGCGTTAGGGTTAGATACAACAGACTGCTGTACAAATACAGCAAGAGGAGGATAGTGAAGTCTATTATTATCATCCTAATTATGAAGGGTGAAGAAACACTTCAGCATGGTCTGATGTTAATTGAACAATTTCTTTATTGATACAAGGAACATCTTCTCCTGCAGAGAGAATGCCGAATGGTTCCAAATCCTACTTGTCTGAGCTGAGACACATGCCTTTTTAGGTTTCCTTAAAAATGATCTCATAGTGTGACGTCTTAATGTATTCATCATACTTCATGGTACATTCATACTTACTATTGTTCTATACAGTTACATGCAAAAGCTAGTTCTTATTATAAAGCATGTCGAATTTACACCAACTGTTGTATGTGTGTCAGTGCATAGCAGGCACCACCTGTCGTATGTGTGTCAAGTCAAGTCATTTTTATTTATATAGCACATTTACAACGACAAAACAGCCGCCCAAAGTGCTTAACAGATAAAACTCTAGTAAAGAAAACAACAAATAAAAAAAATACACTAAAACAAAAAAAAGGTGCAATACAGAATACATCAGGTGCAGAAATAAAAGTGCAGAAAAGTGCAGTTGGTTGTCGGGAGGCAGGCTCAACTCAGGTCAAAGGCCAGGGAGAAGAGATATGTCTTAAATAATGTTTTACATGTTGGGCAGATCTGACGTGGAGGGGGAGGCTATTCCTTTGCGAAGGCTCTCTCCCCTCTGGTTTTTTATTCTGGTCCTGGGGACCTCCAGCAGCAGCTGGTCAGCTGACCTTAGGGCTCTGGATGTCAGTGCATAGCAGGCACCACCTGTCGTATGGATGTCAGTGCATAGCAAACTCTGTGATACCTCAAAAAAGTACTAGATGGACAGTACTAAACGTACAGGGCTCAATGTTCTATACTGCACAGTGCCTCAGAGGCCTACCAGGCAGGACGTGTGTTTGGTTTACATGCATAGCAGTGTTTCCCCTACCATTGCCTTGGGGGGGCGGGCCGCCCAACGGAACCCCCCGCCCCCCCAAGAAAGAGGAACTATTACAGACGTAGACACCAAACATCTTCTTCTTCTTCGGCGTATGGGTAGTTGTTTTTCCTCTCCACTCCACCAGGCTCGGGGCCGAGGGGCTACCCTTTTACCACCCCGAGACCTGGTTGAGGGGCTCACCCGGGCTATATTTCTGGACACCCCTCCAGAAGCCACGTCATCGTCTCGTCATCTAATACCGACAGACCATGCATCCCGTTGGGTGGGTGGTACACCGGGCAATCCAGGATAATATGGTCTGCGGTTTGGTCCTCTGCGCCACACTCGCACGACGCATTTGGGGCCAAGCCCCATCTGTGCATTGATGAGCGGAAACGCCCGACGCCGGTCCGGAGACGATTGAGCCTCACCCAGGATAGCCTTGGCAAGTCCATCCCGAGGGGCTCAGCGCCGGCGACTGGGATGTGGTCGCGGAGTTTGGAGGTGTTAGCCTCCCACTCCGCGCGCCACATATAATCCGCCCATCCTGCCGCACTGATGTTGAGATCTCTGCATTGCTGCCTGAGATCCTGTGCGGCAGGCACAAATGGGTGTCTCGACTTGAGACGCCGGGAGGGCTCCGCTGTTATAGTGAGCCTATCATGGAGCAGATGGTTATTAAGCTCCACGGCCCGGCAGGCGAGACGTGCTGTGGCTCCCATGCAGCGGAGGCCTGCGGGCTGGATGCCTGCTAGGATGGGAAGGTTGTCCACGGGGGTAGGACGCAGGCATCCTGTCACAATGCGCAAGGCTTCGTTTATAGGCGAGTCGATGAGGCGGGTGTGGGCACTGCGACACCATACTGGGGCGCAGTATTCACTAGTTGAATAAACGAGGGCTAGGGCTGCCGTGCGCAAGGTCCTTGCGCCGGCGCCCCAGCCCGAGCCAACCAGTCGCCTCATCAACGCCACACGAGCTGTTAACTTCTTGCGCAGTGACTCGAGGTGTCGGCGAAACGTGAGCGTCCTGTCCAATGTCACGCCGAGATAGATTGGCTCAGCGGAACATGGCAGGGGAGTTCCATCTAGGTGTACTCTAAGCTCACGTTTAGCCTCCCTGTTGTTAAGGTGGAAGGCAGCCGACACCGTCTTTGCCTCGCTAAGCTTCAATCTCCATTTCCGGAAGTATGCCACTAGTGTCTGCATGTCCTGGCTCAGAATCCCCTCCACAGACTGCCAATTTCCAGCAGAGTACACCACTGCGAGGTCGTCTGCGTAGGCGTACTTCCGCGAGAGTGTGTTGGGCAGGTCATAGGTGTAGATATTATAGAGGAGGGGGGCCAGGACCGATCCCTGAGGGACGCCGTTCTTAAGGCGTCGAAGCCTGCTTAGCTGTCCGCGACCGGTGGTGAGGGTAAAGCTGCGGTTACAGATGAGCTCCATGATCATTCTGACCATGTGCCTGTCCGGCAGCAGGCGGAGCAGCTTGCAGGAGAGGCCGCGATGCCATACGGTATCGTAGGCAGCCGTCAGGTCTATAAAGACGGCCCCGGCCTTCTTTTTTGCCGAAAAGCAATCCTCGATGTCTTGAGTCATAAGGGTGACTTGATCTACGGTCGACCTCCCGCGTCGGAACCCGGCCTGCTCACGTGGGAGCAGCGGGTCGACAATTGGTTCGATGCGGGCATAGATGAGACGCTCGAGGATCTTGAAGGGGATGCATAACAGAGAGATGGGACGGTAACTCTTAGGGTCCCCTTCAGGCTTATTCGGTTTAGGGATCGCAACAACTAGGGCTCTTCGCCAGATTTTGGGGATCTTGAGTTGGCGCAAACAGGAAGTGAGGAACGCTCTCAGCCAGGACTTCAAGGCGGGTGCGGCATGGAGAATAAGCTCCGGGCAGATGGAATCAGGCCCCGGAGCTTTCCCTGGCTTTAGATGCTGGAGGGCAGCAGCGAACTCCTCCGGGGTGAATTCACCGGAGATGTAGTCACTGCTAGGTGTTGGGGCCCTCCAGAGGTCTGACACTTCTTTTGCCACAAGTCGAGACGACTCGCGGTCTTTGCCCTCGTATGACCCACTTTTCACAAATTGTGATGCGATTTTATTTGCAGAGATGGGGCAGTGACGGGGGGAGTGTCTGGACCTACCAGTGAGATTGTTCATGATACTCCATGCCTTACGGCTGGAGTGCGAGAAGTCGATGGAGTCAATGGCCTCCTCCCAGCGCTCCTGTCTTTTACGGCTGAGTCTTGACAGCAAGGCTGTTGCGAGCCTGTCCGACTCAGCTCCTGCAGGGGCCTGGAGGAAGGCACAGTGGAGCTTCTCACACTCCTCATCCCAACACGGTTTGTAGCTAATGCGACGTCCGCGTGGGATGGATTTTTTTGCCGCTTTCACCAACATGCCGCAGAAGTCCCGGTACGCCTCATCCACGTTGGTAGAGTTAGGCGATGGGAGGTGCCTTGTGGATTTGTTGGTAAGGAGGCGGAAGCGTTTCCAGTCGGCCTTTCGGAAGTTCCACCGTTTCACTGGCTCACTCGGAACAAGGTTCACGAATTTGGCCGTTGTTATCAGTGAGGGTCGATGTTGAGACCTCGGGAACTTTCCTAGCACACGTCTATCGGGGAGCCGGTTGTCAGCGCTGGCACTCGCGAATGCCAGGTCAGGGTTCGTCCCAGTGTTCCAGCGACCGGAGCGGAAGCTGGCTGCGCCCTTGGGGTCGTACAACAGGGCCAGGCTGTTATTAGCTGCCCAGACAGCCAGGTTCTCTCCGTCGGGTGAGTTGGTGCGGTAGTCCCAGTCTTCATGCTGGCAATTGAAGTCACCAGCATAGATACAGGGGTGGGGGAACACTGGTAGACAGACACACTGGTGTGATTCGCGAGGGTGGAGGTTTGTAGACGTTGATGATTTTTAGACCGGCAACGTCCACGCACAGCCACTCAATCTCCGAGTCAGCCGGGGATTGGTCAGCGAGAGTCCAGCTCAACCTTTGTTGGACAAACGTGGCGAGGCCATGCTTCCTGCTCAGGGTAGACCCAGCTAGCTCAAAGTTTGGTAGAACTAGCTTGTCTGCTGATATGCAGTGGGTCTCCTGGAGGAGAATGACGAGGGCCTTGGTGGTATTGGCCAGGTGTTCGATGACGTCGATCTTACTGGGGGTTAGTCCTTCGGTGTTCAGCTGCAGTATTCTGGGTTCGAGGTCAGCAGACCTCTCCCCCGGCTGCTGCCGAACACCAGCCCGGGTGAGGGGCCCTGGTTGGCAAACTTTGTTTCGCTTCTTGCTTTTGGCAGTCATTAGCTACTTACGGGGGGCACCACGAGAAGGTGACATCTGACAAGTCGGCTAAAATATCAGCTTTTTAAAAAATGCACCCAACCCGAATCTAGCGAGTGGCAAGCCCATGGGCTCGTTGGTAACGTTAGTCCGCCAGTAGTCTCGCATAGCCAAACCTATCTCTCCACACTTCGCTTCGCGCTGGACACACTCGCACACTCGCGTATAAGATTGTGCGCGAATGTGTGCGCGCGACGCGAGAGAGTTTTTGCAGGGTGAGATGTCTGCAGATGAAAGTAAGCAAGTTGAAACGTTAGCAAATATAATTGCTGAGTGTTCTAACAGAGCAAGTTGGTTCAAATTGTTCGTTATTATTATGACTAGAAAGTGTCTGATTATAGTTCCATGGTATGTAAAATAGTGTCAAAGAACTAGCAAGCTAACTAGCTAGTTCAGAGGTGATTAGATGAGCTAGTCTGCTGCACACATGCCAGCTAAAGAGCTAACTGGATGCACTTGATTATTTTACATAAAGTAGATATACTATCTTTCTTATTGTGCTAGAATTGGGCTTTATGGTAATACCATAATGGCATACAGTACATGGACAGTGGATTGAAGCATTGGAAATGTCTGTTTTTTATAGTTGGACATACGATCAATGTCAAAATGACATTATCTGACTGCATTGCCCACAGCAATCCAATATTCAATTATAATTATGTTATAAATTGATATGGATCAATGTATACCTCTTATTAGATTATAAATACTCTGGTTGTTATGTTTGCCTTTTGGTTGACAGCAAAAGAGAGAGAGGAGGATAGAGAGGGAGAGAAGGAGAGAGAGCAGGATGGTGCACCAGAGAGAGAGAGAGAGCAAGAACCAGGTGAGAAAGTGGACAGGTAGTCAAGACCACATAAGTAAGTAGCCTTAAGAACCGATGGTTCTCCAGCCTAATGGCCCATAGGGCAGGAGCCTATCTCCTGTTTCAGTAGCGTGAGGCGGCTTAATGTACAAGTTAGTACACCCCTGGACATGACGCTGGTATGTCGCAGGGTCTTACCCCCTGGGGGGGGGGGGTGTCCATGCCACGGTCCATGCCACGGTCCATGCCACCCCCCCAAGGCAGCAAACCTAGGGGAAACACTGCATTGTGATAGGCCTAGTTGTTGAGATGTATTTCTGAGTAAAACAATTCTCTCATTAAAACGTTAGGATGCCGTTGGAACTAAACAACATGATTCTGGGCCATAGACCATTTTTCTTTAGTGTGTATCTGCCAGGGAAGCCTGCAACCTGAGCTGGAATGCAGCCAACTGTTTAGAGATGAGGTTCGGCCCTGCTGACCAGCCAGAGAGAGCCTCAGAGGCAGATCGGGTAACTGGTTGTCATAGTAACCAGCCCCTTATGGGCGAAGGAGCCATGTAACTGTTAGCCGCGATGGAGCCTTGTCAATGATGTTATGATGTGTGATAGACAGGTGGCTGCTCAGCCTTTACGTGTGTATATAATGGAGCAGAGGTGTGTGATAGACAGGTGGCTGGTCAGCCTTTACGTGTGTATATAATGGAGCAGAGGTGTGTGATAGACAGGTGGCTGGTCAGCCTTTACGTGTGTATATAATGGAGCAGAGGTGTGTGATAGACAGGTGGCTGGTCAGCCTTTACGTGTGTATATAATGGAGCAATCTTAGATAGTGATTCGGTCATGTTATTTATCACAATTTCTCCGTTCAGCAGAATACAAAACAAAACGCAACTTTCGTAAATAAATGAATACATAGAGCATGGAGAAATTAATGTTTTATATTCATCAAACTTCTGAAATGATCCTTCAAAATACAGACCTCTCTCTCTCTTTCTAGGCTGATTGTATAAAAAGAAATGATATATGAACTGGGTGTTGGAAGTTTAACAGTGTTCTGGGTACATTCTGAATGTAAGTTGTTATTCATGAGGACTTTGTGTTATTGTAATAAAGGCCTCAGTTGAGACTCCTTGTGATGTCATCAGATATGGATATTACCATCCTCCTTCTAGCTATGCTCTAACATATTTCATTTTTCTAGATAATTTTAGAGATTCTGATCATTACATGAATGCACATCCACCTGCATGATGGTCTATATATCTATGCATTTGCTAACCACTAGATGTCAGCAAATACACGTTTTCTGTCCAGGGTATTAAAATCATTCCAAATGTGATCTAATTTGGTCAGAGAGACACTAATTTGACGTGGCTTTGACCACCAGGGTTTAGAGAGCATGTTTGTAGGAGTTTAGAGAGCATGTTTATAGGCGTTTAGAGAGCATGTTTATAGGAGTTTAGAGAACATGTTTATAGGAGTTTAGAGAACATGTTTGTAGGAGTATAGAGAACATGTTTATAGGAGTTTAGAGAGCATGTTTATATGAGTTTAGAGAGCATGTTTATATGAGTTTAGAAAGCATGTTTATAGGAGTTTAGAGAACATGTTTATAGGAGTTTAGAAAGCATGTTTATAGGAGTTTAGAGAGCATGTTTATATGAGTTTAGAAAGCATGTTTATAGGAGTTTAGAGAGCATGTTTATATGAGTTTAGAAAGCATGTTTATAGGAGTTTAGAGAACATGTTTATAGGAGTTTAGAGAGCATGTTTATATGAGTTTAGAAAGCATGTTTATAGGAGTATAGAGAACATGTTTATAGGAGTATAGAGAACATGTTTATAGGAGTTTAGAGAACATGTTTATAGGAGTTTAGAGAGCATGTTTATAGGAGTTTAGAGAACATGTTTATAGGAGTTTAGAGAGCATGTTTATAGGAGTTTAGAGAACATGTTTATAGGAGTTTAGAGAACATGTTTATAGGAGTTTAGAGAACATGTTTATAGGAGTTTAGAGAACATGTTTATAGGAGTATAGAGAACATGTTTATAGGAGTTTAGAGAACATGTTTATAGGAGTTTAGAGAGCATGTTTATAGGAGTTTAGAGAGCATGTTTATGAGTATAGAGAACATGTTTATATGAGTTTAGAAAGCATGTTTATAGGAGTTTAGAGAACATGTTTATAGGAGTTTAGAAAGCATGTTTATAGGAGTTTAGAGAGCATGTTTATATGAGTTTAGAAAGCATGTTTATAGGAGTTTAGAGAGCATGTTTATAGGAGTTTAGAGAGCATGTTTATAGGAGTTTAGAGAGCATGTTTATAGGAGTTTAGAGAGCATGTTTGTAGGAGTTTAGAGAGCATGTTTATAGGAGTTTAGAGAGCATGTTTATAGGAGTATAGAGAGCATGTTTATAGGAGTTTAGAGAGCATGTTTATAGGAGTTTAGAGAACATGTTTATAGGAGTTTAGAGAACATGTTTATAGGAGTTTAGAGAACATGTTTATAGGAGTTTAGAGAGCATGTTTGTAGGCATACATTCATTTTATGAGGCTACAACATGATACCATGATAAATAAACCTTTACTTGGATAACTCTACTTATCAAACATATTTGATACGGGGTGTGTGTGTGTGTGTGTGTGTGTGTGTGTGTGTGTGTGTGTGTGTGTGTGTGTGTGTGTGTGTGTGTGTGTTCCTTTCAGGTGATGTCATTTACACACATTTATTTAAAATAATAAAAGTCAGAACATTTGTTTGGTTGCCGACTTGTTCCATCTTTCTTAGCTCTACTGCATCATGACCCTATGGGTGGGGTTTAGACACATCTATAAGACATCTCTTTTTGCTCAAATTCAGTGGGTTGCTAGGGACTGTGCTGAGTATTTTCCACATCCACTGTCATTGAGACACACTCAATTGTGTTTTGTCTGTATATCCAATGTATACATGGCAGATAAGAATAATATCCAGTCTTGTTAATTTGATGAAACATTTAATAAATATATATATTTTTGGAATTAATATATTGTGATTACTGCATCAATATCAGTGGAAAACGGTCCAATAGTATCTCTATCCGCGTTTTAATAGACATTTTATATTTCAAGCTTTTATTTTTAAATCTCTGAAAAGCCGGAAGTTCATTTAAGTCTTCTAGTGACTGCTTCCTGGTCGGGGCGAAGTTGAGCACGTCGACCATAACAAGTCCACCTGCGGCTGCATCTGCACCGTTCTCTAATATCGCAGTAGCGCAGGTAAGAAACATGACCGTCTCTGTAATGCAGCTGGTTCATTCACCTGAAATGTCCATGAATGCTCTAAGTTAGACCAATATGTGCTGAAGTTGTATCTGAAGAGATGAACCGTGGATCTGTCTGTATGGCTCTCTGGTGGGGCTGATAACAAACCAGTGCTTTCCCGCCCAGAAGCTGCGCGTTTGTTTACATGAAATACAATATAATTCTATAAACAAATAATGTAATAGTTAGCTTGTTTACATGAATCTCTCAGAGTGGTGTTTTAGAAGAGTGGCTAGCTTGCTACTTTTGTTTAATAATTAGCTTGGAGTATCAGACGTTCTGAGAATGAGATATATATTAGAGATGCTCCGATCAGGGTTTTTGGTGCCGATCACCGATCACTGGAATCAGTGATCTGCCGATCCGATATCACCGATCACCGATCACAGCGTCGAAAATGGCAATTGAAGCATTCTATTTATTGTGTAGCATTATTTATGTTTTAAATTATTCTTAACACCATTGACATTGTATATTAAGTATTTAAATGAAATTAGGAGATGAGAAAGTATCATGAATTGACGACCATCTGTTTTATTGAATTCACAACCACCTGTAGCTTAATTCAGGAAAAACAAATAAAATGTGAAAATAAAAATCATAATAAATAAAATGTACACTGTCACATCAAATGTGCAACATTCCACTCGAATGAGAGGAACTAGGGGCTCTTAGAGAACTTGGAGCTTATACTGTAACTGTAGCTTTCCTGAGGAACAATAAACATACCCAAACTAAACTGCAACATAAACAGGCTATAGCCAAATATAAAATACTGTTTCAAGTCAGTCAGTTTCAAGTCATATTTAGGAGGAGATAAGACAGCAAGTCAGCAATAATCAATAAAACAAAAAAACAAAACATTGCACCTAAGGAGATTTCAGACTCAAACCTTACTTCTGATTAAGCAGCATCACTGGCAGATTAGCCTTGAGAAATACAAGCATCTCAGCGTTTTTGGCACTCAGCCTGTTCCTCTTATCATCTAAAATATGTCCTGCTGCTGAAAAGTCGCTCGCTATCTACACTTGTGCAAGGTGCACAGAGGAAGACCTAAAACTCACGCGCTAATAGTTGTTGTTGCTATGGGCCAAGTGACTTCCTGCTCGCGGGGTCACATGACGTCGGTGAACACTACCTACACTACGCTCGTGAAGTCGCGCTGGAACTCTGACCAGCACTCGTGGAACGCCTCTCGTCCAATCAAAGCACTCGGTCCCTTTATGACGTCGAGCCCAGTGTGCGCTTCGGCGCTCTCTGAGCGAATCGACGAACGCAGCAAATGCTGTATGATATTCGTGGTATTGAAAGACCTTGCGTGCGTTCCTCCGCAAGGTATTTCTTTTGAGCAGACATTACAAACGGCATATTTGTTGTCTCTTTCCGACACTGTGTAATATTTCCAGACTGGCGACGCCATTTTGTAAACTGATCGGTCATGTTTGATCGGCCGTTTTGAGAACTCCGATCAAAACCGATCAAGGCCATATCGGCCGATACCGATCGGCGCCGATCAGATCGGAGCATCACTAATATATATGACAACGGCTCATTTAAGAGCCACGAACAAAGCATGAATAACGGCAAATCGTGTGTGTGTGTGTGTGTGTGTGGCCTTCATTGTCTTGACACATGTAACTGCATCAGAAAAAGCCATATATGCCTATATTTATACATACATATTATATTTATGTATTTTACTATTTTATGCCCCATTTTCTGGTCACACATCAAATGATATAGCAACATACTTGATGTGTGTGTGTTTTATCCTAGTAACAGTGAGTGTGTTCATGTCCTCCCTGTTAGGTTGTTGGCAGAGTTACTCCCAGGCTGGTTAGAATGACAGGTGGAAGGAGTAGAGAGTTAAGTGTCTGGTTAGAAGGGTTAAGTGTCTGGTTAGAAGGGTTAAGTGTCTGGTTAGAAGGGTTAGGTGTCTGGTTAGAAGGGTTAGGTGTCTGGTTAGAAGGGTTAAGTGTCTGGTTAGAAGGGTAAGGTGTCTGGTTAGAAGGGTTAAGTGTCTGGTTAGAATGACAAGTGGAGGGAGTAGAGAGTTAAGTGTCTGGTTAGGGGATGTTGTTGGTATTGTTTGAGAAATATACTCTTCACTGTTTATGCTTCCTTTGTTTCCACTGCACAGATCCACCTCACAGCCCAGCTACCATGTCTGACCCCAGGTCCACACAGTCCCCTGGTTCTGGCTGTGGTTCTCCAGCCCTGGAAAGCACACACGGCCGATGGATGGTGGCAGTGAAGCTGGAAGACTGCAGGAAAACACTCAAACTCAATGTGGCAATTAAAGAGGAGGAGGAGGAAGGAGGAGGAGAAGAGAAGAAAGATGTGATGGTGAAAGAAGAACAGGAAGAAGGAGGAGAGGACGAAGAGAAGAAAGATGTGATGGTGAAAGAAGAACAGGAAGAAAGGGGAGAGGAAGAAGAGAAGAAAGATGTGATGGTGAAAGAAGAGGAAGTAGAGGAGGAAGATGTGGTGATGGAAGAGGAGGATGAAGAGGACAAGGATGGTGAAGATGATGAAGTTGGTGAGGATGATGAAGATGGTGAGTTCATGCTATGTATTTGGCGAAGGCCAGGCCAGGTTAATGAGTAGATCAAAGGGCGCTGGCAGATACTTAGGCTGCATTTACACCGCAGGTCAATAGAGTAAATAGAAAATGCAGTTTTTAAATGATCATTCCATTTATTGAAGTCAAAGAGTTAGGGTTGGTAGTGAATAGTAGGTGAATAGTAGCAGGGTTATACAGGTGAATAGTAGCAGGGTTATACAGGTGAATAGTAGCAGGGTTATACACAGGGGTGCACACAACTGGTGCGCCAGTGTGCATGCGTCACCAAAATGCATTCTGCGCGGCAGATCAGCCACTTGAAGGCGCTCTTGCGCACCAACAGCTGGAACCGCTGGGAGAGGAATTTACTTCCTCAAAATCCAACTGCTGACTGCTGCATCACTGAGGCACCCGACGAGCCGTAAAAATGTCCAAGAAGCAAGCCCCACTAAGTAACTATTTGCCGTCCTCCCAGCCGAAGGCCCGACGAGTAATCCATCACAACAGTCGACCGACGACGACCACGGCGACTCCCCTCACGAAAACATTCGGAAAGTATCGTAACTCGTACTTTCATTCCGCGTATCGCGTATCGCACGGTTATCATGCCGCCACGTGAAAATTCAGTCCCGAACGACTCGTCGCTAAAAGGAAAAACAACACCAAGGGACTTCACGTTTCTTTTCTCTGAAGCTTTCAAACGTTCAGACGTTTGTTTTACAGCTTCATTATCGCACCTCGACCCCTGACCCAGGGAATATGGTTGGGACTTCTATTAGAAAAAAGAAAAAAAAAGACATTGTTGCACAATCAAAATAATGAGCTATTTAAAGTGATAGCCTATAACATCCTCTACCATGGTTGAAATTGAGGACAGTGATAACAGCAGTCAAGAGAGCAGTGATGATGACGATTAAGCTTGTAGCATAAATAAATGCTTAGGCTGTAACTTTTTGTTGAAAAGTTGATTTCAGTGTTTACAGAACAGAGCAGTGCTTAAAGAGATGTCCGTTTATTTCAGTGTATTTAAAGAACAGATATTCAGTTAGTGCTTAAAGAGATGTCAGTTGATTTCATTGTATTTAAAGGAGTCTGACAGACTTTCATGCTTAAAGAGCAGTCATTTGATTTTGCATTTGTTTCTTTTGTTTTGCACACAATCATTTGTTCGTTCATCTTTATTTATGACTACATGTCGTTTTGCTAATATAAGTTATCCATGTATCCCTTTTTTATCCATCCTGTGGGACGGGTCATGACTCGCGAGCTCGGGGAGCACCAAGCAGCTTCCCTAGGTGCTCCTCTGAGCACTGGCCCCAAAAAGTTATGTGCACCCCTGGTTATACAGGTGAATAGTAGCAGGGTTTCATGGTTTTTCCTGCATAGAGAATTATGAGGCGGCCGCCTCCGTCATATTTCTTGCCGCCTCCAGCTCTCGTCAAAACTCTGACGGTCGTATTTTCGACAAGCGTTGCACTCTGTGGATTTCTGTCATTTCTAACTGCAATTGCGGCACTGCGCCCATGTGGTGGCAGGGGGCGCTATTTAACCTTAACCCTGGTGGCGCTGTGCTGCAAATAAGCTTAGCTTTGGTGTTTGCTAGCGAAGACAAAACAAGGAACCAGCCAGCAACATGTTGAGCCCTGGACTTGCACACTCGTCACTTTGTCAACTGTCAGAATAGTCTTTTAGGTCGAAACGTTATTTCATATCAAAAATCCTGAAAGTCACATTAGTTGGCTTGCTGTTCCATTATCCAGAATGACAAGTTGAGCCTATACTAGCGTTAGTCAGTGCTCCTTTTAATGTATTATTTGCAAAATGATCAGTTTTGAAGTCTGTCAGGGGTTTCAATTGCTGAAAAGTTGTATTAGTCAGACAGTCAACAATAGGTTTTGGAATGACATGGTACTACTGTCATTAACAAGGACTAACAAACCTTCTCTGTCATAACCTCATTTTGTGGCAGGAAAAACCCTGAGTAGACGTTTTTGATGACGCGATCAAACAGTGCAATGCTGTTCTTATTTATTTATTCATTTCCAGTTATTGTGCTTTGTTGGTATAGCCTAATGTCTGCTGGAGTGTTCAATAAAAGTGATCAATAGTGAAATGAAATAATGCCGGTACGCATTCGGTATTCGGACAAATGTTTCCTTAAATTCAGCTTTGGCCAAGAAATTTCAATTGGGGGCATCCCTAATTTAAATGACACAGTTCTATCAAGGATGGAATATTACAGTTTTCCATTACAGGTATCCTAACACTCTGAACACTTCATGTTCCCACAGCGTGTGCAGACTCCAGAGATGTGGTGTTACTTCTGGCACTGCTGAGTCTATGGAAGCAGCACTTGTTCTCATGTTGTTTCTAATCCTGTATATGTTCCTATTCTTACAGGAGAGAGCTCCAACCCAGACTCAGACATGGAGCCCAGCTCCACCGCATCAGGAAGCCATAAACAACACAGACGGAGGAGGAGGAGCTCAAGACAGAAGAATCACCACTGTTTAGATTGCAGTGAGAGTTTCATATGTCCAACTCACCTTAAATCACAACCACAGACTCAAGGAGGACAGAAGACTCACTCTTGTCTTCAGTGTGGAAAGAGATTTGGTTATATGAGCAAACTAAAGAGACACCAGAGAATACACACAGGAGAGAAGCCATTCTGCTGCTCCCAGTGTGGGAAGAGTTTCAGTGAGGCAGGATCCCTAAAGACACACCAGAGAATACACACAGGAGAGAAGCCATTCTGCTGCTCCCAGTGTGGGAAGAGTTTCAGTCAGGCAGGTGACCTAAAGGAACACCAGAGAATACACACAGGAGAGAAGCCATTCTGCTGCTCCCAGTGTGGGAAGAGTTTCAGTCAGGCAGCAAACCTAAAGACACACCAGAGAATACACACAGGAGAGAAGCCGTTCTGCTGCTCCCAGTGTGGGAAGAGTTTCAGTCAGGCAGAATCCCTAAAGACACACCAGAGAATACACACAGGAGAGAAGCCATTCTGCTGCTCCCAGTGTGGGAAGAGTTTCGGTGTGGCAGGATCCCTAAAGGAACACCAGATAATACACACAGGAGAGAAGCCGTTCTGCTGCTCCCAGTGTGGGAAGAGTTTCAGTGTGGCAGGAAACCTAAAGACACACCAGAGAATACACACAAGAGAGAAGCCATTCTGCTGCTCCCAGTGTGGGAAGAGTTTCAGTCAGGCAGAATCCCTAAAGAAACACCAGAGAATACACACAGGAGAGAAGCCGTTCTGCTGCTCCCAGTGTGGGAAGAGTTTCAGTGTGGCAGGAAACCTAAAGACACACCAGAGAATACACACAGGAGAGAAGTCATATCACTGCTCCCAGTGTGGGCAGAATTTCAGTCAGGCAGGACAGCTAAAGAGCCATCAGAGAATACACACAGGAGAGAAGCCATTCTGCTGCTCCCAGTGTGGGAAGAGTTTCAGTCAGGCAGGTGACCTAAAGGAACACCAGAGAACACACACAGGAGAGAAGCCATTCTGCTGCTCCCAGTGTGGGCAGAGTTTCAGTCAGGCAGGATCCCTAAAGAGACACCAGAGAATACACACAGGAGAGAAGCCATTCTGCTGCTCCCAGTGTGGACAGAGTTTCAGTCAGGCAGGATCCCTAAAGAAACACCAGAGAACACACACACTAGTTAATACGACTGCTCCCAGTGTGGGAGGTGTTTAAAGGAGGCAGGAGCCCGAAAGAAGAAGGGGGGGGGGGTCTGCTGGCTGCACCATCATACTGTATGTACATGTGCTTGTTGATCGGATCAGGGAGAAGGTTGTGTCATGACATGAGCCTTTTCTAGATTATTTTCTCTTAATTTCTCCCGTCCTCTCCTCCTACCCTCCTTCCTCCTCCCACCCTCTCCCCCCTTCCTCTCCTCCCTTCCTCTCATCTCCTCCTCTCCTCCCTTCCTCTCCCCCCTATCTCTCCTCTCTTCCTCTCCCCCCTTCCACTCCTCCCTTCCTCTCAACTCCTCCCTTCCTCTCCCTCCTGGAGAGTGAAGGAGGAATCGAGGTCGTAGGAGTTGAGATGTCCTTGTCCCCTCCTGCGTCATGTCACCGCCCCTTCCACCCAGATGTGGCCTTGGTGTTTAGAAGCCGAGTGTGACTGAATACTGGTATGTTGTTAAGTTTGCAATAAATCCTCCTAACGTTTCAGCTGGAAGACTGAGATGTTGTACATCATATCACATTAAGATATACATCCTACCTACAGTTTTCTATTAGATCAGCTTTTTTTCTGGACATACGCCTGGACGTACTCCAACACTATTCCTCCCCCCACATTTGTTAGATTGGCCTCTAGCCTGTGTGTACGAATTGACATCGACAACAATGCAGATTTATTTTTATTTTTATTTTTTATTATTATTCTGAAAGTTTAAATGTTTTAGAGCCCCCTCAATATAACAATCAACAGTTTTAGGATCCTTAAATACTTTTTGTCAGCGAACTAAGCTTGTTTTCATGACGTGATTCACAACACTCGTCTGCTCTAACACGTTCTGAGCTTTGTACTCGGGTGAGTGTTGTCATGGTGATACATGTCTTGTTCATGTTTAGGGACTGTGTGATCATCTAGTGTTGTGTAGTTGTGTGTTTTTAGCATGTTCATGTAAGATGGGAATAGACTACTAGTCTGTCCGAGGACAGATTGATCACCTAAGTGGGTCATAAACCTCCTGAAGCTCAGGGTCTCTCTGGGGCTCTTGGTAGCAACAGATGGTAGTATTGATGTGCTCTAGAGAGCATGTTTGTAGTTTAGAGAGCATGTTTATAGGAGTTTAGAGAACATGTTTGTAGTTTAGAGAGCATGTTTATAGGAGTTTAGAGAACATGTTTATAGGAGTTTAGAGAGCATGTTTATAGGAGTTTAGAGAGCATGTTTGTAGGAGTTTAGAGAGCATAAATTAATTGTATGAGGCTACAACATGATACCATGATAAATATACCTTTACTTGGATAACTCTACTTATCAAACATATTTGATATGGGGTGTGTGTGTGTGTGTGTGTGTGTGTTCCTTTCAGGTGATGTAATAGGGTCATTTACACACATTTATTTAAAATAATAAAAGTCAGAACATTTGTTTGGTTGCCGACTTGTTCCATCTTTCTTAGCTCTACTGCATAATGACCCTATGGGTGGGGTTTAGACACATCTATAAGACATCTCTTTTTGCTCAAATTCAGTGGGTTGCTAGGGACTGTGCTGAGTATTTCCCACATCCACTGTCATTGAGACACACTCAATAGTGTTTTGTCTGTATCCGCTTGTTAAGTCTGACGTCTAAAGTGACGTTCAGCCATTTCCGAGTCCAAACCAGAAATTCCCCGCACCAGAGTACCTGTGAACTACAGCGGTAGAATGACAGTTTAATCGTTTTTTAGACTCGGATCTATTCATACAACAAGGGACACAGCACTTTCCCGTTTTCTCCATATTATTGTTAGGGTATTTGAGCCTCGGAAAAGCGCTATATAAATATAATTTATTATTATTATTATTTCGGCATTTCGAAGACAGCACCTCAGCCAACGTTGGACCCGGAAACACGTCACGACTTAACAAGCGGATATCCAATGTATACATGGCAGATAAGAATAATATCCAGTCTTGTTAATTTGATGAAACATTTCATTTAAAAACAATTGTTTGCAATTAATATATTGTGATTACTGCATCAATATCAGTGGAAAACGGTCCAATAGTATCTCTATCCGCGTTTTAATAGACATTTTATATTTTTTAGCGGGGCTGATAACAAACCAGTGCTTTCCCGCCCAGAAGCTGCGCGTTTGTTTACATGAAATACAATATAATTCTATAAACAAATAATATAATAGTTAGCTTGTTTACATGAAATACATCTCAGACACTAGATCTAAGGGCGTTGCGATCGTCTGTCGCCGTACTTTGAAATATGACATCCTGGGAGATTGGGCCGATCCGGAGGGTAGAATAGCCTTGGCTAAAATTCAACTAGAGGGGGAAAACATTGTGCCGACCTCTGCCTATGCACCTAACAATTATGATAAACATAATTAAATGACCAATAAAATGTTGGAATTTCCAGATTCCAAATTTATTGTGGGAGCGGACTTTAATGCGGTATGGGATTATAAAATTGACAGAACCACGGCGTCCGAAGCCAGCGACCAGAAACAAGCCTCACTTGCTCTCCGTGCGTGGGCCAATGCTTTGTGCGTTGTTGACGTATGGCGCTTGATTAATCCCTCGGTTAAGGACTTTTCATGTTATTCAGCGAGACACAAATCATTTTCAAGAATTGATTTTATTTTTGCCTCCAAAAATCTTTTTTCTGAAATAGCTGACGTGGTCCATGTACCATTTGCTCCTTCTGATCACAAAGCAGTGGTCTGCTCAGCTTCACTTAGAGTTGGGACTAATAGGGCCCCTAGATGG
This sequence comes from Nansenia antarctica, assembly GCF_963989245.1. Lineage (NCBI taxonomy): Eukaryota > Metazoa > Chordata > Actinopteri > Argentiniformes > Microstomatidae > Nansenia > Nansenia antarctica. The sequence continues at coordinate 12,258,564 of NC_137684.1, read as the reverse complement.
CGTTTCAATAATACCCTTTTACGTAGTGAATTGTTTGTTTTGCAATTTAAACCACAACTGGAAGACTTTGTAAACATAAATAAGGGTTCAGTTGATGACCCGAGAGTGCTTTGGAATGCCGTCAAAGGTTTCATAAGGTCCAACACAATCCTGTTTTCCTCAACCCGCAATAAGGCCAGAGCAGAGAAATTAAATCAACTTGAATCTGAATATGCTCCCCTGGATAATTCACTTCAGCTTAAGTACAGCGACAGCACCGCATTACAGCGCAATTTGGTTAAAAAAGAAATAAACTCTTTACTCAAACAACGATCAGAATTCCTTATTCACCGGGTCAGACAAAATTACTATTTTAACAGTGCAAGACCCAGCCATTTATTGGCCTTGAAGCTTAGGGTTAATGAGCGGTTTGCGGATATTTCTGCTGTTAAGACAAGTAATGGTGTTATTTGCACGGATCCATTGCATGTTAATTCATCCTTTAGGTCGTTTTATGCTGACCTCAATCCATTCCCCATATTCTGTCCATCTTTGATGCTTTTAGCGCCATCTCTGGATACAGAATAAATTGGACCAAGTCTGCTCTCTGGCTGCTAAATGAGGCCATGAGGAGTGCAGTTGTGCCCTCCCAGATTCCGATAGTTACCAAATTTAAATATTTAGGCATTGACATTTATCCCTCACTGCTGACTACAGCTAATACCAATTTCAAGAATTTCCTTTCCAATATAACACAGGATTTGGACAGATGGGTTGCACTGCCGAATTCCCTGAGGGCTAGGGTTTCCATAGTTAAAATGAATGTGCTCCCCCGAATTAATTTTGTAAGTTCTATGCTTCCTCTTCCTCCCCCCGCTCTTTATTGGAACAAATTGCAATCTGCAGTTACTTAATTCATCTGGAGAGGTAAACGACCCCGAATTAAATTGACCACATTACAGCGTGAGAGACAGGATGGAGGCCTTTCTCTACCTAATTTTAAACTTTACTATTGGGCTTTCACACTGCGTCCTCTGGTAACTTGGTTTAATCCCATGGCTGAGGTTTCTTGGCGTGCTTTGGAAGAGGGATTGACATTCCCTCTCACTCTGAAGGAGGTGCTGTTTTCCAACACTCCACCTGCTCAGTGTAGGCGACGGTTTGGCCCAATCATTTCTCAATTAATCAGTGTCTGGCGAGCAATGACGAAAACATGCAAACTGCCCTCTGGATGGAACCCCTGCTCACCAATATTTAATAATGATGCACTCTTAATTGGGGGGCGTCCGATTAGATTCCAACAATGGGCTGACGGGGGTATTCATTCATTGGGCGATGTTATTGGGGATAAAGGTCTTCACTCTTTTGAAGAGTTACGAATTCAGTTTAATTTACCACGCTCCTCCTTTTTCTTTTATTTATAACTAAGGGCTGCCATGAAAACCTATGGGGTCCCATGGAAGGAGCCACTTCATAGGCACCCGGTGCTTGTTGTTCTGGACAGGGTGGGTAGTACGAGGGGCTTAGTTTATCAGGTAAGATAAGATACCTCCCATTGGCAGTTGGATCGGTATGGAAGGTGGACATTCCGGACTTAGACCTAGAATTTGACTGGGATAAAGTGTGGTCAGATGTCCTACAAACATCAAGGAATCCTGATCACCAACAAATTCATTATAATTTTATTCATAGGACTTATATGACTCCTCGGAAGATGTGTATTATGAAAATCATAAATGACCCCAATTGTACTCTGTGTCCTCTGGGGGTTGTGGGCACATTTATTCATATGATTTGGGAGTGTCCAGAGGTTACAGAGTTTTGGGTAATGGTCGCTTCTAAACTTTCTGCTCTGCTCTCTGTGACTATACCCCCTTCGCCTTCTGTATTGATCCTCAATTATCTTTCCCTGTTACCCCTCCCTCAAACTAAAAAACGCATTCTGTTTGCTGGTCTGACGGCAGCAAAGAAAATGGTTGCCACACGTTGGAAGCCTCCACATTCACTTTCATTTAAACAATGTGTTTTACGTTTTTTGGATGTTGTTTATTTGGAACTCTCTACAGCCTGTATGCATGGTGCTAAAGAGGCAAATATTAATTTGTGGATATCCACAGCTGTCGATCTTAAAAATCTTTTGAGTTGAGTGTAGGTTATCACAATTGTAACTGACTTGTCCTCTGGTCCCTGGAGTGGGTGGGTGGGGGTTATTTGTTTTACTTTCTTTGACGTTTTGGGTCCCGACTTGTAGTGTATGTCCCTAATACCTAGATAGCTATATTGTAATTTGTGTGCTGTGGTGTGGTTGTATGGGCTGTTGGGGGCGTTGATTGCAGGATGTGGCCTTGTTGTCTTGTTTTGTCATTATGTTTGTTTTAAAAGAAAATAAAGAAACATTTGATCACAAAAAAATGAAATACATCTCAGAGTGGTGTTTTAGAAGAGTGGCTAGCTTGCTACTTGTGTTTAATAGTTAGCTTGGAGTATCAGACGTTTTGAGAATAACACATGACAACGGCTCATTTAAGAGCCACGAACAAAGCATGAATAAAGGTGTGTGTGTGTGTGTGTGTGTGTGTGTGTGTGTGTGTGTGTGTGCGTGGTATTGGTGGTTGTTAATTGATGGGATAAAATCTGTCTGACTTTCTCAAACATTTTCGTCTGTCACAGACTGGACAAAGCAACAAGCCTTCATTGTCTTGACACATGTAACTGCATCAGAAAAAGCCATATATGCCTATATTTATACATACATATATTTATGTATTTTACTATTTTATGCCCCATTTTCTGGTCACACATCAAATGATATAGCAACATACTTGATGTGTGTGTGTTTTATCCTAGTAACAGTGAGTGTGTCCTCCCTGTTAGGTTGTTGGCAGAGTTACTCCCAGGCTGGTTAGAATGACAGGTGGAGGGAGTAGAGAGTTTAGTGTCTGGTTAGAAGGGTTAGGTGTCTGGTTAGAATGGTTAGGTGTCTGGTTAGAAGGGTTAAGTGTCTGGTTAGAAGGGTTACGGCCAGGGCTGGACTGGCCATCTGGCATACCGGGCATTTGCCCGGTGGGCCGCGGTAGTTTTGGGCCGAGCCGACCGGCCAAAAGCTACCATCGAACGGCCCATAAATCGAGCGCTACCATTGGACGGCCCATAAATCAGGGGCAGCGGCCCATTGGTACATTTTGTGTACAGACACTGGGCTGGCCCAATCAACAGAGAGAAGGGGGGGGGGGTCAGGGGTCACGCACGCAGCACCAGACCTCCGTCTCAGTTTCGCAGTAGTTTTGGGCCGGCAAAATAAATTTAGTTAGCCTGGATAGTTACTAGATAGATACTGAGAGAGATGGAGCGCAAAAGCACACTAAAACGGAAGGGAGGCTGGGAAAAACTTAGGGAGAAAAACAAAAAGAAACTCGAGGAAGATGCTGCCAAATGTGTAAACATTAGGGACATGTTTGCTGCACCCTCAAGTTTACCACAGCAGCAACAGCAACAGGTTGAAGAGGAGGCTGGCAGGGAGGAGCGGGAGCAGGGTACAGATACAGAGGTTTAGGGTTAGGGTTGAAGAGGAGGCTAGCAGGGAGGAGCGGGAGCAGGGTACAGATACAGAGGATAGAGAGGATACAGAAGAAGCGGGGCCGAGTCAGCCTGTAACCGTTGACCCGGTAAGGAAAATATACGTAGGTAGCTGTTAGGGGTGTAACGGATCGCCCCCCACGGTTCGGCACGCATGTGTACCGCGGATCAATTGCAAAATGTAACCAAGTAATAATATTACTTAATATTAGTTAATATCCCTTGTAAATCACAATGTAGAGTTGCCATGAAAAGATAGACGCGACAGTTGCGTGCTTTGTTTTACTCTAAAGCGCAATGATAGGTTGATAATGGAAAAAGAAATCTAGAACAACAAGGCTGCGTTCGTAAATTCGCTCTGGAATCTGATCACTGAGTACACTGGTCTACTTGCACTGGTACCATTGCTTACTGTATGTAGTCGTCTTTGTAGTGGTTTGGGGGAATACTACAGTTTGTCATATGACTGTACAGCACAGTATATAAGACGAGTATATAAGGCAAGTATTTTTGTGCTGGTGCGGTCCGACCGATTGGGGTGGGCCTGTCTGGGCCAAAAATGCCAGGGCCTAATTTTTGTCCCAGTCCAGCCCTGCTCGAAGGGGTACAGTGATATTACCTCAGTGTTGCCAACCTTTCCCTCAACTTTTGTATTCTGGACTTCCAAGCTTATCTCATTATATTTTGGGAAATAGAAAATGTAGGCAGCACTAGGCTGCGCTAACTATTAATCTCAATTAATGTTAATTGAGCACATCTCCTCCCAGTTGCAAAAGACGTGAGCAGAAGGCTTACTACTGTAACGATTATGATATGATATAAACATTTGTATTTATTATTTTATATTTTGTTACGAGAAAAAAATACATTGTATTGTTCTATAGGCCTATACGTTGTTGGTGAATATTGAAAGACATATATTTCAGCAGTGAGAGCAATGTGTTAGACCAATCGGAACATATTCACACAAATACAGATCGGTCTGCGACGGTTTAGTTTTCAATTTCCCACCCAGAAAAGCTATTAAGGCGCGACGAATGGGAGATCCACTTTATGCGTCACCCGAGTTGTTCATTCATATTTGCCTGGCGGGGAACCCACGGAAATTGACAATCTTTCACTTGAGAATGTTCAGTGTTCTTTTTTTATTTTTATAGAGATTTTTTATTATTTTCTTTACACATAAGTACATACAATGCAAGCATATCACATTATTTGAAGGCAAATTATAGTCTAAATACCTAAGGGAAAAAAAGAGAAAACAAGAGAAAACGAAAGAAGGAAGGAAAGAAAGAAAGAAGAAAAAAGAGAAAAGATTGCTCAGAGGGGTCTAAAAATGAAAATGAGTTGGTGAGAGCAAAAATGTAAAAAATAAAATAATAAATGATAATTACAAGAAAACAGAGTGTAGAAAGAAAAATTTACTCTGGAAGTTCAGACATGTTGTCTATGACAAAAATGGTTGCCATCTGGCAAGAAAGTTCCGAGAGGAACCCCTAAGTGTAAATTTAATTTTTTCCAGTTTTATAAATGTCATCATGTCCTCTATCCATGAGTTGATTGTTGGGGGGCTAGTGGACTTCCAATATAAAAGGATTCTTCTCCGAGCTATGAGAGAAGAGAATGATATTACATCTTTCTGAATATTATTTAGGTTGAGGATAGTTTTGGGGACTCCGAAAATTGATATCTGAGGGCAGGGTTGTAAATCTACACCCCAAATAGTTGACAGAGTCCTGAAAAATGTTTCCCAAAATGGTTGCAATTTGGGACAAAAGTAAAACATGTGACTAAGGTTGGCGGGGGTGTGGCTACACCGATCACATTTGTCATCCAGTTCTGGGAATATTTCTGTCAGTCTGGCTTTAGAATAGTGGAGCCTGTGGAACACCTTGAATTGGATGAGGCCCAGTCTTGCACATGAAGTAGTAGAATTGATTCTACTAATTGCCTCCCTCCACCAGTCATCCTCGAAACTCCTTCCCAACTCCTCTTCCCAGGCTGATCTAGATTTGAGTTGGATTTGTTCCCCAAAAGTCATAAGAAGACCATGAATATGAGAAATGTGTGAGTTGTTCGAGGGTTTAAGTTTGAATAATTCTTCCCATGGTGACAGGGCCGGTACTGAAGGAAATTCTGGGAATTGGGACTTAACAAAATTGCGGATCTGGAAGTATCGGAATTGATGGTGCCGTGGCAGATTGTATTTGTCCAGTAAGTGTTCAAATGTGGAGAAAATTCCCTCATAGTACAGATCCCTAATATTTCTTATTCCCTTCCTCTTCCATAATGAGAAGGCGGTATCTATCGTGGATGGTGGGAACAAATGGTTTGCGGAGACTGGTCCTAAAGTTGAAGTGGGGGAGAATTTAAAGTAGCGACGGAATTGGAACCAACTTTTCAGAGAAGCTATGACAATAGGATTCTTTGAGTATCGGGAAACAGGAGTAGAGGGATAGGGAGAACATAGCAGAGCAGATAGCGAGGTTCCTGTACAAGATGTTTCCTCTATTACATACCATGGGGCCTCTGAGGTATGGTACCAGTAAAGGAGCTTATGGATGTTTGCTGCCCAATAATAGTATAAAAAGTTGGGGAGCGCAAGGCCGCCATTCTGTTTCTGATCCTGTAGTATCCTTATATTAATTCTTGGCCGCTTGTCTGCCCAAATGAACGAAGAGATCAGTTTGTTTAGATTTTGAAAAAAAGATTTTGGTAAGAATATAGGGATTGACTGAAATAAATATAGGAATTTGGGGAGTATTGTCATTTTTACCGAGTTAATCCTACCTGTAAGTGTTAGAGGAAGCTTGTTCCATCTCAGGAGATCTTTTTTAGTTTGAGTTATTAATTGGTCAAAATTTTCAGGAAAAAGGGCTGAGTATGAACGGGTAATGTTTACACCAAGATACTTGAATCCTGACTGAGAGAAGGAAAAAGGGATGTCAGCCTGTTTTAATTGTGTCGCCAGGGAGTTAACTGGGAAGCATACACTCTTTTGATAGTTTAATTTGTATCCGGAAAAGGAGCTGAAGTTATCTAAAATAGAAATTATATTGGGGATGTTGGCCATAGGGTTCCCGACATAAAGTAGAAGGTCGTCCGCGTAAAGCGAGATACGATGTTCTACGTCCCCCCGTCTAATACCTTGCATCAGAGGGGAGGTCCGTAGAGTAATTGAAAGGGGTTCAATCGCTATGGCAAATAAAAGGGGACTCAGAGGGCACCCCTGGCGAGTGCCCCGTGAAAGAGTGAAGTATTTAGATCGTGTTCTACATATGCTAATTAACTCACTACCCCTGCAGATATACTGCGTGCACATCAGTGGAGGCTCCTCCATAGAGGTGGAGGAGGCCTGGCCTCCCCAATAATTTGAGAGAAGAGAGAGAGATTTAAAAAAGCTATAATTATATTTTTTATCAGACACACAACATACAATTCAGAACAATACTTCATCCATTTCTAATATTTATCCTGCAGAACAGCACTCATACACGCGTGTGGCGGAAAAAGGTACTACACGGAGGCCAGGCCTCCTGTCGGAAAGTGGTTTCTCATAGAAGTCAATGTAATGCAATTTTTTTCATGGCAATATGTGATTGGCCAAATCACTGAAAATGGGTGGGAACAGGAGGCCTGGCCTCCGTGTAGTACCTTTTTCCGCCACACGCGTATGAGTGCTGTTCTGCAGGATAAATATTAGAAATGGATGAAGTATTGTTCTGAATTGTATGTTGTGTGTCTGATTGACATAGTGTTTGAGTGCTTTTGACATGTCATTGATTGTATGTAGTATGTTGTGGTGAATGTTGTGAGCCTGAGCAGAAGGGACAATAGCTGCTGCAGGCGGACCAGAGATTCATGCCAATTGTTTTGTTTATTTGATGACCCATTGTGCAGGCAATAAAAGCTGCTTCATCCACCATCCTGAGAGTGTCCCAATCCCTTCAGTACCGCCAAACACAAATTAATAATGTTTAACAAAGACAGATAAGAAGAACAGGGAACATTCCATCGCGAGTGAAGCGAGCAAGCGGAAAAATGTTTGGCCTCCTCAATTCTGGAAGTCACCAGCCTCCACTGGTGCACATACAAGGTAGCTAGCCTGCATTTTGTGATTTTCCTTGGTTTTGAGGAACACTCAGGTGAGTAATTTGAAAAGGCAAAGCTCCCAGAATAATGCTGCAGGTGTTAAGATGTTGTACCATTTTGTGGGACTCAAGTTGTACTTCACCTTTCCTGTGTCTCCTTTTCACTCCTCTCCCTATCGCTTGAGTTAAAAAAATGGAATATAACATTCACATAACTCACATTCAACCACACAACTTCATTTCAAAGTTTCATTTTTATTAAGAAATTCACTGGAGAATTTTTTTGGGGAAAATGATTGACATTTATTGATCAGTTGCAGTGGTCAGCCTGGTTTTTTAGGGTGAAACTCATTAATAGTTTTCTCCTCCCTGCTCTCCCCAAGGCCCCAGAATCACCCTGGGTGGCAGAAACACAACGCACAAAAAACACTTGGGGGTGGGGGGGCAAAACAAGTCTGTATTGGGACCCAGTCTCTAGTGGACAAGCACCAGTAGTGGAGAAAGCCACCTTAAAATTATTGAGATTCACCCCTAGAATAATAATAATAGAGGTTGAGAAGTTGATCATGGAGAGCTACAATTTATAATATGTGGATAAAAAATTGGAATATCCCTTCTGTTAATTCTAGATATGCAGCATATTGTCCGTCCTGCCCTCAAAGGAAGGTATTCTCAATGATCAGCATGTGAGGTTCTTCCTCAGCCTCCCCAGCAGATGGCGCTGCCAGTGGCGATGCAGATTCCTCTCCCGGGGGGGAGCAGCACATCTTCCCGGAGCAGCCCTTCCCACAGGCCAGGCTGCAGGGCAGGTGAGGGGGTGGGCGGGGGGTCTCTCTGTGGCCGACGCCGGGGGGGCTGGTGGTGTTGTTGTTGTCAGAGCTGCCGTTTGTGGTGGGGGTGGAGAGGAGGAACTCTGGTTGGATGGTGCAGCAGCTCACCCCCACGCTCTGGAGCACCTTGGTGACACCTGACAGCAGATCTGCACACCTGGGGGTGATAATACGCATGACCGTCTGTGTCGTTGTGATTGTGATATTCTATGTGTTGAATGAATGAATGAATCGTTTAATGACCACACGACCAATGCGTGAGCTTAGAATTATAAGGTTCTATCTCCGTTTAGGGTAGTTCAGAGATATTGAGCGTCAAAGTTTTTACATTCCATTATGTTTTGTGAGATGGAACCTTTGTATTTTATGAATTACTAACTCAAAAATGTCAACATTTAAAAAATAACACCACACAGGCATTAATAAACATAATGGATCAGATTATGTAAAGAACTACATTTTTATAAAAATGGAGATAGAACCTTATAATTCTAACGTCACGCAATGTCGGTGGAATTTGTTGTCGGTACAGATGGAAAAGCTCAATACAGCGACAGTGTCAATGACATCAAACATACACACATTACACATGACTATCACTATCACACATTACACATGACTATCACAATGGACAATGTACACACATAACCACAAGACAAAATCATAGTCAATATTTACAACGTATAAAGCGCAGTACATCTGGCAGGGTTAGTGCAGTGAGTCAGGTGTTGAGAGTCCTTATAGCATAGGGGAAAAAGCTGTTTCTGAAACGGGATGTTTTGGTGGCCAGGGATCGGTAGCGCCGTCCAGAGGGCAACAGTTGAAACAGGTGGTGAGCAGGGTGGGAGGGGTCAGCAGGGTGGGAGGGGTCAGCAGGGTGGGAGGGGTCAGCAGGGTGGGACACTTGGGTGTATGTTGACATGAATCTGTTCTGAATCTGAATTATCTCCCCCCCCCCCCCCCCCCCACACACACACACACACACACCTGTGAGTCTGGAACCCGGAGTGGCAGTGCACGTGCACAGACGCCACCAGGTAGGCCTCGGTCAGCTGCCACACGTGCAGGTCATGCACGGCCTGCACCCCGGGCACACGGGCGATCCTGCGGCCCAGGTCAGACACACACACCTGGGGGGGGCTGGCTTGCAGCAGCAGCATCCCGTAGCGACACACCTGAGGAGAACCCGTCAGTTAAAACAAACATCAAACCATTTCAAAACAACAGTTAAGTCCAGTATACTACTTTTTTCTCTCCCATGTTGTCACGACTCGACTAGCCCAGCCCTTGAACTTCAATTTCCATCACTGGTGTGTGTGTGTGTGTGTGTGTGTGTGTGTGTGTGTGTGTGGTGTGTGTGTATGCGTGTGTGTGTCCTCTGTGTGTGTGTGTGTCCTCTGTGTGTGTGTGGTGTGTGTGTATGCGTGTGTGTGTCCTCTGTGTGTGTGTGTGTGTGTGTGTGTGTGCATTTTTCTGCATGTGTGTGGTGTGTGCGTGCATGTGTGTGTGTGTGTGTGTGCATGTGTGTGTGTCCTCTGTGTGTGTGCATGTGTGTGTGTGTGCATGTGTGTGTGACCTCTGTGTGTGTGTGTGTGCATGCATATGTGTGTGTCCTCTGTGTGTGAGTGTGTGTGCGTGTGCATGTGTGTGGTGTGTGCGTGCATTTTTTTGCGTGTGTGTGTGCACGTGCATATGCATGTGTGTGTCTGTGTGTGTGTGTGTGTGTGTGTGTGTGAAAGTAAACAACAACACATGTGTGTGTGTGTGTGTGTGTGTGTGTGTGTGTAATCAACAGCAGCGTACCTGCGGCAGGGCGGTGGCCAGCAGCACCACCACCGCCACCATGGAGAAGCCCGGGTCCAGGTAGAGCAGCAGGCCGCAGGCCGCGTCTGGGGCCAGGAGGAGCAGCGTGAGGCCGTGGGTGAGGGCCAGGACGGAGCCCAGGAGGGCCTGGGTGAGGGTGACCAGGGGCAGGAGGCAGCCCAGGAGCTGGGCCCTCGGTGCGGGGCTGTCTGGGGGTCCATCTGACTGGAAGGCTGTGGAGGTGTCGGGATCACTCTGGTTATCTGACGGGTGAAGATAAAAAAAGGGGGTAAGAAGTTGACCATAATACTAGAACACCAGAACACTAGAACACTAGAACACTAGAACACCAGAACACCAGAACATTAGAACACTAGAACACCAGAACACCAGAACACTAGAACACTAGAACACTAGAACACTAGAACACTAGAACACCAGAACACTAGAACACTAGAACACTAGAACACCAGAACACCAGAACACTAGAACACTAGAACACCAGAACACCAGAACACCAGAACACCAGAACACCAGAACACCAGAACATTAGAACACTAGAACACCAGAACACTAGAACACTAGAACACCAGAACATTAGAACACTAGAACACCAGAACACCAGAACACCAGAACACTAGAACACTAGAACACCAGAACACCAGAACACCAGAACACCAGAACACTAGAACACTAGAACACTAGAACACCAGAACACTAGAACACCAGAACACCAGAACATCAGAACATCAGAACACTAGAACACCAGAACACCAGAACACCAGAACACCAGAACACTAGAACACTAGAACACTAGAACACCAGAACACTAGAACACCAGAACACCAGAACACCAGAACACTAGAACACTAGAACACTAGAACACTAGAACACCAGAACACTAGAACACCAGAACACCAGAACACTAGAACACCAGAACACCAGAACACCAGAACACTAGAACACCAGAACACTAGAACACTAGAACACTAGAACACCAGAACACTAGAACACCAGAACACTAGAACACTAGAACACTAGAACACTAGAACACCAGAACACCATAACACTAGAACACCAGAACACCAGAACACTAGAATACAAGAACATTAGAACACCAGAACACTAGAACACCAGAACACTAGAACACCAGAACACTAGAACACCAGAACACTAGAACACAAGAACATTAGAACACCAGAACACCAGAACACCAGAACACTAGAACACAAGAACATTAGAACACCAGAACACTAGAACAACAGAACACTAGAACACCAGAACACTAGAACACAAGAACATTAGAACACCAGAACACTAGAACACCAGAACACTAGAACACCAGAACACTAGAACACAAGAACATTAGAACACTAGAACACCAGAACACAAGAACACCAGAACACCAGAACACCAGAACACCAGAACACCAGAACACCAGAACACTAGAACACCAGAACACAAGAACATTAGAACACCAGAACACTAGAACACCAGAACACTAGAACACAAGAACATTAGAACACCAGAACACTAGAACACCAGAACACTAGAACACTAGAACACCAGAACACCAGAACACTAGAACACTAGAACACTAGAACACTAGAACACCAGAAAACCAGAACACTAGAACACTAGAACACTAGAACACTAGAACACCAGAACACTAGAACACTAGAACACTAGAACACCAGAACACTAGAACACTAGAACACCAGAACACTAGAACACTAGAACACTAGAACACCAGAACACCAGAACACTAGAACACTAGAACACCAGAACACTAGAACACCAGAACACTAGAACACCAGAACACCAGAACACTAGAACACTAGAACACTAGAACACCAGAACACTAGAACACCAGAACACTAGAACACCAGAACACCAGAACACTAGAACACTAGAACACCAGAACACTAGAACACCAGAACACCAGAACACCAGAACACTAGAACACCAGAACACCAGAACACTAGAACACTAGAACACTAGAACACCAGAACACCAGAACACTAGAACACCAGAACACCAGAACACCAGAACACTAGAACACTAGAACACCAGAACACTAGAACACTAGAACACTAGAACACCAGAACACCAGAACACCAGAACACTAGAACACTAGAACACTAGAACATCAGAACACCGGAACACTAGAACACTACAACACTAGAACACTAGAACACCAGAACACCAGAACACTAGAACATTAGAACACTACAACACCAGAACACCAGAACACTAGAACATTAGAACACTAGAACACCAGAACACTAGAACACTAGAACACCAAAACACTAGAACACCAGAACACCAGAACACCAGAACACAAGAACACTAGAACACCAGAACACTAGAACACTAGAACACTAGAACACCAGAACACTAGAACATTAGAACACTACAACACCAGAACACCAGAACACCAGAACACTAGAACATTAGAACACTAGAACACCAGAACACCAGAACACCAGAATACTAGAACACCAGAACACCAGAATACTAGAACACTAGAACACAGAGAACATTAGAACACCAGAACACCAGAACATTAGAACACCAGAACACCAGAACACTAGAACACCAGAACACAAGAACACCAGAACACTAGAACACTAGAACACCAGAACACAAGAACACCAGAACACTAGAACATTAGAACACCAGAACACTAGAACACCAGAACACTAGAACACCAGAACACCAGAACACTAGAACACCAGAACACCAGAACACCAGAACACCAGAACACTAGAACACCAGAACACAAGAACACCAGAACACAAGAACACAAGAACACCAGAACACCAGAACACTAGAACACCAGAACACTAGAACAGCCGTGCCTTCTTTACCTACTATAAGAGGATATAGGAAGACTATACCTACTTGACTCGGGGGTTAAAGGACCATAGTCTTTATAAGGGAAAGCTGCTATTCACACACAAGGAACAGGAAAAGAAAGGAACAGTCAGTTCCAAAGGAACGTTGCCACATAGGTGAATCATGACCCTCGTCATCCTTGTGCTCTGTTGTCAAATTCCAATTTGCAAAATGCAACATTGACATTCTTTCTCCAAACACAACAGATAAATCATCAAGAGGAAGTAAAACAATAACTTCCAGCAGAAACTTTGTTAGATTGCACTAATGACTCGCCCTCCTTCAACTAGATCAGCCGGCTCGGTCGAGGCTTTTAAAAAAACAGTTAAAGACTGTCTTGTATAGACAGGCTTTTGGATAGCCCCAAAAGCCTGTCTTTCTGTGTCCTGTTGATATTGTTGTACACCTGTTGTCTGTTACTTGTTCTTACTTTCACTTGTTTGCCTATTTTAACCTGCTATGACTTTTGCTCTTTTATTATGTTTTATTATGTTTCTTCTTTATTATGTTCTCTAAAGCACTTTGTGACCCTTGGTCTGGGAAAGGTGCTGTACAAATACATTTTACTTACTTACTTACTTACTAACTATCCAAATAAACAAACAGCTAAAAACAAGAAACTCCCCTCCCTCCCTCCCTCACCTCTATGTCCCACACAGGCACTGTGCAGGGACGCCTCCATGTAGGGGTCCTTTGGCTGAACGCCACAGGCTGCTGAATGTCTGTTCGGTCTCTCACAGTCTCTGGCGTCCGAGGGGAGTGTGTGTGAGGCTACAGCAGGTGTGTGTGAACCTATGAAGAGTGTGTGTGTTCCATGACAGGGGCGGTCCGAGGGGGTGGGGGTCACGGTGCCACATACGGGCCCGGGGGGGCCTGGGGGGTTCTGGGTCGGATGCTGAGAGTCACTTTCAGGGTCCAGGACGCTGGACGTCCCAGGGTTACAGAGGACAAGCGCTCCGTCCCGGAAGGAACCAGTCAGAGCCTTGGGGGGATGGCGGGCGTCCTCCACCCCCCCCTCCAGCCCGCAGTCTTTGATCTGGACTTTGGCCTTGACTGGGATGTGTCAGAAAGAGAGGGAGAATGTCAACCAAACAACAGATGGTTGTTTCATTGTTTCATGTGAATCTAACCGTTTTCATTGAAGTAAGTATTAGGAGGAAGAACACCTTGATAAAGAGTATAATTATTATCAGTGTTATCAGTATAACTATCGTTAGTATAATGACTAACTTACTACCGTACTGTATTGTATCATATTGCATTTCATATCGTCTTACCTTGCACGGCATTTTCACCATCACTTTATTACTTTATTACTTTATCAATAAAGGGATACTTATTTTACTTGCTACGTTACTTATTATTATTATTATTATTATTGTGTTTTTGGATCTGAATGCTGCAATGTCAATGTTGAGGAACCAAAGCCAAAGAATTGTACTCTTGTGTCCTCTGTGATGCTGTTACCTTTGCCATTCAAACTGAAGTGAGACCTGCCCTTAACCTCCCAGACCGGCCCAGTCTGGACCCCCAGCACGCTGCCCCAGCTCAGCAGCAGCACCAGCAGGTTGTAGAGCACGCTGAGAGCCCCCACCACCATGGCCAGGAGGGGGCGCTGCACAGGGTGAGGCTGCAGGGTGTGGCTGAGGATCTCCATGGACACAGAGACACACAGAGCCGCCAGCAGGAGGGCTGAGATCAGAGCCCCCAGGGGCTGGACCCTGGCCCCGCTGTAGGAGAGACCACACTGGGGGGACGGAGGGTCCAGGGCCCGGGGGAGAGGCGGGGCGGCCGGGACCGGCAGGGCGGGACGGGGATCAGGGACGTGGTAGTTTGAAGCGAGGGGTGCAGGTGAGGGACACTGAGCGGCCCTATGGGTGTGGGGTTGGGGAGGGGAGGAAGGAGGGGGGAGAGGGGGGGAGACGGGAGCGGAGGGAGGAGGAGGAGGAGGAGGAGGAGGAGGAGGAGCTGAGCTGGGAGCGATAGGGGAGACGCAGGTGGCCGCTGGGATGGGAGAGAGAGACAGGGCTCTAGGTGACTGTGTGGGGGTGGAGGTCAGGGGGGAGGCGAGAGGGGGTTTCGGGGGGGGGGGTGCTCTGTCCATGTTGGACTGAGGAAGAGGAAGGGCCATGTGCATGAGCATGAAGAGGGTGTGGAAGCCGTCCACCATGTTGATGAGGGAGTTACACAGCCGGCTGACGGTGATCTCACACAGCAGCAGCAGGAAGGTCAGGACCAGCATGCACCTGTGAATGGAGCCGCTGCTGAGGAGCCCCGACCTGGTCGCCATGGCACCTGGGAGAGGATACATCACGCACACGCACACACACACATGCACGCACGCACACACACACACACACATGCACGCACGTACGCACGTACACACACACACACACACACACACATGCACGTACACACACACACACACATGCACCACACATGCACACACGTACACACACACACAGTTATAAACAGAACACACACACACACACACACACATGCACGCAGGCACGTACACACACACACACACACACACACACATACACACACACGCACGCACGTACACACACACATGCACACACACACACACATGCATGTACACACATACACACACACACACACGCACGCACACATACACACACACAGACTCACACACACACACACACGCACGCACGCACGTACACACATACACACACACACACACACACACACAGACACGTCACTGATTGCTATCTGATTGCTATGGTTGTCAGCGTAACAGAGGTTATTACACTGATTGCTATGGTTGTCAGCGTAACAGAGGTTATTTAGGCAAGACCGGTGCCACATATCACACTGGACACAGTTTAGCCTTGACTTCTGTCTGCTGGATAAATGAATGAAAGTTACATTCAACATGTTTCAAGACTGGCTAGCGAGAGCTCAGCAACTCTCTTGTTCAGTGGAATGTGCAACCTGGCAACGACCCAAACCAACTCACTAATACTGTGAACTATTAGCTACCTGATCCCACAATGTCACTGCAATAAATATGCCACAGCATGAATAACCTGGTTGGTACACACACACACACACACACACACACACAGACACACACACACTCACACTCACACGCACACACACACGCACACACACACACACACACACACACACTCACACGCACGCACACTCACACAAAGCAAAAAGCAGGATTCACAACCACCACTGCAATAAAAGCGAGTGTACAGTAAACGTGTCCCTCAGGAGTGATGTAGCCATCAGGCTACTGTTGTACTAGACTGATATAACATGCCTTTACTTCAAAAACTAATTTCACCAATATTTGCACAGCCAAATTATTTTGTTACAAATGCTACTATAGACCTAGGTTACACAACTGTGATTTTATATGCACCCTATGCCGTGGTTAGTGCTGAATCGGAGTCACCTCAAAACTCCTAAACAATCTCTATGGCCAGACGACCAAATTGGGCCAATCAGTGTCATTTGGTGAATGTCCCATCCCATCTGTATGAGACCCATCATTCATCATTCACCCGAGTTTCATCTAAATTGTCCAAGTGGTGTCAGAGAATAAGCATGTGACATGCGAAACATAAGAACCTCATATTCCCGTCATAGTCTCCTCTCCGATTCATTCATCGATGGGCGACAATTAATCTCACACTAAAGTCACACTTAAGTCATACGCTAATTAAAGGCGAATAAACAGGTTGCGCAAACGTTTGGTATTCACAGCTGCATTTTAAAGTCGCCTAAAGAAAGTAATTACACCAGATCCATTAATGAGCATGGCAAATGTATTGTTATCTTTGAATAAATTACAATAATTGACTATCATCATATATTTAGCAACGTTTTATTTTTTACCTTAAGCGGGGAGAAGATGACAAGCGACAAAGTAAATCACCGGTAGCTGAGAACAGACGCGTTTGAAAACACAAATGAAAGCATCTCTCCACGTTCACCACTCTCTCTCTCCCTCTCCCTCTCTCTTTCTCTCTCTCTCTCTCTCCCGCTCTCCCTCTCTCTCTCTCCCTCTCTCTCTCTCTCTCTCTCCCCATCTCCCTCTCTCCCTCCCTTACTTTCTCCCACGCCCACCGAGCTCCCCGGGGTCTAATCGCAGTCATGTGAGAGAATTCATACCCATCATCCTCATTTATCCCTAATTTGCTCTCCCAGTCCGTTCGGGGGGTCAAGATCTAAGCTCTTAAAGCCCACGTACCCATTCACTGTTTTCTGCGCCCAAGTCAAGAGTGTGTGATAACTAAAGCTAAAGCTAAAGCCTCGTGAAAGTCTTCAAGATGACGTAACCTTTTCCCATATGATATTAACGTATACATCTGACACGAAAGGTCAAGAAGTATGTCCTTCAATGCATGTTTCAGATATAAGACTAAATGGTAAAAGTGAAGAAAAAAAAAGACAGTACACATCTATACAAAAAATAGTCATACACCAATTCATGTTTTATGTATTTATGATTCTGTCTATGATACTCTATTGTGCACTATATGTTTTACCACATGTTCTAATTATGTGTAGGCCTATGGGTGTTATTGAGTGTAGTTGTCCTTATGTGAAACATGGGTTTATTAATTTCCTTCATGGCCCTTCATGCCACAGGTTTATTCCTACTGTAAAATGGATATAGTTGACTACTCTTGACATGGCATACCAATATTACTCCAACCACATTTTAGCCAAGGAAAATACCACTGGTTTACACCGCTTATCAGAAGACTGTCCTTGGGCAAGACACTGAACCCCAAATTGCTCCCAGTGAGCGGGCCGGTGCCTTGCATGGCAGCTTGCCATCATTGGTGTGTGAATGTGTGAATGAGAGGCCGTTGTAAAGCGCTTTGGAGCAGCAAAAAAGGCGCTATATAAGTGCAGTCCATTTACCATTTACCCTGCTCTGTCTCTTCGCTGTCAGGTGCTACACCAGTCTCCATGCAACAGAGTCCTGTCTGCCAAACATCTTTGCCTATGCGAGCTCTTACAGACCCTCGCTGCAGTCCAGTGGACAGCAGGTCAACAGGCCTGATGAGGGTTGACACCATGTAAAGTCCCTTTCTCTGTTAAACCAACACGGCTGCACATTCCTCAGAGCCCGCTAAGCCCAAGGAAAGGCCTCGCAAGGAAACATTTCCCTTGACACTGTCTTTAAAAAAAGAAGACATCCACTTTGAGGTCGTATAGTTCGGGGAGTCTTTGGCGAGAGAGAATGACATTAAGTGTAATGCCTTTCATTGAAGAACGGTAGATGATTCACTCCTTCACCTTCTCATTAGATAGTAACTCTCGCTCCTGAACTTGTTCATGAAGTTGCTAACAAACCTGACATTTGGCAAAATTCAAACGGGTCTGTGCACAATGGTTGCCAACATAGGCCTACAGTACATCATTTTATACAATACATGGCCCCACATTTCAGGGACATCGAAGATATTCAAATGATAGTACAGCAGCAGAGGGCAGTGTTAGCAGGACATGTTCTTGTACATTGCTCTGCTGAGAATACAGGTGAATATTAGTGAGAATCATACATACTGTAAACACCCTTAATACAGGTGAGAATCATCAGCCCTTAAAACCCATCTGTTCACCAAGGCCTTTGGCCCCTAGTCACTGTTTCTGTTTTGCTTTGTTTGTTTTCTGTTTTGTCTGTCTGATCATTCCCCTTTAGAATTGTAAAGTGTCCTTGGGTTTTTGAAAGGTGCTATAGAAATCAAAGTTAATATTATTATTAATCATACATACTGTAAAGACCCTTATACAGGTGAGAATCATACACACTATAAAGACCTTTAACATCTCAGTCAAGAGAGTTAAGTCTCTGGCAGTGGCAGTAGCTAATCCCCGCTTAGGGCGAGCTACATTAGCTCTTCCCCGCTGTTTTCTACATTACTATACGTACTGTATATGGTGGTCCTCTCTGGCTCAGCTGGTAGAGCATGGCGCTAACAATGCTTAGGTTGTGGGTTCGATTCCCGCTGGGACCATATATACTGAAATGTATGCACTCATTGCAATGTAAGTCGCTTTGGATAAAAGCGTCAGCTAAATGGCATATATATATGTAGTCATACGTATCCACAGAATTCCGCTGGCCCGGAAAAACACATACAAAAAATCATTTATCCCAGCTGTAACCACCACCCTGAACATTTTAAGATAGGAACCGCATTGTTTTTCTTTTTAAACCACAACATTTTAGCTTCTTAAACCATAACACTGTTTTTTATTATTATTTTTAAATGACTGGACTTTTTAAATAGGCACTACATTTTATAAACACTGCTATGTCTGTCTGTTTTTATTGTATGTTTTAATGTATGTGTGTTTTTAATGTGGAAATGTATTCTTGAGCTGCACTTCTGCCTGTCGAATGAGAATTTCTGTCACTGTGTGACAGAAAATAAAGCTATCTTGAATCTTGAATCCTTTTACAGATGGATATGCATATTTTGCCTATTGGCCTTACCTAAGGAGAAATGGGTATTCTGCCAATCCATAGAACTGCACCCCCAAAAAATCGATATGGTATTCTACAATGTTTCAGGTGCAGTTTATATCCACTCTGCACTCTTTCACAAACATCCACGCATACACCTTCACACATCCACGGCAGATCACTGTGATCTCACCAAAGTTACGTCTCAACATAGAGATGTGGTCTAGGACCAGTTCGCCCAACCCAAATGGAAACTCTAACCATGAGGGACACGGTCGATCTGACGCTGGAGTGTGACTGAGTCATGACGTTGGTGTTGGTGTGAGGATGAGGCCTGGTGGTTCATGTGAATCATTGACCAGAGTGGAAACTCAAGGCTGATTGGGTCTGAACTGCCCACTGGCACCCGAAAGAGTTTCATGGATCAAAAATGCTGATCCTTGACATTTTCTGGACAGCTATTACCTGTTAATGTTTATAATACTGACAGTGTCTCAGTCCCACCTCCGGTTTCACTCTCTCTGCTGAGACAACAAGTATCTCTGAACCACACTAAGTAGGAGCGTTCTCACTGTCTGAAGTAGCTTCCTCTACTTGCTCCTTTGTCTCCTCGCGAGACTTGTGAAAATGAAGCCTGGATTTTCCTTTAGCGATGTTGATGGAATACCCCCTGTACACTGACGTGAGAGAACCACAATCAACCACATGTACTCATGCCAGCACGACCAACAGTACAGATGTTTACACTGGCTAATTATAAGCTCTTGCCCCGTGAACGGGTGACTGTACTGGACAGGTGTGAACCAGCTAACAGACATGGAGGGAGTGGTGGCCTGACCTAGGGGATGGTGAGTTGGACTGATGATCAAAGGGCATGAGTTCCAATCCCACCTGGGAACACCAACACTAAGTTACTCGGGGGCGGCTGTGGCGCAGGAGGTAGAGTCGCCGCCTAATGATCACAAGGTTGGCAGATTGGCGGTTCGAGCCCCGGCTGGCCACATGTCGAAGCGTCCTTGAGCAAGACACTGAACCACAAAAAATTGCTCCCAGTGAGTGGGCCAGCGCCTTGCATGGCAGCTTGCCGCCATTGGTGTGTGAATGGGTGAATGAGCGGCCGTTGTAAAGCACTTTGGAGCAGCTTTGAAGCAGCAAAAAAGGCGCTATACAAGTGCAGTCCATTTATCATTAACTCCAGGGAGATGGTCTCTATGATCTCTAATTGTAAGTCACTTTGGATAAAAGCGTCTGCTAAATGGTAAAAACGTAAACATCTGCACTGTTGACTTAAGAGTGCCCTGCCTGAACTAACGTCATGCTCTGTGTCTGTGTGGTTTATATCCTGAGTAAACAAGACTGATACTACAAAACACCATATCTCATACACATAACACCAGGGGCATGCGTTAAAAATGTGTATAATTATCATACGTCATATCTGCTACAAACTGGTAGTTGCACTGAACTGAACTGAACATAGCCCCAGGGAATAAGAGTATGTTGGTCGAGGAATGCCTGTCAGACCAGGCAACAAAAACGAGAAAAGGAAATTAGGAAACTTTTTATTTCAACCAGGATTATACAAGAAACCCATAAATGCAAGTTCATTTCGAGAACAAAGCAGACACTAGTCGACCAGAGCCAGTTTTGATCATGAACAGAGTGAAATATATTAACATTTAATCTGTTTCACCTTAATTCTAGCTTAACCATCATCATTGCTACCATAGTTTATTATCCCCCCTGTGGGGCACAGCAAATCAGAAAGTGACCGAAAGGCTTATTGAACAGAGGAAAGGTATGAGACATCTACATTGAACATACAGCAGAAATGGACTGTACACTTATGGCAGGTTTGAATGAACGAGAGCTCGGTAAACAAGCTTTGATAACAGAAGATCCCCACCCTCCACCTAAAAGACAGTTTTAAGTTTATACGTTTTTAAGACGTTTTTTCTTTTTCTTTAGAAGAAGAAACAAAAACAGATATTCCCGAATTCAACCAACACCACAGATCACAATGTCATTGTTTAAATCATTCATGTTCCATACCAATATGTTTCTGTTGGGGGTAAATGTGTTTCTAGTGGGGGTAGATGTGTTTGGGGTAAATGTGTTTCTGGAAGGGGTAAACGGGTGCAAGCTCAATCAGACCCTCTGCACTACTTCTAGAGGTTTACTGAAAGCACTGCACTGCTAGATGGGAAGCAGAGAGAAAAGCCGACTTAAAAACTGAAGGTCACTTTTAATTTGTTTTCAGAGTTGCTTTCTTTCTTCCTGGAGTTCAGCCTTTTTGGGGGGGGGCGGTGATTTGGGGCTTGGTAAAAGAGGAAGGAACTTGCATAGATAGGAAAAGGAAGAAAGGTGATGGAAAAAATAACCCCTTTGTGTGGGTGTGTGTATCTACAGTATATCTATATCTAGTGTTTCAAGAGGCTTGTTCCCAGAAAATCCTGCCGATTTTCATTGTCATCAAACAGAGGAATACGACACAGACATCCACTGGACAGAGAGAGGATGGGGTCTTGCTTTCGTATTTTTCCAACGGCCGGGTCAGAGGGGATGAGAAAGCGTCAGTACACATCAGCCTCTGTGGTACAGTATGTACTTCTCTTATGTGGTCTGAGGGAGTTTAAATTCAAAAAGCATGACACACTCCCCTCCAGCCCCCTCATTCCTCTCCCTCCTCGCTCTCGGGCTCTCTTCTTAGGAGTTGGGTGGGGGCAGGGGTTGGATTAGCGGTGGCTGGCATCATTTCAGAACAGTATAACATTCATTAATACAGAGTAGCCCCCCCCCCACAGTCCTATACACCACCGCCCCAGGAGACTTCACTCTGCAGTGAACCCAGTGAACCCCCTTCACCATCCCATCAGAAGGTTGGGTCTCCTTCTGTAAAAGGGTTTGGAAGATCAGATTGGACCATGCTGTCTGTCTGTCTGTCTGTCTGTCCATGTTGTGTCTGACTCAGAGACAGACCTGTCAGCAGGGTAACATACCAGAGCACTACTCAGCATGCTTGCATGATATTACTTCAGCCATTAGGTAATGAACGAGCATCTTGCATGCTACTAGTATGAACGTGTTAATCAAGTGGATTCATTGTCATAAGGTATTGTGGAAAGAGAATCAATCAATTAATCTGATCAAGAATACCTTATTATTGCTTGCTAGAACCTTCTCAGAGTACTATTGAACAGAGCACTGTTTTTTTGGGGCTAAAACATAGGGAGAGATGCAATGAGAAATGAAAAACAGTTAAATACATCCATGGAACAAACTAGAAATGAGAAGAAAAAGACAGACATTTGTGAAAGATCCAGTTTTCTCAACATTTCTCTCCAATACATATTGCACATTAGGATCACTATCTCAAAAAACACTGACATACAGCATTGAGATTAATTGCAAAAAAAAACATCATACATCATAGATAAAACAACTTTAAGAGTGTCGACCTTCGGCTAGCAAACATCTTAAAAGTTATGTCTGCTCAACATGTAAAATGTTCAGAGACCTGAAGTGTAAATAATCAATAAATCATGAATCTGATCAGATTAGAAATGATCCTTTAAAGGGATCGGTCAGCCAATTTTCTATTGAATGCACATCCTTTCAACTGTTACTAAACTTTGTTTGACGTTTCTCTGATGAGATTTTGGCATGTAATTTCAATGATGCTAAACTAAATGCTGTCTGAATCCTGTGTATTGAAGAGGGTGCTACTAACTGGTCTGTGTTAGCCTGTGGCTGTGCTCCTACTGGCCTAATAGAGCTCAGGGTAAAGTGATATTTCAACATGAAAACAGGCTGAACCATCCCTTCTGTTCCTTCCATGCCTTTAGAAAGCACCGAAGTTCTTAGCAAGTGAAGACAGTAAGATCTGTCTTCGACGTGGGCTGTGTTTTTGGATCTAGTTTCTAGTGTGACTTAGGACAGATCTGTGCAATAGAGAGGATGGCCGCTAGAGGGCGACATCGACCAACCCTGCAGGCCTGGCCTGTGCCAGGGTTCAGGGTGGTCTTCACACAAACACATCTTTAGGGGCTAGAACTCTTCAATGCAACAACGTTGTTTTCAGGCCAACCTACGTCCAGTACATCCCATCCTACACGACCTTCTCCACTGCTCTTTACAAACAAAAGAAAAATAAATAAAAACAGAATAGGAGGCAGAGGCGGGAAAACAACGCGTGGACCATGAACAGGCGACAGGATCTCTTCCACTAACGTTTCTGAAATAAATATACTCTTTTTATATTAAATAATTGTATTTAATTGTATTTATACCCCCTCTCTTGCTAGCAAGCTACTCTGTCACTGGCATAGAAATGCCTAAGAAGTATTAGCAAAATCACTAAACATTTCTAGCTATTTTTCCAGATAAAGTATTATTATTATCTGGTAGTCCATCATGTCTTTGAAGGCCGTTTCAGGCTGGTTTGAGTCAAAAGCGCGTTTGGCAAGCCAGTTGTTCTCATTATGAGTATATTCTTCCGACTACTACACCAAATCCATATCTAATAACATCTCTAATAACATATCTAATAACGTGACTCAACAGCGGTTGTTTGGTCTGGCTGACAGCAACCCTAAGCGAGGTCAAGGAAAGGTTAGGAGGAAAGGAAGGATTCATCCACTGATGAAACACCATGGGGTTAGTCAAAGTAGGCCTTTTCACTGGATTGCTCTCCAAAGTCATGTCAGATCACAGATTTATTTTTTTATAAGGAAGGAAGAACGCAATGTATGTATGCATCAGCATTTAACCTGCGCCCTGGTCTCTCTCAGCTCCCTAAAGCCCCTAACATTTCTTACTCCACCAATTTCCGTTTCATAAAACTTATTGAGCTGACATTGATTCTTGCTGCTAAAAGCGGCATCACGTTCCTCCTGAATAAAGTCTTATTTTGGTCCTGGCAAACCTTGACTATTAAGTCCCTCTTTTAGCTGGTCCATCTTAATACAGCAACATAACAGTATTTAATGTACATGACGATGGGATGCGATTCTAATAACCAACTGAAATAACAGAGCATAAAAAGGCAATTAGGGTTATCGGATGAATCAATCTCTGAGAAGACGGCTAAATATGATGGTCCTTCCGAAGACATTTTTTTCCAAGAGCAGGTTGTTTAATTTATTTCTTATTCTTCTTTTCCCAAACCTTTCCCATGCAGAAAACATTCCCATAGTTAGTCAATTCAAGGCAGACTTCCTCAATAAATCCTAATTTCAGTGAAACATATCCAGTCATTAGTCATTACATGCATTTATTTGAGAGAAACAAAAAAAAATTGCCATACATATCTTTGTGATTACCAGTACATTACCAGTACATGGATTAATTTAACAAATAATTAAAAATTACTAAAAATGAAAGCATTACAAACGATAGGGGCAGCAAAGCAATGTTGATTTTTGACCAAATCACCCTGTTTGATCTGAGGACACAGAACAGCAGTATGAAGGGAAGAGCTCCATTCAACCTAACAGGTATCCAGAAGATCTCAGAGACAAGCAACCAGCATTCTTTGGCACTGAAAGAACATTCATGTATTTCTCAGTTTCTTTTGCATTGCCACAGAATCATCTGGATACCAGTTTGGATTGAATATCAAGCTGCCTAAAGCTACCTGGGCTATAGATCGACCGTGTTGGGCACTGTGCATCATATACTTTACCAGTTGTGTTGGGGTGTGAGACAGAGGACCAGAGGGGATCATACTAAGTCATCTCTATGACAGGGCCTGGATTGACGCTTTGATGCTTGTGTAGGCTACTATACAGCCCTCGTTCACCTGGCCTATCAAGAGTCTTTAGCTTTCCATTTGGTCATTTCATTGACTAGGTAACCTATATACTGTAGCTTAATAAGGAACATCCCATAAGCCCCAACACCCTCCAAGTGGCTAAAGCAGAATAGTGTTTTGAACGGCGAGTGTCAACATGGGACTATCTCCGTCGGTTATTTGTAGAGTGATTCAACCCATCACTCTCGCTGCCCCTTCCTTGACAAAACGTCCATTGTGTTTCTTTTCACAACTGCACTCGCCCCCGTCCTATTGCCATAATCTATTTATATACCCCTCCACCCAGCATAGTTTTTCTTTATCCAACATAATTCCCTCCTCAAAAAAAAACAAAAGAAGAAAAAAAACAAAAAAACCTTTAAACTTAACAATTACTCTAATTTGAATCAGAAATATACACCAAAAGGGGGGAAAATATTTAAAAGCAAGCCCCATGGAAAGAGAAATAATAGAGAGAGATGAGGGGAAAGAAAATAGGAACAAAGAGAAGGATCATATACAGTAGCTATAAAATAAATACAAACAAACTGATTCATCTAAGCAGCCGGTAAAGAAGAGATCAAATTGAACCTCGAGACCAGTCCAGTCAAAGGCAACATTTATCATGTGTCAGAGCTGTAGAGGGAGATGGCACATAGTGTTGCACCTGCGGAAGACTGAAACAAAGAGTGAGAGTAGAGAGGGAGAGGGGGGGGGGGGGGTGGCGAGAGAGTGACAAGAGACAAAACCACGTCTTTGTAGTCATGAGTTGCACACTACCTTGAACGACTCTGGTCGCACAAACAGGGAAATCGATCTGAAGAAGGAAAGAGGGACAACGTTTGTGATGAAAGAAGAGAGGGAGAGAAGACGTTCTCTGTGATAGAACAGCATAATGAATCCTCCAAGGCAGACATCTTGTTTTTTCTTTGACATTCACCAAGACTTTCCCCGAAAAGGCTTGGAGAGGGAAACTCTCCAACTATCTCGACTGAAACCCAGAGGGAGTTGTGACAGGAAGGGTTTTGGCAGGTGAGAGAGGTGGTCTGTGAGGCGGTGGAGGGACATGGATTCCTGAGGGAGCCAAAGCCAACAGAGAGGACAGGAAAGAAAGCAGTCACTTTGGCAGAGGTCCCTTAGATTCTTTTTTTTTTTTGGGGGGGGGGGGGGGAGGGACACACACACACACACAGACAAACACACACAAACAAACACACACACACACACACACACACACACAAAACAAATTGCTGCCCCAGTGACGCCCTAGTTAGTTATACAACCCCTCTCGTGACCCAACTCTCAACTGTCAGACTGAGTAAAGTGTTCTGTACATTCAAAGCCAGCAGGTCCTCTTGGTTGGGTTCCAAACTGTCACTTGCAGCTGTGCAATGTATTTACTCTGTAGCACCAGCAGGGGGCGATCATATTGTGCGGTGCCGTATTTGTGCACGCTCGAGACACCAACGAGAACACATAGGAATGGGGGGTGGAGCCAAGAGTGAGCAAGTGTGTGTGTCCTGTGTCTTTGGTTAGAGCAGTAATACCCCCTCCCTCTCTTCCTCCTCCTCCTCCTCCTCCTCCTCCTCCTCCTCCTCCCCTCCCTCTCTCTCTCTCTCTCTCTCCCCCCATCTCTAGCTCCCCTGGTTGCTGCTTGGGTGTAGTTTCCTGATTGACAGAATGTAGTGATACAGGCAAAAAGGATAGTGTGATTACTTCCATTCATCTTGTTTTTTTCCCCTCATATAACTGTCTTTACAACATTGTGTGTGTTGTGGGTGTTGTGTGTGCGTGCGTGTGTGTTTGTGTGTTTCAGTTGTAGTGGATGTAGTGGATTCATGATCTCATGAAAATCGATGATTGTTGTTGGTTTTTTTCGTTTTTTTGTCTGTCCTTTATTTATTTCGTATAGAGTTTCTAGTAGTTTCTAGGTGTTGCTGTAGATGGCGACATGTCTTCGGTCTTCATGGGAAGGTGTCGGTGGTCGTGAGTTCAACAACACAAACATTGCAGGGGCGCCACGCCGAGTCTGAGACGTACACGCCACACTGAGTCCTGTGTGTCTCCAGCCCAGAGTCACTGTGGGAGAGGGAGGGGGGCACAGTCAGACCACACACTAGTGTTACCAACAACAACAACACACATGGGATATCACATCAAATCATAGTTCAATCAGCCTGATCACACTTCCGATTATATATGACGCGGTCTGGTGAACTTGCTAACAACAACGCTCACTCGAAGGGGTCAAAAAGTGAAAGTGAAACTTATTGTTTCATAACACCAACTTTAAGTTTTAAAGTACCCACTCGATCACGATCACTAAATACTAAATAATTTGTGGATTGGATTCACTATTCTCCTTTGCCGGAGGCTACCGGTAAGGGAGACTTGACTTGTAAACATACTTTTGTTTTAGGACGTGTTCAAAAGCAAGAACTGTGTAGTTATGTGTTTTTAGCATGTCGATGTTCTCTCAGCATGTTGTGATGTTATTAAAATACAGTTTAGACCTTCGTAGCGATGTGTTTTGTTAGCTGCTAGCTGTGGCTGCGTTTAGAGTCACTTTTCTCCCATTCAGTGTTTGAGGTGTACCAACATTCAAATACGCCTGTTGTGTTAAATCTTTCTCCGATTTCAATGTATGACACATAATTTAAAAGCTTAAAATCTGTAGTTTAAGCACAAATTTGAACGAACTTTGCCTTATGGTTGCACATTTCACCAGACCGCGTCACATATGTGTGTGTGTGTGTGTGTGTGTGAGAGGCAGGTTACCATCCTATGGTGTTATTGCGCGTCCCTCCCCGTCTCCAGACTGGCCTCCAGCAGCAGCTCCTCCAGGTCCTGACCACAGCTCAGCTCTGACGTCACGCTCACTGGAACACACACACACACACACACGCACACACACACGCGCACACACGCACACACACACACACACACACACACACACACACACGCACACACACGCACACACACGCACACACACACTTCGGTCAAAAACAATTCAGATGTCCTTCACGCTGAAGGCACAGAGAAACATACAGTCATGTCAGACAAGGTTGTTGTGTGTGTGTGTGTGTGTGTGTCTCACCGTGCTCCATGACGCAGCTGCCAGGCTTGGGCCCCTCGGGGTCCAGGAGATGCAGGGCGAACTCTGGCTTCAGCCCGTTGGGCAGGGCCGAGCCCACCACCTCCACCCCGTCCACGCTGCCCTCCCCCACGCTCTCCCCCTCGTCCGTGGAGGAGCTCTCTTCAGGGGACTCCTCCGCCGTGGGGGGGGGGGCCGGGCTGCTCGGGTGGTCCGCCTCTGGGGGGACTCTGGTCTCAGCCGGGGGGGGTGATGAGGGGGGGTCGCGGGCGAGGACGAAGCTCTGGGACGACTGCTCCTCTTCTGGTCGAAGAGACCGCAGCTGCTGATGAGGTTGTTGTTGTTGTTGCTGCTGCTTGTGTAGCCCGACAGGAAGCGCTCGCTGTTCTGGTCGCTGCTGGTCCGCCTGCACAGGAAGTGGCTGTTGTGCTAGCTGCTGCTGCTCCTCCTGTGACAGGTACAGTTCCTCCTGCTCCTCGGGTGGCTCCGCTCTGGCGAGCTCAGGCCCTGGTTCTTCCTCCTCCTGACTCTGCTGGCTATTCTCTTCCTCTTCTTCTTCTTCTTCCTCTTCTTCTTCTTCTTCTTCTTCTTCTACACTCGCTCTGGATCTCTGCTGCGGCTGACCCTGTGGTAGTGACTCTGTCGGCTCCTGTGGTTGGGGCGGAGGTGGTGCCGCCGATGCTGCTAGGTGAGCTAGTTCAGTGTCGGTCTGTGGCTCTGCTAGCGGAGACGCTAACCGTTGTTTCTGCTGCTGCGTTGCGTCTGACTGTGGCAGCTGTGCCGTGCTAGCCTGGGTGTCGCTGGGCTCCTGCGGTGTACTGTCTTCTTCTGGAGTCACTTCTGGAGATATCGCCTGTTGTTGTTCACCAGATGTCTCTTCTTTTAGCGAGGCCTGACTCTCTTCTTCTTTCTCCACCCTCACTTCCTTCTCTACCGCCACCTCCTCCTCCACCACCACCACCCCCTTCTCTACCGCTGCCCCCTTCTCTACCAGCACCTCCTCTTCCACCACCACCACCCCCTTCTCCATCACCACCTCCTTCTCTACCACCACCTCCTCCTTCTCTACCGCTGCCTCCTTCTCTACCAGCACCTCCTTCTCCTTCACCACCACTACCCCCTTCTCCAATCTCACTTCCTCCTCCACCACCACCACCTCCTTCTCTACCGCTGCCTCCTTCTTCTCCTCCTCCACCTCCTCCACCACCGGCTCCTCCTCCGTCCCTGTGCCAGTAGACTGCTGGGCCGGGGCAGACAGTTCCGACAGGGTCTTTTCTGTCGCCTCCGTCACCTCCTCCATCTGTTGGGGTTCCTCTGGTGCTCCGGTAGAGGGGGCGGGTACGGCCGCCGTAGGGGATGGTACCAGGGCACCCTCTTCTGTCGTCTGCTCTGGGTGACTTTCTACCGGCGTCTGGGCCTGAATCTCTACGCTCTCTGAGGTCCCGTCAGTATCAGTAGGGAGCGGGAGAGTTTCCGTCCCCTGCGTCGAGGGCGAGGGGGTAGTCGGGGGTGACGGCTGAGGAATCGGTACCGCCGGACTCGACGGCGACTGACCCGCGTGTCGAGAGTCCGTCGACTGATCTGAACTCGGTCTCGCCGCTTCCTCCTCCTCCTCCTCTGTCTGTGGTGTCGGTACGGGTGGAGGTGTCGTCGTCTGGGCTTGTTGGGGCTGTTCACCTACGCTCGAGGGACGCGACGTGGGCTGCGTGGGTTGCTGCGGTGGCTGTGTTAGGGGTGGTGGCTGTGTCTCGGTCTGGCTTGGGGTCTCCTTTGCGAGTGACACCGCCGGTTCCTTGGTGGTGGTGGCTGGTGGAGTCTTGCTCTGTTGTTGTCCAGCCCTGACCAGTAGGTGGTGCTGTTGTTGTTGCAGCTGCTGCTGGTCGGGGGGGCTCTCCACCCGGGTGACCATGAAGATCTTGTGGCCCCTCCCGGGGCTGGAGACGGAGATGCAGCGTCCGGGGGAGGGGGGGGTCCCCGGGGGCGTGCTGGACTCTGTGACCGTGATCCCTGAAATGATGCCCCCCACGCCGCCGGGCTTGGCGGAGGGGGGCGTCTGCGAGGCACTGAGGGGGGACAGGGTGGCCCCGGGGGAGGGCGGGGGCGCGGGGGGAGTCTGGTTGGGAGAGCGGGAGGAGGAGGAGGATTTGGAGGAGGAGGACTTGGAGGGGGTCGTAGAGAGCACCACCTCTTCCTCCTCCTCCGTGTCGGAGTCCGACTCGACGATCAGCGGGGGCGGTCCTCCTCCTCCCCCTGCGGAGCTGGCGGACGACCGGCTGTCACCCTGCCCCTCGGCGTCTTTGGCTCCTCCCTCTCCCTTGCTGTCTTTCCCCTCTCCTGCTCCCCTCTGCTCCGCAGACCCCGCCCCTCCTCCTCCTCCTCCCTCCTCCTCCTCCGCCTCCATGGTTCCGTCCTCGGTGGCGATCTCGGCCATGGAGGCCGACTGGCGCATCTTCTGCTCCGTCTCCTCTTTCTCCTTCGCCAGGATGAAGTTCCGCTTGCAGCCATTCTGGATCTCCGCCAGCAGGGCCCGCTGGGTCTCGATGAAGCTCTTCACCTGAGAGAGAGAGAGAGAGAGAGAGAGGGATGAAACTCTTCATCTGAGAGAGAGAGAGAGAGGGATGAAACTCTTCACCTGAGAGAGAGAGAGGGATGAAGCTCTTCACCTGAGAGGAGAGAGAGAGAGATGAAGCTCTTCACCTGAGAGAGAGAGAGAGAGAGAGAGATGAAGCTCTTCACCTGAGAGAGAGAGAGAGAGAGCAAGACCCACTGGTATGAGAGACGACCTCTGACCCTGAACGATGGGGAGTTAATGCACACACTCCCCCCCCCCCCCCCCGCCTGCATTCTCCACACTATATATTGCACAGTCAGCTATCACTACCATTCTTGTTTTATTTATGTCGTGCCCCTTATATGACTATTTTGCACTTTTTGGTTGGATACTAAACTGCATTTCGTTGTTTAGTAGTAAGTAAGTAAGTAATGTTTATTTATATAGCACAATAACAACGACAAACAGCCGCCCAAAGTGCTTAACAGAAAAACACTAGTAAAAGAGAAAACAGTTAGAAATACACTAAAAACAAGGTGCAATACAAATACAAGTGCAGAAATAAAAGTGCAAAAAGTGCAGTGTCGGGAGGCAGGCTCACCTCAGGTCAAAGGCCAGGGAGAAAAGACGTCTTTTAGCTAAATCTTTTAAAAGCCTTGTAAACGTACTTGTACACTGCGATGACAATAAAGTTGAATCTAATCTAATCTCATTGATATTCTCAGAATCCGTTCTATCTACAAAAAAAAACTGTCGCCTGTGCCCTCCTCCACCCTCCTCCTCCTCCCTCCTCCTCCTCCATCCTCCCTCCTCCACCTCACTCCTCCTCCTCCACCCTCCTCCACACCTTTTTGATCCCCATCTCTCTTGCTGCTCCTCCACCCTCCTCCACCCTCCTCCATCCTCCACCCTCCTACTCCTCCCTCCTCCATCTTCCACCCTCCTACTCCTCCCTCCTCCTCCCTCCTCCACCACCCTCCTCCTTCACACTTTTTCCATCCCCATCTCTCTTGCTGCTCCCCCTCCTCCACCCTCCTCCTCCTCCACCCTCCTCCTTCCTCCTCCACCACCCTCCTCCTCCTCCACCCCCCTCCTCCTTCCTCCTCCACCACCCTCCTCCTCCACCCCCCTCCTCCTTCCTCCTCCACCACCCTCCTCCTCCACCCTCCTCCTCCACCCCCCTCCTCCTT
This sequence comes from Nansenia antarctica, assembly GCF_963989245.1. Classification (NCBI taxonomy): domain Eukaryota; kingdom Metazoa; phylum Chordata; class Actinopteri; order Argentiniformes; family Microstomatidae; genus Nansenia; species Nansenia antarctica. The sequence goes on along the minus strand of NC_137684.1, from coordinate 12,226,304 downwards.
CCTCCTCCTCCTCCTCCTTCCTCCTCCACCCCCCTCCTCCTTCCTCCTCCACCCCCCTCCTCCTCCACCCTCCTCCTGCCTCCTCCACCCAGCTCCTCCTCCACCACCCTCCTCCTCCTCCACCCTCCTCCTCCTCCACCCTCCTCCACCCTCCTGCTCCTCCCTCCTCCACCTCCACCCTCCTCCACCCAGCTCCTCCTCCCTCCTCCTCCACCACCCTCCTCCTCCTCCACCCTCCTCCACCCTCCTCCTCCACCCTCCTGCTCCTCCCTCCTCCACCCTCCTCCACCCTCCTCCTGCCTCCTCCACACCTTTTCCATTCCCATCTCTCTTGCTGCTCCCCTGCCCCCTCCCCCCCTCCCTCACCGTCTCTTTCTTGGGCTCTCTGTCCAGGTCCAGGCGCAGGAGGGAGGTGTTGACCTTCAGGGCGAGGGACAGCGCCATGAGCCCCCCCGTCTTGATCTCGTTCTCCCGCAGGTCCAGACGCAGCAGCCGGGGGCTCTCCGCGATGAACTCCGCCACGGCCACGGCACCTGGCGGACGGTGGGGGGGGAGGGACAATTCAGACTGAGGTCAGTTACTGGGCCACGCAGTTAGACCCTCCGACCACTAACCACAGACCACGCTGCTGAGACTACACCTCAAACGCTTCTCTAATAAGAACAGGATCAACTGCTCTGATTACATTCAACAGTGCTGCTTGAGAAGAGGTACGGACACAGGATATTGTGGGACACACAGACACACACACACACACAGACACACGCACACACACACGCACACAGACACACACACACGCACAGACAGACACACACACACACGCACGCACGCAGACACACACACACACACACAGGGCTTAAAGTGGGAAAATCCTGTGCCTGAAACTTTTTCTTGGGGAGGGGGGTCACAAACTGATTAAATCACTTAAGGCCAAACTGATTGCATCACTTATTAAGCCACTATCACTATAACAATAGATCAATAGATCTCCATCAAGTAGAATACTGATGACTAGTGACCAGTCATGCATGAGGGCTGACGAGTTGGCGATGTTTACTTTCCTGCTGGCTAGGTGTGTTATTACTTTGGCCAGATCATCATCAAAAAATCGAACAAGGACATTGAGGATTTTGTCCATGTTAAGATTTGTAGCTTCGTCGATATTCATTGAAAACGTTGCTTTTTTAAGCTTTTCACACAGCCGTTTTTTAAATTCCGGGGCAAGGCCATGTGTGTTTAAATAGCTGGCGTGCTTATTGGAAACGGACAGCTTTGTCAGTGCATTTTTGTCTTCTGATAGCTTCTTGCACAAATCGACGAGTGGCTGAGCCATTGTGAAAGACAGATCATGTTCAGCTATAAACGCGCACACTCGGATCTTTTGCTCGCAAACACGGTCGGTCATTGAAGATACCTGTCGCCGTCGCTCCCGGCAAGGTTGTTGTATGAGCAAGCGCTCAAACCGAAGCTTGGTGACCGGGATCTGAGGCATGTCGAGCAATAACCTTCTTCCCACTACTATACTATATACTATACTATACTGTATATATATACTATATACTATACTGCCGTAGACGAGTTTCTTTGAGCACGGCGTACAGAAACAAGCACCCGGCTCCCTCAGTTTGAGGCACCACGTCCATAAGGCTTCCCGTCACTACTCTCCTCTATCCATGCCCAGCGTCATTTATTCCTTACTCCTCGTTCTAGTATAGCTGTGTCTTCGCCATGTTTAAGAAACTTGGCTTCCATTTTAATAGACTCTTACTAAAGTTAGCGAGATAGCGGGCTGCTAAAAGCGAACGTCTCTACAAGTTAACATTACACTCATTCAAACTTCTTAAGGCCCGCCCCACTACTCTGCCTCCGATTGGCTAGAAGTCGTTGGTTGGCTTTAGCAATGTGATACCATTGGTAGGCGGAACTGTCTCTTTGCTGAAGATGACTCTTTAAATTACGATGTAAACAAATAGCATGTGATTATTTATTTTTTTAATTGCTCAAAATTCCCCCGCGCCGGAAATCCGGCACCGTGCCGGAGAACTTTAAGCCCTGCACGCACACACAGACACACACAGACACACGCACATGCACACAGACACATACACACAGACACACAGACACACACACACACACACACACAGACACAGACACACGCACACAGACACACGCTCACAGACACAGGCACACACACAGACAGAGACACAGACACACACACACACGCACATAGACACACACACACACACACACACACACACACAGACACACACACACACACACACACAGAGACAGAGACACACAGACACAGACACACACACACACAGACACACGCACACAGACCCACACACAGACACAGACACAGACCCAGACCCACAGAGACACAGAGACACAGACACAGACACAGACACAGACACACACAGACACACACAGACACACACACACACACACCTTCGCAGGACAGCTTGGTGGAGGCCAGGCCCAGCCTGAGGACAGAGCGGTTGGCGATCAGGCCGTCCTTCAGCTTGTGGACGCCCTCGTTCCCCACAGAGTTGTGGCCCAGGTTCAGGGTCTCCAGACTCTGGGTACAGGGCTAGAGAGGACCAGAGAAGACAGAGAGAGGTGTGTGTGTGTGTGTGTGAGAGAGAGTGTAGACAAAAGCAGAAGACCATCAGATGGGATAGAAATAAAGAACTGTACATTTATTTCCTAGTCAACATCACAAGGTTCCCACACCTTCTGAAACATCAATTCAAGCACCTTTCAAGGACTTTCAAGGACTTTCAAGACTCAATTCCCTCAAATTCAAGGACCCAACACGGCATAGTTTGAGACAGAACTAGTTGACGAGCTAGGTAAAGCATTTTTGAATATATATATATTTTTAGAGAGTTTTTTAGAGAGAGAGAGAGAGAGAGGGGGGAATTCAAGAACTTTCAATGACCCGTGTCTATTTTCAAAAACTTTTAAGACCTTGATTTCTTTTTCAAACTTTCAAGGATTTCAAGGACCCGTGGAAACCCTGACATCAGACACTAGCGGTCACATGACCTTCTAACACAAGTTAACATCACGTCACGCCGGACAATAATTGATAATTACTCGCTCACCTCACACTCATCCCAGATCCTATATTTAGAGTACAGTAACAAACCCAACAGACTATTATGACCATGAGTGACAAGAAATCATGAGTTGACGCACGGTATGAATACATGATGGCGATGGTGACTTGAGTCTACGTGTTGTCAACGAGGCACATGAACATTTCATGTTAACGTGAACCTGGTCACAGTATGTTGAGCTGTTTTTGCGTCAACGATGGAAACACACAGAAATAGAAGGCAGTGGTCAAAAGTTTCCTTCCCACACACAGGCATGTGACTGCCTCCGCCAAATCCCTCTACATGTGTGTGTGTGTGAGAGAGAGAGAGAGCATGTGTGTGTGAGAGAGAGAGCAGGTGTGTGAGAGAAAGAGAGGAGGTGTGTGTGTGTGTGTGTGTGAGAGAGAGAGAGAGAGAGAGAGAGAGAGAGAGAGAGAGAGAGAGAGAGAGAGAGAGAGAGAGAGAGAGAGAGAGAGAGCGTGTGTGTGTGTGAGAGAGAGAAAGCGTGTGTGTGTGTGTGTGTGAGAGGGAGCAAGAGAGAGCGGGTGTGTGAGAGAGAGAGAGCGTGTGTGTGAGAGAGAGAGAGAGAGAGAGAGAGAGAGAGAGGGAGGGCGGGTGTGTGTGTGTGTGTGTGAGAGAGAGAGAAAACTACTTTTTTAGACCTCGTTGGATAGAATTGTAGACCTATTCGCGACACCTTATGATAGCTTTTTGTCATCCTCGAGGTGATGAAATTAGAGATTTCACTGCCATACAGACAAAAAAGGAAGCGAATTGACATTTTTAGATGTGGTCGGACTGATTTCCTTACAGGATCTAATTTTTAAGACATAGCACCTCGTTTTTAGACCGAATAACTGAGATTTGAGACCTTTTTAGGCCTTGTAAATTGGACTGCTGGATTTTAGACTTCAAAGCTTTTTAAGACCAGCGCGGGAACCCTGACACGAGCTGGTACGGATGGCTTGAGACTACACACTAGACTACACACTAGGGAAGTACACAATAGCCATGGTACCAGCTAGCTGTGCGGTCCTAAGGTGCTGTGGACATATAGTACTGGTGGAACGCGGCCGTGGGATGTGTGACATCAGTGTTAAGTGGAATGTTCAGACCTGTGGCTCCGCCCCCCTGTGACAGGCACGCTAGCGGACAGAACTCTCAGGGACCCCGGAATCTCGTGTCTGCAGCCAACATTCCCACAGGGAATATGTCATTATTCCTGACTAACCACTCCGCCACACACACACAAAATCACTGACCAACATGTAACATCAAGGGACATTCCCTGGTTTATCAAAGAGCAGCAGACGTTTGTGCTGTCAGTGCTTTAATCTGGCTATGGAGAGGTGAGCAGTCCACTCACGTCAGGTTTATAGTGTATGTCAGTCACATAGACCCCCTTTTAGAATGCAAATCTGCTATTTACACACCGAGATCACTAGAGGGCGCTTCTTTTTTCAGCCTGCCTCCTACACAGAAAAACTGCAAAACAGATTTATACTATCTGATCCTGAAGTGATTTAGGAAATGTAAGGATACTGGGTGGTAGAACGCACATATCTAGGAAAAGTCATGAAAGGAGGGTCATGAAATTTGATCGAGTGCAAAGATAGAAATGTTTGTTTTTTTACTCACAGGGGTCACTGTGACCCCTCACGGCTCTTCTAGTGTTAATCTGGCTATGGAGAGCTGAGCACAGTCCACTCACGTCACTTTTATAGTTCGCACAGAACACATCCAATGATGTGGACACTGTGGACACATTGATATCACGACGACAGTAAAAAAATTACAATATATCCCTCAGTGACGATTACAAATATCATTTCTCAGTGGCGTAACTGCACTACCTTGATCACCCCAGGTCTGTTTCTGCTATACGTGACGTTAGAATTATAAGGTTCTATCTCCATTTTTGGTCAAAATTTAGTGTTCTACATAATCTGATCCATTAGGTGTTTATTAATGCCTGTGTGGTGGTATTTTTTTTAAATGTTGAATTTTTTTAGTTAGTAATTAATAAAAATACAAAGGTTCCATCTCACAAAACATAATGGAATGTAAAAACTTTGACGCTCAATATCTCTGAACTGCCCTAAACGGAGATAGAACCTTATCATTCTAAACGGAGATAGAACCTTATCATTCTAAACGGAGATAGAACCTTCTCATTCTAAACGGAGATAGAACCTTATCATTCTAAACGGAGATAGAACCTTCTCATTCTAAACGGAGATAGAACCTTATCATTCTAAACGGAGATATAACCTTCTCATTCTAAACGGAGATAGAACCTTCTCATTCTAAACGGAGATATAACCTTCTCATTCTAAACGGAGATAGAACCTTATCATTCTAGACGGAGATAGAACCTTATCATTCTAAACTCACGAATAGCCGACTCTGGTAGTCTACTCTGTGTGGTGTCAGACACAGTCAGGGTTTCTGATGCAGCACAGACACATCTGAGTTCTCATCCACCAGCCTGGGGGCAGTTTCCCCCAAAAGCTTAATAGCAAAAGAAGTACTTCATCTCTTTAAAGAAGTACTTTATCCCTTTACCTCCCACTCCTCTCCTAGAACAGCAAAGTTCTTCCAGGAGAGGCAGGCTGCAGACAGGAACCAGGGACTGCTTCATCAGCGGGAAGCAGATGCTCATCACAGCTTCCCCTCTCCCTCTCCTCTCCCTCCCTCCCCCCCTCCTCTCTCTCCTGCTCCTCTCCCCCCCCCCCCCCCCCCCCTCCCCCCCTCTCTCTCCTCTCTCTCCTCCTGCTCCTCTCTCTCCACGCAATTCATGCGTGTGTCTGATGTTTGTTTGTTGTACTGGTGCAAATGCCAAGCTTATGGTGGGGGTTTAACCAATCAAAAACCAAGAGACATTCGTACCACTCTACCACATGGTTGTGCAAGCCTCACATTGGTCATTATCTCTTTGGTTCTTTCCCTTGAATCGCTACGAATCGCTACGGGATTAGGAGATTGTGTGTATATTCACCAAGTGCAGCAGCACAGAGTGTGTGTGTGTGTGTGTTCAGGTACCGGTGATGCTGTGTGTGTGTGTGTGTGTGTGTGTGTGTGTGCGTGTGTGTGTGTGTGTGTGCGCGCGCGTGTGTGTGTGTGTGTGTGTGTGTGTGTTTACCAGTGCAGCAGCCAGGAAGCCCATGCCGTTGTGTGTGAGCTGGTTGTTCCAGAGCACCAGCGTCACCAGGCCTCTCCTCTGCTCCTTCAGCCCCTCACACACGTAGGCCAGCCCTGAGGACACACACACCACCAGACCCCTGGTCAGACAACACACCACCACCACAGCAGCCAGAACACTCACCCCAGACGTGACAGGGTTCCACAGTAACGCTGGCCCGGAGCAAGTAAAACATTCGTCGGGTTCGTTTTTGCGCGAGCCCGACGACGCTGCTGGATCCTGTATCTGTTTACCTGTGTGCAGGAAGAACAACAGACGGCGCAGGCGCCAGACCAGACTAGATGATCGTGGAGTGAAGATATTATCAAAGCGTACGCGACACGGCGGGTGATCGACAGGCTCGTATGCTTTGATAATATCTTCACTCCGCGATCATCTAGTCTGGTCTGGCGCCTGCGCCGTCAAACCCGGCGAATGTTTTACTCGCTCCGGGCAAGCGTTACTGTGGAACCCTGCATGATGAGAAGTACTGAAGCTAACACGTGAAACAACAACCTTGCTCCGACAAAGTGAATATATATTAAATTCAATAAATCATTATTGTCCCAGAGGGGATAGTTGGTGTGCAGCATAACAACACAATTATAACCATAAATGCTATATAATGAAGAACACATGCAGGGTGGCGGGAAGAACAATTAAAGGGCTCCAACATCAGAAGTGCAAAACAAGTCAGCCACGTCTGCCATCATAACCTTCTATATTATATTTAATTACACACGGACAATAAGATGGTTGTATGTTTTGCTGAGCTCAGCATTCATCTGCTTAGGTAAACTGGGGCCAGAGGGAGAAAGAGAGAAGGAAAGAAAGAAGGAAAGAAAGAAAGAGAAAGAAAGAGAAAGAAAGAGAAAGAAGGAAGGAAAGAGAAAGAGAGAAGTAAAGAGAGAAGGACAGAAAGCAGCAGAGACAGAGCCCTCCTACCAGAGTCCAGGATGTGGTTGTTGCGCAGGTCCAGTATCTGGATGTTGTAGTTGAACTTCAGCAGGTTCCCCAGCTGGGCCGAGTCCTGCAGGCCGTTCAGCTTGTTGTCTGCCAGGTACAGCTCCCGCAGGTTCATGTTCATCTTCAGAGCCGTGGCTGCAGAGGAGGGAGGGAGAGAGGAGGGGGGGAGAGAGAGAGCAGAGAGGAGGGGGGGAGAGAGAGAGCAGAGAGGAGGGGGGGAGAGAGAGAGCAGAGGAGGGAATAAGGAGATGCGCATCACAACAGTGTAAAGACTTTGTTAACCCTCCAAAGAGTGTGGCTCCCATTTCAAAAACCTTTTGATGTTTGTTCGATCCGAAGACGCTATAAAACAACAGACTAACGTGCCTACCACGTATAATTATTATTTCAGGGGGAGAGGGTGGTACGGACACAAGAAAAAGAAAAAGAACCAGAACCCTCCCTCCCTCCCTCCCTACCCAGCAGCATGAGGGGTCGTCCAGACCTCCTCCCTCCTCCCTCCCTCCCTCCTCCCCTCCCTCCCTCCCTCCTCCTCACCCAGCAGCATGAGGGGTCGTCCAGACCTCCTCCTCCCTCCCTCCTCCCTCCCTCCCTCCCTCCCTCCTCCTCACCCAGCAGCATGAGGGGTCGTCCAGACAGCCCTCCTCCCTCCCTCCTCCCTCCCTCCCTCCCTCCTCCTCACCCAGCAGCATGAGGGGTCGTCCAGACCTCCTCCCTCCCTCCCTCCCTCCCTCCCTCCCTCCTCCTCACCCAGCAGCATGAGGGGTCGTCCAGACCTCCTCCTCCCTCCCTCCCTCCCTCCTCCCTCCCTCCTCCCTCCCTCCCTCCCTCCTTCCCTCCCTCCCTCCTCCTCACCCAGCAGCATGAGTGGTCGTCCAGACAGCCCTGCGTTCTCCAGGTGCAGCACTGCCAGACTGCCGCTGATCCTCAGCGCCCGCGCCACGAAGGGGGCGGAGTGGTCCAGCAGGGGCGTGTTCCTGGCGTCCAGGTACTGCAGGGAGCTCGTCTGGGGGGGGGGAACACACACACATTTTAAATGCTTTATTTATGTCCACATACATGTACAATATCTAAAGGACATAAATACTATCAGTGCATTTTGACATTATATACTATCCAGCTCATGGGTACAAGAAGCACCGCCTTCTCCATATTGAGCGGCTACTAATAACAGCAGATACTGAGCAGTACTCTGCTAACTGTTTGGCCCTTCTCTTAGATAGACCAGCCATTTGAAGGCCCCTGACAACAGGCTTGTGAACATGGCCCAGGCTGCCAAATATGACAGTATGCCAAACTAAAAGTTGCTGTCCTCCACACTCACACACACACACACACACACACGCACCCACACATGCACACGCACCCACACTCACACCCAATGCTGTCCTCCACACACACACACCCACACTCACACGCGCACACAATCACGCACACGCACACACACACACACACACACACACACACACACACACACACACACACACACACACACACTCTCTCTCTCTCTGCTCTGGGTTTAACTGAACCGGCCTCTCATCCTCCTGCATAATCCTGGACCCTCCCGTAATCTGTAATCTGATCTGGTAAACTGATGACTCACAATGGCAGCTAAGAGCATTAGACCAGGAAACTAATACACAGCTTTTCTGAATAATAGAGATACCCAAACTTAACCCAAACTCAATCCCAGCCCGCAACAGGAAAAGGAATGTTGGTGGGAGCAAAAAGTCTTCAACGACATTAGCCGTGTGCTTCCCTCCATCCAGCTCACTACAGCGACCGGTGTGTCACAAAGGCCGGCAGGATTATCAAAGAACCCATTTGTAACATAAAAAAGGGTATCTACTGTACATATTTCATTCCATCCTTTCACCAAACTCTCAAAGCCTTTTACACACAGTCATGGTCTTGTGCCTGAAAGAGACCGAAACCAGGCCAAGAAGAATGTTTGATGGGACTACTCTTGAAGAGAGAATAATTATGGGAAATTTAGTTTTTTTTGTCCCAGTAAAATCAGATTTCCCTCTGCCTTCGGGGGGGGAGACGACATTCAGAGCTCTGACGTCAGACGGTAACACACCAGTAAATACCTAACAGCAGGAGCCTGTCTGGTCATGGCTGTACTGTACAGTCACGGTATGGGGGACAATGCACACTTGCCCATACACACACGTTTTGCATTACGTTTTTTTCAAATTTTCGGCGGGGCAATGACGTTTGACATTGTACATGACCCCCATAGCCACTGATTAATCGATTGACCTTTTGCTATATCTCCCCCCCCCCCTCCATCCCTGCCACCTCTCACCTTCCTCATCATGTGGGCGGCGGCCTGCCAGCCGCGGGTGCCGATGTGCTTGTTGAAGGAGATGTTGAGGTGCGTGGCCGACTCATAGTACTCTATCATGTCAAACAGAGCTGACGCACCCTAGGAGAGAGAGAGAGAGAGAGAGAGAGAGAGAGAGAGAGAGAGAGAGAGAGAGAGAGAGAGAGAGAGAGAGGATGCAATATTAGTTAGGAAACACCATCACTACTCTTCATAGGCGTTATACTACAGATTTTTTTACCAGTGGAATAACCTAGGAGATTATGACTGTGACCTGTGTGAGCAGCTACATGCTGTTATGATGCAACAGTAACTGGCAGCACTAACATCCTAGAGTACTACAATTACACATGTACGTTAACATATATTGACAGTATAGAGTTTCCTTGTGTTATCAAGCGAGAAGAGAGGATAGTTATTGGATGGGTTTAGCTGTACACAGGACAACAATACAGCGTACCTTAAACAACAAAGACCTACATGGCAGAGTTACCATCTTTTTTAGAGAAGAAAACCGTGGCAACTGTTAAGCATGGAGGTGGATCCATTATGCTTTGGGGTTGTGTAGCAGCTGGGGGCACAGGCAATATTGTGCGGGTGGAAGGAAGAATGGATTCCACCAAATATCAAGACATTGTCGAGGCTAATGGTCGAAGGTCAGTCCAGAAATTGAAGTTGAAGAGAGGTTGGGTATTCCAGCAGGACAATGACCCGATGATACCCCCAAAATCAACCATGAAGTACCTCCAGGAAATGTTTTGATGGTTTTGGAATGGCCATCACAGTCCCCAGACTTGAATATTATTGAAAATCTGTGGAGAGATCTCAAACATGCCGTGCATGCAAGAAGGCCGAAGAATATTTCTGAGCTAGAGGTGTTCTGCCAGGAAGAATGGGGATGTGATGAAATGTGTCATGTTTAACTTTGTACTAAAGGTTAGTTTGCTTCTTTTCACTTAGACATTAATTGTAAAAGGCATTTTGACTAGGGGTGCCCACATCTTTGCACCCCACTGTACATACTGAAACTCAATAAGGCAAGAAACACTGTCCTACTTGTCCAGTACCAAAGCAGCAGAGATTCTACGACTACTAATGAAGATTTTTCTTACACATTTAAAGTCAGTGGGCATCATTTAGAAAAGATAAAAGGTTATGTCAGAGCGGCTAAAAGTCTTGAGTGGAGCAGACAGAGGGATCCACACAGCCATATCCTGAAACAGCAGAGGAAGGAGGAGGTCATGACTGAGTCAAGTGGTCGTGTGTCTGGCCGGCCGTAGAGAAGACACACACCATCTTTCTTCTATGGAACTCCCCAAATAATCCCAGTGAACCAAGCGGGGGGTCGTCCTCTGGAGACTTAACCCTCTGGGCTGCAGACTTGTGCAGTCTGGCTCCGTCCAGGAAGCCTCACATGACATCAGCCAGACGCAATCTTCCTGGGGCACAACTTCCTTGAGCCTGGTTTGAAATGATAAATACCAGCTAATGGAAAGAATGCCAAGAAACCAAACAAGCATACTGCCTCAAACCTACGGTACGAATACGGAGGAGAAACCCTTCTTCTGGCCCTGCCTGGTGGTGACTCAACACACGCACACAAGAGTAAACAAACAAACAAACAAATAGATATATGACGGATTGCTCCTTTGAACTAAAACAGTAAATGATATAAATGGAGGGTGCCCCAGTGGGTCTTTCATGAGCGGTGTGATGGATTGAGGCGGCCGGGGAAACGCACTGAGACAGGCTCGTCGACGGCTCTGTCACACTGACAGTCACCCAACCTCATAGAGTGTGTGTGCGTGTGTGTGTTTTGCGCGTGGTTGCCCCACAGTAGACTTAGATAATAATAATTATAATAATAATAACTAGACAGGGACAATTCCCATGGAAATTGTGAAGTGTGCTTGCCCCTCACAGCCAGTAGGGGGCAGGTCAGTGGCCTCTGGGCCACCCCCCTGCACCTGGGCCACTCCCCTGCACCCCCCTGGCGAAGACCACGTTTCTCTAGATCACCCTGGGGCTGAGTTGTGGGATTCGGGTGTGTATAACTAGTGCTAGCTAACTAACATTAGCGGACTAGCACTAGCTGACTAGCTAACTCTCCTGCACCCCCCGGCGAAGACCGCGTGTCTCTACGTCACCCAGGGGCAGAGCTGTTGTTTTTGTGTGTGTGTGGGTCCTACCCCTGCACCACCCGGCAAAGACCGCACCTCTTTTTAGTCCCACCAACACACCTTTTGACACTGGCAGTTGGGTTGTCATAGCAACTCACTCTAGGCTGACCTGTATTTCTGTTTTGCTAGCTCTGAAATGAACGGCTCTTGACATGCAAGCATTAATTAAAGCTGTGAGCGGCGCTTCACAGGGTTGACCAAACGCCTGTCAGAGCCAGAGAGCCTTGAAGATGTCCACCAGGTTTACAGTGATAGGGTAAACAGCCTGATAAACGGCCTGATTTAGCAGCTTTCATGTGCTTGGAGTAAATAATGGAAGTAACCTTGTCCCCAGGCTGTTGATGCACGGCTCATATGTGAGTAACGACGACTCAAACCTGGCCTCAGGAGAGGATTTACTGACTTAAGTACTTATTGATTTCAGCTAATCACACTGCTGCAAGGTAAAGCCAATGGCTGTGCGGCGTCTGTTTTCAACGTGCTTTCCGCTGGCGTAACGAAGGCCGAGTTTGACCTGTTGGTCAACCAGAACTTTCTCACATTGGGACTGAAGTGTCTGGGAACGAGACAAATACAGAAACGCTCTTTTGTATCCGAGAGGCAGGGACAGGTTCCATAGTGATGGGCACCTTGGTTTTAAGTAAGTAGCCTTGAGAACCGATGGTTCTCGAGCCTAATGGCGCATAGGGGCCACTGTTTCCGTTGCGTGAGGCGGCTTAATGTACAAGTACACCCCCCTGGACATGACGCTGGTATGTCGCAGCGTCTTACCCCCCCAATCCAACCCTTAATGCTGAGTGCCAAGCAGGGAGACATCGGGTACCATTTTTATAGTCTTTGGTGGTATGACTCGGCCGGGGATGGAACTCACAACCTCCTGATCTCAGGGTGGACACTCTAACCGCAAGGCCACTGAGCTGGGCCTTGGTGGTATACCATATAATATTGTGACTAAACGTGTTTGAATCCCAGCTCATGCTGTCATGTCTCTCTCCTCCTTTTCCTGTCCATCTTCACTATCGCCATCAAAAGCCCCATCAAAATGAGAGGACTGCCCACTCTCCTAAAACATGTAAAGTTTCATAGTTACTGGGAACACAGAGCCGCTGTTTACAGGGTTCCCACACCTTCTGAAACATCAAATTCAAGCACTTTTAAAGGACTTTCAAGACTCAATTCCCTCAAATTCAAGAAGGACCCAACACGGCATAGTTTGAGACAGAACTAGATGAGAATTTATATAATAGGAACTATCCGCTCACAGACAACAATTAAAAAGAGAGGCTTTTGAATGTTTGAACACTAGATGGTCTCTTGCCTTCTCTACCACAGCACAGTCAAGCACTTTCAATGACCCATGTCGATTTTCTAAAACTTTTAAGGCCTTGATTTTTAAAAATCAAATTCACAAACTTTCAAGGATTTCAAGGACCCGTGGGGACCCTGTGTTTAGCTCCCCTTGGATAGAGTGACATCACACAGTCTGAACTTGTGTTCCATAATGTTAGTAATGATGACAGTGCCAACCATCTTTGATTCATAGGTGTTTATATGTGATAGACCACACCCACAAGCCCAACAGTCTGGCCAATCAAGAGCATGTTTAAGATATTGGCTTAGCACTAGAACCTCCATGTGTGGGGTCATTTGACCCTGTGAGTAAACCTTTTTTGGTATATCTTTGCACTCGATCAAATTTCAGGACCCTCCTTTCATGACTTTTTGTAGATATGTGCATTCTACCACCTTCCTATCCTGATGTGATTTTGAAAATGTAAGGAAGGGGGAACAGAGAGAGAGAGAGAGAGAGAGAGAGAGAGAGAGAGAGAGAGAGAGAGAGAGAGAGAGAGAGAGAGAGAGAGAGAAGGGAGTGGGGGGTCAGCTTACATCTTCGTCCAGGTTGGTCTGCTCGAGGTCCACCACCTTGAACTGGACCCTCTTCAACACCTCCTCCAGAGACTCACACGCCTTGTAGTCCAGCTTCTCACCTAGGACACACACAGACACACACACACACACACAGACGCACACACACAGACGCACACACACACACACACACACACACACACAGACACAGACACAGAGACACACACACACACACACACACACACACACACACACACAGAGACACACAATCATCATTCAGTAGCATCAGGATTTATGTGTGTATGGATGTATGTATGTATATACAGTCACCAGTGTTTCCCCTAGGTTTGCTGCCTTGGGGGGGTGGCATGGACCGTGGCATGGACCCCCCCCCCCAGGGGGTAAGACCCTGCCTCATACCAGCGACATGTCCAGGGGTGTACTTGTACATTAAGCCTCATTTTGACTTTACTCTCTCACCTGAATTTTTTTTGTATGTCCAACTATAAAAAACTGACATTTCCAATGCTTCAATCAACTGTCCATGTACGGTACTGTAAATATGCCATTATGGTATTACCATGAAGCCCAACTCTAGCAGAATAAGAAAGATAGTATATCTACTTTAAGTAAAATAATAAAGTGTTAGCTCTTTAGCTGGCAAGTGTGCAAGGAGACTAGCTCATCTCATCACCTCTGAGCTAGCTAGCTTGCTAGTTCTTTGACACTATACACTATGGAACTATAGTCAGACACTTTCTAGTCACGATAATAACGACCAATTTTAACCAACTTTCTCTGTCAGAACACTCAGCAATTATATTTGCTAACGCAGTGTTTCCTCTATATGCATTTATTGGTGGCGGGCCGCCACGAATGAATTTCCTCCGCCACCAAATGATTCAGACAGTCCACTTTGATTCAGGCTGCGCAGAAAGACAGCGAGTTATTATGACCAGAGAACAGAAAAAAAGCATGTGTCCCTGAACGCTCCGCCAATCACTGTGAGTAAACTGACTCTGAGAATGTCCTCACGTCACATTTTACCGTAATACCCTATATGTTGGTTGAAGTGCAACATCTCAGCTTTCAGGGACAGTTGGATTTTTTTCGATAGCACAAACCGTTTAGAAATTACGGTAATTACAATGTCGGGTGCGGATTTGTGCCGGCGGCGGTACATTCGGCGCAGAAGTGGTATCTATACCAGATAAATAATAACCATTTGCTTACGTAATTTTTCGTTTGTTTACATAGTCTGAAACTACAGATGGTAAGCTTTCAAATGATGCGTCATACATTGAAATCAAAAAAAAAATCAAGAAGACACGAGTATTTGAATGTTTGTTTGTATCATGTTTTGCTCAAGAATGGTGACTGCTAAACGCTGCTAGCCTAACGTTTCGTTCTAAAACGAAAGTATTGTAACGTCCCCACTTGGACAGTGGTTGAAATAATGACAGATAGCTTCTCTCATGTAATCTGTGGGTTAAAAAAACGTATAAATCGTATAAAAAAACCATTCTTATGTGCCGTCACTTTAGCAACGACACAGTATTGTCAAGGGGAAAAGAAGGGGAGATGATTTTTTTATTGACAACGGAATTACATGCTGGAAAAACATGCAGCTAAAATTCAGGGAACATTTGGACAATAAGAGACACACGAGAGAAGTACGGGGAAACAGGGCTCATGTGGGTATCATCAAAGGTAAGAGTTTGTTTTCTTTAACTCAGCTGATACTCAGCTGTTTACCGAATGCTCCATCTGACTGTGATTTTACTTCTGTAATGTGGTGGGTTGACATAATTCACGCACGGAACTATAGGTTGAGAGTATTGTTCCGTCCGCAGTTGAGTGCGTAGTACCCAAGTTGTTTAGACTGTTCTATTTACTGCTTGAGTGTGTTGTTGACAATCGTTCATGTCCTTCATTAAACATTTAGCTTTGTCATTTGATACGCCGCCTACGATTACCATCTCTCTGCACTACAGTAAACAGTTAATCAGTAACGTTAGCCGCTTTTGTGCTGATGTAGGCCTACTTCGTATTATATTATAGCTGATGATCTTTGTGTGTGTGTATGTGACTGTCAGTCACAAGTTTATATTCTGTATATTATTTTTTTGTTTTTTGGCCATCCTCTAGTTTTGGCTGAAATTAGGTCGTTGTTTTGAGCGCTCGTGCACGCGGGGGGAAAAATCGCGCGCGCTAAGGGCTATCCGCCACCAATGTAAAAATTCCTGGAGGAAACACTGCTAACGTTTGAACTTGCTTACTTTCAATCTGCAGACATCACAGCCGGCAAAAACTCTCGCGTCTCGCACGCACACTTGCGCAACATCTTGTATTATTCTCCAGTGCCAGCGCGAAGTGTGGAGATAGGTCTGGCTATGCGAGACTACGGCGGACTAACGTTACCAACGAGCCTATGGGCTTGCCACTCGCTAGATTCGGGTTGGGTGCGTTAAAAAACGCGGATATTTTAGCCTGCTTGTCAGATGTTTGGTGTCTCCGTCAGTAATAATTCCTCTTTCTTGGGGGGGCGGGGGGTTCCGTTGGGAGGGCGGCCCGCCCCCCCAAGGCAATGGTAGGGGAAACACTGGTCACCGAACACTTTATTAGGAACACCTGTATACCACCTTATTCATTCAGGTGGTGTAATGGTGTGGGGAATGTTTTCTTGGCACACTTTGGGCCTGTTAATACCAATCCATCATGGCTTGAAGGCCACAGCCTATGTGAGTATTGTTGCTGACCATGTGCATCCCTTTATGGCCACAATGTACCCATCTTCTAATGGCTGCTTCCTGCATGATAATACACCATGTCACAAAGCAAAAGTCGTCTCAAACTGGTTTCATGAACATGACAAATGAGTTCAGTGTTCTTCAGTGGCCTTCCCAGTCAGCGGATCTGAATCCAACAGAACACCTTTGGGATGTGGTAGAACGGGAGATTCACAGCATGAAAGTGCACCTGAAGAATCTGCAGGAATTGCGTGATGCAATCATGTCATCATGGACAAGAATCTCCAAGGAATGTTTCAACATCTTGTGGAATCAATCTCACGATGGAGAGCAAAGGGAGGCCCTACCCAGGGTTAGTATAGTGTTCCTAATAAAGTGCTCAGTGAGTGTATATGTGCGTACTCTCGAGAGAAGAAAGAGAATAAGTGGCACGATGTTGTGTGATAAACTCTTCTGTCAAAGCAGCCTCTAGCAGTAGTGATATGACCACATGATGTGTGTGTGTGTGTTCATGCTTACCTTTAAGATCGAGGCATTCATTTCGCTGGGTAAGGTCTTTCAGCTCCTAAGAAACACACAGAGAGAGACAGACACAGTCAGACACGTAGCACCTTTCAGAGA
>NC_137684.1:12161810-12204310 GCF_963989245.1 Nansenia antarctica | reverse complement strand
TTGACAGCAAAAGAGGGAGAGAGGAGGATAGAGAGCAGGATGGTGCACCAGAGAGAGAGAGCGCAAGAACCAGGTGAGAAAGTGGACAGGTAGTCAAGACCACATAAGTAAGTAGCCTTGAGAACCGATGGTTCTCGAGCCTAATGGCCCATAGGGCAGGAGCCTATCTCCTGTTTCCGTAGCGTGAGGCGGCTTAATGTACAAGTTAGTACACCCCCTGGACATGACGATGGTATGTCGCAGGGCCTTACCCCCTGGGGGGGGGGGGGTGGGTCCATGCCACGGTCCATGCCACCCCCCCAAGCCTAGGGGAAACACTGAGATTTCATGCAATTTCCAGTCTGAACGCGACTGACCAGGGAAATCCGCTCGGCAATTACCCTGGTCGAGACCATGTATATTTCCATGGAAAGTAACAGGTCATGGTAAGTGTGAATAGACGCCTGAAGATTGCCTGGTCAGTCTCCTTTCCTCTCATACGAGGGGTTGGTGTTGCACACTCACTTAACACACACACACACACCCAAACTACACACACACACACACACACCCAAACTACACGCACACACACACCCAAACTACACACACACACACACACACACCCAAACTACACGCACACACACACCCAAACTACACACACACACACACCCAAACTACACACACACACACACACACACACACACACACACACACACACACACACACACACACACACCCTAGACAGTACCAGGGAAGGAAGAAGGAAAAGAGATGAGGGTTAG
Source organism: Nansenia antarctica (assembly GCF_963989245.1). NCBI lineage: Eukaryota > Metazoa > Chordata > Actinopteri > Argentiniformes > Microstomatidae > Nansenia > Nansenia antarctica. The sequence goes on along the minus strand of NC_137684.1, from coordinate 12,203,549 downwards.
CATGTAGAGGTGTATTTTACAAGCCTATCTATGTACGTCTCTGGATTAGAGGGTGTGCGTGCGTGTGTATATGTGTCGGTGCATGCGTATGAATGTGTGTGTGGTGCGTGTGTGTCTGTGTGGGTGTGTATGTGGTGTGTGTGTGTATGCGTGTGTATGCGGTGTGTGTGTGTGTGTATGCGGTGTGTGTGTATGTGGTGTGTATGTGTGTATATGTGGTGCGTGTGTGTGTGTATGCGGTGTGTGTGTGTGCGTGCATGCGTGTGTATGTGTGTATGTGTGTCAGGGTTTCCGTTAGAAAAATTTGCCGTCGGACATCGTGTCCGGTAAGAATTCGATTTACCGGACAAACGTGATATATTCCGGTCATCATATTAAAATATAATAAAAAAAAAAAAAATCAAAATCATATTTTTTTTCTTCCAAATCTAATATAGCTGTTTGTCGCGGTGATTACTGTTGTGTAGCGGCCTATATATGCCATTTAATGTCTATTTCTCATCCGATACGATTAGATGCGAGCTATATAATATATAATAATATAACATGATTTGACGCATGCGCGCTATGCCGTGCGTCAAATCCAGCGCTGAACGGGTCCAGCGCTGAACGGGCGCCTCACTGGGAACTGAACAGACAGCATCGATCAATGAACGGACTCCACATTACGTTAACTGAAGTTTGTTAAATTGTTTGGGATTAATGTGAGTTTTCTATTTTCTCTTTCCAGTTTTACCCTTTTTTAAAAATCAATAAAACAACGTCATTTCTATAACCAGGTCTCGCTGGTTGGGAAGGCATTTCGTTTAGCTCGGGAGTATGACAATGGGGAGAACATAACTGTTTATTGAGAAACAATTGATAGGCAGTCTGGGATACGTATATAAAGAAATACCACAATGTCTAGATGTATAACATTTTATTGAACAGTAACAGTGCAAGCATGTAGGCTTCTGGCGTGACACGGCTAGCCTAATTTCCGTTCATATGCCTTTTATCAGATAAAATAAAATAGAATAAAACTCTTTGAAAATAAATAGGCTTTAAATTAACTTGCAATGCGTATGTATAGGCTAATTTCCGTTCGATGTTACAGCCTAGGCCTATCGCCTATGCCTTTTCTCAGATAGATAGGGGATAGCCTTAAATAAAATAGCCTAGAGTAAAAACTCTGAAAATAACAATGGCTGCTCATATAATTCAGCTACTTATTAGGCCTACGTCGCTTTTTGGCAGCATTGAAGCGTGCAGCTGCGGACTTGAAATCAAAGCTGCAAAGTGTCTCTCCGCAACTTGCAATGCGCATTAGCCGTGTGACCTTGCCCCTCCCCAAGGCGACTTCGGTCCGCAGTTTTAATTCGGTTCTGCAGAGAGAATCCTCTCTCTGCAGGCACACTGGAGACGGGAATCAAGCAGGCTATCTTGGCCAACGTCTTCAGAGTCAGACTTCTCCTCAGGCTCAGACTCATTGTTGCTTGGCTTCATGAAATAATTGCTAAGCTTACTTTGTTTTGCCATCTTTCCATTAATTTAATCGCTCGCTATGGTGCACTTTGAGCTGCAACGTTTGCGTATTACTATGGTGGACGGGTTGGCAGGGTTGCCAGATAAGCATGGGTTACCGCCGAATGGGCTACTGTGTTTAAGCGGTAATAGACTGGTTAAACTGTAATCCCATCTGGCATCAATCCCATGTGGCACCTGTGCGCTGTTTCGCATAGGCCGGCCTATACATTAGGAGTCATCATCATGCCGGTGTCAAATCATATCATAATAAAAGAAATACATAGCCTATATATTCGTCTTTTTTAAAATAGAAGGAATCAGAATGTGAACTTTAGCGAATTGTATTCAAAGGGAATTATTTTCACCGGACAATATGTCCGACGACTTTTCAATTTGTCGGACTTCAACAACTTTTACCGGACAAAGACCGGTAATTATCGGTTAACGGAAACCCAGATGTGTGTGTGTGTGTGTATGTGGTGTGTGTGTCTACACTACGTCTCCTAAAGACACCCGCTTTCCCCTCTACTGTGTCCCTAAGAACTTCTACTGCCCCCCTTGTACTGTTTCTCAGTTTCTCCAGTAAAAAAAAAAAAAAAAAAAAAAGCGATAATAGGGAGAAGGTTTTTCCTTCCATCAGTGGCCCCGGGCCCGAGCTAGAGTACTCTTCCTGCAACGAATAGTGGACTGCTGATTCGCATGCTTAGTATTCAAATGTATTGATTGTAAGTCGCTTTGGAATAAGGCGTCTGCTAAATGCCAAAAATGTAAATGTAAATGTATGTGGTGTGTGTGTGTGTGTGTATGTGGTGTGTGTGTGTGTGTGTGTGTGTGTGTGTGTGTTCAGTGGCGTGTCCCAGAGTAAGCAGCAGACAGAGATCAGGTGTCCTGCAGCCTCAGGCTTGGCAGCTCCTCGTCACTCTCACTCACTGTGACTCACCACCACTGCAGCAGCAACACACACACACACACACACACACACACACACACACACACACACACACGTACTGATCCGTAAAACACGGAACACGGGTTTAGATGTGATTGCGTCTCTTTGGGAATGTTTGAGTATTGAGCGTTGTTGGATTCTGTGACTGATGAGATGAGATCTGATTGGGTTCCTCCTTACGACAACTCTGATTGGAGCACTGTTGGCTGAGCTGTGGGGGAAACAACAGAATGGTGCTCTAGTGGATAGTGAGTTGGACTGATCAGAAGGTCATGAGTTCAAATCCCACCTGGGAACACCACCACTAGTGTGCCCTTGAGTAAGACCTGGGAACACCACCACTAGTGCCCTTGAGTAAGGCACTCAGCCCTAAATTACTCCAGGGAGACTGTCCCTGTAATCTCTAATTGTAAGTTGCTTTGGATAAAAAAATGCTAAATGGTAAACATTTAAAAAAATGTAAATGCGACACAAAGTGGAGTTGTCCGCTCCAGGTGTTGGACCAAGCGTCAACCCCACGCGGTTCATAGTAACTCAAGAGCGTTTGGTGGCAGCAGTATTCTTTTTGCAACCCATCTCTGTGTGACAGACACTCGGATATGATCCGAGTGTCTGTCACACAGAGATGGGTTGCAAAAACCCTGTCAATCAAATCATTATTAACCATAAAATATGTTATGTATGTTGGGAGTCATACGGTAATGTTAACTTGTGTTAGTTGGTCATGTGGACCACTTGTGTGTAGAGTCCTCCATTATCATGTCCAGATCCGTCCCACTGGTCAGTGGGAATAAAATTAATTTGTCAGGTGATAATGTTAGCTATAGCTAGCTATGTACTGTAAACTTCTCTTTGAAAAGCGACTAACACTGACAGATATTGACAGCTGACAGTGGTTGGGGGTGGGGTTAACCAGCTGTTGTTACCGCCCATTACCTGGCTATGCAGAAGTGTGAAAAGCTCCAGATCTTTGAGGGACCTTTTCTCTGCTTAGTGATTTCAGGTGTAGCAACTTTCAAATACTCTTGTCGTCTTCCATTTTGTTTCCGATTTCAATGTATGACACATCATTTGAAAGCTTACAATCTGTAGTTAAAGCACATGTAAAAATAACTGAAAAATGACTTTGCCTTCTGGTTACACATTTCACCAGACTGTCACAAATGTGTCCTTGTTCTTAACCCGCCCGGTCCCTTCCCCTGTCTGTCAGTGTTTTTTCCCAGTCCTTCACCGAGTGGACAGACAGACACCTTCTTCTATCCTGATCCCTCTGTATGCCAGGGTGTGGGTAACATACGGCCAGGATTTGTGATGCATTGGAAAATGTTTACAGTGGGCTTAGTTTGTGTATGGGGGATGTGGGTGGGAATGTTTGTGCTTGTTAGCAAGTGAGTGTGTGTGTGTGTGTGTGTGTGTGTGTGTGTGTGTGTGTGTGTGTGTATACGGTGGGTGGGTCTTAAGTACTTGAGTACTTCCGTAAATATGCTCACTCATATTTTCCAATGACCTGGCCTAGCAGACGAGTTAAGAGTGTTAGGTCACTGGGGCAGGACGTTGTGGCTAGTTAAGGAGGAGAGAGGCTCCTTGTATATATTTTCTCTCTCTCTCTCTCTCTCTCTCTCTCTCCATCAGTATCCCTCCTTTCCAGTACTTGGCTGACATCCATCTCATAAACCTCTATAGATTCTTCTCGTCGAACTCATAAAACCACGGTATCCGTACTAGTGGATGACCTCAGGTTATGTAAAAATACCTTATACAATAAATGAGACTAGAGCAGAGTGGACACAGGCAACTCTAAACCAATCACCATCTGCCAGATTGTCTGTCTCAAAATCTGTGATCTGTGATCCAATCACTAACTATAGACTGACTTATATAGACTGACATATAGCTCTTTATTCCAAAGCGCTTTACAACGGCCTCTCATTCACCCATTCACCCACACATTCATACACTAATGGCGGCAAGCTACCATGCAAGTCGCCAGCCCGCTCATTGGGAGCAATGGGTTTCATTGTCTTGCCCAAGGACACCTCATCATGTGGCCAGCCGGGGTTCGATCATTAGATGGCGGCTCTACCTCCTGGACCTGGTAGACCACTGTGGCTCAGCCAGGGTGTGAGGCGCGTTGACGGCAGTTGCACTGATCCTTTCAGACGACCATAGCCTAGGTATTGTGGGGGGGGGGGCACCTCTCTTTACATCCCAATTTCTGTCGTCAAGAAGCTGATGAACCGAGAGCATGATGGGAAAGCGGCGCTTTCAGACGGCACTTCACTTTCCCTGAACTCAGAAAAAAACTATGCCTACGTTTTTTAATACAGCTGCTTACTCCATTAAGCAATTATGGCAGAGAAAAAACTGGGTGTGTAATTTCTTCCATGACCCTCAAAAGTTTTCAATTTCACCGCTTTTTTTTCTTCTTTTTCTGAATTTTCCATGTGTTCTCCAGGCCTGGAAGAGTAGTCTGGCATTTTCCAGGATGCGTGGGAACCTTGCATAACCCTTTTTACGTGTGAATGCATGTATACATAAACACACACACACACACACACACACTCTCTCTCTCTCACACACACACACACACACACATGGCAAGCAACCGTATATAAACAAACACTGCATTCTGATCAGACTTCTTCTTCTTCTTCTTCTTAGGGCAGACAGGACCAAGCTAGCTCACAACCACAACAAACAGACCAAGCGCAAAAAGTAGCACAGCAGCACAAGCTTTCTAGGAACACACCCATCCCCTCCCTCCCTCCTCCCTTCCCTCCCTCCCTCCCTCCTCCCGCCCTCCATCTTGGGAGCTATTGAGCTCCACCAGCCAATAGGGTTCCAGGTTGGAGGAGGGGGGTTCCCTGGTGGTTGTCCTGATTGGGTGCCAGCGGGGTTAGGAGGGGCTTGTGTTGGTACTAGACGATGGTGGTGGTGGTGGTGTGTTGTGGTGGTGGTGGTGGTGGTGGTGGTGGGGGTGGTGGTGTGGTGGTGGTGGTGGTGGTGGTGGTGTGTTGTGGTGGTGGTGGGGGTGGTGGTGTGTTGTGGTGGTGGTGGTGGTGGTGGTGTGGTGTGTTGTGGTGGTGGTGGTGGTGGTGTGGTGGTGGTGGTGGAGGTGGTGGTGGTGGAGGGTCAAGGCCTAGGCTCAGTCTCACCTGGATCTGTTTCAGCACTTTGGGGATGGGTTTACAGTTGAGCTTCTGGCAGGCCTGTCTGTAGGCTGCCAGGATCTCCTCCACCGTCGCATTCTGGGCTGAAATACAAGAGAGAGACCGGTTATTACATGTTCTGACGCGCACACACACACAGACACACACACAGACACAGACACAGACACAGACACACACACACACACACAGACACAGACACAGACACAGACACAGACACACACACAGACACAGACACAGACACACACACACACCAGGGTTCCTACACCTTCTTAAACATCAAATTCAAGCACCTTTCAAGGACTTTCAAGACTCAATTCCCTGCTATTCAAGGACCCAACACGGCATAGTTTGAGACAGAACTAGTTGACGAGTTGAAAAGTAAAACTTTTTTTTTTGAGAGAGAGAGAGAGGAATTTAAGCACTTTCAATGACCCATCTCTATTTTCAAAAACTTTTAAGACCTTGATTTCTTTTTCTCAAATTCACAAACTTCAAGGACCCGTGGGAACCCTGACACACACACACACACACACACACACACACACACACACACACACACACACACACAGTAGTGGCCTGTAGAGTATTTGTAAGCTCTGTAACATGAAGCAAGGCGAGCACAGTGCCAAACACACTCTCAGAAATAACTGCTGTTTGTCTGTCTGTCAGTGTGTGTGTGTGTGTGTGTGTGTGTGTGTGTGTGTGTGTGTGTGTGTGTGTGTGTGTGTGTGTGTGTGTGTGTGTGTGTGTGTGTGCGTGCGTGCGTGCGTGCGTGCGTCAAATTCTTGTGCAGTCAGCAGTTTGGCTGCAGACACTAAGGTGACATAATTTTGTCCTCTCCTTCATCTACCTCACTCCCTCTCCCTCTCTCTCTGTCTCTGTCTCTGTCTCCTTCCCCTCCTCCGCCTTTATCAATCTCTCTCTCGCTTTATTCACCTTTATCACCTTCTTCTTCTTCTACCCTCCCCTGTCCAGACAGCCCCTCCTCAGAGACGATGACCAACAGCACACAGCCTAGTCTGGCGTTGCCTAACCTTGCTGAGAGGCCAGGCTTTCCCTAAGTTTATAAAACCTGTGGAAATTCGAGGCGGAAGAAACCCGTTTGCCACCCTCCCGCCCAGTCAATAGGCACCTTGTAACACAACAGACAACTATTTCTGCCAACAGACAAATTATAATTCCAGGAAAAATAAAAACACTTCAGCAATGTCCATAAGAAAAAAAAGAAGAATACAAATAACGCGCTAGCAATGTTAGCTAAGTTGGTTTAGAGTTTCAACTCCCTGCAGAGCCCTTTCCTCTGGTCTGCTTTAAGTTGTAGGTCACAGAGTACAAACTGGAGGTGCGTTCAGATTCCCTCCGTGTGTGTGTTCTGGGAGGACACAGTCTTGTTGTTTGTTTTGCTGGCACCGCCAGGAATGTTTGACTTTGACTAGAGTAAACACGGACGGCTGGATTGAAGTCAACGTCCCCGGCGTCCTTTCACCTTTGGGACTTTTACCCAAATCTTCCCCCTCGTGACGTTGAGCCACATAGGGACGCGTTCAACCGAGTTCAAGGTGAAGTCACGGAGGAAAGGAGAAGGACGACACTTTCTAAAATGTCATCCCGGATAACGGAGCCGTGAGCACGACCTCAAAGAAGTCCAAGAATCAAAGGAGTGGATTGTTAACAGCTTGAAGAGAGAGAGCTAATGGCAGGTGGGCAGGGGAAGATGTACACCAGTACATACATACACACAGCAGGGCTTCAAAATGTCACTTTCATTAGTGGATAGTTAGAATCCTTAGAAGCCTTCGAAATGCTTGGAACCACAACACTGGGTAAGGCTACTCTCTCTGCTGTGGCTTCTGGGAAACCTGATGCCTTCCAGTGTCGGCCGTGTGGGAGCCCAGCACGGTTGTGTGGTTGTGTGCGTGTTGGCACTGTATGTGTGTGTCCGTCTGACGGAGCATGAGTGCAGATCTGCTGGCAGGAAAGTAGTAACTCAGTTTGTCTGCAGGACAAGTGTTCAGTGTCCTCAAACACACACATCACAATTCGGTGCGTGTTAGTGCCATTGTATGTGTTCTCTTAACCCAATACTGCCTGATATCTTGACCGACCGACACCAGAACTATGTAATAATACTCAACAGATACAGAGGTCCGTTTCCAAACAGCCTTGGCCCTGAGCCCAGGACAACCCCGACTTGAGTCACCCTGTAGCTACAGCCATATACAGCTAGCGTGACCTAGGCTAAGCTGAGCTAGCACACACAGACACACACACACAGAAACACAGACACAGACACTCACACACAGACACACAGACACACTCACACACGCACACACAGACACAGACACAGACATAGAAACACAGACACACACACACAGCCAGACACTCGCACACGCACACGCACGACACAGACACAGACACACAGACAGACAGACACACACACACACACACACAGCCAGACAGGGGCTCAGAGTGACGGGTCCGCTCCGCTTTTAGCCCCAGACTGAAACAACAACAGCCTGCTCCAAACGGGCCTGGCTCGGAAAGCCCACTCGTCACACACTCACCCAGACGAGTGGCATGTGCACGCACGTACGCACCTGTTAGGAGCGTATCACCGCAGATCTAGAGATTAAAGAAGCTTTCTCCGCTGTCATTACAAAACGTTTCTGCAGGCATTGAGTGTGTAAGCCCTGTGTGTGTGTTTATAAATCTTCCGTCGTAGACTGAAGATCCATCTCTTCAGGTTACACCTTAACTGCTCCTCCTGAGACATCTACTGCCCCCCAGCACTGCGTCTCCTGAAGACACCCGCTTTCCCCCTCTACTGTGTCCCCTAAAAATTGCCCCCCTTGTACTGTTTCTGTTTCTCCAGTGTCTATATATAAACTATATATAAAAAAACTAGGTTTAGAAGAAGCTGATAGAAGGTTTTTCCCCAGGCCCCAGCTGGATTACCTTTCCTGCTACGACTGGTGGATTGATGATTCACTTGCTTAGTCAAATGTAGTGTTGTTCCGATACCATTTTTTTATCCCGATACCGATACCTGACCGTGCAGTACTTGCCGATACCGAGTACCGATCCGATACCACGGTGTTTTTGAGCCGCATACTCACCTCGATGTAAAATTATTGCTAACACTTAGTCTGGCACTGCTCAAAACCTTTGTAAAACTCGTAAAGTTTTTGCAAAACTTAAGTAAAAAAAATAAAAAAATAAAAAACATAAATAAAGTTTTTGTAAAGTACTCGCCGATACCGATACCAGCATTTTTGTGCGTATCGGTGGCCATGCCGATACTAGTATCGGTATCGGAACAACACTAGTCAAATGTATTGATTTGTAAGTCGCTTTGGAATAAGGCGTCTGCTAAATGCCAAACATGTAAATGTGATGTAATGTAATGCCTAATACACTCACCGATTATTAGGAACACCTATACATCTTCTCATTCATTCAGGTGGTGTAATGGTGTGGGGAATGTTTTCTTGGCACACTTTGGGCCTGTTAATACCAATCCATCATGGCATGAAGGCCACAGCCTATGTGAGTATTGTTGTGGACCATGTGCATCCCTTCATGGCCACAATGTACCCATCTTCTAATGGCTGCTTCCTGCATGATAATGCACCGTGTCACAAAGCAGAAGTCGTCTCAAACATGACAAATGAGTTCAGTGTTCTTCAGTGGCCTTCCCAGTCACCGGATCTGAATCCAACAGAACACCTTTGGGATGTGGTAGAACGGGAGATTCACAGCTTGAAAGTGCACCTGAGAAATGGGCAGGAATTGCGTGATGCAATCATGTCATCATGGAACAGAATCTCAAAGGAATGTTTCCAACAATTTCATGAAGAATTGAGGCTGTTTTGCGAGCAAAGGAAGGTCCTACCCAGTATTAGTATAGTGTTCGTAATAAAGTGCTTGGTGAGAGTATATACAGTGGGGGAAATACGTTTTTTGTAAATGTTGAAGCTGTCATTACAAACAAAGGCTTCTCCACTAAGTATTGAATTAATTTCAGTTAGTGTAATATTTTTGTCCTGTTTCATTCCACTTTATTACACATAACTTTATTTACATATGGACTTAAATGTTTAGATTTTGTGTCTGGATTGTTGGAGTTAATACCAAAGTCTGGTGCAAATTTCACTTGAATAGGCTCATTGGAAACACATTTACTGGACTAAACATTAATGTGTTCAATACTTATTTCCCCCACTGTATAGTAGTAGTCATAGTATCATATAGTGATCTTCTTGACTCTCCCTACAATCTAAGGTCCCGGACAAACTAAATATACGAACGTAGGTATCAGATTTGATCCGTGAAAGTTGGGCATGACTTTTGAAATAACCTAGCAACTCAATACAAAACCTGTAAGAAAAAACTGTTTCTAACTGGTTGAATGGACGAACGGACTATGGAAAGTTGCATTGAGACTTCTTTTTTTTTTTTTTTTTTTACCCTGGTCATCTCCGCTGTCTGTCGATAGACTCCCCCCTCACAGAGAATCAAAGCTCGATCAGTAGTTAACGGAGGGGACAGGGACAGTAGTCTACCCGTGTTGTTTCAGTAACGCCTGTTGCACCTCTTCCAGCTGGGAGAACAGAGGCTCAGTCTGAGGTGCATGTCTGCTCCTGTGTGTGTGTGTGTGTGTGTGTGTGTGTGTGTGTGTGTGTGTGCGCTCCTGAGAACACTGTGTGCTTGGAAAAGCATTAGCCTCCAGTGTTGTAGTAGAGCAGGAGTGTGTGTAAACAGCCCCCGAGGGGAAGAGAGAGAGAGACCGGGGATGGGGGGTGGGGGGAGGGGGGGTGCAGGAAGAGAGCACATTCCCACAGCTTCTCAGACGAGGTGCACGTATACACAAACATCGACCCTGAATATTCAATACATAGAGACAGATACACATAAACAAGTACTGTATTGCACACACGCACAATCGCACACAGTTCGGTAACACGGGACAGATGTATGTAAAAGATCTGGGCTTCAATCAGAAGCTGGACTGAAGTGGGAGAGTGTGAGAGGTTGGTGTGTCTGCTGTTGAGCAGCCAGAGGCACACAGTGTACCGTGCAGCTCCCTGGACCTAGCAGGGAAACACCAGGAGAAAAACTGGGAAATAGCCTGGTACTGAAGTACACCCGGCCCCCCCAATCTTATCTGTGTGTGTTTTACCATAACAGCATGTCGCTTATATTTACCTTTAAACAGCTACAAAAAAACATGTGTATGTGTGTGTGGAGGAGGGATGGAGAGAGAGAGAAAGAGAGAGGCCTGCATTACACAATCCCTGGATCTCAACAGCACTTCTAAAATGAACACAGTTGGAGAGGGAGGTAGGCCTGCTGCCTATCGTCGTTCTACCCCTCCCTAACTGTACAAGGTCAAACAATTAGCAGGCTCAACAAACCCTTATATTAATCGTACATAACCAATGTGTTTATTCAGGCACCTGGTGGTTTCACAGGTTATTAAAAAGTGCTGGTTTGTTGGATCTGCTGAGCTTTTTGCTTAGAAAAACGGAGGGGCAAACAAGAATATAAATGCATTTCCCCCCCCCCCCCATTCGTTCCATATACTCAAAGGGACAATTCACCTAAAAATCTTAATTTCTTATTCCTTTACATACCTTCGATGATGTCTGTTGTTAATTAGTGACACCATCTGTTTGCCTCGAAGCTGTGTCGCCTTGTTCGTAAGCGTGACGTAATTACTTACTGCAAATATAGGTAGGCCTAGTGGAGATGCTCATTTAATCAAAACGTATCCGAAATTTGGGGAAAAAAGTTTTTTTAGCTTAACTACCCCTTCAACATCATTAATGTAGGTCATCCGTTCTTCGGGTCCAATATTTTCAGTAACCCGATACGTGGACATGACGGGACGCATCATTTAAATTTTTGGCATTTAGCAGGCGCCGTATTCCAAAGCGACTTACAATCTATACATTTGACTAAGCAAGTGAATCATCAATCCACCAGTCGTAGCAAAAAGAGTACCGTATTTTCCGGACTATAAGTCGCGGTTTTTTCCATACTTTGGCTGGTCCTGCGACTTATAGTCAGGTGCGACTTATATATCAATAATTCATAATCTCTGACTGACATGAACTGACATACGGTAATCTCTGACTGACATGAACCAAGGAGTAAATCCGCTAGCGCCTCATACACGATAGAATAGCCATTATACTTGACAATGTGGACATTAAACACGACAATGTGGACATTAAACATGATGTTATGGACCTTATACACAATGTTATGGACGTTAGAAACGATATTAAAGTCATTTATTCCTTCCAGAGGCTGTTTAACGTTGCAATGTTGTACCCGCGAGTAGCATTTTGCTACTTCCGGTAGCGCTTCATACGCGATAGAATAGCCATTATACTCGACAATGTGGACATTAAACACGACAATGTGGACATTAAACATGATGTTATGGACCTTATACACAATGTTATGGACGTTAGAAACGATATTAAAGTCATTTATTCCTTCCAGAGGCTGTTTAACGTTGCAATGTTGTACCCGCGAGTAGCATTTTGCTACTTCCGGTAGCGCTTCATACGCGATAGAATAGCCATTATACTCGACAATGTGGACATTAAACACGACAATGTGGACATTAAACATGATGTTATGGACCTTATACACAATGTTATGGACGTTCGAAACGATATTAAAGTCATTTATTACCTTTTAGAGGCTGTTCAAAGTTTCATTTTTCCTCCGCGACGCCATGTTGTTAGCCCCGCGCTAGCTAGCGGACTTTACACTCGATAATACAAGTATTCCTTAACCTTTCAGAAGAAGTTTCAACGTGAATTATGTCCTTCCTGGGCTTACAAATCCTCTCATGTCTCTTCACAGTGCCAGACTAGAGTCAAGCTCAACAGGGTCTTCTTTCCCCGCTGATTCCGCCAAGCCCGTTCCCTTGAACCATGCGACTTATAGTCCAGTGCGACTTATATGTGGTTTTTTCCTCTTCATGGCCCATTTTTGGCCTGCTGCGACTTATACTCGGGTGCGACTTATAGTCCGGAAAATACGGTAATCTTGCTCAGGCCAGGGGCCATTGGCAGTCGTCGTGATAGACGAAATATTATAATTTTTTAAACAGGAGAAACAGTACAAGGGGGGGGAAGTAGAACTCTTAGGAGACACAGTATAGGGGGAAGCAGGTGTCTCAGGAGACACAGTGCGGGGGGGGGGGGGTAGTAGATGTCTCAGGAGGAGCAGTTAAGGTGTAACCTGAGGTAAATACACGAGTGAGCTGTGGGAGATGGAGACTGACTCTGCAGTTCTGACAGCCGTGGGAAGCTCATTCCACCAGCGAGGAGCCGGTATAGTGAAGAGACGTGACCGGGCAGGGTGACTGCCGTTTTGGCGTAGTGGTGGTGGGACCAGTCTGCCAGTAGGGCTGCAACTAACGATTATTTTGGTAGTCGACTAATCTGTCGAATATTTTTTCGATTAGTCGTGTGGCTTTTCGCTGCGCGTAAATGGCGACGCAGAAGCATAAATCCGGCTTAACTAGCTATCTAACCTAACGTTACGCCAAGCTACAGCTGCTCACAGAGCTAGTTGATTGGCTAGCTAGCATTGCTGGCTAGACTACAGACAGCTCACGTTAGTAGGCTACGCTTGGCGCTGTTTATCTTACAGACAGCTCGCTGGTGGACTCAACATAATTTAAATAGCATTCACTTATCAAGCATCATTCATGATCATCCACCATGACTACCTGGTATTTTAATAGCGACCACCCCTCACTTCATTTCATCTCGCGTTCTCCTGGCTTCAACATGGAAAACCCCTGCTACGTAACGTTACATACAAGCGCCTCTGTCTGTCACACGCGTGCCACAGGGCAAATAAATTAATAGCACAAACGCTCATAGCATGTACAGCCCTGTCCATGAGACGTTGTTTTCCAACATGTAACAGTAAAGCTAACATAAACATTACGACCCTAACAATATAACGTTAGCCAGTTGGCTAACAACGTTAGCTAAAACTTACCCAGCTGATTCTTGCATGGCTCCCTTAAAAAAAAAAAGAAAAAAAAAAAAAAACTTTATTTTCTATTTTATTTTTTAATACGATTAGTCGACACTAAAATTCCACGTCGACGAATTTTTGTAATCGCCGTCGTCGATTATGTCAACTAATCGTTGCAGCCCTATCTGCCAGCAGAGGTGGAGGAGCGGAGTGAATGGGCTGATGTTTGGGGGGTGACCATTGCCTGCAGGTAGGCAGGGGCTGTCCATTTTGCTGTTTGCACACATAGATTCCATGCAATTTCTTGTGTCGGCGTATATCTGAATGCGACTGACCAGGGAAATCCGCTCAGGCAATTACCCTGGTCGAGACCATGTGTAATTCCATGGATTGCCTGGTCAGTCTCCTTTCACAGCTGTCCTGCATCGGCGCTAGTGATGCTCCGATCTGATCGGCGCCGATCGGTATCGGCCGATATGGCCTTGATCGGTTTTGATCGGAGTTCTCAAAACGGCCGATCAAACACGACCGATCAGTTAACAAAATGGCGTCGCCAGTCTGGAAATATTACACAGTGTCGGAAAGAGACAACAAATATGCAGTTTGTAATGTCTGCGCAAAAGAAATTCCTCGCGGAGGAACGCACGCAAGGACTTTCAATACCACGAATATCATACGGCATTTGCTGCGTTCGTCGATTCGCTCCGAGAGCGCCGAAGCGCACACTGGGCTCGACGTCATAAAGGGACCGAGTGCTTTGATTGGACGAGAGGTGTTCCACGAGTGCTGGTCAGAGTTCCAGCGCGACTTCACGAGCGTAGTGTAGGTAGTGTTCAGCGACGTCATGTGACCCCGCGAGCAGGAAGTCACTAAGCTAGACTAAGGTCCATAGCAACAACAACTATTAGCGCGAGAGTTTTAGGTCTTTCTCTGTGCACCTTGCACAAGTGTAGATAGCGAGCGACTTTTCAGCATAGCAGGACATATTTGAGATGATAAGAGGAACAGGCTGAGTGCCAAAAACGCTGAGATGCTTGTATTTCTCAAGGCTAATCTGACAGTGATGCTGCTTAATCAGAAGTAAGGTTTGAGTCTGAAATCTCCTTAGGTGAAATGTTTTGTTTTTTTGTTTTATTGATTATTGCTGACTTGCTGTCTTATCTCCTCCTAAATATGACTTGAAACTGACTGACTTGAAACAGTATTTTATATTTGGCTATAGCCTGTTTATGTTGCAGTTTAGTTTGGGTATGTTTATTGTTCCTCAGGAAAGCTACAGTATAAGCTCCAAGTTCTCTAAGAGCCCCTAGTTCCTCTCATTCGAGTGGAATGTTGCACATTTGATGTGACAGTGTACATTTTATTTATTATGATTTTTATTTTCACATTTTATTTGTTTTTCCTGAAGTAAGCTACAGGTGGTTGTGAATTCAATAAAACAGATGGTTGTCAATTCATGATACTTTCTCATCTCCTAATTTCATTTGAATACTTAATATACAATGTCAATGGTGTTAAGAATAATTAAAAACATAAATAATGCTACACAATAAATAGAATGCTTCAATTGCCATTTTCGACGCTGTGATCGGTGATTGGTGATATCGGATCGGCAGATCACTGATTCCAGTGATCGGTGATCGGTGATCGGCACCAAAAACCCTGATCGGAGCATCTCTAATCGGCGCAGGGTAAGTTTACCCCCAAACTAATAGTTTACCCAAAACAGCTAACGCACAACTACCACTACTTACCCCTACCCTGGACACTTTTAAATCTGCCCTCAAAACCCACCTGTTCTCTAAGGCCTTTGGCCCCCAGTCTAGTTTTGTCACTCTCGTTGTCTTTGTTTCTTTGCTTTGTTTTTCTGTTCTGTCTGTCTGAATGTCTGTCTATGAAATCTGTTACGCGTCCTTGGGTTTGAGAAAGGCGCTATATAAGATATATATATAAAGGTAGGGATGCTCCGATCTGGATTTTTGGGGCCGATACCGATCACCGATTTTTTTCCTCAAGATCAACCGATACCGATACCGATTTTTAAAAAAATACATAACTGTAGGCCTACTGACTGGATAGCCTACATATTTTTTGCTTTTTAGACAAAAGTTTTGATCCATTAGGCACCAAGCAAACGCAGATTTTTATGGCATAGTAAAAGTCTGGCCTATCACCCAGTTAGGGCCTGAAGCCCAAGTCAGTCGATATGGCTGTATAAAAGACATCATAAACGTGGCCTTCATGGTTTACATACTGTTACGTCCTCCTATGTTTTCTGTTCAGTTATCTGTCTTCCCCAGGGGGAGAAAAAAAAAAAAAAAAAAAAAACGGTTTTTGCGATCGGCCATTTTTACCGATCACCGATCGAGTCATTTGGAGTGAAATCGGCCGATTTAAATCGGTGGCCGATAAATCGGAGCATCCCTATATAAAGGCGCTAAGATATTATTATTATTATTATTATTATTATTACCAGTAACACAAGGTAAAAGCTAGACTCAAATCACTTACTAGGCTGTATAATGGCTGTCTCAAGATAACCCTCAGCGCGGCCGGTCCCTGCTTAGGTTACACGTTAAGACAAAGAGAACGCAGGCCAGGGGTGAGGAGGGTGTCACGAGGCAAGGCGAGGTGAGGCATGAAGGGGTGAGGAGGGTGTCACGAGGCAAGGCGAGGTGAGGCATGAACAAAATGATATTAGAGTGGAGTGAACCTGTGCTGGCTGACTCAGTGGAGCAGTAGCTCAACGCTCTCCATGCTGCTGCCTGATGATGGTTGTTTCTGGCTGGCCTCCACAGGGCTCGGAGGCAGCAGCAGTTAGTTAAACGGAGGGCCTCTGAGCCTCCTAGTCCAGTAATCACTAGAATACGACAACAGAGCTCAGCTCGCTGATTTAAATTCAATACACACAAATTGAAGTGTCACGGATATAAATGGGCAAGAATGAAGAAGATGAGAGTTTGATGTGTGTGTTTGTTTCAGTGTGTGTTTCTGTGTGTGTGTTTCTGTGTGTGTGTTTCAGTGTGTGTTTCAGTGTGTGTTTCTGTGTGTGTTTCTGTGTGTGTTTCAGTGTGTGTTTCAGTGTGTGTTTCAGTGTGTGTTTGTTTCAGTGTGTGTTTGTTTCAGTGTGTGTGTGTTTCAGTGTGTGTTTCAGTGTGTGTTTGTTTCAGTGTGTGTGTGTTTCAGTGTGTGTTTCAGTGTGTGTTTGTTTCAGTGTGTGTTTGTTTCAGTGTGTGTGTTTGTTTCTGTGTGTGTTTCAGTGTGTGTTTCAGTGTGTGTTTCTGTGTGTGTGTTTCAGTGTGTGTGTTTCAGTGTGTGTTTGTTTCAGTGTGTGTTTCTGTGGGTTCTGTGAGTTCGAAAAACTCTCTTTCCAGTTCTTGTGCATATACATCTGGGTCTCTGATGGGCCAACTAACAACTAACTAACTAACAACCCAGTCAGTTGTCCCCAATGTCTGCTGCTTGACCTTGTTCTTATGAACCGCCGTCTTTGAAATGTTGAGGATGGAAGCATTGACCCTCACTGTATCCCTCTGTCTTGCCCAAGGACACTTCGACGTCGCCGATCTGCCAACCTTGTGATCATTAGACACCGACTCTACCCACCACCGCCACAGCCGCCCCAAATCTAGGGTGCTACTGATTACACCTGTCAAGTCCACTCTGGTTTTCTAAATGAGAGTGATTGAGGGCAGAGGGGAGAGCTTAGCTTAGCTATGTGAATTGAAATGTAGCCTAGTTTAAAAAAAAAAAAAAAGGGAAATCTGGGATTCAAACAACAATAAAACGGTCTGCGCGCCACATGTTGGTACACAGCAGCGGGGCGGGGCTGGAGAAATGTAACCACTCTCAATTTTATAGACTCAGCTACTGATGCCAGGACTGATCCCAGATCAAAACCAGAGTTTTACCATGTTCTGAAGTTATACAGAGTTTGTTTACAATACACTGTTTACAAATAATACAGTCAAACCCTTTTGGATTCTGATAGGGTAGCAGAGAGAGAGAGAGAGAGAGAGAGAGAGAGAGAGAGAGAGAGAGAGAGAGACAGAGAGAGACAGAGACAGAGACAGAGACAGAGACAGAGACCGAGAGAGAGAAAGAGAGAGAGAGAGAGAGAGAGAGAGAGAGAGAGAGAGAGAGAGAGAAAGAGAGAGAGAGAGAGAGAGAGAGAGAGAGAGGGGGTGGAGACAGAAGAACAGATATATGCAGGCACGCGTAAAGGATGGGTGGAGAAGAGGAAAAATAAACATGGGAAAAAAGGAGGAGGGCAGAGCGCACACAGGAGACACTCAGAGGGTGTGGTGTAGGATTCAGTTGTATGCTTTCTAGTGTTGTTCCGATACCGATACTAGTATCGGCATGGCCACCGATACGCACAAAAATGCTGGTATCGGTATCGGCGAGTACTAACAAAAAAAAAAATCCGATTTTTTTTTTTTTTTTTTTTTTAAGTACTAAAGTTATTTTGTTTGTAAATGTTCACTTGCTGTTGCACTACTACTACGACTGTTTTATATCTTAAATGGATATTGCACTGATTGGCATCTGTGAGAGCCACATTTCAGGTTTTATAAGGGGTTGATTTTCTTGTCACCATACCAGGTAGACAATAAAAAAAAGTTCTATAGTATTCACTCTCTGTTGGTATTTTTTCCTGTTTTACAAAGGTTTTGAGCAGTGCCAGACTAAGTGTTAGCAATCATTTTACATCGAGGTGAGTATGCGGCTCAAAAAACATGTTTTTTTGTTTTGTTTTTTCAAACGCCGTGGTATCGGATCGGTACTCGGTATCGGCAAGTACTGCACGGTCAGGTATCGGTATCGGTATCGGGATCAAAAAATGGTATCGGAACAACACTAATGCTTTCCTAAGGCACCGTAGCCAGCCAGGGAGGGAAGGGAGAGAGGAAGGTTTCCACCATTTTTAATTGCCCCCAAACCACCAACTGTGCACCGTAATGCTGGCAATACTTTAAGCGGGATGCATCTCTCTTAACCATATCCATGAGGAGATGGCAATTATGCAAATCTAAAGTCAACGGCCTGAAAATCTGTTGCTAGCAGTGCAATCGCATGCACCTGTAAAATTCCAAACCGGTTTGGAATGAAGTGGCGCGTCCCAAGACTCTCCAGTCTAAGAATGTTATTTTCGTCATTGCGTGTCTTATGTAGACGAAAGGAAAAGGGAATCCTGAGCTAATTGAGAGATCTAGCAGGTAGTGCATGCAGGTGACAGGCTAATTCATTTGAGACCCCCCCCCCCCCCCCGCCGTATGTCCAATGGGACCAAGCTGAGAAGTACAGATCCAGTGGCTAGGTTAACAGGAAACAGCATACTTTCTCACACCCCCCCCCCCCCTCACCATCCTTCCGTACCCTGGGGTCTACCCTGCGAGTCAGCTTATCCACTGAACACACACAAAAGAGAACTCTGATAATTACAGGCCATTAAAGTGATCCCTGGTGGTGAAACAGGCCGAACCCGCCTGGCTGTTGGTTGTTTACGGGTCTAGGTGGGGCAGGGATACAGGGCAGAGAAGCCAGTCTTATGGGTTGTTTCCCATTCAACGATCGGCATACCTTACAAGCCGCCTTGGGTCTGCTCAGGGACTGGCTTACCTATGGCCTCCGTCCTCTCAGATCCTATTACATCCTATATTAGGGGGAGACTTCCTGAAGTGACTTGACATGACCCCATGACCTCGACATTCTGTTCCAACTCGATGTAGTTGTGGTCTAGTGGATGGTGAGTTGATACTAGTGAGGTCATCGGAAGATTGTGAGTTCAAATCCCGCCTGAAACCACACCACTACTAGTGTGCCCTTGAGTAAGGTACTTAGCCCACAGTTACTCCAGGGGGAATGTCCCTGTAATTCGTAATTGTACATCGCTTTGGATTAAAAGCGTCTGCTAAATGGCAAATTCTCCAATTGTCATGTCATAACTAGGGATGGACGGTTTAACATTTTTGAAACCAAGAAACCGTTAACGAAAATAACTGGGGCCCTATTATACTACAATACATTCATGTCGAAAACACCATGTGACACGTCTTTTTAGACAGTTAATTTACTGACAAATTAGGCTGTTTATTGTTTACAAAAATCAGGTTTTTTGACGGTTTCGCTATTTTTAGAAACCGCGGTTTTCGGTTTAACCGTAAAACCGTCTAACCCTAATTATAACCAACATGAATTAGATCCCACCTGAACATGGCCAACATGTTCCCTAATGTGGACTGTCCACTAAAATAAAGAGGGTCAGTACCCATGGCTATAGGCCTGTATCACACCTCGATGTACTTTACCTCAACTAAGTCACCTCACCTCACCTCACCTGATCTTTCTGAGCTGCTGAATGACAGTTTGTAGGCTACATCTATTAGCATTTGAGAATTAAAGCTCACGGCACACATCACCACAGCAAACGCAAAGCAAACTAACAACATTCTTCAGAATGCATCCGAATGCATTCCATCTGACCCAATTTCTCTCAGGGAGGGTGTGTCAATCTCTATTCCTCCCTTCTCTCTCTCCCTCGTTGACAGGGAACAAAGTGCAAACACACAGCGGCCATTGGCACTCAGCGTTCTCTCTTCACCACGACGACAGGGGGAGGGGGAGGGACAGGAGGAGTGTGGAGACACTTCAACACTTGCTCAGAGAGAGAGACTGTCTCTGGGCAGAAGGGAGAGGGAGAGAGCTCGTTAGAATGAGTAGAACAGACAATCTAATCATGTAAAGCTGCCCTGTGGTCGGAGGTTCAGAGGGCCATATCATCATTTCCACAACGCTCATCAAATTCTCCCAAAACTCCTTCCTGTTCCTTTATCTACGTTCTAACACACACGCCGCATTCTGTCGTCACGCTGTAGGATTGGATGGAACGAATTTCCGGTCATTCTAATTCTACACGGCCAAGGAGACTGGGACCGAGGCCAGGGGTTAGCAGTCTCAGCACAGCCACTCGAGATACACACCCGACCTGCAGTAGCCGCGGCCTGCAGAGTCATCTGTGTACCTCATGTGGGACTTGGGTCCCAGAGGAAGAGCATGTGTTAGCTACAGACTGAACCGGGCAAGGCAGTGGGGAAGGGAGGAAAGAAAGGGTTGTGTTTTTTTTTTTTAAGCTCTGACTGAAAAGCTGCTTAATACCTAGGTCATACCACTCTGGTGGTAATAATCTTCTACAACAGGACAGATGCGTCCTGCCTTTGTGATGTCATGGATGAATTGTTACCATTGTGTGATGGTCAAAACGAGAACGAGTTCCTCTTGATAAAATTTGCGAATAGAAGGCATATGCGTGAATTTGGGTTGGGCCTGGTGTCAACCTTTTTCATATTCAAGATATTACTTCATCACATCCAGTGTTTCCCCTATATTCATTGAACCGCGGGGCTCGGCCACAACAAAATCTATGAACATAACGCTAATGCTACAACGGTACAGCGACCACGTATCTTACCGCGAGTTCTAGTGCGAACCGCAATTATGGTCACCGTGGGGCGGCTGTGGCGCAGGAGGTATAGTCGGCGTCTAATGATCGCAAGGTCGGCAGATCGGCGGTTCAAACCCCGGCTGGCCACATGTCGAGGTGTCCTTGGGCAAGACACTGAACCCCAAATTGCTCCCAATGAGCGGGCCAGCGCCTTGCATGGTAGCTTGCCGCCATTGGTGTGTGAATGTGTGTGTGAATGGGTGAATGAGAGGCCGTTGTAAAGCGCTTTGGAATAAGGTGCTATATAAGTGCAGTCCATTTACCATTTAAATAAAACAAACTACACACGGCAGTGTGAAATGAAGACGACAGCATGAAATAGAAAACATGCCGGGAGAATGCGAGCATTTCTCAGTGCTGGAAGCCTTCGTGGGCAGAAAGGTTTGGTAATCAGTGTTTCCTCCAGGAATTTTTACATTAGTGGCGGATAGCCCTTGCTACGATTTTAGAAGAAAAGTTTAGAAAAAAGAAAAAAGAAAATAATAATAATAATATCGGTATCGGTATCGGTTATCGGCCACGAGAAGCGGGTAAATATCGGTATCGGTATCGGTTGGGAAAAATGCATATCGTGCATCCCTAGTTTAGACTGAAGACCCATCTCTTCAGGTTACACCTTAACTGCTACTCCTGAGACATCTACTACCCACCAGCACTGCGTCTCCTGAGACACCCGCTTTTCCCCTTTACTGTGTCCCCTATGACTTCTACTGCCCCCCTTGTACTGGTTCTCTGTTTCTCCAGTGTCTATATAAATTTTTTATTAGTTTTTCTTCTATCACAGAGACTGCCAATGGCCCCTGGCCTGAGCTGAATTACTCTTCCGGCTACGACTGGTGGATTGATGATTCACTTGCTTAGTCTGTGTATTGTAATGTACATGTATTGATTGTAAGTCGCTTTGGAATAAGGCGTCTGCTAAATGCTAAAAATGTAAAAAAATGTAAACAACGACTGTAACCACACAGGTCCTTTGCAAGTTTCAAGATCATTGTTATTGCAGTGAAAAGAGGGCGCAATACCGCAAATATCAACAGAGAATACGTAACGTTACACAATTTATTTTGACGTAGTGTTTCTTGGCTTCATTGTCATAGTGGCCCAGCTGTAATGGGAGGCAGACGCTCTTTGGAGACTCAGCACTTATTGGAAGTTTAACTGCCCAGATGAGATCACAGAGAACAGTGATGGATCCCTCCCGGCGTACATGATTAGAACCCAGCCTGTGTGTCTTGTTCGCAAAACCGAAAGTTAAGTGTCATCCCATTTTTCTCTGTCAAAATGACAGATGGCACTGGGAATATTGCCGTAGACGCTTCAAATGGCTGATCTGGAGTTTTAAGCACTAAAAGAAGAAGTGAACAATGTCAATGTCATGATATGCTCCAAATATGGGGAGACAGGCCAGACCTGTGGCTAGCTACTTCACATCGGAACGCTAGTGTCTAAAATAGCCCCCCTCCCCCTCCACCCCTCCATTCTCATCTCTGCCATTTCACACCACTGTGCTACAGAGGGTGACAGCAACGTCATTCACACATGACAGCTGCCAGCCCGCCCGTGGACAGGGGGGTAAAGGAAGTCAATGCTAGAGGGGGGAGAAAAGTGTCCCATAAGCGGCTCTGGGCCTTCCTGAGGATGAGAACGTCACTCCTCCTGAGAACATCAGAGACCCAGTGTAAGAAGAGCACCTTGTGCAAGTCAGACAGACCGCTCAAACTGAGTGCTGTTACCCTCCCACACACCTTTTTTTGCGTCTTATCAATGGAATAGTTGAGAACTTTATTCATAAGAGGGGCAATGTATGGACATTACAGCCTAGGCTTCATACAAATCACAAAATGGTCTTGGACCAAAATACATATCAGATCTCCTCCCACCCTATATTCCCGCAAGGTCCCTAAGGTCAGCTGAGGCTAGTCAGCTAATCATTCCAAGAGTAAAAACTAGGGATGTCCCGATCCGATACTGAGATCGGATATCGACCCGATATTGGTCCTGAATGCTGGATCGGAGATCGGACCAGAAAAAAAAAAGGCTCCGATCCGCGTGCCCGATCCGCGTCTGTGTTACGTCTGTGTTTACGACAGTTTGGGCTTTACGACTAGGGTTGGGTACCGAAAATCGGTACCGGTAGGTACCGGTTACTTTACATTCGGTATGTACCCGTACCGAATCGCAAAGGAGATTTCGGTACCTCATTTCGGTACTTTTCAAAAAAAAAAAAATCCCCTGGTGTCCGGTGTCATGCAACAGTCAACCACACGTGACTTGAGTCGTGACGTGACATCGCCTGTTACATTTCCAATCAGTGCGTGTCGTGGTAGTGAGGTGAGCAGTTGTGTTGAGAACTTAAGAAGAGTGAGTTTATAGTACTAAGTGTAGTAATATAGTTAGTGATTGTATTATTGTATTATTATTATTATTATTATCATCATCATAATCATAATAATATTATCGAATTTCGCTAGCTAGCCTAGCTACGAGGTCACCGAGAATGCCGAAGGCCCTAATGAAGCAGCGTTCTAAAGTGTGGCTGCATTTCACCCGACTCGACGAAAACAACGCGAAGTGCTCAAAATGCTTAAAATCATTCGCACTTTATCGCTATTATGGCGATGTGCTGTGCCTATGGTGTTCCTCAGTCCAGCGGCAGTCAAATGCCGGTAGATCCGTGTCTTGCTCTCTCAGCACCGCTTCCTGGTTGACGACTCCCGTTGACAGCGGGGGGAGAGAAACGTTTTACCAGGGAATTCGCTCCGCGCTGTGTCGTTCAGTTTCAGGTAAAGTGACGTGAAAACAATATTTGTTTACTTTCTGTGCCATTAGACAATTATGTCAAAACAAAACAAAAGTCAAAATGACAATAAAAAAGTCAAGAGAGGTGTCGTATTTTGCCAGAGAAGGCAAATATGCTGATCTTTTTGCAAAAGAATTGCTGAGGTGGGAGTTTTATTTTTATTTATTTTTTATTTGAGTGTATATTTAACTGTAATATTATATATATAATATGTATATTGTGCCTCAGTCAGCAGGAGTTTTATTTTCATTTATTTTAATTTGAGTGTATATTTAACTAATATATATTGTGCCTCAGCAATAAAAAAGTGAAAAGCTGTTTAATGTTGTCGACCGTGTTATTATTATATATATATATATATATATATATATATATATGTCATTTAAAAAAATCAAAAGTACCGAATTAAGTACCGTTTTGGTACCGGTACCGTTTTTAAAGTATCGGTTAGGTACCGGTACCGGATAAAACCCAAACGATACCCAACCCTATTTACGACATGTGCCGTATTACGTTTTGTGTTACACTCGTGTTTGATTAAATGGAGTTGCCAGCTCCGACTACAAGCTCTGAGTTCGACTCCGTTATTGAACATAACATTGGCGAGATGCGAGAGAAACTCCCCCCAGACAGCAAAATTGCAAAAGCAATAACGGAGAAATTGGTTCGGTTTATTGTGCTCGACGACCAACCACTTTCGGTGGTAGAGAATGTGGGGTTTCGGAGTTTAATTGAACACCTAGAGCCGCGTTATACTTTGCCCAGTCGGCATTATATAACCGAAAATGCCATCCCGAAAATGCACAATGAAGTGTGTGAGTTCCTCGCCAAACTATTGGAGAATGTCGATGCTATTAGCTTCACAACGGACATTTGGAGCTCAGACGTGTGTTCAATGTCGTTGTTGAGTCTCACAGCACACTGGATAGACTCTGATTTTACTTTCAAGAAAGCGGTGCTGCATGCCCGTGAGTTCCGTGGCTCACACACTGGGGATTCCATTAAGGCAGCCATGGAGGAGATGCTGCTCGAATGGAAAATTAACAAAAGCAAAGTCCATGTCGTTTTAAGAGAGGTGGTCACTGAGTACTGCAGAGTACTATTTTTGTTGCTTTAATAAAGGCTGGCAGTCTTTAATTTAACTGTTGTTGGTGTGGACTATATACTGGGGAGGTATTTGAATGAATGAATGAATGAATGGTCTTTATTGTCATTGCTACAGTACAGGTACCAAACAACGAAATTTAGGAGGGGTGGCTCCCCTGGTGTTAGGAAAAAAAAAAAAAAAAAAAAAATTCAGGGGTCAAAAAATTTATACAAATATCGGATCGGTATCGGTATCGCCGATACCCGAAGCCCAGGTATCGGTATCGGTATCGGTAGTGAAAAAGTGGGATCGGGACATCCCTAGTAAAAACAAAACACGGTGCAGCAGCTTTCAGTCACGCTGCTGCATGCTCCTGGAACAAACTCTCCTGAAGAAATCAAACAGGCCCAAAACATTAAAATATTTAAAACTAAGCTAAAAACCTTCATGTTTTGCGGCAGTTATGATTAAACACACACTCAATGTCTTTTTATTACTATTGCATTATTAAATGTTTTATCTATTTACTTCTTATATTTGCTTTTATTCATTGCAACTTTTATTTTCTTACTATGCTGCATTTTCAAATAATGTATGTAAAGCACTTTGAATTGTCCCTGTTGTATGAAATGTGCTATACAAATAAACTTGCCTTGCCTAGGCCAAAGGACTCAATGGGATGTGACTACTAATTGTTCCAACCACAAATAATAGATCAAATCTTGAAATGATGCTAAAACACCTGAATGAATTAACACAAATCACAACTAATGGGCCATAACAAATGTAGCAGCAGGTTATTAACTCTGAACTGGTTCTGTGAGCAGGTTCTCCCATGGCTCTGTCCAGGTCCAGTACAAGCCAGATCAGCTACAACGTTCTCTGGACCTCCAAAAAAGGCGTGAGAACGACACTACACACGTCTAGACCAGATGCAGCCTCACAAGGTCTGTAAAAACAATGCATTTGTCTGTAAAACTAGACTCTAAACTCTATATGACAGTAGCCTATACTCAGCCTACTCAATGCCTCATTTCCTCAATATCAGTGTTACAGTAGCCTATTCAAACTCAGATGAACGCCTTATTTTTAAGATGGGTTCATCTTAACTCACTATAAGTCTATTTTGTATGCCTATATTACATACCATACTACCAAGTACAATAAATACCTGAATGCAGGAGTCTATCTTTTTTTTTCATGTCCACCAATCAGAGAGTGTGGACATGTGTGGTAGGGATTAAAACTAATTATAAATAAAAAAAAGAAGACATAACGGATAACGCATCCAATACTTTCTGACCCAGCCTGATTGCTATCTTCCCATTTCAAAGATGTGGATCTCTCCTCCCAAACCCTTCCACACCCAGGGGCCTGTTTGCAGCACCTGACGGGGCCCTTCTTCCCAGATAACTGGTGATAAGAAATGGCTGCTATCAAACGTGGACTCGCCAACGATGATGTGGCCCAAGCGGGGCTCAAGTGCGCCGAGACCAGGAATGTGATTATGAAAACATTCAGAGCTCATTTGGAGCTAGCGCCCTTGTCAATAATTAACAGAGCACTTGGCAGAGAGGCTCAAATGGCCACCTTTCTGTTTCTCTCACTGCCTAGAGCCGATTCGATTCCCTGTGTGAGGAAATTTGAAGAAGAAAATCACTCAAATAGGAAAATCTTTTTACTAACATAAAAAAGCTTTCATATCATCTGGCATAACAATTAGTTCATTCAACAGAAACCTTAACCTATAGATACCTGAGGAAGAATGTCACATTTAGGCTAGGCCAAGCAAGCGTCAATATCACATCTTAATTGGTCATAAAATGTGATGATTGATAAGCACAATAGTGTAGATATTAAAACAGCATCACTCACACAAAGCATTTGCGCAGCAATGACAGACTCTGTAGAAAAGACATTGTCAGACACAGGGAGGGATTGTGTGGTTGCATGGGCTAACATTGTGCCTAAACTGACTCCCCCACATGGCTCTGTCTATTTATAAGTGAGTGGGCATTTTTTGGGCAGTGTCAACCAGCCCTCTTTAAAACCGATAAGAGAGATGGAGGCTTTTTTGTGAAGGCAGCTAGCCATCGTGGTTGGCAGAGAGAGAGAGAGGCACTGGGCAGCCCAGCACCATTTTCCCTGAGGCAAAAAAAATGCACAAGTACAAACAATGTACGTAATCCTAGTCTAGGCCTGAACACCTTTGGGTGTGGGAATGGCAGAAGAATACAATAGTCTTTTTGCTGTTAGTCATCTTAATTAGGCCTGTTTCGGTATTGTCATCCACCTATTTTTGTTACAAACGCTGCTTAGCTAAAGACTAAATCAACAGATCAGAGATCGTCTTCCCAATAGGCGCTGCAGCTTTTCCCCCTGTGAACATCAAAATGGATGCCTCTGGGTGTACTGGCTACAATAAAAAAAAAGTTCAGACAGACAAACATTTAAAGGGCAGGGTTCACGACCCCACACAGCAGTGCACAGCAGGACGCACACATGCACGCCTGCACGGCATGCCCAGGCTCAACACCAACAGTTAACAGGTCATACTTTGGTCCACAGCCACAAAACTTCTCAGCAATCAAACTTCAGGGGT
Source organism: Nansenia antarctica (assembly GCF_963989245.1). NCBI lineage: Eukaryota > Metazoa > Chordata > Actinopteri > Argentiniformes > Microstomatidae > Nansenia > Nansenia antarctica. The sequence continues at coordinate 12,175,921 of NC_137684.1, read as the reverse complement.
CAGTCAGTAAGCACAGATCTGGTACCAAGTCAGGCCTTGGGCGTGTTGTCAATGAGACTGCCACATAGACCTCACGGCCTGCTCTCCACCGCTCCTCACGCTCATGCTAAAAGGCTCATTTCTTTCATGCGCTTGCACACACTGCTGTTTGTTGTTTTTTTCCTCCTCCTAGAGCTTTTATGATAAACATACCATTTCAACTTTATAATATGCAGATAAGTCTAACGTCTAAGTTGCTTGTCTTCAGTTTTTTGATACGCATGATACTTTTACACTTGAAGGGGCACATTTTAACATTTGAGGTCTGCCGTGACCAAAAGATGCCATTTTTGGAACACTGTTCTTACACCTTCAAAGGTGAAACACTTGAAACAAACATTCAAATGTGCAGTCATGTATTCATTAAAACCCATTGGTTTTACATTGACTTAAAAAAGGAAAATGGAGGTTGGCATTAAGGAATTTAAAGAAAGTTCATGGCAGTAAATTAAATATGTCACTCACGTTGCCTAGTCTTACAAAAGTATTTTCACTGATAAAAACAACATTCGGAATATAGCTAATACACTACTACTAGAGACATTTTTTGGGTGGATAGTAAGTTTCTCATGTCTCCAGCTAGCTAAACAGTCTAACTAGGATACCACCATCTTATCTAAAAAATATAGCTAGCCAAGTAACTAGCATTAGTGGGCTTGCTTAAGCAAATTTATTTTCAGACGTTCCACAGCTCTCTCCATGATTTTAAAATGTAAGTTATTTCGGATAGCGTTGCTCACATAATCTGCAGTCCCTTTTTCTGCCCCAAACTTCCCCTAACTGGAGGACATGAAAATGTAATTATAATTATAATTACAAACCGGTAACAGAATAGGCCTAACCAAATTCAATCTGCAACAGAATTAGGCCTACTAAAATTAATTTGGCTACATTCACCTATTGTAGTACAGGTTGTACAAAACCTAAAAGAGTTATTTGGATGTCCCTGTGGGAGAACCCTTTTAGGTTCCCAGTAGAATGTTCTTGGGTTCTATGTCGAGCGGAAAGGGTTCCAAAAGGGTTCTTCCACAGGGATGGCCAAACAACTGTGGGAAATATAGTAGGGATGCACGATATGCATTTTTCCCAACCGATACCGATACTAGGGATGCTCCGATCTGGATTTTTGGGGCCGATACCGATCACCGATTTCTTTCCTCAAGATCAACCGATACCGATACCGATTTTAAAAAAAATACATAACTGTAGGCCTACTGACTGGATAGCCTACATATTTTTTGCTTTTTAGACAAAAGTTTTGATCCATTAGGCACCAAGCAAACGCAGACCCATTTTTATGGCATAGTAAAGGTCTGGCCTATCACCCAGTTAGGGCCTGAAGCCCAAGTCAGTCGATATGGCTGTATAAAAGACATCATAAACGTGGCCTTCATGTTTTACATACTGTTACGTCCTCCTATGTTTTCTGTTCAGTTATCTGTCTTCCCCAGGAAAAAAAAGAAAAAGAAAAAGAAGAAAAAATATCGTTTTTTGCGATCGGCCATTTTTGCCGATCACCGATCGAGTCATTTGGAGTGAAATCGGCCGATTTAAATCGGTGGCCGATAAATCGGAGCATCCCTAACCGATACCGATATTTACCCGCTTCTCGTGGCCGATAACCGATACCGATATTATTATTATTATTTTATTTTTTCTTTCCTAGCACCAGGGGAGCTCCCCCTCCCAAATTTCGTTGTTTGGTACCTGTACTATATCAATGACAATAAAGACCATTCAGATATCATTTCACAGTTGATAACCTGTAGTTCATGCACACCTGAAGGTAAGAAAGGCTATGTAGTGAGCAAAGATTGATGATTTAATATTCCATAGTGATCTCACCAAATCTAACTTACATCACTATTGTTAACACAACAAAGAGAACACTTCTGAGTCTTCAAATGTTCATTTATTATTTCCTCTAACAAACAGAATCTGTTATACAGTGCACAATGCTTTTTTTAGCCAAGATCTGGCCTCCTTTTATGAAAACAAAAAAGGCTCACCTAAGAGTAATTAGATCAAAAAAGTGTCAAAAATAAAGTGCACCTTGTGCATCAGTCAATACAAAAATAAAGACTTTTAAAGAACCAAAAGTTGTATAGAACTTGTACAGAAACTAGTGCCAAATGGCTGCTTAGTCTGCAGATAAACAGAATGATACAAGGCACATAGTAGGCTACACTAGTATGCTTAATAAAGCAACTGAAAAGGGCTGGGCTATGCTACTTTTAGTACATGAGGATGAGGTAGGTTGTGATAAAGCCCATCAAACGTTTTGCATAAGAATTCAAAATAAATTGCACTGACATGGAAAAACATGTTTTCCTTGTAAACAACTTGTCTTGTATAGCCTACATTCACATTCTCACCTAAATAATAGACACGTTTTCCATTGGTGTTCCCTAATATACAAACTGAATACAATTCAAATGCGTGTTCAATAGGCACCGCGGCTAGGCTACCTTCTGCTTGATATTCCTTCCATACAGCGTGCTTGCAATGGTGAATCTTAAGGTGACTTATGAGATTCGTTGTGTTGTAACTCGTAGACCTTTGCCCTCCTCTCCGAACTTTTGTCGAACATGTGTTGCAAATTGCAAATGCACTATCTGCCTCAGAAACTCTGCAGAATGTCAGACACACCGGGGAAGCTCTCATGTTTCGCTCTCGTCTATACACTGCGTGCCTGTACGCAGGCGCAGCAGCATGCGCGCGGAAACCGGAAGCAGAAATATTTCCGGCTTCATATTATGAATGAATGAATGAATGAATGAATGGTCTTTATTGTCATTGCTATAGTACAGGTACCAAACAACGACATTTGGGAGGGGTGGCTCCCCTGGTGCTAGGGGGAAAAAAAAAAGAAAAAAAAAATCGGCTCAATATCGGCTACAATTTTATAAAACCGATAAAAACCGATACACATTAATTTCCCATTATCGGGCCGATAAATATCGGTGCCGATAATATCGTGCATCCCTAAAATATAGTAGTAGTTATAACCACCTGCACCATCCTCCTCCTCATCAAACACTGCATCAACATCTCCATCTCATGCGCTAATAAATGGACTTCATTGTTGTTGTGTACAGTGGGGAAAGCAAGTCCAGCAAATCACACAAATATGAAACTTCCATGATCATTTACATAGTGAATGGTGGCATACATGTTGCACACTTCTACAAAAAGGGCATCACAAGATGTATCTTCAAAAGAGCAGACACGTGGTGTAGTGTCCCTAAGGCTGGTTTTTATGATGTTTTCAGCCATATCAGTTGCAGACAAAGAATGTTTTCATTTTGCAGAGGCCATCTCAAGAAAACTATGAGCAGATTGGGTGACTGTGTGTACAGGATACACTTTTTTTTCTTCCAAATCTGATGTGTTTCTGTTAGAAGTAGGCCATGTGCACAGAGTTGTACGGATTATTAAACTTTGCTGACAATGTTTTGTTATTTTTTATCGTTTGAAACATTGAACATTTAGTCCCAGGTTCATTCTGTTGCTCTGGAATTGCAGTATTGTACTGATAAAGATATACAAGCTACTATGGCCAAGAAGAAAGTTTCAAAGGTCCGACTAATGTCTGTGAAATCACATGATGGCTGATAGGCTAATGTTATTTAGGGCAAAGATATGGCATAAAGATATCAGCCATATCTTTGCCCTAAATAACATTAGCCTATCAGGCATCATGTGATTTCCCAGACATCAGTTGGACCTTTGAAACTTAAATAAACTGATAATTTCTTTGTGGCCATAGTAACTTCAAACAGGGATGTAGAGCCATACTGCGAGCCACAACCAACATGATCTTACTACAAGGGCGTTTGCACTTGGCAAACAGTGCCCAACTAAAATGGCACACCTTTGAGGAGTGTCTGGTTGTGCTAAATGAGGAAAGACACCAAGAGATGTCTAATGGATGAAATTCCTTTTTACCTGGTAGGGAACTTTTCAAGGACTAACAGATAATAAATAAAACAGGGTTTAAAACATACAGACCCAGGTTGTGGGTCCCTTGTTGTCACACTTTTCACTATTAAAAGACAGTTTGTGGGTTTTTGGATCACTTTAAAAATACAATATATTTAGGCTATTATTATGATGAACACTGTGACAAAAGTGGGTGTTGTGGTAAATGAGAAAACAGGCCTAAACTAGGGATGCACCAATTAATCCGCCAGTAATCGCTTTCAGTCGATATTGGCAAAAATGTACACAATCGTGCGTGGTCATTTCATTTGTGACTTACAGTGGGGGAAGTTCTTAATTCAACATGTTTCCATTGCAGCTATTCACATGGTGTTTAGACCAGACATTGGTATTAGGCTAACTCAATAGAACTACACAGATAAAGAAACTGTAACATTCCAATCCAGCTATGGAATGACACACAAACAACGTATTTAACACAGTAAGACAAAACACTAAACCAGCATATGCCACTAATGAGTTCTCCCACCTGTGCTAATTAGAATCAGCAGGGTTGGTGCATATTGGTGAGTAAGTACTTCCACTTCCTCTTTGAAGAAGGGTTTCCCACCTCTGAATGAACAAATCGTTTGTCACCAAGCTTTCCTGCAAGAAACATCTCATGATGGGTAGATGCAAAGAGCTCTCCTTTGCAACAAGATGGGGCGTGGGGCGGCTGTGGCACAAGAGGTAGAGCCGGTGTCTAATGATCGCATGGTCGTTAGATCAGCGGTTCGAACCCCGGCTGGCCACGTGTCGAAGTGTCCTTGGGCAAGACACTGAACCCCAAATTGCTCCAAATGAGCAGGCCGGCGCCCTGCATGGTAGCTTGCCGCCATTGGTGTGTGACTGGATGAAATGAGAGGCTATTGTAAAGCTCTTTGGAAAAAGGCGCTAAATAAGTCAGTCCATTTACAAGAATGTTAAGCAGCATAGTAATGGCACTCGTTACCAACAGATTTCTCAACTCCAAAATGTTCCTATAAGCACCATTGGGGCCATTATCCGCAAGTGGAAGGAACATCAGTCGACCATGACCAGGCAGTCAGAAAGTTAGTCAGAAGAGTAACCCAAGAGCCAAGGACCACTCAAGCAGAGCTCCATAAAGACCTGGAAATATGTCGAATTTAAACATTGTTGATGTGTTGAATACTTATTTTCCTCACTGAATGTTCTACTGAAATATCAAGACGAGGCATTTCGGTAAAGAATCTCAACATAACAATCACCTGAAAGGACGACATACCAAGAAACATGCAAAGTACCTCAAAACAGCAGCAGCAGCTAAAAAGAAACTCCCCCCCCCCCCCCAACCAACCAGACTCCCTCGGAAGCCCAAGCATTCGAGAATGACAAATAAATTCATGTAGGACAGTGCCAAAGCTAAAAGCATCTCTGAGAAAGTTATGGAATTCATTGCCCTAGATGACCAGCCCTTCTCTGTTGTGGGGGATGTTGGCTTTCAGCGGCTGATTGAGAATATTGAACCCTTTACCACACTGCCATTTTACAACGGACATAATGTATGTCAGCCCTGTCATTATGTTAGTCTCACAGCCCAGACAAAGCTTTCACGTTGAGAAAAACTAGACACACACGAGTTTTCGGGGTCAGAGATGTCTAAGCAAAACTTTAAAAAGCATGCTATTAGAGGCAGTGAATAACTGAATCCGACCCCCTTCACTGTATCGCAACCCTACTGTATCCAAGGTCTAACCGACCATTACTATGTTGGGGACACAAAACAACATGCATGAGATATGCCTGAGACACAACTGGACATGTTGAGTGGGCCTGCTGGAGATGACGACAGGGGTGCACAGTGCAGAGACAGGTGACACCAACGTGGAGAAGTGTAGGGTAGCATCCCCAGCTTGAAGTCACACCACGGCAACAGACACCATCCCAACCAAGCCTTCATCAAGATAAAAAAAAGTACATAAAACAATCATGTCATAATATAATGCGAAAATTAGAAATTACCATGTCTCCAGGGGTCCTTGGGCTCCATCGCTCCAGAGACTATATCCTCATCTGAGGGAAAAGTCACCCTCTTGGCCCCTGGTTTGTGTTTATCATCTGCCTCCTCCAGGGTAGGGGAGAGGGGGGCCTCTTCCTGGAAAGAGCCCTGAGGCAAGCTCTCCTGCCTGGGTTCTGAGAGTTCCTTCTCTCCATCCTTATCCGAGACAACGTCCAGGGTTACGGAATCGGAATTGGTACCGCTCGAGGAGGACGTCTCCTCCGCCAGGGACGGCCCCTGTTCTGTCGATGATTCAGACTCCAATACGCCACTTTCATCTAGGCTCAAATCCACACCGATGTCCATATCACCGCCATCGTTCCCTTCCCCGATAGTAAACACAAGGCCCAGAGGTTCTGTGTCCTTGATACTGTCCGCCTCACGTCGGTCGTCGATAGAAACATTTGAGTCAGAGGAGCTGACGACCTCGGAGGTGTCGGGGACACTGTTGTTCTTATTGCCATTCACCTCATCGATCTCCAGTGTGTCCTTAGCCTGCCGGTTGTCCTTGTCTCCTCGGGGGTTGTCAGTGAGTCTGGCGAGCGAGGAGTTGTCGGCGGCCTCTGAGCCAATGCCTTGTTTGCCCGAGTCTCCGTCCATCAGTTCCGAGATGCGGGGTATGATCTCTTCCGAGTTGTTGGTGGTATTATCGTCGACATTGTTCTTTGTTGTTTTGACATTGCACAAATCTAGAGCTTGCTCTTCGATATTCATATTTTCATTTCCAGTGCAATACAGACAATTGATTGTGTCAGGGGCAAGAAACTTGTCACAATGTCAAGAGTATTCAACTAGCTTGACTTGACAGATGTGATGCCCCGAGGATTCAGTGTATTCAGTCTAGACGTGATGTAGACACTGATTGACAATTAGATGCCCATCTTTCTAATCTTTAATGCCGGGAAATAATTAGCTAAAATAAGTGCTTTCTCCAAAGGTGTTAATGACAAAAAAAGTAATGTTTATGCGAAATGTCAACAATGAGACTACACAAGTGCATGCTTGATTTTACATCACATGATAAATTGCACAGAATCCTTCAGACGAATGATTTGACAGCTGACTGCACGCTAACCCAAACATGATCACTTTATTAAATATCGATAATTATGAGGCGAAGATGATATTATGATACTTCTTTGTTATCTGAAGTTTCTACTATCACCTGTCCAGGAACTTGAGTGATGAACGGTTGTCAGGAGACGTGGACACACCTCAGCTGCATGTGCCCTTTGAGCAAGGCACTTAACCTCTGTCAAACGACTCTGATGAACGAATCATCGGCCACGAATCAGCTCAGAGATGACGACAGTTTAATCCTCTTCAACCAAGACACAATAACTGAACCCTGTTTACCCCCAGCTGTTACCTTACCTCGCCAGTAACACTTGCCTGGGCTAACTTGTTTAACAACAGCAGCTGTCTGTGTTCGTAGGGTTAGTCGGTGTTATTGAAGCGGATATGGAAGCAGATGTTCCTATATTGTTTTGGGAGACTAGATTACCTGGTCCTCTCAAGTCCTCACGGTGCCTCCATTACGTTAGCTAGCTGAAAGTGAGCTAGCTTAAAGCCAAGGAAGGGATTTCATTTGCATTGAAGCAAAGCTAAAGTAGTGGCCTAACAATGACATCTAGGCTGGCGTGTTTGCATGATGCACCTTTTTGTCAGGACACATTCGTCGTTGTCTTCCCCCCGAGTCCTTCATCGTTTGTATTTCAAGAAAAATAATTTCCGAACGCCGCTGTCTGTTACCCGCGTTCGTAAATTCGCCCTGGAACTCTGATCAGCACTCGTGGAACGCCTCTTGTCCAATCAAATTACCTGGTCCCCTTTATGACGTTGAACCCAGTGTGCGCTCCGGCGCTCTCGGGGCGAGTTGACGAACGCACCCCCTCGTATCACAATCCTCGAGTGAGGAAAAAAACAGGCGTCATAGTCCACAGCATGTTTCAACCGTGCTAGCTAGCGAGCGTGTGTCCAAATGTCTTCAAATGCCGAACGAAAAGTACATCTCCCTATTGATCCTTCGGTTAAAATACGACATGTCGCTCCGTTTCATATGTATCGCATGTAACCAATGTCAAGATGCTGTTTCTCTTCTCCTGGTGCTAGCTAGCTTCCTAGCCTGCTCAAGTCCAACAACTGTTTGTTGTTCGTACGTCCGTACGTCATCGCGTAGGGCCACGTTCAGTAGACGTAACGTAAGCGCTCCAAATCACAGAGCAGGCGCATGCGAAGGCTGAAGTTTTTTTTTTTGTTTTGTTAGTTTTGACTCAACATTCTGAATTGAGTGCATTACTTTAATTTGACACGTTGAATGGACATTCATTGATTGGTTCATTCATGACATTTTTAATCTCATTCATGACATCAAGAATTTTTGGGGGCAAGATTTAGTTGACTAAATTAATTATTTAAAGGAACCAAAATGATTTAAAGGAACCAAAAGCCAAAATATTTTTTTCTTAACATACCAGGCAGGGGGTGATTCCACAAAGCGTGAATAGAGATAATCCAGACTAGTTTCGATAATTCTATAATTTCAGCTCGAGTTCCTTTCCATGAATGTGGCTCAAATAATTCGCTGTTTGGTTGCTATGCAACCTGGTAGTGACCAGGGCTGTGTTCGAAATGGCATACTAGCATACTACTCATACTAGATAGATTTGAGTAGATTTGAGTATGCGAGTGTGTTCACACTGTATAGTATGTGAAATTTGAGTATGCGAGAAATCTAGTCTGTATACTAGATTTTGCTGAATCATTGAGTATGCCATGACACCACACTACTCCTACTCAACTTCCCCAGAATGCATTGCGCGTCTCTTCAGTCTCGTCAAACTGCGACATACAAACTCGTCATACAGCTGTAGTTTACAATCCTGTCCGAGAGCCTGGAGACCGAAAACTCGCAATAAACAAAACATTTTGTAAAGATTTGAGTGTGCGGATGCTGCTTTTTTGCACTCTATTTGATACTCTTCAGCTGCAGCACCCCAGCTAAGTCTGATCACGGATGAGCGGTGGTATTTTCACTATATTGGGAATTCACATGGTGAAATGCATTCTTAGACATGACTACGTCGTCATGATTACAAAGATGCCACTTGAAATGTATGAAATCCAAGTTTATTCGTGTCTCACACACACGTTCGCCTAGTATTTGACTGCCTGTAGCCCAGCTAGACAAATGACACTCAGCTCTTCCTGTCCTTCCCCCCCTCTGACCTACATGTGGCAACACGTGTCTCTGCATGTCTCGCTGACATCTCTACATGGATGTCGGCCCACCATCTCAAACTCAACCTTAACAAGACTGAGCTCCTCTTCATCCTTGGGAAAGCCTGCCCTCTACAAGACTTCTCAATCACAGTGGAGAACTCTACTGTAACCCCCTCCCAGACAGCCAAGAACCTTGGAGTGATCCTGGACAACCGCCTATCCTGTGCGGAGAACATCTGCTCCTGCAGATTCCTCCTTTACAACATCAGAAGGATACGACCATTCCTCATCAGAGAAACAGCGCAACTCCTGACCCAGTCACTGGTAATCTCCCGCCTTGACTACTGCAATGCACTCCTGGCTGGGCTCCCCGCCTCCGCCATCAGACCTCTTCAGCTCATCCAGAATACTGCTGCCCGTCTGGTATATAACCTCCCCAAATATTCTCATGTCACCTCTCCTTCGCACCCTTCACTGGCTCCCGATAGCAGCTCGCATCAGATTCAAGACCCTGGTGCTTACCTACCAGGCAGCAAAAGGGACAGCCCCTGCATACCTGCAGGCAATGGTCACCCCCCAAACTTCAGCCCGTGCACTCCGCTCCTCCACCTCTGCTGGCCGACTGGTCCCACCACCTCTACGCCAACACGGCAGTCGCGCTGCCCGGTCACGTCTCTTCACTACACTGACTCCCCGCTGGTGGAATGAACTGCCCACGACTGTCAGAACTGCAGAGTCACTACCCATCTTCCGTCAGAGACTGAAGACCTCCATCTCTTCAGGCTACACCGTAACTGCTCCTCCTGAGACATCTTCTGCCCCTCAGCACTGCGTCTCCTAAAGCATTGGTCTTCAACCGGGGGTCCGCGACCCCTAGGGGGTCCACAGAGGTACTGCAGGGGGTCCGCCAATTTTTTTCCGAATAATCACCAAAATAATTTGTGACAATTAAAACATATAACAAAAGTTATATTGAGTAAACTACAAGCATTAATAGGCAATAATAAGCTACTTTTGACGAAAAACTATTTACAAAATAAATTATTCCCATGGAGCAGAATCAAACGTTAGCCATTATAGCAAGCTAGGTGTTGCGAACAACAGAACATGAACAGCGGAACAGAACTACATTGAAGTAATAGTCAATAATTAGCATATCGTTAGCAATCAATATTTAGCATAACAATACTAAAAGTAAAAACAAGATATTATTAGTTACTACTATTAATTAGTGAAGCAGGATGGATACATTTGTAACAGTAACGAGACCTCGAGATCCAACGGCTACTCCTTCCACCTCGGCCCCAGCAGCGCCTGCCCCAGGGGCAGATAAACGCAAAAGAGAAAAGTCCCGAAAATATTCAGAAGTGTACCATAAGTTTGGATTTACTTTCAAAGAAACCGAAGGAGTGGAATTGCCGGTGTGTGTTGTTTGTGCGGCGACGCTCTCAAACGAAAGCATGAAGCCATCAAAGCTGCAACGACACTTTGAGACGAATCATGGCCACTTACAAGATAGAGCACTGGACTACTTTTCAGGCTCGTCTGCACTCTCTCCAAGGCCAACAGACAATGATAAGAAAATCTGCGAAAGTCGGTGAGCTTGCTTTGAAAGCCTCATATCAAGTTGCTCTTCGCGTTGCCCAGTGTAAAACACCATACACAATTGCAGAAGATTTGATATTGCCTGCGGCCACTGATATGTGCAAGACCATGTTTGGGAATGATGGATATGCAGAAAAGTTGAAGACTATCCCGGCGAATTGGTGAAATGGCATCGGATGTGAGGGTGCAGTTAATTGAGAAATTACAAACGGCAGAGGCATTTGCACTCCAGTTGGATGAATCAGTGGACATGTCCAAAGACGCACAGCTCTTGGCATTTGTGCGCTTTGTTGACCAAGACGAAATGTGTGAAGAGTTCTTGTTTTGTAAGAAGCTTCCTGAACGCACAACAAGTGCTGAAATTTTCAAAGTGATTGATGACTTTTTCGGTGAAAATGACTTTTTCGGTGAAAATGACTTAACCCTTTATAGGGCACTCATTGAAATACTTTGAAATTCTACATTTCAACCCTAGAGTGTTATTGGAGGACATAAGAAGACATTTTTACTTGAGTGAAATTTTTAAAAAATATTATTTTTCATCTTCAAAATCAAGGTCAGCGAAGTTACCATATATGGTTCCTTGCCCGTTCGTGGTAAAAACAAATCATCAATCAACACATCTGAACTCTCATTTAAAAACCCTTTATAGGGCACTCATTGACATTTTTTGAAATTCTACATTTCAACCCTAGAGTGTTATTGGGGAACATAAGACATTTTTTTTTTTTTTTTATATATAATTTTTCATTGTCAAAATCAAGGTCAGTGAAGTTACCATACATGGTTCCTTGCCCGTTCGTGGTAAAAAAAATCCAAGAAGTGTATATATAAGAAATACAAGAAAAACACATAAGGTGAAAGGAATATGTATTTTAGAGCATTAGAACATGAGTGTATCACATATACACCTTATACAAACACCTCAGAGCAGAGTGCAATGGTTACTATTCGCAACCACAACAGGTAAATACATCAGGTAAATAACACACAGACCCTAACCTTGTCACCTGACCCAGCTATCATTGGCTTAGCAAATAACCAAATGTATTATATACATTTCCCACACTGGGTGAACGGCAAAAAAGGCGACTGCTGCCGACCGAGTCGACAAGCCTGGAAAGTTTCGGGTTTTCATCCAAGAAACCAAACTTGAATTCAGCTGCACCTGTTATGACACCTAACGTTGAAACTGTTGAAATAGCAGAGCTCAAACAAATCCAAGTGCTTCCGAAGAAAGTAGCAGAACTCACTATGGAGCTATTTTAGTGCCAGCAGAAATTGAATTGTATTTGACAGATTGAATTGAATCTGAGCACAAATTGAATTGTATTTGACAGATCTGAATTGTATTTGACAGATTGAATTGAATCTGAGCACAAACTGAATTGTATTTGACAGATTGAATTGTATTCAATTCAGTTTTCATTATTTTAATTCAGTTTTCAAATTCAGTTTCTCTAAATACAATTCGTTTTTTCTCAAAATACAATTCAGTTCTCAAAATACAATTCAGTTCTCAAAATACAATTCAGTTTTTCTCAAAATACAATTCAGTTTTTCTCCAAATACAATTCAGTTTTAGAGGCACTCATCCGGGGACTCTGGGCTAGGTAGAATAATAGAGCAATGATCGGCGTCGTTATATACAGAACATTTATGAAATAGGGGTTGATTCATCAGAGCAGTCATATGTCATCTCCCTGTCATCAGGGATTTGTAGTTCTTCATTTGATTTGCCGTGTAAATCCCCAGATGAGAGTGTGTTGGGTTCTCAATAGGGTTAAATGCTATATTCTGGTCAGCCCGGTTGTAAATCAGGCCATGCTAACCCATCGCTAGTTCAAACAGACCATAGTAGACCTTAAACAACAAAGAGACACAGAGTTCATCATGATCGTTATTTTCTTGCAAGGAGAATGAATGGAAGTCTCCCTCAGAGACTCTCATTCAGACTGGGCTATTTTCTCTCGAGCAGGTCATTTTATTAGAAACAGAAAGACATACGTACAGGAAGACACACATGTACAGGCGGGGCCAGCCTCGTGAGGCACACACAATCGCAGGAACATACATGGGTAGGAGGAGACACTTTTCATGAGGAAGTGCAGCGTGAGAAAGCCACCATAAGCAGTTTCTTTGCTGAGCGACTCAGACCATACAATGCCAGGAACACACATGTTCCTGAGGAGGGGGTCTCATGGACATTTACGACAGGGCCCCTCTGACAACACAATGACAGGGCCCCTCTGACAACACAATGTCAGGAAAGAGGAGCCACAGCCGGGACCGAAGATAAGGTTCTGTAGAACGATGAGCTTGTAAGTTTGTGCCCAAGAAGCACACAGTTGGTACTCTTCAAAAATGTACTTCTCAACAGACATTAAACATTAATGAAAACCTCATTCAGCCCTATCATTCCCTGCTGTTTTTCATAATTTATCACGATACAAACATTCTCTCTTTATTCAGGTATTTTCTAGTTTAACTGTCATTCAACATTGCCGTATAGATCACACATGAATCTCAACTTGGATTAGAGTTTCTCAAATTGGGTTAGGTACTTAGGTTCCATCATAATTTCTTGAATCAACATTTGTTTGTACAAGTATTTCTGAAATCAGTTTGTTAGTCATAGCTCTGAAGCAGGGGAAGACACAACAAACAATCATTAAAATCAGCATGTGATGTGGTAGTTCATACATGTTCCTCCTGCTACTGCAGTCGATAGGTCAAGAGTCATTCAGTTCTGGAGTGTCATCAGTCTGATCTGATCGATTTCGCGGTTCTGGGCTTCGTTTATCGTAAGGGATGCGTTTACAAATGTCTCTGATTGATAGTTCAGGGTTTCTTGTCATCTGGGACATTACTGCCCCAGACTGGGTCGTGTGCCTGGACTTGGGCGTCTCGTTTGGTCGTCGGGAGGATTTGGTCCCCTCATTCTAAGAGGTAGTGGATCTGAAGAATTCTTCACCGGGTTTGAGACGTAATATTCACTAATGAATAGAACCCCTTTGTAGCCCGGGCTTCCACCACTCCCCGTCGTTCGAGGGAAATAATGTCACCTTCTTTCAATGGCTCTGTGTATCCACGTATCTCGTTCCGCGATCTTGACAGCAGTTGAGATGCTCAGCAGCACCCCAAATGGCTCGACCCACCGCGGGCTGCGCCAGTGTTCTCCTTCCATCTCGTCGATGAGGATTCTTGATCCTGTAGGAAACAGATGTCTGGCAGATCATTTGTT
>NC_137684.1:12106810-12156810 GCF_963989245.1 Nansenia antarctica | reverse complement strand
CTCCTTTAGAAAGCATTCCTTTAGAAAGGAACCTGACTTTGATTAATTACATTACTTATTTCTTACAGATAAAGTTAAATTCATTTCACATAGGTTGTGTAGTAATTTAGAGATAGAAAGATAGTGAATTGATCATTGGGGTATTTTAAAGTAGTTTAAAGATATTTGTCATTGTCTGTTAAAAGTAAAAGATAGATTGTGAGTTTTAGGTAAGATTAAAAGATAGAGTCGTTCTGTGAGACAGAGCTGTTGGCTGCCGGCGCCATCTGCTGGACAAAACACGACAAGACATTTTTTAAACATTGGCTCTGTAAGATGATGAATGGTTAAATGATTGTTATATTACATTACTTTAATTAATTCAATTAATTACTCAGATTGTAATTAATAATTAATCATTCATTCCTTCCAAATAACAAGTTGATTTCTTTACAGATTGTAATTAATAATTAATCATTCATTCCTTCCCAATAACAAGTCGATTTCTTTACAGATTGTAATTAATAATTAATCATTCATTCCTTCCAAATAACAAGTCGATTTCTTTACAGGTTATAATTAATATTCGTATTTTACATCTTTTTATTTCAAGTTAGGTCATGTCCACAGCTTTTGATTAGGAATAGCAGAATAGTTTGTATTGATAATTAAGCAGTAAAAGGGTTTTTGTAAATCAGTGAATACTTAGGTGTTGACCAGCCTTTGTGATTTGATAATTGTGTTGACCAGAACTGTAATTAGTATTGAATGAGTAATTAAGTGACACATATTCATAAACAATTAGGAAACACATTTAAGTATAAAGTACTTACACAGATATTAGATTTAAGTTAATACTGCACTGACATACACAAGAGGCAAGTCTGTTATTCTGAGTTGCAGGGTTTTGTGGGGATGGTTAATACAGTTATATTGGACTAGCATTTGTTTAGCAAATAAGGCAAAATAAGGTGGGTTGTAAGAAGCGTACACCTTATCTAATATAGAATATTGTCAGCATATTGAGCAAGTAGAATGGGGTCAAATTCAACGAAGGTGTTAAAAGATATTAGTGAACATAATGGAATGTTGGCTACGTTATCCCCTATGGCTGCAGTGGAAAAAATGAATCCTCTTGTTAGGGAAATTAGCAAAATGTCTACGAAATGGAATAGCCGTTGGGCATACATTGAACAGCCGTGGCCGAAAGAGGGCAGCCTTAATTTACAAATAATTGCAACATTGGAAATACTTATCAATGTGCACAAAGCACATCAAAGAGGAAGGATTAGATCAGAGAAACGCAAGTTAGAATTAGCTATTTTAGATCTATTTAAGGTAGAGAGACAGAAAATAGCTCAGATGGAACTGGAAAAGAAAAATGAATTGGCCAGAACACTGGAACAGAAATTGAACATTCCATCCACAGACATGTGTCCTGTCTCCAGTCCCCCTCCATATGCTAAGGCACTGGAGGACCATTCCCAGAAGAAGAAGACCAAGAAGGAGCCAAGGGGAAAAGGGGACGCCAGGAGTGACGAGGAAGATGACAGCGAAGATGGCAGTGAAGACTCAAGAGATGACGACAGTGCAGATGAAGGCTACAACGCTCAGGTCAGGAAGATGATAGCCACAGCAAAAAGACACCACAGATGGCTGAAGGAGCAACGAGAAAGGGAGGAAGAGGAAGATTGTCATCGAATGTCATCGAATACATTAAAGAACTGTCCAGTGCTGATTCGGGGTAACAAGATAGAATATCATCCTTGGAATCATACAGATCTGTCTGAAGTGATAGAAAAGCTCCCAGTCCTGGAAGATGGTGGCCATTCGTGGACGAGAGAGGTCGACGTGAGACTGACAGGAACGCAGGCCGCAATGGGAGACCTGAAAAGACTCTTAGCTTTTATTGCAGGATTGGATACAATGCAGGAAATATTGATGAAGGCAGGACTTCATAGATATATCAATACATCAGTGTATGATCCAGAGCTCTTCGCAGCAAACAGAGGCAGGCTGTGGAAGGCAATCAGAGAGACTTACCCTACTCACATTCACCCAGACAATGTCATTGTGAAGCCACTGGGGGGAGATGGGAATCCCAGGGGTTTTGTTGCCCGTGTGCACTCTCAATGGAGAAGTGTGACAGGGAAAGACGCTGAAGATAACCCCTTAGAAAAATCCATAATCAGGGAAAAAATACAAGAAGGGCTTCCTACCCCAGTTAAGGATAAGCTAGCAGAAGTGGTGGGGCTACGACACATGAACAAAGCTGTTTATATAGACCACGTAGCTCATCAAGTTGAGTTATATCGAAAGAATATTCAGATACAGAAGACAGAAGACGAAGAATCACTCAGAATATTGACTCATGTGCAATTGACTGAAAGCGAGAGGAACATAGAGGGAGTGCAGGCTTTAGCCCCACAGCAACAGCCACCTGGAGTGCAGACTGCTACTTACCAGTCCTACTCACAGGGGCCACAAGGGGGGTATCCTGCTACTTACCAGTCCTACCCACAGGGGCCACAAGGGGGGTATCCATACCCACAAGGGCCACCAGGGGTGCAAGCGGTTCCATACCAGCCATACAACCAGCCTGGCCAAGGACCACCACCAGGGGGATGGACAGCAGCAGGGAAGGAGATGCTAGAACCATGTTACCAATGCGACCAGAATGGACATCTAGCCTGTACCTGCTACAACAGGCCCCAGGGGGGCGCAGGGGGGAGCCAAGGAGGAGGATATTGGCCTCCTACTACACCTGCTCCAGGAGTGATGAACCCTTACGGAGGCCCAGCAGCTGGCCTATAGGGGTGCCCGGAAGATCCGAGTGGGAGGTGCCAGCTGGTGGTGACAAAGAAGCCTGAAGACGCCACGCACCTTCCTATGTCTGGAGAATATGTGAAGACAATCGGATTTGAGGGAATTAAACAGCTGATTCCTACAACTGAGCTTGTAGACTCAGAGTACAAGGGACAGAGAGCAACTCTGTCAACACTTGTGTCAGAACACACGCCAACAGGGCTGCTAGGGAGAGATGCTCTATGCCAATTGAACTGTACAGTAAAATGCACACCTGACGGCTGTCAGGTGACGGTGCCATCCGGTGTTCAGATTCCATCGACAGCCAGAGTGATTAAGCATAGAACAGACCTACAAGCTTTGCCTTTAAAGGGAGCTGATATAGAATATTGGGTTGATGGGTCTTGTTACCGGGTAGGAGAAACTTTGTGCGCTGGGTATTCCTTAGTTAAAGCACAGAATTCAAAGTTTATTGTAGAACAGGCTGAGGCAGTTCCTCAGCCTTGCTCAGCTCAGCTGGCTGAGTTGATTGCCCTCACAGAAGTATGCAACTTGGGAACCGGACGGAGAGTGACAGTGTACACCGACTCTGCCTATGCACATAATGTTTGTCATTTTAATGGAGCTGTATGGAGGGGGCGGGGTTTTAAGAGAACTGATGGTACGCCTATACAGCATCACGCACAGATCATGAAGCTGTTACAAGCCATGATGAAGCCAAAGGAATTAGCCATAGTGAAGTGTGCCACACACAGGTCTGACTCATCACATGTCACACAAGGTAACAGGGCTGCAGAGGATGCAGCCAAAGCCATTACAGGAGCAGACAAGGCAGGTAAAGGTCTTCTGGTCACACATGAAAAGCAATTACAGGGCATGGTCACACTTGAGGATTTATTGATGTTACAGAGTAGAGTAACTACGTTAGACAAGAACGTTTGGCTAGCAAGGGGGGCAAGTCAGGATGACACAGGTCTATGGAGGAATCATGAGGGGTTGGTTGTAGCACCCTCAGATTTAATAGGCATGTTAATACGGGAAGCTCATGGATTAGCACATGTGGCTAGGGGGGAGGTAAGACGCAAGATCACCAAGGAATATGGGTTTTGGAGTCCATATTTGATGGAACAGATTGACCATGCTTTAGGTCAATATGGGGTCTGTTGGAGAAACAACATCAGAGTGGGTACACCAGTGGTGTCTGGGCATATCCCTACCCCAATAGGGCCACGGGTGGTGGACAGGGGGGTGGATGTACAGAGTAGGCAGGATGTTGTGCCAACAGGTGCCGAGGTCCCCAGAGAACCTGAGAAGGAGGAGCTACGACGAGATGCTGTGGTGTTGCCTGAGCCAGTGGCAATGCCAGCGTTACAGCCAGTGATATTACCGGCAATGCCTGGAGCCGAGGGGACAGTGGAAAGCTGTCCAGATGCCAATGAACCAGAAACCAACGAAGCAGAGAGTGTTGACAGTCTGGAGGTCCAGCCTGGGAGTGTCCAAAGCCTGGACACCTGTGCTACTGGGGATGCTGGCGAGTGCCTGCATCATGCTTCAGATGATGCTGAGGGCGACTCCCCAGACCTTGATCAGCGTGGGAGGGGACCAGGCGGCTGCCTGAACCTCAATGACACTGACGGACGACGACCAGTTAGGAAAAGATTAAAGACGATGAATAGGGTAGTGAAGCAACAGATCAAAGGGAACGACGGGAATGGACAGCAGATGATAGCATGGCTGGAAACGGTCTTAGGGGCATGGGAAACTTATTTTGCTAAGATAGGAGCACCTATTATAGCAGACATGATTTTTGACTTTCTTAGGAGACAGGGCCTCATTGACTGTTTTTGGAAAATCAGTCACTCAGTCCACGTTGACGAACTTTTCAGAAGACTAGTCCTCACCTGAGGTGAAGATCTATGCATTAATGCATTCCCTTTGTCCTGTGCTTACTGTTGGGGAATTATGTGTTATGATAACTGAATGTCATTATTTGTGTATTGTTTGTTTATTTCTATATCGTATGTGATTGATGTCAGTTGAGAAGTGATGTGGTGGTTATGCAAAGATAGGAAAGAGGTTCTGTTCCTAACGCAACGAAGAAAATGGAAGCTCCTGACTATGAAAGTGTTATCAAACTGAGACAGCGGTAAAGGCTGTTCTCCAACTGGGTTCACGTGCTAGTAACCTCTGACCCTGACGCTTCAAGGACAGAGAAGACATCGGTCGTTGGAAGTTTTTGTGTTGAAATATGTATGATGTACTGTGTTTAGATTAATTTGTATTGTTATTTTTAGGATTCTTTTTTTATTGTTGATTGTTTTGTATTTGGTTTATATGATATCTTTGGTTGCTGGTACTGGTGCTGGGTTGGTCTGTGTTATTATGTTTCTTGTGTTGTGTGTTGGTGTAGTTTTTCTGTCTGTTGTTGTTTAGTTTTTAATTTTTTTTCTTTGGTTTCTTAGTTGCAGTCTGTGGGGTTTTGTGTTTTTGTTTTTGTTTTATGGTCGTTTAGTTTCGGAACACCCTCTGGGTATTCCGAGGGGGGAATCTGTAGTTTATTTGTACTTAATAATGGGCCTATATGTTTGCTATGAGGAAATGTCTCCTGACTGTGGGGCAAGGTATTTATGACCTCCTGGCCCCTCCCCCTGACCTGATAGGACCACTGGCTATGACTGCATCTTGACCAAGTTTATAAGTAAGGATGTGGGCTCTGGCCCTGTCTCTCTTCTCCCTCACCTCTTGACCAAGCAGCTCTCTCTCTCTCTCTCTGTCCCCCTCTCCCTCTCTCTCTCTCTCTCTCTCTCTCTCTCTCTCTGTGCCTGACGCAGCAGCTGCTCTCTGTCCCCCTCCCTCTCTCTCTGCTCTCTCCCTCTTTTTCTGCCAGACCAGCGTCCATTTTTTATGTCTGTATACTTTTGTATTTTGAATAAATGGTCTTAACCTGCTCAATAACTATTCTTCATTTTAGTAGCCAACAGGTTAGAAATATACAACACTCTCTCTCCTGGTCCTCTACCTGGCTCAGCACTGCTCCCTCAACAAGGCCTACAGCAGACCAAGGACTGCCCATCTTGTTGTTGTTTGAAATGTTTTGATTTGAATGTTCTGGAAGATGCAAAGCATTAGAACACTAGACTGTTCATTACAAACAGATGATGCCTCAAAGTTCCAAATTCCAACATGGGAAAACAATGAGGATACTGTAGGACTCCTTCCCTCAACACACCTCCCAGTTGAAGGAGAAGGAGGTGAGCAGTAGGAGATTGGGGTTAACAAACAGATTTTGAATATTTTAATGTATGCTGCATTACCATGCAAGCATTGCTGGGCCTTCTCCTTGTTCTGTTGCAGGTTCTCTTCTCCATGGCCCTCCTCCTCCACATGTCTCTTCTCCATGGCCCTCCTCCTCCACATGTCTCTTCTCCATGGCCCTCCTCCTCCACATGTCTCTTCTCCATGGCCCTCCTCCACATGTCGTGCTCAAAGTCCTCCAGGGTGGCAACCAGGGTTAATATTAAAGTAAAAACTCCAGCACTCACGGACTCCAAAAAGATGATTCCTTTATTGTACAGGCAGAGGCACCAGACGAACGTTTCAGCCACTCAGGCTTTCCCCAGGTGTGGTGTGGAGGTTAAACAGCGCTCATGTGAAACGCCCGAAAATGAAACTGGAAGTTTATTGTGTAAACTCATTTTCATAATACGCAAGTTGATGTTTTGAAGTAGGCCTACGCACTCTATATAATAAACAACCGTTTATGGATCACTAAATACGTATACTTTAAGTATATTTGGTGAGGCTGCATTCTCATTTTATGCACCCAAATTGTGGAATGCACTGCCAGTTTACATTAGGGATGCAACCTCAGCAAATATGTTCAAGTCAAGACTAAAATCTTTTTAATATTGCCTTTAAATGACTAAATAATTAAATTAAGATTATAAAAACCCATCCTTTTAATATTGCATTTAAGTTATAAAATAATTAAATTAAGATTATATAATGATTAAAGCACTTTTAGCTGCAACGTTTGCAGGAAAAGCGCTATACAAATAAAGTTATTATTATTATTATTATTAAGGTGACTGTGTCATCAATCCAGCACGACACTAGCTAGCTTCTCACTGGCTAGGCCAGCCAGCTAACTGTTACCATGGTTACCAACTGTTACCGGTCTAAACAGCTAAGTTAGACTTTAGTTAGTTAGCTTGTTACCAGTCTAAACAGCCATGTTAGACTTTAGTTAGTTAGCTTGTTACCAATCTACATGCTAAAGTGGGGTTCTTTGATTTTCATGAGGGTGCCAAGCAGTAGGGGACTGGTCACCTGTAGTATTGGGACAATTCGGTTGTTAAGTCGTGACGTGTTTCCGGGTCCAACTTTGCCTGAGGCGCTCTCTTCGAAATGCTGCAGTAATAATAATAATTCATAATATTTTTATAGCGCTTTTCCGAGGCTCAGACGCTGACAAATATGGGAAAAACGCAATGCCTCTACCCTGGACACCTTCAAATCAGCCCTCAAAACCCATCTGTTCACCTAGTTTAGTTTTGTCGCTGTCTCTGTGTTTTCTGTTTTGTCTGTCTGACTTTTTTCTGTACAACTAGTCCTTTCAACAAATCAGATTTTATTATGTCAGTAGAGTCATACACATCACATTGTACTAAATGGAGAGAATGTTGACTCAAAATGCATAAAATATTTCACATAAATGTGTCTTTGTCTTCCTTTTCCAAATACTGTCCATCGACCATGGGGAATATTATACATATTATATTATACATTATATATATATATATATCTATATAGATGGATACATGGTGTACAGGTTTTTGCCCTTGCTTGCTTGCTTTGTGCCGGTGGTCCTTGGCCTCCCCTTGGGGACCGCTGGGTACTGGTAGGCAAACTGGCTAGTAGTCGCTCTATTGGTAGAGGGCTGCAAGGGAATTTTTCCTGGCTACATAGTGTACAGGTTTTTACTTTTGCCTGCTCGCGGCTCTGTCAGTATTGATTGATTGACTGATTGACTGAACATTTTCATTGTGTGAAGCGCATTGAGTTGCATCTTGTAAGAAATGCGCTATACAAATAAAATTTGATTTGATTTGATATCTATACCTTGACCTTAGTAGAAGGCTACTGTAGTTGAGCTATTTGACTGACACATGTCAGCTCTATCACTAAGAGGTCATCCAGGGTAGAGGTAAGAAACAAAGCTTTCTGTTAAAAATGCAGCCTCAGATGTACTCTTTACATTTCAGAATTCACATCGCAGGGCTGTTGAATGAATGAATGAATCTTTTTTTATTTTGAACATGATTTAAAATAATAAAAGAACAAATAACTAATACGAAGAGTATAGACCTATCAATGTTGGAAAGGGAGTAGGATGAAGCCTAAGCTTGTCATGTCCTACCCCTATCCGTCACTCTCAAGTGAGAACAATTATACTTAAATTATATAATCCAGTTAATTAATTCATACATTTCAGTATCAACAGTACTAATCATTTTTCATTCTTAATATTGAAACACAAAATAAATAAATAAACATAATTTTTCCATTTTTAATACTGAAACACAAAATAAATAAATAACAAACATCAGTATCCACAATGTAATACAAAAGAAAATGTTCATGATACTCTGCACCAGGGATGGATTGAGACAACTAAACGGCCCTGGACTCTCAGCCAACAAGGGGGGAAATTCGGTTGTTAAGTCTGACATCAAACGTGACGTTTAGCAATTTCCGGGTCCAAACCAGAAATTCCCTGCACCAGAGTACCTCTGAACTACAGCGGTAGAATGACAGTTCAATCGTTTTTTAGACTCGGATGTATTCATACAACAAGGGACACAATACTTTCCCGATAAACACACAAGGCTTTCTAAACATCGCGTCTGACAGATGAAAGCGGATGACAGCTAGCCGAGTTCTAATTCCACAAGCTCGAGAGTGTGTTCCGTCATGCCTAACACATACAATGTTTTAATAAAAAATGTAATACACAGAAAAAATAAACGTCAGGGGTCGGACCTCTTAGATGGGAATAATACGACATCAGCATAAACAACGCTCGGCCGAGCGGTACCGAGACCCCTGTGTTACTGTCTCCACAGAGCGATGGTGGTCTCTGGTCTCTGTATGCATTCTCACTAGAGGGGGAGGGGTGGGTGGAGGAGGAGGGGGAGGGGGAGGAGGTGGGGGAGGGGGAGGAGGAGAGGGAGGAGGAGGAGGGGAAGGGGGAGGAGGAGGGGGCGAAGGAGGAGGAGGAGGGGAAGGAGGGGGAGGGGGAGGAGGTGGGGGAGGAGAAGGAGGGGGAGGAGGTGGGGGAGGGGGAGGAGGCGAAGGAGGAGGAGGAGGGGGAGGGGGAGGAGGAGGAGGGGGAGGTGGAGGAGGGGGGCAGTTGTGACTTGGTTTATGCTGAACATTACCTTCTATGCCAGGCAGCATTCTCTATGTTCTCTAAAGCTCATAAACAGCCACATGTCTCTTCTCCATGGCCCTCCTCCTCCACACTCTCTCCTTGCGAGGGGCAGTCAGTCTGTGTCCAGGCGGTCAGCCCTTGGCCCTCCTCCTCTGGCGTTCGTCACCCATCTCCTGCATTCTCCTCTCCAGCCTCTCCTGCAGCCTCTCCAGCAGACTCTCCTCCAGGCTCAGCAGACTCTGCAGCACGCTCAGCAGACTCTCCTGCAGGCCCACCAGCCTCTCCTCCAGGCCCACCTGCCTCTCCTCCAGGCCCCCCCGCCTCTCCTGCAGGCCCACCCGCCTCTCCTCCAGGTCCTCCAGCCTCTCCTGCAGGCTCAGCAGACTCTCCCAGTGCAGGCCCACCAGCCTCTCCTCCAGGCCCACCAGCCTCTCCTCCAGGCCCACCAGACTCTCCTCCAGGCCCACCAGCCTCTCCTGCAGGCCCACCCGCCTCTCCTCCAAGACCTCCAGCCTCTCCACCAGCTGGATATCCACTCCTCCACGCTCAGCAGACTCTCCTCCACGCTCAGCAGACTCTCCTCCACGCTCAGCAGACTCTCCTCCACGCTCAGCAGACTCTCCTCCACGCTCAGCAGACTCTCCTTCACGCTCAGCAGACTCTCCTCCACGCTCAGCAGACTCTCCTCCACGCTCAGACTCTCCAGCACGCTCAGCAGCCTCTCCTCCACGCTCAGCAGACTCTCCTGCAGGCCCACCAGCCTCTCCTGCAGGCCCCCCCGCCTCTCCTCCAGGCCCACCAGCCTCTCCTCCAGGCTCACCCGCCTCTCCTCCACCAGGTCCTCCAGCCTCTCCTGCAGGCCCACCCGCCTCTCCTGCAGGCCCACCAGCCTCTCCTGCAGGCCCACCAGCCTCTCCTGCAGGCTCAGCAGACTCTCCCAGTGCAGGCCCACCAGCCTCTCCTCCAGGCCCACCTGCCTCTCCTCCAGGCCCCCCCGCCTCTCCTCCAGGCCCACCAGCCTCTCCTGCAGGCCCACCCGCCTCTCCACCAAGACCTCCAGCCTCTCCACCAGCTGGATATCCACCACATCCCCGAGCTGGGCCAGGACTGTTTGCCTCAGGGCCAGGAGGGTTCTGCCCTCGCTGGGCTGCTCAGACTGGGTGGCGGCTGTGGTCCGCATGGCATCGTTTCTCTGCAGGGAGAAATCCAGGGTTCGAGTTATGTGGGAGCCAATGGGAGCTGAGCTCCCATAAGGAAGGTCTGAGCTCCCATGAAAGCAGTAAAATCATACATCTGTGGGAGTCGCTAATAATACATTACCACAACCATTATTTGATCATAAATGTCAATGTAATGAGTATTATTTATATGATAAATATTCTAAAATAAACACGTTTTCCAAAAGAACTACGCGCACCAGCATGAATATCCTGTGAAAGACAGTATGCCTTTGACTGCCTGCACTTTACCACCAAGACACTATGGGGCGCAGTAGAATATTGTGCAACAGCAGAATATGATCGTTGAGAGCTTGCGAACGTGAAAATACGATTATTGAGAAGAAAACATTCAGTAGCTAGCTATCATGCCGCCCCAAAAAAGGCGACTGCTGCCGACCGAGTCGACAAGCCTGGAAAGTTTCGGGTTTTCATCCAAGAAACCAAACTTGAATTCAGCTGCACCTGTTATGACACCTAACGTTGAAACTGTTGAAATAGCAGAGCTCAAACAAATCCATGTGCTTCCGAAGAAAGTAGCAGAACTCACTATGGAGCTATTTTAGTGCCAGCAGAAATTGAATTGTATTTGACAGATTGAATTGAATATGAGCACAAATTGAATTGTATTTGACAGATTCAGTTTTCATTATTTTAATTCAGTTTTCAAATTCAGTTTCTCTAAATACAATTCGTTTTTTCTCAAAATACAATTCAGTTCTCAAAATACAATTCAGTTTTTCTCAAAATACTTCAGTTTTAGAGGCACTCATCCGGGGACTCTGGGCTAGGTAGAATAATAGCGCAATGATCGGCGTCGTTATATACAGAACATTTATGAAATAGGGGTTGATTCATCAGAGCAGTCATACGTCATCTCCCTGTCATCAGGGATTTGTAGTTCTTCATTTGATTTGCCGTGTAAATCCCCAGATGAGAGTGTTACATTAGTTTTCTTAAGATAGGATAATAAATAAATCTGTTCAATTGGCATTTGCCAAAGTAGGGTTAGGGTTATAAGCATTCATCAGCAGCTACATGTCAGAGGTGTTGTGTGGAGAGCATGCGGCGTCTGGCCTGTAGGGGGAGCTATAGGACTGTGGTTGAGAGTAGGGCTAGGGTTAGCTCCCTCTACAGGCCAGACACTCTCCACCACAAGTTGGGTTTACTCACATCAGTGCTGAGGCCCTTCTGCTCGCTCTCCTGGTCCTCTACCTGGCTCAGCACTGCTCCCTCAACAAGGCCTACAGCAGACCAAGGACAACAAGGCCATGTTGTTTGAAATGTTTTGATTTGAATGTTCTGGAAGATGCAAAGCATTAGAACACTAGACTGTACAATACAAACAGATGATGCCTCAAAGTGATAGAGCTGACGTGTGTCAGTCAAATGGCTCCACCTACAGTAGCCTTCTACTAAGGTCAAGGTATAGATATAGATAGATATATATAATGTATAATATAATATGTATAATATTCCCCATGGCCGATGGACAGTATTTGGAAAAGGAAGACAAAGACACATTTATGTGAAATATTTTATGCATTTTGAGTCAACATTCTCTCCATTTAGTACAATGTGATGTGTAAGACTCTACTGAAATAATAAAATCTGATTTGTTGAAAGGACTAGTTGTTACAATCCCTAGTATTGCACCACTTCTAATGGGGAGTTCTTGAATGGTTATGTGTTAACAAAACCTACCACTAGGTCAGTGTGTTACTGGTCTGTGCCTTTGTGGGTGTTCTTTGATGTTATGATTGTGGTGAAAATTCACTTATGTGATTCACTATGTTAGACAGTACATGGTTGTAATCGATCTTTACGTCACATTTTGTGTGTCTGGTATTCAAACAACAAGGGGGTCAGTGTAGTACTGTATTATTCCTCCACTTTATATCTGCACTATTTGCACCATGCAGATTTCTGTACATAATGTTTTCACAGTTCTCATTTATTTGTGTTCATATTTTTAAACTGCAATGTCCACACTGTTCTATTCCTATTTTAAGTTATCTTTCTCTACCTGTATACTATACATATACACAGCTCTGATTAATAATTTCTTTATTCTAGTCGTCGGTTGCATTCTTTTTTGTTTTTATCTTCACACTTGCTTTGGCAATGTAAACATATGTTTCCCATGCCATTTAAATTGATTTGTTTCAGATACATAAACACCCTCTGATATGCTGTGCGTGACCCCCTACATGTGTGAAGTTACCAAGCTACTCTAATGTGTCTGGCCTCCCTGGTGAATGTACCACACAAGGATATAACTTACCTCTGGCTAGCAGTGACAGCAAGACGGGAAACCTTCTCTCCAAAGGCTAGGCCCAGACCAGATTGGCAACAGACAAACAACAGACAAACACTCGTCAATAAGAAACCAGCCCTCACCCTCACAACACGTCTGGTTCTGTTCACTCTCTCCTTGTGTGCTGTCGCCTCTCCTCCTTATCTATGACTCCCAAGGAGGAGGCACAGGAGTGGTGCATTCGGTTGACGAGTCTGTAGTTTGCTTCCCTGGGCACTGGTTGATTGGGGGAATGCTGGTCAGCTGTGAGCGGTTATGTTGCCAATACACCCGGTACTTTGTGGGGGTCACTACAGTAGTTACTGCGTTCTGTTTCTGTTTTCCTGTCCATCGGCTGCAGTTACTGCGTTCTAGAATTCTACCTGGATTCCTACTCTGTGGCCCTTAGCTGTGGGCATCTACAAATATTTAAGTATCATAATGGATGATAGGCTTTCTTTTACATTTCATATTGATCACCTTTTAAAAGTAATTTAAAATTAAAACCGGGCTTTTTCCTTTAGGAACAAATCCTGTTTTTCCTTTAAGATAGATAGATACAGTTGCAAGAAAAAGTATGTGAACCCTTTGGAATTACCTGGATTTCTGCATAAATTGGTCATAAAATGTGTTCTGATCTTCATCTAAGTCACAACAATAGACAAACACAGTCTGCTTAAACTAATACCACACAAACAATTATATGTTTTCATGTTTTTATTGAACACAGCATGTAAACATTCAGGGTGGGGGGTGGAAAAAGTATGTGAACCCTTGTATTTAATATCTGGTTGACCCTCCTTTGGCAGCAATAACCTCAACCAAACAGACACACACACACACACACACACACACACACACACACACACACCAGGGTTCGACATTAACTGTTTTTTACTTGCCCGGGGCGAAAAAACCGTTTATGGTGTGTGTGTGTGTGTGTGTGTGTGTGTGTGTCTCTCTCTCCCTCTCTGTCTCCCTCTCTATCTTACCCTTTCCTGTTGCTCTAGATCAGGGGTCTCCAACCTTTTTTCACCTGAGAGCTACTTTGAAAAAAATATAAGTGGCCGAGAGCTACTCATATCTTATTATTTACATTCATTCACATAACGTATCAAAACACTCTGAAATACAGGGACAATCCCTGTGGAAATTGTGAAGTGTGCTTGCCCCTCACAGCCAGTAGGGGGCAGTTCAGTGGCCTCTGAGCCACCCCCCTGCAACCCCTGGCGAAGGCTGCGTTTCTCTAGCTCACCTAGGGGTTGAGTGTGGGATTCGGTTGTGCTAATTGTGGGAGTTGTGGGATTCGGGTGTGTGTGTGTGTGTGTGTGTGTGTGTGTGTGTGTGTGGGTCACCCCCCTGCGACACACAGAAACTATACATTCTGAGGCTCATATGTTGATATTTTAAGTGACACTGAACGTATAGATGTAACATTTGTGAATATAGACATACAATTGTAGCCATGGGAGCAGGTTGCAAAATGTGTAAAAATCTTTTTTTTTCACAATCTCTTCACTGTTGTCAAGATTCCATCATCCATTTTCTATGGGGTTTTTTCTCCACAAAAAGTCAAATTCTGTGTGTGTGTGTGTGTGTGTGTGTGTGTGTGTGTGTGTGTGTGTGTGTGTGTGTGTGTGTGTGTGTGTGTGAGTGTGTGTGTGTGTGTGTGTGTGTGTGTGTCACCCCCCAGCGAAGACCGCGTGTCTGTACGTCACCCAGGGGCCGAGTTGTGGGTTTTGTGTGTGTGTGTGTGTGTGTGTGTGTGTGTGTGTGTGTCTACACTCTACTGCAGACTTAATGGGACTCTGAGGCCTCCCAGGTGAATTAATCTAAAGTACTACAGTACTGTAACTGATAATATCATATATATATACATAAATCATGTATTAGATATATATTAGATATTAGCATATTAGGCTATCGTGGCTTTGATACATACATGGACTGCACTTATATAGCACCTTAATCCAAAGCACTTTAGAATGGCCACTCATTCACCCATTCACAGGCGGCAAGCTACCATGCAAGACGCCGGCCCGCTCATTAATAGCAATTTGGGGTTCAGTATCTTCTAGCCCAAGGACACCTCCACACGTGGCCAGCCGGGGATCGAACCGCCGACCTTGCGATCATTAGATGCCGGCTCCACCTACTGAGCCTCCATGAAAGCCAGAATTACAAATGATGATGATCACCAGCAGATGGCGGCAGCGCTGCATTTAAAACCCAGGCCTGTAGGCGAATTTGCGGAACCTAGGATGGTAGGGGAAGGTAGGGCAATACTGCTACCTGATTGGTTGGCGAAGCAGGGAAGGTACCTTCCCCTACCATCCTAGGTTCCGCAAATTCGCGGCCTGTAGCGCCGAAGTCGCCTCCACCACTTTTATTTCTGGTACCAGAAGTGCATTTCTATCCTCTCAGTTGTCATTGGTTGGACTCCCAACCTGTATTATAAGCAGGGCTGGACTGGGACAAAAATTAGGCCCTGCCATGTGGCTCAGACCGGCCCAACACAATCGGTCCGACACCGCCGATCAACATGCTGGCAGTCTGTTGAATATACCATTTGTAAAACCCCTTATGTAGCTCAAGCCCCTCTTGCCTATCACCTTCACCACATCCACAACACACTCCAAAACCTGGCGTTTCTTTCTTACTTGCTGCCTATGAGCAGACATCTGACTGCCAGCAAACTTGCTCTGGATATCTCCTTTTCTACTTCTTAGAAAATAGGCTTCAGCACACTTTCGGTGTGTAGCACTCTTTTCATGCTCCTCCACATTCTGTTGCGCACGTCTCCATCCTGTCATTCCAGTAATACATTTTCTGGGGTCAGTGCTATTGCCAAATGCCATACAGACAAAACAAAACAATGTATGCTGTTCTTCGCAATATGTGAGCCACTTCCTACTGGTGCCATCTGCACATGTGAAATACTTTTGTGCCGCTGTATTTTTGGTTCTCTGCTGAGGGTGGTAATCTAAAAAGTGATCTAGCATGGAAGGCTCAGGACAGGCAAAGTAATTGAAGTCCTGAACGTGGCACTCTGTTTCCTCTGTTTCATCTTTTTCTCTCTCCTTTTCCTCTCTTTCCCTGACACTCTGCTTTTCTGGGGAGGGCAGCAGCAGCTCAACCTGGTTCAACAAGACATGGACAGAGAAGTAAACTAACTGGTTGTCAAAATTAAGTTCTCATTTACATGTACACACAGGCTGCATGATTGCATTATGTTACACCAGAAGCCCAGTCATTTCAAATGGAAGGTTGCAAGACAACATTATTGGGTTGCAGACTGCATGAGTTTTATTTCTCCATGCAATAAAAAGCATTCATTAGTTCTGAACTAGGCTAGTGTAGATTTTTTATTTATTTTTTTTTTTCAAATAAAAAGTATTATTAACACCCATTGTTGGTATTGCATTTATGTCAGTGACAGTGATACCTCAACTTGCTAGCTAGCAACAAAATAGAAAGTCACAAAATGCAGAACACCCCCATCTAACGTTAGCTATAGAGTCCACAGCCAAGCAGCACTAACGTTACACCACGAGAGAGATCACTGTGTGTGCATGAATTCCAGCCAAGTCCTGATGAAGCGCAATGCAATCATGCTGCCTGTACGGGCAGGGGCGCCGCTAGAGATTCTGGGCCCCATGACAGAATATCATTTTGGGCCCCCCCACCTAAACCACCCATCAACCTAAACCCAGTTGAAGTTGATGAACTATTGATGCACTGCAAGAAATCCAATGATGGACGTCTTTTGTAAATGTAATTTAAAATTACAGTTAATACAGGAATCAACAATTCAGCAAAGAAATCTCAACATTCTTTAACTTATTAAATTAAGACTTGAACAACACAAGGACAAAAGTATAATTAAATGAAGATTGGAACCCAATTATAAAAGTATAAATCACACAAAAAGTAAAAAATATAATTGTAATGGGGTGGTATTGTGTCTAAATAAATGTAGATCTTGTAAAGATCAGTTGGCCATAATACTGTCAGGATTAGATCAATGAAGAATTACAGCAGAGAGATATTTACTGACTCAGCATTGCTTGTTTCACACAAAGACAAACGTGTCTTATACAAGAGGGAGCAACACAGTCATGGTGCCAGCGAAATTGAATGTGAAATGGGAAGATTTTTATTTTTACACTGCGGCAGTACTGTGGAATAGTATACCTGGAGAGCTAAAAACTATATCTAGCCTAATGCACAACGATTCAAGATAGGAGTAAAGAGATCAAATCAAATCAAAGCTAAACGCTGGGCCTTCTTAGTAGCAACATCTTTAATAAGATCCTTGAAATCTAGTGATGAAGCCAACTTGCTGTGCTGCTGTCATTGTCCTTTGTTACTTCTTGCTCTTCTTCTTCTGCCTCTTTACCTCTGCTCTCCTCTCTGGCTGCCTTGCTTGAAGAGGGCCCTGGTATGGAGTATCCATAGGTACATAATTAATAATATGTCCTATAATAGTATTAACATAATAATACATACATTACACCAGATTAGCTAACTTAGATGTTATCTAGCTAGCTAACAATATTATTAAGATGCCAGTGGTCAATGTTATTGCAATTACTGGAAGAACTATTCACTAAATATGAATATTAGCTAAAGTTGTATTCAATGCATGCATGGTAATGCAGCATACATTAAAATATTCAAAATATGTTTGTTAACCCCAAACTCCTACTGCTCACCTCCTTCTCCTTCAACTGGGAGGTGGGTTGAGGGAAGGAGTCCTGATCCTGAAACTGCATCTGTGCATGACGTGATTAGCATGTAACATTATACTAGTTAGCTAGCTAGCTATAGCAAGAGTGCATAGCTGCTGGATACAAATTCACTGAGCTCTAATAACCTATATTTGGACCAAAATTGCACTCATCTCATACATTTAACTGAAATTATACTGACAGTGCACTGTAAGTTAACGTTACTTGAAGTTAATGTTAATTAGCTATAGCGAGCTAACTAGATCATCCACGCAGTGATTAGATCACTAAACCACTGTTGTCTAGATAGATAGCCTACATACTAGCTGTCGCCCTTTTTTGTCACTCTCCTCGTTCTTTACTTTTACTTTTCTCTTTTGAGACCCTGACTTTGGCTTTGCCTTTCACGACATCGTCTCTCTCCTTGTCAGAATATTTGCGGTAACGTTCCTCTAGTCTAGTCTAGCAGCTCGCGCGCGGTGGACTGAACCATGCAATGAATAAATAGAGGGGTAAATAATAAGGCTTAATTTTGTTAAACATAGAGAAACAAAACTCCAGTTTTGTTTTAATACATAGAATTATAATTTGAATTCGGCTACATTAACGTCCTTATGATAATAATAATAATATTATTTATAAATATAATATATTTTTAAAAAAAGATTCTCATGGGCCCCTGTCAGTGCTGGGCCCTTAGAATCGTCCTAACTTACCACCCCCTAGCGGCGCCCCTGTGTACGGGTTAGCATAAGTCATAAAACATTCTCTGCTGCTGCTCCCTTAATCTGGCCAATGCAAGCGACTAACATAACTTTGCTTTTGTAAAACCAAGTAACAACATTGCTTACCTCTCTAGCTGTGTCCTCTGTCTCCTCCTCAATTGCTAACGGCACATCAGTGCTAACGTTAGTTAGCGGTAAAGATTTTGCTGTGGCAGCCGCAGCTGTAGTAGGCCTAGCCCCCACAGTCGATGCAGAGAACATATCTGTCAGTTTCTGACATTTTGAGGCATCCTCTGCTAGCTTCTTACTTTTTTTCGGCCGAGGGATCAGAGTGGGGGAGGGGGCCGATGGACAGCAGGGCCTAAGCATGTGATTGGGCCAGCCCATGTGTTAGTATAAACGGGGGCCGCCGCTTGATTCAGCGCTAGTTGATGCGCGTTATTTTGGGCCGCGCTAGTTTGGGCTCGGCCGCGCTAGTTTGGGCTCGGCGGTGCTATTATTATTTTTTATTTTTTTGGGGGGGGGGGGGGGGGGGGGGTCAGGCGGCCCGACCGGCCCAAAACTAGCGCGGCCCATCTGCCAGCGGGCAGAAAGATTGTATGGCCAGTCCAGCGGTGATTATAAGGCAGTGGTTCAAACCTCAAATGTTGTGGCCTTAACCAGTGTCAGACAAGCCTATGTCATATAAGTGATAAGTGTATAATAAAACAGTTAGAAGTTATATCCGGTGAAGAACTCGAATAAGATATATTTTCCCTCGAGCACGCTTCACTCAGGTGCCGAATCTCCACACACACGACATGCTTGTTCATAATGACCCTGTTAATCATAATTAACTTGCTTAATCATCGCCAAAATATGAAGCTGTGATCAGGTGCATTAATCTACCTGAACAGAGTGAAGGCCCGGGACAGACTTATCTTTCTCCCATTATTTCTGGATAGAAATAACAGTGAAATAAGTAGATAGATAGAAACACTAACTAAACAGATAGAAACACTAACTAAAACAGATAATAATAATAATAATAATAATAATAATAATGATAACTTTTTATTTGTATAGAAATAACTGACTGATAACAGTGGATACGTCGAACAGCATGTGAGAAACAGTGACCACAAGCTATTGAAACTGAGGTGACATGTTCAACAATTAGGGATATAACTCAACACTTGACAAAATGCATATAATAGTTATAATATGAGTATCATAATATAAGTATATATATATAAGTATAAGTAAATATATATTTATAAGCATGAGTATAATACTATAGGTTTCATAATAATAACGTATTGTTAAAAAAAAAAAAAAGTAACACATCAGGCTCAGTGATGACATCTCCTGGAAATCAGTGTTTGGTCTTGGACATGACCACCACGAAAACGTCGGCCATAAGCAAAAATAAAACAAAATTTTATTTGTCACATATCGCATACAGTTCATACGGTGGTGTAAGTCTAGTGTTTTCTAGTGGGTATACTGTGATTTTTCCCTCCCAGCCTCATATCGTTCATTTCGGAACCCCATAACAATAAATCTGCAGGAGGACCGCCTCTTGGAAGAGGAGTATGAAGAGGAGGAGGAGGAGGAGCAGATAGGAGAGGATGAAAGAGAAGTGATGGAGGCCCAAGAAGAGGGGGAAGGAGAGGAAGCATTGGAGGAGGTGGAAGAAGAGGACGAGCCAAAATGTGGCTGGGCTTATCTCCCGGACTTGTGTCTTCACCAGGTGTTCAGGTGTCTGAGGGACAAGGACCGAGCACGGGCTACCTTGGTCTGCCGCCACTGGCACCATGTCACGCGTTCCCCGTCCCTCTGGAGGGCCCGGACCTTCAGCTTCTCCGGCCACATCTCCACGAGGGGCCGCTCCGAGCTGGATAAGGCCGTCTGCTACGGCAGAGTTTACGGCCGCTACCTGGAACACCTGGAGGTCCGTTTCTCCCAGTCACTCAACTCCCTTGTGTCCCGCCGCCTCCAGCAGACCATGCGGACGTTCCTGGCTGCTCTCCGCCAGGCGGGCGGACGCCTGCGCTCGCTCACCATCCACCGCATGGAGCTGGACCGTTCGGCCTGGTGCCGGAGCGTCCGGACCGCCTTGGTGCCGGAGCCTGACCTTCTACCTGCGGAGGGAGGGCTCTCACCTGGAGCACCTGAGCCTGCGAGGGGCACGTCTCAACCTGCCCCAGGGTCTGGAGGTTCTGGAGGCGGTGGCGGCTGCCCAGCACCATGTCCATCTGGGTCGGAGGCCCGGAATCGCCACCCTCAACCTGGAGGACTTCTTCTCACAGCCGCTGGCGGTGTACATTAGTCCGGGCTTCACACAGGCCATCAACAAGTGGGTGTGGGTGTGGGTGTGGATGTAGGTGTGTGTGTGTGTGTGTGTGTGTTTGAGTGGCTCCTACATACTCTTGTTTATAAGCTACTCTTTTTTTACTTGTGTGTGTGCAACTGTGCATATGTGCCTGCAAACACACACATACTTGTTGCAGTCTTTAAAACGCACCTTGATTTGATGTTGACCAGGTTCCGGGGCCTGTCCACCCTCACCCTCAACTACTCCTGTCTGTCCAACGAGCTCCTCGCCGGCCTGGCCGTGTCGTGCCGTAGCCTCTGCGGCGGCGGCTCCCTCCGCTCCTTCACCTTGCACTGCCACATCCTTGAGCCGCATGTCCAGGTGATCTGGGGCGACTCCTGGTCTCACCTGGCCCGGCGCTGCCCGGACATGCAGGTCCAGATCTCTGCGGAACGGATCCTGAACCTGGACCATCTGCGTGGGATCCTGCTGAGAGAGATCCCTCTGAGGTCACTCAGTCTCACCAGCCCCTACTTCAGTGAACAGAACTGGAGCGCTAAGCCAGCTCTTAGCAGCTTGGTGCCCTGGTACAGCAACTGTCTACAGGTAAGGGGATTGGGAGGGCTCCATAGAAATAGAATGAGTAGAATACTCATAATGATAATACTGCTAGACTATGTTAGACTTTGATTGCTGCTTTTATGACATGGTTATATGTATTTGTTTTGCTTTTGTTGTTGTTGTTTATTTATTTATTTTAAAAGCGCTATAAATGTAATCAATTATAAGCATTATTATTATTCTTAGAATGGACACGGTCCCTCAGACTGACAAGGAATTGTTATATATAGTTGCTAGGGTAACCATTATTGCTGCAGGTGTAGAACACAGAGAGAAGTTAATTCAGAGGCGGGACTAATAGCAAGCATCATTTTACTGAACATTCCGATGTCAGTTGAGTTTAGTTGGTTGTTAATAATGCTGTGAGATAAAACTTCCAAATGATGACCACAAGATGGCCGCCACTACACCCACCATGGAATGTTGATTTGAATGAGGATGTTTTTTTGTACTATGGCAGGGCTCTCAAGTCTCACGCATTGGGCGTGAGACACACGGGTTGAAATGCGGCGTGTGAACGGGTTGAAATGCGTGTGTCTCACGCCCAATGCGTGAGACTTGAGAGCCCTGCTATGGTATGCTCTGCTCTGTCAATACACAGTAGCAGTCAGCAGTGGAGTGTTGATAATGCTATAGGGGTGTTATTGAATATGTGAGCTCATTGTAATGAGGAACATGGGTTCATGTATACCATTCATTGTAATTCATGGAATGGAATGAGGACTGGTGTTTTATACCATTCCTCATTTTGTTCCATGCATTACAATGAGCCCGATTTCTACCTCCACTAGCCTCCCCTGATGTCCCTTTCCTGTTCAGGCTCCTAGGGGTCCTAGAAATCTATTTAATGTAGTGGTGTCCTTGTCGTGGTTGTTATACCTCCCTTCAGAAGCTGAGCCTGGACCTGAACAACAGCCATGAGTCGGTGGACGAGGAGCTGCTGGCGCTGGTTCTGATGTGCTCCAGGCTCACCTACCTCAAGGTCTGGGCCTTCCTGAACATCAGCTTCCTGGACCAGCTGCTGCAGAAACGCCTGGACAAGAAGACCATACTCAGAACCATCAAGGTGGGTCAGACCGCAGCTTGACCTGGGGTGTATTCCACCAACGTCGCTAAAGGAAAATCTTGCGAGTCTTGCGAGTCGTCTAGCGCCCGTCCTGAACACCCAGCCAGGAATGCCATCATAAGCTGTTATAAGTTATATTCTTAATCAATAGCTATATATAATTAATCTAAAAGTCTAACATTTGTTGTACCAATCCCTGATTGCCCCTTTAATGTAAAAACAGGCAAACTCAAACGTGATCTGAATCATTGCAGCATGTCACTGTGGGTTAAAACAACTGAGGACATTTGATGTGTTTGGAATGTTTTATTGAGCAACGTCTGCCATGGTTTATACACTGCATGTGTATTAATGTAACCAGCCCAGGAGTCAGCTTCCTAAAGTAATACTTTATCTCTTTTGACAATCCAGAGCCACTCTCCTAGACTAGAGTTGTTAATTGAACCCATTTCGTTGGTTTACGCACAGAAGATTGACCTGCAATTGTTACTCCCTTATTATGGTTTTGTACTACTTTTGAAACTGACCTCAGTGTGGTTTATAAAACGCATGTGTGACAATGTGAACAGTCCTGTGTGGTTTATAAACTGTGTACGTGTGTTCCAGGTGAGGATCTACACCAACAAATACGACACACAGGATGAGGACGAACAGCTGGAGGACATCTATTCTCGTTACAGACAGCTCATCACCTCAGAGCTCAATTACTTTGTCATATCTTACCCCATGCTCTGAACGCACAGAAGACACTTCTGCTGCTGCTACATAGAATCCTCCTCCACATTGCTTCAAAAATCACTTATTGTATTAAAGTTGCTATAAATATTGCAAAATGAACTCCAGGGGCCTCATATATAGAAAGTACTTTGGATCAAATTTGATCTTACCCGTGTCGTACGTAGAAAACCACGTCAACGTAGTGATTTATACAATTTCAACGTGAATCAATTTGACCTTGGAAACGATCGTAGCTCTTCGTCGGGTATTGACCTTGTCTCTATGTAGTAGCAAAGGACTGCGTATACCAGATACTAATGCAGTCCCGAAAGAGCTAATTGGTACTCTACATTGAAATCGGAAGATCTCGTATAAGGCTGATCTGTGCATGATAGTGCTGCATTTTGACATATTTCATGTCGCATCTCCTCCCTTTGATGGTATATGACGCTATAGTCAGTCCCGATGGTCCAAAATTCAAGTGCTTCGTAACACAGATGGGGTGAATTTTATGAATGAAAGTGAAAGTTCTGTCACAAAACGCTGTTACGTATCCTCACACATTTTTAAGTGGGTATATGGAAATCCTTGGCCTTTCCTAGTGGGTAAACGGTGTAGTCCTGCGTATCACGTAAACACCACTGAGTTAATAAAATACAAAGTGAAATGCTTTGGGGTCTTGCTCCAACCACAACAACAGCAGTCAGTAGCCTATGTGTAATGGCTTGTAAAGGAACTTTGGAAGTAATCCATGTCCAGTACCGAGCACATCACTGATATGAGCTCTTTGGATGTCACTTCATCCTTCCTGAAGCAATCGGACAGGAATGTAATATGGGCCTCTTTGTTTTTGTGTGTTTTTGGATGTGGGTTTCCTCAATAAGGACAAAAATGCGATGTGATCACAGTAAATCCTCTGAATCCTGAATGGAAAGACTGTTGCACAAGCACAAATGCATGCACGTACACACACACACACACACACACACACACACACACACACACACACACACACACACACACACACACACACTCCCAGTAAGGTGGCCAGTAAACCACTTGTTGGTCAGAAAACGCATATGTAACAGGTTGTAAATAAATAGTTTAGTGATGGTGAAATTGCTGCTAAAAATGTTAATGTTAGTCTCAGGAATGTGTTCAAATAGCGACATCTACCGGTCGTAGGAAATCTATAAAGTAACCGGAAACCGGGAGCTATCCACAGTTGTAGCAGATTATGCTGTGGTAAATTGGAGGTCCTCATAACCTCATAACTCATAACTGCTGCAGGTAAAAGATAAAACGATAAAAAAATATATTAAAAAAAGATAATAGGTAATGGATAGAAGGCATAGATAGAGTGTTAGTGTTTAACAATAACTGCTGCAGAGCATAAAGGTTTTTAGCTTAGTTTTAAACATGTGTAGGGTTTGGGCCTGTTTGATTTCTTCAGGGAGTTTGTTCCAAGAGCATGCAGCAGAGGGACTGAATCAACCACATACACATACACACACGCACACAAGCACACACAAACAGACACACACACACACACACACACACACACACACACACAAACAGAGACACACACACACACACACACACACACACACACACACAAACAGAGACACACACACACACACTCAGAAACACACAGGCAGAAACACAGGCAGAAACACAAACACACACACACACACACATACACACACAGACACACAAACTGTAGCTCACATAACTGCGTTTAAATCAACCAACTCTAAGACAAGGACAATGTCAAGTATTTCCTTATTTTCCTGAGGGCACTCAGGGATGTTCCAGTGTGAGAGAGCAGGACAGTAAAGGTACAGCTTAGCTCACTGAACCACAAGAGAGGCAGAAAAACACAATTATCTGATTCTGCTTTTCCAAAATATTGGACTTTATGGCGTCTACCACTTGCTGTGGGTGTGTAACCTGGGACTTGCATGTGTGCGGCTCACAGTCATGTGAAAAAGATAGGACTCCCCATGAAAATCTTGTCTTTTTCAATATATTAAAAGAATATGGACATTTGATCTTCATTTGAACAATATTGAGAGATGGAGGTAATATAACTAAACAATTAAAACAGTAAAAAGTTATTTTAAAAATGATTAGTAAAATGTAATTAATAGAAATGCAAATTTCTTGTGAGGAAAAAGTTAGGACACCCCCCACATATATTACAACTTAAAATGCCTAAAATTAGAATCAAGTGCACCACATCAGGTGCAAATGATTAGAAGTTTGTTGAGAGGATTTTGAAGGAGCCTGTCTTATTTAAAACTCAGACATTTAGTTTTTGTTGTTGTTGAAGTGAGTATTATCACAATGGCGAGATAAAAAAGACCTCTGAGGCCTTCAGAACGAAGGGTGGAGATGCGTATGAGACTGGGAAGGGATTTAAAAAGATCTCCAAACAATTAGCAATCTAATTCTACTGTAATAGCCATTCTACTGTCCGGCAAATAAGTAACAAGTGCAAACATTTAAAACATCTGACAACATGGCCGTCCTAGAAAGTTCAGCCCAAGAGCAGACCACAAGATGCTTAAAGAAGTTTCCAACAATCCTAATGTCATCACGGGACCTACAGGTAGCTCTTTTAATTTAATTTTGCAGACGCTTTTAATCCAAAGCGACTTACAATTACAAATTACAGGGACATTCCCCCTGGAGTAACTGAGGGCTAAGTGCCTTACTCAAGGGCACACTAGTAGTGGTGTGGTTTCAGGCGGGATTTGTACTCACAACCTTCCGATCACAAGTCCAAATCACTATCCACTGACTAGACCACCACTACCCCGGCTCTTGCCACAATTGATGTCAAAGTACATGCATCTACCATCAGAAAGAGACTGCACGAGTTCCCTAAGTTAGATGTATAGGGAAGGTGTGCAAGTGTGACGGGGTGTATCTTTTCATGAATCACTCTCAGCTGGATGGCTCACGTTCATTTATTCTGTCGAAAAATATGTACAGTGCATCAACTTCAACTTCATCAACGGAACGTGCAGGGTCATTGGTCTAATTTCGTCTCAGTGGTTAACAATGAACTCAGACATATAGTAGTCACTCACACTACACAAATTATAACAATAATATAAAACAAAAATACAAAATGTGTAAACTACATACATCTTCA
Organism: Nansenia antarctica; assembly: GCF_963989245.1. Taxonomy (NCBI): domain Eukaryota; kingdom Metazoa; phylum Chordata; class Actinopteri; order Argentiniformes; family Microstomatidae; genus Nansenia; species Nansenia antarctica. The sequence goes on along the minus strand of NC_137684.1, from coordinate 12,130,765 downwards.
CTTGTGTGATCGTATAGTGGTCTCCATTTGACAATAACAACAAGAAATCATGAACATCCAAATGCATGGAAAAACACAGCGCACTTGGGATACGCATGCGCACCACGTGCAAACATGGCCGCCACCTGACTGCTAGGTAAGCCGCGAGCGTGGTGCAAACTAGCGAGGTGGAAAACCCAACCTCATACAATACAGTCTACTAACAGAACAACAGACATATAATAACACAACAATAATAATATTACCTGCAGAACAACAGTGCATCAATTTCTGCTTCATCAACGGAACGTGCAGGGTCATTGGTCTAGTTTCTAAAATGATATTACACACGAACAGTCACATTAGCGTCATCAATGCTAACAACAGAAAACTCATTTTACCAATGCTATGATATGTTCCAAGTAAAATACTATACATGGGGAAACTCAAAACAGCTATCTTAATCATCAAACATTCAAATAAAACATAGGTACATTAATAATCTCTTAAATTATATGCGATCTCAGACCCTGCAGAAAACATGACCTTACCGTCTCAGTGGTTAAGAATGCACTGAGGGAGATCACGTTACGTCCCGTGCAAATGCACTGTCCAGCTATATTTACACAGCATCCGGGTCACGGACACAGCATCCGGGTCACGGACACACCCCGGATATACCACGTCATTAAACCCTTAGAAGGCGCAGTTTATACCTATTTTAGTTATAATTGAACTTGCCCTTTTCTACTCCGTTACACAAGGACCCTAACCCTTGCTATAAAATAGTTGACCAGAGAACATCTAGACAATCACCAGGACGTCTGGAACAATGTGCTTTGGACAGATGAATTCAACTTCGAATTATTTGGGCACAGTAACAGAAGACACGTTGGGCGCAAACCAAAGACAGCATTTGAGCACAAGAACCTCATTCCAACTGTGAAGCATGGGGGTGTAAATGTTGGTGGTGTACGTATATGGTTTGAGGCTGCTTTGCTGCAACTGGGCTTGGCCAGCTCACCATCGTAGAATCCACTATGAATTATGTATTGGTACTTGAGGAAAATGTGAGACCATCGGTCCAAAAACTGTAGCTGAAACGGATGTGGGCCATGCAACATGACAATGACCCAGAACATTCCAGTAAATCCACCAAGGAATGGCTCCAAAGAGAGAAATGGAGAGTTCTGGAATGGCCAAGTCAAAGCCAGGGTCTTAATACTATTGAGATGAGACTACGAGACGATGACGTGGCTTCAGGAGGGGTGTCCAGAAATATAGCCCGGGTGAGCCCCTCAACCAGGTCTCGGGGTGGTAAAAGGGTAGCCCCTCGGCCCAAGCCTGGTGGAGTGGAGAGGAAACAACAACCCATACGCCGAAGAAGAAGAAGAATACTATTGAGATGCTGTGGGGTGATTTGAAACAGGCTGTCCATGCAAGACACCCCTCAAACATCACACAGCTGAGAATGCATGGTGGGGTGGGAAACACGTTCTCTCAGTCGATGTCAGAGAATGCATGGTGGGGTGGGAAAAACCTTCTCTCAGTCGATGTCAGAGGATGGTAGACAGTTATAAGAAACGTCTAAATGAAGTTATTTCAGCCAAAGGGGGCAATACCAGCAGTAGGAATTGGCATCTTTGTTAATTTTTTGTCATAAATGATAACAAAAAATATTTTTGGTTCAATTACATCACCTTATCTATGATTATTATCTTATCTGTCTGCTGAAAGTCAATTTAAGCGAATGTGTGCAGATACGTTTTTAATATGTAAGCTGATGATTTCTCCTAGTAAATGCCTCGTGTGGCATTACAGCCTTGCCTGAGTTTTGTTTGGGGAATGGAGTTGATTTGTTTAAAACTTAAGGTGTAGCAAATGTGAGTGTCTCCACTGGCTGGATAACGTCTGTGTTAACTAAATAACGGCTGCATTTTCACCCACAGAAGTCCTTTGCTGGTTAAAAATATGAAAATGATTGATAGATTCATTGTTTCAGTTTTAATTTTGCATTGAGCAAGTGGAGAGAGAGAGGAGACACTTCTGAATTGCCACTGAAATTCCCATTGCAGTCAAAAAAAACAATCATGCATAGGGTGAATGGTTAAGATGTTTGTTATAATAGCATAAAACAGTGCTCTTCTATAAAAACGGATATTATTTTGTATTTCCTTGATAGTCTCTGAGGCCTGGAGTCTGGATCTGGATATTTTGGATACTGGATACTTTGATGTGCTAGATTGAGTTTGCCTGGCATGATGGAGCGAATTGAATAGTCTCAACATTTTAAACCCTGCCCACCTGGCACAAGGCAGGTCCAAGCAACCATTCCAATTAGGGGTGGGCATCGACGATCGATAATTGATCGATAAGGATCTTGGTCGATCACAAAATAAAACATTTGGTCGATCACAAAAAAAATAAAAAATAAAATAAAAATTGTGATCGACCAAATGTTTTATTTTGTGATCGACCAAGATCCTTATCGATCAATTATCGATCGTCGATGCCCACCCCTAATTCCAATTATTGAAAAAGAAAATCCAGGTCTGGTTGAGTATGCAGCTGTTCTAGATGGACTATTCCACTATACCATACAAATGGTACAGCCAACGTCACAGGAAAGACAAAACCTTCCAGAGCAATAGAACACAACTAAACATTTTTTGGGACATTCTACTGTATTTGCAAAACGTCAGCAATATAGGTATATGTTACCACAGAATTAGAAGACCTTTTTCAATATATTAAAAGAATATGGACATTTGATCTTCATTTGAACAATATTGAGAGATGGAGGTAATATAACTAAACAATTAAAACAGTAAAAAGTTATTTTAAAAATGATTAGTAAAACGTAATTAATAGAAATGCAAATTTCTTGTGAGGAAAAAGTTAGGACACCCCCCACATATATTACAACTTAAAATGCCTAAAATTAGAATCAAGTGCACCACATCAGGTGCAAATGATTAGAAGTTTGTTGAGAGGATTTTGAAGGAGCCTGTCTTATTTAAAACTCAGACATTTAGTTTTTGTTGTTGTTGAAGTGAGTATTATCACAATGGCGAGATAAAAAAGACCTCTGAGGCCTTCAGAACGAAGGGTGGAGATGCGTATGAGACTGGGAAGGGATTTAAAAAGATCTCCAAACAATTAGCAATCTAATTCTACTGTAATAGCCATTCTACTGTCCGGCAAATAAGTAACAAGTGCAAACATTTAAAACATCTGACAACATGGCCGTCCTAGAAAGTTCAGCCCAAGAGCAGACCACAAGATGCTTAAAGAAGTTTCCAACAATCCTAATGTCATCACGGGACCTACAGGTAACTCTTTTAATTTAATTTTGCAGACGCTTTTAATCCAAAGCGACTTACAATTACAAATTACAGGGACATTCCCCCTGGAGTAACTGAGGGCTAAGTGCCTTACTCAAGGGCACACTAGTAGTGGTGTGGTTTCAGGCGGGATTTGAACTCACAACCTTCCGATCACAAGTCCAAATCACTATCCACTAGACCACCACTACCCCGGCTCTTGCCACAATTGATGTCAAAGTACATGCATCTACCATCAGAAAGAGACTGCACGAGTTCCCTAAGTTAGATGTATAGGGAAGGTGTGCAAGGACCCTAACCCTTGCTATAAAATAGTTGACCAGAGAACATCTAGACAACCACCAGGACGTCTGGAACAATGTGCTTTGGACAGATGAATTCAACATTGAATTATTTGGGCACAGTAACAGAAGACACGTTGGGCGCAAACCAAAGACAGCATTTGAGCACAAGAACCTCATTCCAACTGTGAAGCATGGGGGTGTAAATGTTGGTGGTGTACGTATATGGTTTGAGGCTGCTTTGCTGCAACTGGGCTTGGCCAGCTCACCATCGTAGAATCCACTATGAATTATGTATTGGTACTTGAGGAAAATGTGAGACCATCGGTCCAAAAACTGTAGCTGAAACGGATGTGGGCCATGCAACATGACAATGACCCAGAACATTCCAGTAAATCCACCAAGGAATGGCTCCAAAGAGAGAAATGGAGAGTTCTGGAATGGCCAAGTCAAAGCCAGGGTCTTAATACTATTGAGATGAGACTACGAGACGATGACGTGGCTTCAGGAGGGGTGTCCAGAAATATAGCCCGGGTGAGCCCCTCAACCAGGTCTCGGGGTGGTAAAAGGGTAGCCCCTCGGCCCAAGCCTGGTGGAGTGGAGAGGAAACAACAACCCATACGCCGAAGAAGAAGAAGAATACTATTGAGATGCTGTGGGGTGATTTGAAACAGGCTGTCCATGAGAATGCATGGTGGGGGGGGAAAAACCTTCTCTCAGTCGATGTCAGAGGATGGTAGACAGTTATAAGAAACGTCTAAATGAAGTTATTTCAGCCAAAGGGGGCAATACCAGCAGTAGGAATTGGCATCTTTGTTAATTTTTTGTCATAAATGATACCCAAAAATATTTTTGGTTTAATTACATCACCTTATCTATGATTATTATGTTATCTGTCTGCTGAAAGTCAATTTAAGCGAATGTGTGCAGATACGTTTTTAATATGTAAGCTGATGATTTCTCCTAGTAAATGCCTCGTGTGGCATTACAGCCTTGCCTGAGTTTTGTTTGGGGAATGGAGTTGATTTGTTTAAAACTTAAGGTGTAGCAAATGTGAGTGTCTCCACTGTCTGTGTTAACTAAATAACGGCTGCATTTTCACCCACAGAAGTCCTTTGCTGGTTAAAAATATGAAAATGATTGATAGATTCATTGTTTCAGTTTTAATTTTGCATTGAGCAAGTGGAGAGAGAGAGAGGAGACACTTCTGAATTGCCACTGAAATTCCCATTGCAGTAAAAAAAAAACAATCATGCATAGGGTGAATGGTTAAGATGTTTGTTATAATAGCATAAAACAGTGCTCTTCTATAAAAACGGATATTATTTTGTATTTCCTTGATAGTCTCTGAGGCCTGGAGTCTGGATCTGGATATTTTGGATACTGGATACTTTGATGTGCTAGATTGAGTTTGCCTGGCATGATGGAGCGAATGGAATAGTCTCAACATTTTAAACCCTGCCCACCTGGCACAAGGCAGGTCCAAGCAACCATTCCAATTATTGAAAAAGAAAATCCAGGTCTGGTTGAGTATGCAGCTGTTCTAGATGGACTATTCCACTATACCATACAAATGGTACAGCCAACGTCACAGGAAAGACAAAACCTTCCAGAGCAATAGAACACAACTAAACATTTTTTTGGACATTCTACTGTATTTGCAAAACGTCAACAATATAGGTATATGTTACCACAGAATTAGAAGACCTTGTGGTCTTTGCGTTAACTTTGACTGATTCATTCGAGTCCTGCTTCATTATGGTTGCATGTAGCATGTACCGTACACCGTCTGGGTCATTGAGGACAAACTATAGAAAGGCCCGCCAGAAAATCATGATGCAAAACATCGCTGAGTCTGCAGAGAGCAGAGGGATCATTAATCGTGAGGTGGAATGGGGAAACAACGAGAAACCGAGCCTTTCCTTTCCAAAGTAAGCATGGAGCAAAACCATTTGCATGCCACATCCCACTGAGTCACCAAGCAAGTATTGCTGTATTGATTCCTTCTAGATGAACCCTGCAGATGTAGAAAGTAACAAATTACACGTAAACAACTACTCTCGTTACTGTAATTAAGTTGATTGTTTTTTTGGTTTTGTTTTCAAAGTACATTTTGAATGAAATATTCAGTACTTTGGTATTTTATTTACATTTACATTTTAAATTTTGGGCATTTAGCAGACGCCTTATTCCAAAGCGACTTACAATCAATACATTTGACTAAGCAAGTGAATCATCAATCCACCAGTCGTAGCAGGAAGAATAATCCAGCTCAGGCCCGGGGCCATTGATAGAAGGAAAAACCTTCTTCTATCACCTTCTTCTAAACCTAGTTAATTTTTTATTTTTTATATAGACACTGGAGAAACAGAGAAACAGTACAAGGGGGTCAATATACGTTTTTAGGGGACACAGTAGAGGGGAAAAGCGGGTGTCTTCAGGAGACGCAGTGCATGTCTCAGGAGAACGCAGTATTTCCAACAATCATTACTGAGTGCAGAAGTGTTCAGACCTCCCACATTCTGCTCTCTCTTTTTGCCACTCTTTCTGCGTTGAGCTGAGTTATCGCTGTGGCACGCTCGATCCATGCCTCTCTGTCAACTGGGCGGGTGGAGTTCCCTCTAAGGACTTCCATCTGCCTTTAATGGGATACTTAAGGTTTCTTGATGTTAGATCTCATTTTCCACTTACTCTGAGTGTTGTATGTTCACCCAGATCCACGCCCTCCTTGGCTCTCTGAAACTCAGCAAGCTTGTAGAACAGGGCTCCCGGACAGCTGAGAGGAAATGGAGAAAAACCAGCTTCTCTGATGACCTAAGACCTTATCGCTCTCTCTCCTCCTCATCTACACCTCCTCTGCACCAGCTGCTAAAGCTTCCTACTACCATTCCACAATCCAATCCTCTGACTCTAACCCAAGAAAATAGTTTTCCACATTTTCCACACTCCTCAACCCACCCCCTCCCTCCTCCCTGTCTGCGGCTGACTTGACTGTCACCTACGTACTTTGAAAAGAAGGTTGATGACATTAGCAGTTCCGTCTCTCCGCCTCTCGCCAACACTGCTACCACCCCTCCCACACCCACTCTGCTACACCCAGTCTCTGCCTTATCAGCTCTTTCCCCCCTCTCCCCTGATGATATTCTAAAACTGATCACATCTAAGCGGGCAACCAGTTGCCCTCTCGATCCTATCCCCTCCCCTCTTCACCAATCCATTTCCAAAGACCTCCTTTCTTTCATTACAACCGTAATTAACTCATCTCTGTCCACAGGACCTGTCCTAACAGCCAGAGTCAAGCCTCTTCTCAAGAAACCAACTCTTGACCCGTCTGCTGCCCATAACTACAGACCGGTATCCCATCTCTCCTTCTTATCTAAAACCCTTGAACACGCTGTATCTAACCAACTGTCTCACTATCTCCTTCAGAACAAACAACCTCCTTGACCCTCACTAACCGGGCTTTAAGGCTGGGCACTCTACTGAGACTGCATGCTCTCCTTGCTGTCACGGAGGCTCTTCAGTCTGCTCGAGTTTCCTCCCTCTCCTCTGTTCTCATTCTCCTGGACCTGTCTGCTGCCTTCGACACAGTAACCCACCCGACCCTTTTCTCCACCCTCTCAGAACTGGGCATCTCTGGCTCTGCATCCTACCTGACTGATCACTCTTACCAGGTGATGTGGAGGATGTGGAGGATCGCTGGCCTCCCCACGAGCCGTCACCTCTGGGTTCTCCCAGGGCTCTGTCCCAGGGCCCTTACTGTTCTCTCTCTATACCATATTCCTTGGCTGGGTAATTTCCTCACATGGTTTCTCCTACCACTGCTATGCAGACGACACTCAACTCTTCCTGCCTTTCGCCCCTACTGACTCACACGTGGCAACACGTGTCTCTGTGTGTCTTGCAGACATTTCTGCTTGGATGTCATCCCACCACCTCAAGCTCAACCTTAACAAGACTGAGTTACTCTTCCTCTCTGGAAAAGCATGCTTTCTCCAAGACTTCTCCATCACAATAGAGAACTCTACGGTGACCTCCTCCCTCACAGCCAAGAACCTTGGGGTGATGCTCGACAACCGCTTATCCTAATATGACAGCGACAGCACGCTCCTGCAGATTCGTCTTCTACAACATCAGAAGGATACGACCATTCCTCACCAGAGAAGCAGCTCAACTGTTGGTCCAGTCACTGGTCATCTCCCGCCTTGACTACTGCAACGCACTCCTGGCCGGAGTACAGAAAATCATGATGCAAAACATCACTGAGTTTGCAGAGAGCAGAGGGATCATTAATCATGAGGAGGAATGGGGAAACAACGAGAAACTGAGCCTTTCTTTTCCAAAGTAAGCATGGTCACAGGTCATCTCCCGCCTTGACTACTGCAACGCACTCCTGGCCGGGCTCCCCGCCTCCGCCATCAGACATCTGCAGCTCATTCAGAACACTGCCGCCCGTCTGGTGTTCAATCTCCCCAAATTCTCCCATGTTACCCCTCTCCTTCGCACCCTTCACTGGCTCCCAGTAGCAGCTCGCAGGTGCTAGATCAGATTCAAGACCCTGGTGCTTTGCCTACCGGGCAGCAAAGGGAACTGCCCCCTCCTACATGCAAGCAATGGTCAGCCCCCAAACACCAGCCCGTTCACTCCACTCTTCCACCTCTGCTGGCCGACTGGCACCACCGCCTCTACGGCAGCAGTCACGCTACCCGGTCACAACTTTTCACTGTCCTGGCACCCCGCTGGGGGAACGAGCTCCCCACTGCTGTCAGGACTGCAGAGTCACTCCCTATTTTCTGCCGTAGACTGAATGCCCATCTCTTCAGGCTACACCTTAACTGTCCTTCCTGAAACCTCTCTGTCCCCTCTACCCCCTTGTGGAGTTTCTCTACGGTAAATAAGAATTTATAAGAATTAAATAAGAATAAACTTAATGTTGTGTGAAAGGTTGGATACCACAAACTCTTCTGGTCATGCACTTGTTCTTCATTGGTGTCGAGCAACTGGGAGGATCCCCACTATCACTTGTAGCTTGGAGCTTGAAATTGAGCGACAGTCGGAGTCTCCATCAAATTGGATAATAACACTGTGCGAAATTGCTAACTTCTCATGCAGTAGAATATTAGGCTCTGGTTGCTGGTCCACTTCCTCTTCTTCTTCGTTTAGTTTCTTTCATTGGCCTCCTCTCATTGGCCTCCTCCTCTCATTGACCTCCTCCTCTCATTGGCCTCCTCCTCTCATTGGCCTCCTCTCATTGGCCTCCTCCTCTCATTGGCCTCCTCCTCTCATTGGCCTCTTCCTGCCATTGGCCTCCTCCTCTCATTGGCCTTCTCCTCTCATTGGCCTTCTCCTCTCATTGGCCTCCTCCTCTCATTGGCCTCCTCCTCTCATTGACCTCCTCCTCTCGCTGGCCTCCTCCTCTCATTGGCCTCCTCCTCTCATTGGCCTTCTCCTCTCATTGGCCTCCTCCTCTCATTGGCCTTCTCCTCTCATTGGCCTCCTCCTCTCATTGACCTCCTCCTCTCGCTGGCCTTCTCCTCTCATTGACCTCCTCCTCTCATTGGCCTCCTCCTCTCATTGGCCTCCTCCTCTCATTGGCCTCCTCCTCTCATTGGCCTCCTCCTCTCATTGACCTCCTCCTCTCGCTGGCCTTCTCCTCTCATTGGCCTCCTCCTCTCATTGGCCTCCTCCTCTCATTGGCCTTTCTGTTATCTTACTCTTATCTTACTACTTTTTTCTGGTACTTTTGTGTGCCAGCTGATGCATATAGAAATGCAATGGAGAGATGGATTTGCACTATCAATGAAATAGAATGGGATTACAATATGCTTTGAATGCATAAAGCTGTGTGTGTGTGTGTGTGTGTGTGTTTGGGTGTGCCTGTGTGGATTATAATTCCATTCAATCCTACCATTGCATTTTTTTGGGAGGGGGGGGGGGGGGGCAAAATGACATTAGGGGCAAGGCCCCATCAGCAGGAAATGACAGGTCTGGCTGTGAATCCTGCTTTGATGAAGGCTCCTGTGGTTGTGACATTGCTGGCATGCCTCTCTGTCTCCTGGCTGAGAGCTTGCCCTTCAAATAAAGTGCCTGTATCTATCTAATTTATCTCACCGTTACTTTGATCCAGCCACCTGGGCTAGGCATGTCTAGATGTACACATTCTTTCTCTCTAAACGGGGGGGACTCAATACCATTTTTTTTAAACAATGAGACCACGGTCTCTTTTCATCAAAGTCAAAGTCAGCTTTATTGTCAATCCAGTCCAGACATAAAGAGGGCTGAAATTGTGTTTCCCTCTCATCCACGGTGCATAGCAAACAAAAACAATAAATAACAATATGATACGACAAGATTAAAAAATAACTATATATACAAAAAATACTAGATAAAAGATTTGAAATGTGCAGTACAATGTACGGGGGTGGAATACAATATGAACAATGACAATAGTGCAATAGTGGTAATTGGCTCAGTATAATAGAGTACAGGTACGAAAGGTATGAAAGGTACAGGTATGAAAGCCCTGCATACACACAGTTTAAAACCATACATAATACTAATACACACAGTTTAAACCCATACATAATACTAATACGAAATGACAACATTATCAAGAAAAACAAAGAGATCCTCAATCAAAACGTTAACACTAGAAGAGCCGTGAGGGGTCACGGTGACCCCTGTGAGCAAATTCTATCTTTGCACTCGATCAAATTTCAGGACCCTCCTTTCATGACTTTTCCTAGATATGTGCGTTCTACCACCCAGTATCCTTACATTTTCTAAATCACTTCAGGATAAGATAGTATAAAGCTGTTTTGCAGTTTTTCTGCGTAGGAAGCAGGCTAAAAAAAGAAGCGCCCTCTAGTGATCTCTGTGTGTAGATAGCAGATTTACATTCTAAAAAGGGGGTCTATTTGACCCCCAAGGCGGCTCTACTAGTAGGTAAAATAGGCACGGCTGTTGTAGTGTTAAATTGTCAGAGAGCTGCCAGCTGAAAGGTTCTCTGCAGGTTGTTCCAGCGGTGAGGCGCACCACAACTCTGTGAACCAGTTAGGTAATTGATGTTTTTGAATCAACATTGAGGTTAGGTAAATCATGTTTTATGCAGTAGGGCTTTATACACAAGATCAGTTCCCACAGATCTATGGGACTTTAACGAGGTCCAGACAACCTTTTGATAAAATAAGCAATGATGAGTATTAAAACTATTACCTGTCATCTTTTATGGGTCTCAATAAACATTTTGATCATCATAAGTCAAGGTCAAGTCTGTCTCTTTCTTGCTCTTTTTCTCTCTCCTTCTCTTTATCTCCCTATCATGTCTTGTTATTGTCACTCCTCTCTCTGTTAAAGCCTGGTACACACATGAAGATATTCTGGCCAATTTTGGCCCGATTTCCCCCCATACGACCAAGGACAGCAAACGGCCGATTATCGGATGGCTCTAAAGATTATCCTACAAGATTATCCTTTGGTGTGAGGTGTGTTAAGAGTCAATTTCTCCCGACAATCTGCTCGGAAAATGGTCGGGGCCGGCGATCAAAAGTCCCCTTGTGTGTGGGTGAAATTGACAACTCGCGAGTCCGATTATGACGTGGAATGGAATGTAGCCAATCAAGAAGCGAGCTGACTGACGCGTCTTCCTCTTTTTGTTCTTCAGCACTTTATTTGCCCTGTCGCACACGGCTGCCTCGTACAGGTCAGTCAGGGTACTACTACCCTGATCACGCAAGATTTCTGGCTTGGGGGACGAGAGGTCTACTGTCGTAGACTCTAGACTGTCGTGTGCTGTATTGGGAATATCGGAGCACACCACACACAATACGATCAAAACTGTTCAATCCATGATTTTTTATCTTCATGTCTAGGGTCTCTCTCAGATAAAAATCTGTAAAGATTTAGAAAATCTTTATGTGTGTACCAGGATTAAAGGATCATTTAATTGTTTGCTTCTTTCTTCTTTCTTCTTGTATTTTTGTTTTTATCTTTATTACTTTCATCTGGCAAGATGTACTGTAATCAGTTCAGCTGTAGTTGTTTTGGCAGAAGAGAAGGGAACACTCCGTTGGCATGTGTCTTGCTTCGACACATTCCAGTGCACTGACATACACTTCCTCCTGTGCCAAAGGAACATCATGCTCTCTTTGTAATGGGCGATAAAAATGTCCATCTGTAATTACACCTAAATCTGTCTGTGTCCTCTTGTGCCGTCCAATTACAATTTAATCACCCTGCTCTCTGGGAAAAGAAAGGTGTGTGTTGTGTGTGCAGCGTGTCTCTCTGTATATCATATTCTCCTCTTATGTTGCTTATAAGCCTTATTCTGATCTGACCAGTCTGACTTCAGACGTGTTTGAGCCTCGGGAGATGAATAGGTCAACCTGATACAGAGAAATATCTTGGACCTGCGGGTAAGACATCAAACATTGATGTGTTTTAAAGTCATGGCTGCAGTTGCCATGGTGACAGGTCGTTATTCAACGTGAAAAGTGTTTCTTTCTATTCATAGGCATCTTTTACCTCACTCTCTCCAATGGGGGAGTGTGTGTGTGTGTGTGTGTGTGTGTGTGTGTGTGTGTGTGTATGTGTTTCAGGCTAATCAATACTAATCAATACTGCTATAGTACCTCACACACTGCTCTCGTGACTCCCACACACACACACACACACACACACACACACACACACACGTGTGTGTTTCAGGGAAGCAGTGCTTTGAGGCTTGGGCCGTTGTCTGTCTTTGTGCCCAGCCCTGGGGCGGCTCCCACAGAGGGGGGCTTAGATGGTCTTACCCCTCATCTGATCCCGCTTTGGGCCCCTCATCTCTAGTCTCACCCTACCTTGTTTTTGTTGACATATGGGATTTGTTCAGAACAAAATAATTCGGTTCGGAACCGAAACAAATATCGCGATTATTTTTTCATCTCACCGATTTAAATCGTCACATATTTGTATCGATAATTAACTGCATCGCGATGCATGGTTACATCCCTAAATGTTACTGTATCGTACTTTGTTTGTTTGGCTTTTTGAATTTTGAATTTTATATGATGACCCATTTATTTTTTTCGGTTTTGAATTGTTATTTTATCTCATGTTTTATGTAAAGCATTATGAGTGTACATTAATTTGTATGAATATGTGCTATACAAATAAATGTGCCTTGCCTTGCCTTGCCTACATAGACACACAACAGGCCTACATAGACACACAACAGGCCTACATAGACACACAGGCCCACATCGTAGAAGCTTCAGATGAGGTCACAGATGAGGTCACACGCAAGGAAAAGATCTGTGCAATTGTTGTGATAAACAGATTCCATTCCGTTCCTATATATATGTAATTGACCATGAGAGGAAGGGGGTTGTGGAGACATTTACCACTGGTACAGGGTTGTGGCACGAGGCAAATACGAGTAAGAAAACCCTGTACAGTGGTAAATGAGTCCACAACCCCCGTCCTCGAATGGTCAATTGCTTTTCTACAACAGCCACCACATAATATAAAAAATAAATACACAGTTGTAACATTAAATTCATTTATTTACAGTCATTAATCGTTTCAGAATACATATATCCTCCGCCACAGAATATAGTCCCATAAACAAGATCAACGATTGCATTGTAGGTCAGCACAGGTGTTCTTAATCAGATTGATTGGGAGACGCATTGATACTGGAAATGCAGTCTGAACTGAAGGTTGTTGGGGGTATTTACCACTGTTGCTAGCCAATCAGAATCCAGTATTCAAACATGCTGAAATATATACAGACACTGCTCAAAGAAATTAAGGGAACTCTTCAAGGATATGGCTCCCTAGACCATCAGTGACACACCAAACCGGTCATCCTGGATGATAATAGTGAGGCAGCATAACGTTCACCAAGGCGTCTCCAGTCTCGTTCATGTCTCACATGTGCTCAGTGTGAACCTGCTCCCATCTGTGAAGAGAACAGAGCGCCAATGGCGAACCTGCCAATTCCACGACCCAAGTCCTAGAGGACATTGGGCCCTCATGCCACCCTCATGGAATCTATTTCTGACAGTTTGGTGGAGGTCATTTTGTAGGGCTCTGGCAGTGCTCCTCCTGTTCCTCCTCACACAAAGGAGAAGATACCGTTGTTGCTGCTGGGTTGTTGTCCAGCTCTCCTCGTGTAATGGCCCATCTCCCGGTATCTCCTCTATGCTCTTGAGACTGCGCTGGGAGACACAGCAAACCTTCTTGCGACGGCACGTATGGATGCGCCATCCTGGAGGAGCTGGACTACCTGTGCAACCTGAATGGGCTGCAGGTACCGCCTCATGCTACCAGTAGTGACAAGGGCACTAGCTTAATCCAAAACTAGAGAAAAGTCAGTCAGGAAGGATAAGGAGAGAGAAATGATCTGTGGCCACCACCTGCAAAACCATTTCCTTGTTGGGGGTTGTCTTGCTGTGGCTTCTCCTGTCCACCTGTTGTCACTTTCATTTGCACCAAAGCAGGTGAAATTGATCAACAATCATTTACTCTTCCTAACTGGACAGATCAATAGATCTGTACAGATCAAGTTTAATTGCCTTGGTGTTATACTGTGATGATTAAGTGGTAATTGTCTTGAGCAGTGTATATACAGTAGCATGCGATTTATCGTAAGCATCAGGTATTTGGCCGGTAAGGGCGCAAGCTTGTGTGTCCATGTGTGCCCAGGAACACTGTGTATGATCCCTAAGCCTGTGTTTGTTGTGCAGGCACAACATTAGGGTGGGAATTGCATTTAGTCTCACTAAATAAGACTTTCTGTTTAAACTGAGAGTCTGACGGCACACCTATAGAGCTGATGGGAGGCGGTGCATCCTGTGAATTTGCCGTTGAGATTCATGTAGAGATTCGACCAATGAATAGAGTCCTCCAAATGGAGACGGGCAATGTTTTGAGGGGAGTGGACTAGCGTACATAGCTTTTACATTTTTTTAAATTGTATTTTATCTTTACCTTTTCTTTTTACTGTTTTCCCCTGCTTTTATATTCATTCTATGCTTGTGTGTTTTTATGTTTTTATATTCACTTTATGTTCTTATTCCTGTTGTAAAGCACTTTGAGCTGCATTTCTCGTATGAAAGGTGCTATATAAATAAAGCTTTACTTACTTACTTACTTACTTACTTACAACATATCCAACAGCGCATTCTACTGCCTGCACCCCCAGAATCTCCATTGATAGATGAGACACTAGAATCTGATCTCACAGTGGATTAAATTCAACCTTTTTGTCATTGTGTTTTCTGCTATAGGCACAGGGTCAGCCATAGTCACCACCCCTGGAGCAATGAGGGGTTAAGTGCCTTGCTCAGGGGCACAACGGCACTCCAGTCACCAGCTCCCATGCAGCTCCCTCCTGAGGCAGGGATCGAAGCAGCGACCTTCCGCCTGCCAGCCGGCCTCTCTAGCCTCTAGGCTAGCGCTGGCCTGATAGGATTTAGGACCGTAGGAAACTAGGGCAGTGCTACGGCTACGTAGCTAATCTGGGCCAGGCCACATCAGCACGTACAGTAAGGGGATTACTGGGCCATGAGAAAGAGGTGTACAGTATGGGACAGACAGAGAGAGTGGGAGAAGGACAAAGTGGGGGTACTTTGCTGAGAGTAATGTAGAGTTTTCGGTGAGCCTATGCAAAACCAAGAGTTCCTCTGCTCAAGTGCAGTCTGTAACGCTTTCTTTCTAGAAAGAGTTCTTCTTGTTTTCCACATCGGATTGATTTCCAGGTTTGTTTATATCCGAAGCCGTGTCTGTTGTGAAGGGTAAACAGAGGGTCTCGCAAATACCGTTTCTGTTGGAGGAAAGAAGGGGTGAAGACTACTTCCATTCTGAAAGCCAAATCCCTTCACAGCAAAACGTAATGAAAGGATATGAAACTCAAACTCAATTGGTTACACAAATTAATTGGTTTGTCAGCCACGGTTTTGTGGAATACTCAATTGTGATTGGTCGAGAGGGAGCAGGGGGCCATTCCACTAAAGGTGGCTTAGTATATCGGCGATTGAAATAAATCAGGCGATCAGGCAACTCGGGATTGGAATTCAAGCCTCAGGTGATTCCTCGAACGGGGATCAGCCTTGTGTCATCAGTGTTCACAGAAGACAGGCTTACAAATCTTCGATATGGGCGCGTGCACGCAGACATAAAGAGCCCCGAAGAGTCGATCTGTCGAAATGAAGATACTCCACTCTGCAGGGGTACTACATTTGCGCAGCATTCCGAATTATTGATTTTTATGAAGACGGAAAAATAAGATGTAAAATAGTGCAATACTGCCGCAATTAACAAGGCGAGGGAAATGGTTTGGCAAGAAATTGCTGACAGATTAAATGCGTAGGTCATACTAGCCCCAGTTATTGTTATATGTTCATATTTTAATAAATGAATATTACTACTGTGGTGATATCAGCAGCAGGCTACAAATCGTCATAACGCCACAATGGCCTAGTGGTATCGACCGCTGCCATAGGATTTATTTGTCATTTTTAGACGTGGTTCGAATCCCTCTTCGGACGCACTTTTTACTGCATTTCGTTGTCTGAATCTAATCTAAAATCTCATCTAAAAAAGTATGTAGGCTATAAAATGATGGTGCAGGCTAATTTACAAGAACTGACACGATTACAATGGAGTTTGAAGCCTTTGCATGAAATCTTCGGTTAAATGTAAACAAATAATTTTAAAAAATCACTTAGTCAAGTCTCGAACTCGCAACCTTTGGAACTCCAACTGGCTGCCTTAACCACTGCGCCAGCCAGACAGCTGTGATGACAGCAATGCAAGTTGATAGACATACCTATTTATTTTATTTTATTTTTTACACTTTTTAATTTATGTATCCATCGATCTATCTATCTATCGATCGATCACACTTTCAAATTATCAAATTATCTATCTATCACACAGTCAAACTATCTAATCTATCTATCTTGTGTGAAGTGGGAACTAATATTTCCTAAAAGACACGTGAGGAACTGTCGTTCGGGGTTTAGTTTCCGCCTGTGAGCCTTTTTTGACGCACGTATTACTATAGCCAGTGTTTTAGCCTGGTCGCGACCAGGCTAATTATATCTGACTCAGAAGGAGCTCAACCAAGCAGCGAATTATTTGAGCCACATTGATGGAACTGAACGCAAGCTAACATTATCGAGGCTTAGAACTTTATCGAGGCTTAGAAGATTATCGAGCTTCGTGGAATAGCCCCCTGATTATAAACAATCAATGAATCGTCGTCCCGGTAAATAGCCTCTTCACCATTCCAGATCAATTCACCCAACATTGACACGGTGCTCAGCCTCCGTCCACATGAAGGCTTTTACAGAGCCAGCTTTGCATTGTATCTGAAAGCCTTACTGTGTGTTGTATTATACACTCAGCATTAACCCTACCCCTGGATACAAACTAGAAACAAAGACGCACTGACAAACCGGATGACAATGACTTTTTTTGACAATGATCTTCTTCGTCTTATTATTACTATTATTATTATCATTATTATTATTATTATCATTATTATTATTATTATTACTATTCTTCTTCTTCTTCTTCTTACTATTATTATTATTATTATTATTATCATTATTATTATTATTACTATTCTTCTTCTTCTTCTTACTATTATTATTATTATTATCATTATTATTATTATTACTATTCTTCTTCTTCTTTTTCTTACTATTATTATCATTATTATTATTATTATTATTATTATTATCATTATTATTATTATTATTATTATTATTATTACTATTCTTCTTCTTCTTCTTACTATTATTATTATTATTATTATTATTATATTATATCACCACACACCACATCATACAGTATATGATGCCTTTCATATGTCCCAGACCCTTTTCAGGTAGGCTACCTCTGCATCTGCACACACACTCAGGGTCTTCTGTGATGTGGAGATGATGGAGATGATCATCATCAGACAACATCAACATGTCAACCTCGAGAGAGAGAGAGAGAGAGAGAGAGAGAGAGAGAGAGAGAGAGAGAGAGAGAGAGAGAGAGAGAGAGAGAGAGAGAGACTTGTTGTTGATGTTCTTTATTTAGACTTTGTAACTTCCACTTAAACGAACACTCCTAATACGAGAGGAGAGGGGAGGGTTGCAGATAGAAAATAGAGATGGTGTTCGAGTAGACGCAAGGTAACCATGGATACTAATGGTAGTTATGGCAACAACCAGCCTCTCTTCCAAAGAGAAGTGATGACCTTATGACATCACCATGGAAGCATCCATACAAGCCAGCCCAGATGAGTCATCAGGTCAGTGTTACACAGTCACAGATTACATTGATTTTCCTTCTGTTTAATGCAGATGGAATTAGGGGGATAAGTCAAGACGTTGCTTGGCAGTTGCTTAGAGATAAACTGTCACCCAAAGGAATTAACATTAGTTAGCTACAAAAACACGATTGCCAGGTTAGGGTTTGCAGACTTCTGTAAAAAGGTATTGTGGACAGATGAGACAAAGATTAACATGGACCAGAGTGATGGCAAGAGCCAAGTTTGGAGAGAAAAAGAAGGAACTGCCCACACAGCATATCCTCTGTGAAGTACGGTGGACAGGGTGTTATGGCTGGCACTCGAGTTGAGGGGGGATGAGGGGGGATGGCATCCCCCCCTGAAATAAAAAAAAAGTCAAAATCATCCCCCTTCTAAAACTGCCATCCCCCCGTTCCATCCCTTATGTCATTTTATCAATGAACGTGGAGAATTACTGCTATTTCTACATTTAGTTTTGCGCATATTGAGTAAAATACTGTGGGCGAGGGAGGGGGCACGCACACATGCAATGACATTTTTACACTGAAGTCACTGACGCTGTGGGGATACTAAAATTGTCTCCATATGTTCAAATCCACCATCCCCCCTGATTTTCTTTTACAACTTCAGTACTGGGTATGGCCACTGGAACTGGCTCACTTGTCTTCATTGATGATAACTGCTGACGGCAGAAGCAGGATAACCCGTTAGGATAACTAGATATTGAAACAATTTCTACTCTTCATCTCCCAATAATTCATGAGCTAATTTGATATCTAACTTCTACATTCTACATTCTGGTCAAATATAATAGGTATTCTGCAATCCGTGGAAGGAGGTAATCTATCTAGCAAGATGATTAAGCAAGGCTCTGCAATTACAAACCATTTACTCTCTCATTTTATTTTTTTGTAATTCCCAAGTCGCGCAAATGACCAAAAAGTTTATTTTTTTTAAATGTGTTTTTTCCATTTTTCTTGCATATGTGCAATATGCGACCCAACCCACTACCTAATAAATAGCCATGTGCGTGCGTGTGTCTGTTTGTTGATGGTCAAGGACTATCCACAGAGAAAGTTTTGTCAATTCTGCTTTGTTTTTGGGTCAGTGAGTTACATGGGTTGTTTACTAAGCTGTGTGTATGTACAAGTTTGGATGTTTCTTGACATCCCTGCACTGGCTACCAGTCTCTCAGAGAATTGACAAAAATCCTCCTAATTACATACAAATCACAAAATGGTCTTGGACCAAAATACATATCAGATCTCCTCCCACCCTATATTCCCGCAAGGTCCCTAAGGTCAGCTGAGACTAATCAGCGAATCATTCCAAGAGTAAAAACAAAACACGGTGCAGCAGCTTTCAGTCACGCTGCTGCATGCTCCTGGAACAAACTCCCTGAAGAAATCAAACAGGCCCAAACCCTTAAAATATTTAAATCTAAGCTAAAAACATGTTTCGCAGCAGTTATGATTAAACACAAACACTTCTATCAATGTCTTTTATCCATTAACTATTGTCTTATTAAATGTTTTATTCTATTACATCTATCTATTTACTTCTTATATTTGACATTTAAATAATGTAGGCCTATGCCCCTGTTGTATGAAATGTGCTATACAAATAAACTTACCTTGCTTTGCTGACACAGCATAGCCAAATGTGTTAGCTTGACATGCTAAGCTGTGTCAGTGTTTACAAGGCTAGTTACGTGTTAGCTCGTTAGCTAGCTAGCTAGCTAGCTTTGTTAGAAGATTGTTTGTGTGTTTGTTTTTGTTAGTTGACTTAGCGGTTTTATTTGTTGTGTGTGTGTGTGTGTGTATGTGTGTGTGTGTGTGTGTGTGTGTGTGTGTGTGTGTGTGTGTGTGTCAGTGTTTACTAACTAAGCTAACCAAACAAGTGTTAGCTTGCTAGCTAGCTTTGCGACCCTGCTAACAATGTAAAGTAGTGTTATAGTCAGGGGTGCACATAACTTTTTGGGGCCAGTGCTCAGAGGAGCACCTAGGGATGCTGCTTGGTGCTCCCCGAGCTCGCGAGTCACGACCCGTCCCACAGGATGGATGAAAAAGGGATACATGGATAACTTATATTAGCAAAACGACATTTGTTCATAAATAAAGATGAACGAACAAATGATTGTGTGCAAAACAAAAGAAACAAATGCAAAATCAAATGACTGCTCTTTAAGCATGAAAGTCTGTCAGACTCCTTTAAACACAATGAAATCAACTGACATCTCTTTAAGCACTAACTGAATGTCTGTTCTTTAAACACAATGAAATCAACTGACATCTCTTTAAGCACTAACTGAATGTCTGTTCTTTAAACACAATGAAATCAACTGACATCTCTTTAAGCACTGCTCTGTTCTGTAAACACTGAAATCAACTTTTCAACAAAAAGTTACAGCCTAAGCATTTATTTATGCTACAAGCGTAATCATCATCATCACTGCTGTATTGACTGCTGTTAATACTGTCCTCAATTTCAACCATGGTAGAGGATGTTGTAGGCTATCACTTTAAATAGCTCATTATTTTGATTGTGCAACAAAGTCTTTTTTTTCTAATAGAATTCCCAACCATATCCTGGGTCAGGGGTCGAGGTGCGATAATGAAAAACAGCTGTAAAACAAACGTCTGAAAGCTTCAGAGAAAAGAAACGTGAAGTGGTGTTGTTTTTCCTTTTAGCGACGAGTCGTTCGGGACTGAATTTTCACGTGCGGCGTGATAACCGTGATAACCGTGCGATACGCGATACGCGGAATGAAAGTACGAGTTACGATACTTTCCGAATGTTTTCGTGAGGGGAGTCGCAGTGGTCGTCGTCGGTCGACTGTTGTGATGCATTACTCGTCGGGCCTTCGGCTGAGGGGACGGCAGATAGTTACTTAGTGGGGCTTGCAGTGATGCAGCAGTCAGCAGTTGGATTTTGAGGAAGTAAATTCCTCTCCCAGCGCTTCCAGCTGTTGGTGCGCAAGAGCGCGTTCATGCCGCTGATCTGCCGCGCAGAATGCATTTTGGCGACGCATGCGCACTGGCGCACCAGTTATGTGCACCCCTGGTTATAGTTAACTAGGTAGCAGTGGGGATTACTCACCCAATCCATTGCGTTGCATTTTGGCTTGACTAGCAAGTTTGTGTTGTGATTCTCAACAACGTTGAAATGTATTTCCGTCCAAGCATTTTGATTGGTTGCCGACATGCGGACCAAAACACTAGAACGTGTCACATTTCGTTGTACTCAATGACAAAAAGGTTGAATCTAATCTAAAAATCTCTGCTTTTTCTTGTTGGCTCTCTCTGGCTTGCCTTGAGATTAATTATCACCGTGGGCACACTCAAACTGCATCTCCCTGTTGTGTTAGGAGGCCAGAGTTCTCCCCCTCTGAGCACACTTCACCAATGTGTGACTGTTTACTCTTTTATGAGATACTTTTCTTTACTCTAAGTCATTTCCTGGACTAGAATGTTTACTTCGACTTATGTAACAGTACTTTTACTTACCCAGCATGATAGAATTCGACTCAATGCTTCCTGGAAAACATCCTGAACAACTGTTTACCCGTCCAGTTCTTGGTGTTCAGTTAGAGTTCTTATACAAGAGTCGGTTACAGCTTCTCGCGGCTTTGAGGTGGAATAAGTCAAGGACGACGGACGTCAACACAGCCGTATCAGAGGGACGATAACGTTCCACAATAGGAACAGTTCAGGAACCAGTGCCAAGGAGGTGTGTGGTCACGTTCCTCCACCACCGTCACAACAGTGGGTTGTGCAACACTAACATGACACTAAATGACCTATGGACAGACTGGACCTGTTGTCCTGGTCAGCCCTGGCCCACACACACAAACACACAGACACACAGACACAGACACAGACACACACACACACACACACACACACATAAAAAAAAAACTACACTAAATGTGCCTTCTCCCAGGTGTCATTGATAAAACTGAGACACATGATGCAGGACACTTCCCCTTGAGGGCATCAAAGGAGAAGTCAAGCCCATGTGCAAAAGGAACATCATATTTGTGCCACAAATTCAGGCCATTAGCGAGGGTGATCTGATGTCAGTGTTCACCGGTAACAACAGGCTGAGGTAGAAGAAGACAGCACACTTATCTAGAAGGAGAGCCAGGATGTCAACAGTTCATTTTGATGTGAATAGTGAATTGAAAAGTACACAGCAGCAACATAAGATAGAAAAACAGATTGAGGCACTGATTTTACAGGCTTTTTACAGGCTCTTTTCAAGGCCACACACGCACACACACACACACACACACACACACACACACACACACACACACACACACACACATACAGTGGAAAGTTCTATCCTCACCCAGGGGCACATGCTATACTTTATTAGGTCAGCAGACATGATCACACTCAACCCTGTGTTTTCTGCCAGGTCATGTGACTGGCCGGTCATGACTCATGTTTGATGTTAATTACAAAAGCTGCATGGCCCACAGCTCCAACACACTCTTTCTTCTTATCTATTTTTTAAATCATATTTTTATTTGAGTAACTTTACAGTATTGAGCAAATAATAATGACATAGTACGTACATAATAGGGGGGTGTATAGTATATATATTAGATATAATATCTATATACATATTATACATATACTGTATATATATATATATATATATATATATATATATATATATATATATATATATATATATATATACAGTACCAGGCAAATGTTTGAACACACTTTCCCATTCAATTGAGCACCTGGTCTCGTCCCCCATGTTCCCTCCTGTTTGCACTGCAAACTTCAGCCCCTGCTCCCCCCTGAGGTCCTGTCTACACCACCCTGCCCTGTGGACACACTCCTGTCCTGTCCTGTTATGTAAATGTCATTGTAAGGGCACACAGGACGCTGGAGGGCTAAGCTAATAGACCAGTGGTCATTCCTGTTCGAAAACTCTGTTTTGAAATCAAAGTCTGAATGGGATGTGGACGATGTCTTTGACAGCCCTGTTGTCCGCTAACCCAGGTTCAAGCAGTGCAACGACTAAAAACCCAAAGTATTCAGGTCATTCCCGCTGGTTTTACAGTACACAGTTACGGTGGGTTCGTCATATTTTCAAGTACATTACAAGTACATTTTCAAGACATACAGTACTGTATCACTGTAGTCAAGGATAGACATACAGTACTATAGTAAATGATAGACATACAGTACTAAAGTAAATGATAGACATACAGTACTATAGTGAAGGATAGACATACAGTACTATAGTGAAGGATAGACATACAGTACTACTGTATAGTAAATGATAGACATACAGTACTATAGTCAAGGATAGACATACAGTACTATAGTCAAGGATAGACATACAGTACTATATCACTATAGTCAAGGATAGACATACAGTACTATAATAAAGGATAGACATACAGTACTATAATAAAGGATAGACATACAGTATTATATCACTATAATAAAGGATAGACATACAGTACTATAGTCAAGGATAGACATACAGTATTATATCACTATATTAAAGGATAGACATACAGTACTATAGTCAAGGATAGACATACAGTATTATATCACTATAATAAATGATAGACATACAGTAATATAGTAAATGATAGACATACAGTACTATAGTAAAGGATAGACATACAGTACTATAATAAAGGATAGACATACAGTACTATATCACTATAATAAAGGATAGACATACAGTATTATATCACTATATTAAAGAATAGACATACAGTACTATAGTAAATGATAGACATACAGTACTATAGTAAATGATAGACATACAGTACTATAATAAAGGATAGACATACAGTACTATAATAAAGGATAGACATACAGTACTATAGTAAATGATAGACATACAGTACTATATCACTATAATAAAGGATAGACATACAGTACTATATCACTATAATAAAGGATAGACATACAGTACTATAGTAAATGATAGACATACAGTACTGTATCACTATAATAAAGGATAGACATACAGTACTATATCACTATAATAAAGGATAGACATACAGTACTATAGT
>NC_137684.1:12096810-12101810 GCF_963989245.1 Nansenia antarctica | reverse complement strand
GAGAGTCATAGTCAAGTGTGTGTGTGGGGGGGGGGGCAATAGTTCAGCGGGGTGCGTGGATGGGGGAATTGTGTATCAGAGTGACAGCTCTGTGGAAGACTGCTGCTGCGGGATCTGAGGATCCTGTACCTCCTGAGTCTCTTTGAAGGTAGGGGGTCAAACAGACCGTGGTTGGGGGGTGGGAGGTGTCCTTGATGATGTTTGCCGCCCTCTGTCGACACCCGGTCGCCTGGAGGGACTAGATGGAAGAGAGTTTGGTGCCAACGATGCGCTGGGCGGTTTTCACCACCCGTTGCAGGGCCTTCCGGTCGGACACAGTGCAGTTGCCGTACCACACTGTGATGCAGTTGGTGAGGATGCTCTCAGTGGTGCAGCGGTAGAAGTTGGTCAGGATCCCGGTAGACAGCTGGGCTTTCTTCAGTCTCCTGAGGAAGTATAGGCGCTGATGCGCCTTTTTGACCAAGGAAGAGGTGTTAAGGGTCCAAGAGAGGTCCTCGGAGATGTGGACCCCCAGAAACTTAAAGCTGGGAACACGCTCCACCTCCATCCCGTTGATGTAGATGGGGGAGTGTTCACAGCGTCCAGTTTTTCTGAAGTCCGCAATGATCTCTTTGGTTTTGCTGGTGTTGAGGGCCAGGTTGTTGTCAGTGCACCACTCCGCCAGGTGTTGGACCTCCTCCCTGTAGGCCGACTCCTCGTTGTCTGGCGTATCACCGCGGTGTCGTCTGTGAACTTGATGATGGAGTTAGAGCCATGCATCGGTACGCAGTCGTGGGTGAAGAGGGAGTAGAGGAGGGGGCTCAGCACACAGCCCTGAGGCACACCGGTGTTCAGGGTCAGGGTGGAGGAGGAGCGGTTGTCCAACTTGACGAGCTGGGGTCTGTTGGTGAGGAAGTCTAGGATCCAGTTGCAGAGGGAGGTGCTGAAACCAAGGTCTCTGAGTTTGGTGACCAGCTTGGAGGGGATGATGGTGTAGAATGCTGAGCTGAAGTCAATGAACAGCATCCTGGCGTAGGTGTTGCTTGTGTCGAGGTGGGTCAGGGTGGAGTGAAGCGCCGTGGAGATGGGGTCCTCCGTAGACCTGTTCTTGTGGTAGCCGTATCTCCGGGGGTCTAGTCCGGGGGGAAGCTGGGCTTTTACGCGCCCCAGGAGCGCCTTCTCGAAGACCTTCATGGGGCCGGACGTGAGTGCAGCAGGGCGGAAGTCCTTCAGGTTCTCTGCAGCAGAGTTCTTTGGCACAGGCACGAGGGTTGTTGCCTTGAAGCACTTGGGGACCGGACCGCTCCCTGGGCCAGTGACAGGTTGTAGATGTTCCCTGGGCCAGTGACAGGGTGTAGATGTTCCCTGGGCCAGTGACAGATTGAAGCACTTGGGGACCACTCCCTGGGCCAGTGACAGATTGAAGCACTTGGGGACCACTCCCTGGGCCAGTGACAGATTGAAGCACTTGGGGACCACTCCCTGGGCCAGTGACAGATTGAAGCACTTGGGGACCGCTCCCTTGGCCAGTGACAGATTGAAGCACTTGGGGACCGCTCCCTGGGCCAGTGACAGATTGAAGCACTTGGGGACCGCTCCCTGGGCCAGTGACAGATTGAAGCACTTGGGGACCGCTCCCTTGGCCAGTGGCAGGTTGAAGCACTTGGGGACCGCTCCCTTGGCCAGTGGCAGGTTGAAGCACTTGGGGACCGCTCCCTTGGCCAGTGGCAGGTTGAAGCACTTGGGGACCGCTCCCTTGGCCAGTGGCAGGTTGAAGCACTTGGGGACCGCTCCCTTGGCCAGTGACAGGCTGTAGATGAAGCACTTGGGGACCACTCCCGTGGCCAGTGACAGGTTGAAGCACTTGGGGACCGCTCCCTGGGCCAGTGACAGGGTGTAGATGTCAGTGTAGACCGGGGTCAGAGGTCTAGCGCCTGTCCTGAGCACCCAGTCAGGAATGCCGTTATTCTGGTGCAATTAAAAACCGGAAGTGGAAACCCTGCCCCTCTGGCACTCACAACAGTCAATGGACCTATCGCTAAGCCACACCCCCTTTGAAAACTTGGACAAACAAACAACGGCGGGATGTGGCAAATTTCAGATTTACCACAGCAAGTAATAGACATGTTTTTTAAAGATGACAAGAATATTTTGTCTAGAAGCTTTTCACCATCAGATATTAGCGAGTTGTTTGTCCGAGTTTTCTGCCTGTAATGACTTTTGCTGTGATATGATTGGACAATTTCGATGGCTTAGCGATAGGTCCATTGTGTTTCACGGTTTATGTCAACAAGGCGTTAATCTACATAATCTCTGTCTTCATACTAATCCTGTCCTCTTTGATTGATTCACAAATTGATTAATGTATTGATTGATTGATTGATTGATCAATTGTTTATTTATTCTTTGTGCACCAAATTGTTAGGCAGGTTTGCAGTTGCAAACAACACTGTTGCAGGGATCTGTGTGAATGCAACTGACAGTGTGGTCATCATCACAAGTTACGTCTCTCTATATCTATATCTTATTTGTTTGTCTACCTACATACAGTATGTCCTTCCCGGGGTCGGGGGGGTTGGGGGGTGCTGGTGGAGGGAGAAAGGACCGTCCGATGGGCTCATTGCAATGCAGGAAATGGAATAAGGGATGATATCAAACACATGTTACCATTCCATTCCATTCCATTGCTGGCCTCTTTTCTCGATTTCTACCTTCACCGGCCTCCCCTAGTCTTAACCATCTGTGTATGTGAATATACTTTGTAGCCATAATGTTATCTATCTCCTGGTAGGACTCTGCTCTGCTTCAGCTGGTGTAATGGAAAACTGAAAGATGTTACCAATTTCAAGAATGTTTAACGGTAAACTGTGTTATTTCCACATAATGGATGTTTAAGAGTTTTCTTGGGAGGGCTGATTGTGCCGACAAATACATCAACCATGTCTGGCAGACGCTCTAGAAATCCCTGACCTGCTGTGCATGTACAACATATAAACATCCTCCGTCAGCACTTTTATCCTTACCAGGCTTAGACTGAGGAAAACAACAAGGATGGAGGGGGCACACATGAGTGTTTTAGCAGGGTAACATGTGGGCACGTGTGGTGAGGAAAATCGCTGTGGTCGGCATGCCTGCTGGCAGCCTCAGACATTCTTCTCTTTAAGAGAGAACACTAGTGTGGGACGACACGGTGTGGAACACATTAAGGGGGGGGGGGGTATTGGGGTGGGGACAACGACGACGACAAAGGGCTCTGAAACTAGACTTGGTTTTTTAGGAGTCAGATGTTTGTTCTCATCTGTTTGTGTTTATATTGTATTCATGTTTATACTGTTAATGTCTTTGTAAAAAGTTCTATACAAATACCATTGATTGCTTGATTGCTTGATTGATTGGATGATTGATTGTTTGAGTGATTGATTGTTTGATTGAAAGTAATACTAGTTATCAAGCATCTAAAAGGAAGTCATTCAGTGTCATATGTATACATTAGATCATCTGCAAACACAGATGTCCAGCCTCATTTCGATGCATGTAGGATGCTTTATAATAAACCAAAGAAGTTCGGAAATGTTATTTCGGTCGATTATTCCTCCCCTTTAATAATACCAATTGGTATTGTATTTTATATCGTTGGAAAGCCTGATTAGTCACCTTTACGAGGTACAACTTGTAAGGATCATGCATTTGTGTCATGAGCAACACAGCTCACAGCAACCGTGTGGGTAGGTCTATCTAAAGGACCTTTGTTTTCAACTTATGGAAAATGGCTGATAATAGCTCAGGATCATGAGGAGATGGTATAAGATATTATAATGCATTATAACGCATTATAAATGTATGGTCTAAAAAAGTGTCTTGTGTTACTTATTCATTAGATTACATTCTAGGTATAAA
Source organism: Nansenia antarctica (assembly GCF_963989245.1). Lineage (NCBI taxonomy): Eukaryota > Metazoa > Chordata > Actinopteri > Argentiniformes > Microstomatidae > Nansenia > Nansenia antarctica. Next base: position 12,097,934 of record NC_137684.1, on the reverse strand, counting down.
AGTACTATACAATCTCAAGCAATGATTCACTCCTTTGTCACCCTGGGTTAGCAATGTTACATAATCTGAGGGGAGCTTGGACTACACACAAATTAACCCTACCAACCATAGTTCAGTTCGTAGTACATTACACAGGCTAAAGGGAAAGATCACTATTTTACACCCCATAATCAGAGGATTCCTTACCCTGAAAGTAATGTATAAGCCAGGAGGAACTGTAATCCACTTTTCACTGTTTTATTTTAAAATAGCCACAAATAACTCTATTAACTCTAATAACTCAGCTAACTTTAGCTGCCTCTAATGAAAAAAAAACTATGGGAGTGGTAGGGGCAAGTGGAAGTGGAAGTTAGTAGTGTTATGAACTTGCGCAGTCTGAGGGGTTTGGTATTTTCTAAAGTCAGTATCTAGTACAGTATATTAGTACACCTATCTGTGTGAAATGCATATACAGACAGGCTACTACACTAATAGCAATGTTGCGTCATTTTGTTGTGTCATTTTGCTGTTGCGTCATTTTAGTTGCGTCATTTTGCTGTGCCTGCTTATCTTGTATTGTCTTGCTTTGTCTTGTATTGCCATGTAGTGTATTGCCTGTTGTGTCGTTTTGTTGTGCTTGCTGATGTTTTTAATGACACTACACCATTCATTTTGTAATAGCCTGCTCAGGGACTACAGATGGAAATTAGCTCATGAGCTAACTCTGGCGCATTTACATTGATGTGGAAACTGATTTGTTGATTAATGTGCACTGACCCTGGTAAATAAATAAATAAGATAAAAAATTAAATAATGACAAATTAGCTTTGGGAAATGTTCTGACAGACAGACAGACAGACAGACAGACAGTGTGTTGAACAGAGACAGGCGGTGGTAGATGTGTGTGGCGTGGGAGTTGGATTACAGGGTGTAAATGTGTGTAAATGTTTGGCTAGGCTCCTCCCGTTCACATGGGGCTTCAGGAGATCAGACAGGGGGGCTTGGCTTGGCTTTCCACCTCTGTGGGGGGACATTACCCTGGTACATTACCCTGGTCCTGGGGCTGTATGTGGGAAAGGCCGGGCGTGCCTCGTGACCCTCACAGCAGGAGGTGATGGTACTACACAGGGATTCCATCTGCCGTC
>NC_137684.1:12081810-12091810 GCF_963989245.1 Nansenia antarctica | reverse complement strand
GCTGGGCGGCTGGGCCATGCTGTTCTTCCTGGTCACCACGCTGATCGCCTCGGCCATCGGGGTGATCATGGCGTTCATCATCCAGCCCGGGACGTCGGTCACCGGCGCCACCAAGCCCAAGGTGGCCGGGCTCGATGACACCCCGGTCCAGGCGAAAGAGGTGGTCGACTCTTTCCTGGACTTGATCAGGTCAGTGAGAGAAAGAAAGAAAACGTGTCTCTGTTAGAGGATAATAGGCTGTTCTAGATGAATGAATGACTGATGTGGCAGCAAGCCGGTGTATGGGGGGGGTGTCATTGAGCGTGTAAAGTGTAAAGAGCGCCTTGCGTCTTCTGTTCTTTCTTTGTTAGACAAACAATGTCAAACGACTTCTTTCACGTGGCAGATCAACACTCCGCGATCAAGCTAATTAACAAGTGAATGCCTGGCTCCTTAGTACTTTGCATTTAAATGGTATGTAGGTGTAACTAACACAAACGATCTGGCAGAGACTAATAAGGTCCCTGGACTACCCGCGACGTGCACACACACACCATCAGCTGGCACGTTTACTATTAAAGGCACATACAGTGTTTCTCTCCCCAGGACAGTTTTCTTTCCCTGTGTGCCCAAACACAAATGAAGGTCGCAAGACCTAAACACATAGCACACACATCCCAGGTGGGGTCTGTTCAGGAGGTTATGTTATGCAGATCGTGTACTAGGCTGCAGCAAGCCGCTGTGTAACGTCGTGGAGTAGTTGCGTCAGCTCAGCCAGATGGGTGCGTTCACTTCATCTAATCTGCGATGCGACGGGTGCGTTCGTAAAGTCGCCCTGAGAGCGTGGAAATAATAATAATCTAGACAATTTGATGGCAGCTACTAGATTGTAATCAAGTGCAATACTGAAACACAACTGTGAACATTTCAAACCGGCAAACTGCGACACTTTAAATGAATGTGCAATAACACTATGTGCAATATGACAACCCTCGGGTACATAAGGTTCAGAGATAGGAAATGTTAGAATAGGTATAGCATAGAGTACAGCACAGTGTTTTATTAGTATAGTATAGTGGATAGTGTACATAGCCTTTATTTATGTAAACCAGCTCTTTTCCCTTCTTGTTTTTAGTTTTTTTTTCCTAGCACCAGGGGAGCACCCCCTCCCAAATTTCGTTGTTTGGTACCTGTACTATATCAATGACAATAAAGACCATTCATTCATTCATCTAATCTCCGATGCGATGCGATGGGTGCGTTCGTAAAGTCGCCGTGAAATGGGTGCGTTCGTAAAGTCGCCCCCTCCTGTCATTGACAAGATTCATCCGAGACGCTCACGTGTGTAAAAGCGGCAGGAGATAGAGCCGCCCGTCGGGCTATATATAGTCCGTCTATTTACCATTTATGTAAATCGTTGTGAGGTGTTCAGGCCCCCTCCTGGCCAAGACAGCCCCGTGTAGAGGGTGTTCCCCGGCTGGTAGCCTACATGTGTTTTCTTTAGGCACAGATGATGAGGGCACATATCGGGGACATTCCGTTCTCGTTCCGCCGAGGCAACATTGTCAATTTGTCATCGGTCCTCGCCGCACGGTGGGACATGTCATTAAGTGTACAACGTTTTGCGATGCCACAGAGGCACACCAGGAAACCAACAGGAAACCAACAGGAAACCTCCTGACATGAAGGGTTGTACTACGTGGAAGTCCACGTGTTCCCCCAGTGACGTTGCGTAGTAGCCCTAGTTACCTAGACAGACTACTGCCATAACATGTGTCTAGTTACCTAAACCTGGTGAAGGCAGGACGGGGCCTGGGAGCTGCTAGAACGCCTCTTGCACACCCAGTGTGGGTGTGGGGGGGGGGGTGTGGGTGGGTGTGTGTGTGTGTGGTTGCCAGGTGCAAATGCCACCACCTCAACACCATTACCCTCCCTGTCACTCACCATTATTAGTTCATTGTTCTGGTGTTCACTCTCTCTTTCTCTCTTTCTTTCGCTCTGCCACTTTGATTCTTTCTGTGACATGTGACCCACCCCACACACACAAATCCCCAGACCCCAACCCCCCCCCCCCCCCCCTCTAGCGACCCCAGATCTTGGTCATCATTATTAGATTACTCCTTAGGGATTTTCACAAACCAAACCCTTTCTCATCTTTCTCACATGTTAATGCCACTGTTTCAGACAAAGAAAGAAAGGCCTATTCCACAGGACTTGAACTGAAAGACCCTGTATTCCCCCCCCCCCCCCCCTCTCTAGCTGTTTTGGATTACATTACAAAGTCCTAGACCCACATTGGCTTTATCTAACAGTACAGTCAAGTCATTGTTTGTGTAAGGCAGGAGTGGGCAATCATGTTGACTGGAGGGCCACACCATAAATGTTGGCACGCCACCTCCAACCACATGCATTTTTGCAATGCGTTGCATTCAAATAAATACGCTTTTTCAGTGTCTGGACACTTTTTAGGACCCCCCTAAAAATAGTCATTGTCCAAAATTAAACAGTGTTTTCGAATAGATACATGTACAACAAAACATAGCCTACTTATTCAGGCCAAACACTAGTGGGCATTATCACAAGTCTCAAGAGCTCAAAGTCAAACAAGATTACTATTAAACCACCAGACTGTGCTTTCAGGCTCATGGAAGCATGCGGGCTAAGCTAGCCAGCTAACAAACTCCTGGTGGCTCTGACGCTAATGTGGCTGCATGCAAGCTTGGTCTTAAAGTGGCATTCCATGTGACAGAGAAAGCGCCACATTCCGTGTGACAGAAACACTCTAGAATCACAGAGGGATGAAGCTGGCGATGTGGAGCAGAGTGGGGGGGGGGATCAGAGGCAGTAAGGGAAGCAGGGAGGGACATTTTGGTACGGAAATGTTAACCGTTCAAGAGCTGGAATAATAGTGGAGTTGATTTTCCGTTGGAAAAATGTAGGGAGTAGTGACAGAAACTGACTACGCCGATACATGGCAACCAAATAACTGATGAGAAAAGCAGGGGTTTATGAAGCAACAAATCTGGTTTCTTTTTTTTTCTAAATCCATAGATTTAAAATTCCTACCCTGATTATGTCCCAAACTGGTGACTTGTGGTATAACACCGTCTTAAGACCATCAAAGTTGAAACGTAGTGGCCTCTTTTGAACCCCCCCCCCCCCCACTCTCTCTCTCAAAAAAAAAAAGGAGTCGAAGAGTCAAGTCAAGAACTGATCTGTCTCATATTTTACAGGCTAGTTTGATATCGCTTAAGGTGCTTTCACTCCCATCACGCTGCTTTCCTTGGTTCTCAGTAGAAGTGTGTGGATATTGGAACGTAGCCAGACAGTGTTTTATTTGTTGTAATCAAATTAGCTGTCGCTGACATGTGTAGCTGCTGACGGGGGTGGTCAATGAGTAAAGTATAGGCCTACACAAGTAAAGTTGTGTCATACACAAACACGAGAGTGCGCACACACCACACACACACACACACACACACACACACACACACACACACACAGAGGCATGAAAGCGGATAGTTAATTGGGCAGCTTGCGTGACTCGTACAGCTCATTAAAGCGACCTCTCTCCTCTCTGTTGGAGTCCAGTTTTGGCAACAGCAGCGGGTCTGGGGAGATGTTCAACACAGCGGAAAGGAGCCTTGCAGAGCACACGCACACACACACACACACACACACACACACACACACACACACACACACACACACACAGACACCCTTGTTTATATTGCTTATCTTATCTATTCCCTGCTGTCAGTTGTTTTGTCTTCTCCACTTGGTTCATACACGTGGCTCTCGGCAGTCAAATTACATTTTCAATTTAAAGGGCTTTATTGGCAACATGGGAAACATACCTTTACATTGCCAAAGCAAGTGTGAAGATAAAAACTAAAAAAGGATGTAATGTACGACTTAGGGCTGCAATGATTAGTCGACATAATCGACGACGTCGAGCATAAAAACTCGTCGACGTGGAATTTTAGTGTCGACTAATCGTATAAAAATAACATTTTTTTATTATTATTTTTTAAACGGGAGCCATGCAAGAATCAGCTGGGTAAGTTTTAGCTAACGTTGTTAGCCAACTGGCTAACGTTATATTGTTAGGGTCGTAATGTTTATGTTAGCTTTACTGTTACATGTTGGAAAACAACGTCTCATGGACAGGGCTGTACATGCTATGAGCGTTTGTGCTATTAATTTATTTGCCCTGTGGCACGCGTGTGACAGACAGAGGCGCTTGTATGTAACGTTACGTAGCAGGGGTTTTCCATGTTGAAGCCAGGAGAACGCGAGATGAAATGAAGTGAGGGGTGGTCGCTATTAAAATACCAGGTAGTCATGGTGGATGATCATGAATGCTTGATAAGTGAATGCTATTTCAATTATGTTGAGTCCACCAGCGAGCTGTCTGTAAGATAAACAGCGCCAAGCGTAGCCTACTAACGTGAGCTGTCTGTAGTCTAGCCAGCAATGCTAGCTAGCCAATCAACTAGCTCTGTGAGCAGCTGTAGCTTGGCGTAACGTTAGGTTAGATAGCTAGTTAAGCCGGATTTATGCTTCTGCGTCGCCATTTACGCGCAGCGAAAAGCCACACGACTAATCTAAAAAATAATCGACAGATTAGTCGACTACAAAAATAATCGTTAGTTGCAGCCCTAAATGATTAATCAGAGCTGTGTATATAGTATACAGGTAGATAAAGCGAACTTTATAGGAATAGAACAGTGTGGACGTTGCAGTTTAAAAATATGAATACAAATAAATGAGAAGTGTGTAAACATAATGTACAGAGATCCACATGGTGCAGACAGGTCAGATAGTTATTTACATCTTTACGGTGGTCGTGTTTCATTGGACGTCCTTTTGCTGTCACAACAGCTCACAAACCCTGCTGCTGTGTACAGAATCTACTACAGGGGAGGTGGATGGACGTAGACATCGGAGGACAGGCTCGTTGTATTGCACAATGTGCATACTTAGCCAGGGCTCACTTGAAAAGGAGATGAGAATGTCAATGTGAGTTCTGTGGTAAAACAAGGATGCATAAAATGGAGGAAGGATATGAAAGGAAGGGTGTCAAACACGTGTAGCCTGTTAGTCCCATTAGCATGCCTAGGAGTACCATAAAAGAGGTATTTGCACATTGGCTTGTGAGTGGCGTAGTGCAGTAAGAGGCAGAGCATACCATCGTAAGGTCTCTGATTCGATTCTGTCCATCGACTATATCCTGCATGTCATCCCCCCTCCCTCTCTCACCCCTCCTTCCTGTCAATCTCTACTGTCTCAATCCTCCTCTGTCTCTTACCCATCCTTCCTGTCAATCTCTACTGTCTCTATCCTCCTCTGTCTCTCACCCATCCTTCCTGTCAATCTCTACTGTCTCTATCCTCCTCTCTCTCTCACCCATCCTTCCTGTCAATCTCTACTGTGTCTATCCTCCCCTCTCTCTCACACCCCTCCTTCCTGTCAATCTCTACTGTCTCTATCCTCTCTCTCTCTCTCTCTCACCCCTCCTTCCTGTCAATCTCTACTGTCTCTATCCCGGAAAACATTATCTACATCCTCTTACCACTGACATCACGGTACTTTCATCAATTGTGATTGATACAATCACGGATAGTACCTTTCGCTCCAACTCAGGAGCAGTAGCCAAAATCAGTACGGTACTACGACCTTAAGTTGGAATCTTCAAGAATAGTCAAGAACAGGTCTGTCAACTTAAGTTAGTGGGGGGCGGGCAGGGGGGGGGGAGAACGAGGAGCGTCGCCTCAGGCACACCGAGAGACACCTGTCTTTACCTCTCCTCTGTTCCTGCCGCCCTTCTAGGACGGGGCGTGTCTGTGTGTGTTATTGACTTTTCCCCCAGAAGCAGAATGTCTCTACAGGCAGTGACAGAGAGGGAGAGAGAGGCAGGGGAATATGTGATGTGTGCACTATAAGCTATCTTACAGTCCAATCCGTTTTCCGTTTTGGTTGTAAAGGGAAATTATTTTTTGACGTTGTTTGGAGGGAGGGGGGGGGGGGGGGTCACACTTGTAGGCTAGTGATGTTGATTGTGTGCGGCAGAGAGGAGCTGTGTCATGCACACGCAGGTCCGGTTGGCTTGTTGTCATGCCGGAGGTGTCGTCACGGAAGCATACGCGCGCACGCACGCTCTCACTCTACAGCTGGGTGTAAACACAGCACTCCCCCACCACGTCTACTGGTGTGTAGCTGGAAGGTCAGGTGTGGTAGGTAGGTAGGCAGGCCTTCAGGGCAGACGCAGCAGAGGAGTGAGGCTCTAAAGGAAGAGCGTCGCCTGGGCTGTAAAGAATGCAGAGAATGTCAGTACAGGAACAAGACGAAGGGGTTTGTTTTCTGTGTTTGTTTTGAGGGCGCCTCTGCATGACGGGCGGGTGTCGACTCGTGACGTGGTTTGTTTGGGTGTACTGTAACGCCGTCCTGGGCGATTTGTTTGAGCATGGCGTTCATGTGCTGGGGTGGCATCAGGTGGCTTATATCCTGTATGTAAATGAGGGGGGGGGGGGGGGGGGGAGGGGGTTGGGTGTCACTAAAACTACCTGGATATGTGGTGGCCCTTCATCCAGGCTCTAAACCGACCCAGCGCTACCCTCCTATCCATCTGGGCACTTGTGTTTTAGGCCTATCGAAAAGGATTGGAGATTCAGGTTTTATGCAGACCCCGTTTCTCTGCAAATACCACTCAAGGTTACTAGGGATGCTCCGATTTATCGGCCACCGATTTAAATCGGCCGATTTCACTCCAAATGACTCGATCGGTGATCGGCAAAAATGGCCGATCGCAAAAAACGATTTTTTTTAAATTTTTTTATTTTATTTTATTTTTTCTGGGGAAGACAGATAACTGAACAGAAAACATAGGAGGACGTAACAGTATGTAAACCATGAAGGCCACGTTTATGATGTCTTTTATACAGCCATATCGACTGACTTGGGCTTCAGGCCCTAACTGGGTGATAGGCCAGACCTTTACTATGCCATAAAAATGGGTCTGCGTTTGCTTGGTGCCTAATGGATCAAAACTTTTGTCTAAAAAGCAAAAAATATTTAGGCTATCCAGTCAGTTATGTATTTTAAAAAAAAATCGGTATCGGTATCGGTTGATCTTGAGGAAACAAATCGGTGATCGGTATCGGCCCCAAAAATCCAGATCGGAGCATCCCTAAAGGTTACAGTGTTGTCGGACGTGTTATCACGACCTCACGCCACGACACCACACGCCAGATTTATATCACATAAATAAACGTGTTATTATTCTTAGAATGCCTAATGCGTACCGGTCAGTATTTGTTTATTTACATCTAGGCCGACATTTTTATATATGAATGTCACCTTTGTTGAAACAGGCGGGTCAGTCAAGAGAACTTTGTTGTTTACAATGACGGCCTAAAGAGAAGTAGGCTGCCTTATTTGGGATTGGGCAGTGATAGGACTGAGAGAGCGGGCTGCTGCCATTAACTGACGTCACAGCTTCCTGTGGAACTACCCTGCCCCGTTGATGCGTTTCCTCTCCGTGTGAGATGGAAAACATGACATGAAACACATGCGGATGACACTGTTGATGATCAGAAAGATTTGAAGCACCCCCCCCCCTACCACGATGCTCATCAAATGGGTCCGCTATGGATGGGTCTTCTCGAACTCTGTATTTTTTTATAAGAAAATACCGGTTTGAATACTGGTAGTTTTAAAATACTGCATCAATAAAGATGTATTTGATTTAATACCCCCTCCTCATTCTACCCCCCCACCCCCTCCCTCACATGATGGGACAGTTTAATCCCTGTGCCCGTCGTTCCCTGTGTGGAGGTGGGTGTCTCACACATTCATGTCGAGGGAAAGAGGTGCAGAATAAATACACTGAACACTATTTATTCATGTAGGCTATTTAGGTTACGCCCTGCACGTTTAACCAAGTTCCCCCGTTAGGGACGTAACAACACCAAACTTGTCTTAGTGATGATGAGGTGGTTACAGGTCGTTACGGGGCCCAGGGGCCAGCAGAAGGGTGAAAAACTCCCTGGAAAAGAATCTGTTTCAGCTTGTCCTTCTGCTGCAGTGCCGCTTTTCAAGTTTTAATCTTAATATGTTGATTTAAACACGGCTGTTTCTCACACACTTGTTATCTGCTACGCGGGGCTGGTTGGTGGCGGTTTTTGTGGTGGTTCTGGGTGGCGGTGGGGTTATCTCAGACGGTGTGGGAGCAGCTTTCAGTCACGTGCCGCTGCATGCTCCTGGAACAAACTCCCATAAGAAACCAAACAGGCCCAAACCAAACCTACACATATTTAAAACGAAGCTAAAAAACCTTTATGTTCTGCAGGAGTTATGGTTAAATACTAACACTCTTATCTATGCCTTCTATCCATTAACTATTATCATCTTTTGTTTTTATCACGTTATCTTTTTACGATCTTTTTTACTATCACTTTATCTGTTTTATGATCCATAATCCAAGCGCTATGAATTCGCCGCACATATAGGCTAAATGTGTTTGCGAGCGTGTCATTTTACACTGCGACCTCACACACCGTATCGGCCAGGATAGTGGTTGAATACAGATGCAGTATCAAACGTGTCATCGTACACTGCGACCTCACACATCGTATTGTGTGATAGATAGCGTCTAAACACAGACGCAGTACCTGCCATCTGACACACCGTATCAGGAAGAGCAACGCTTGAATACAGTTGCAGTAACAACACTTTTATCTTATATCTTTTTTATTCATGATTATTTTCTTACTATCCTTCTTTTTCTGTATTTTAATACTTTAAATACTGTATGTAAAGCACTTTGAATTGCCCCTGTTGTATGAAATGTGATCTACAAATAAACTTGGGCCAGGTGTTGTCTGTCGTGTCCTGGTATACTGACCGTGTCGCCCTGTTTGTGTTTCTCCTTACAGAAACATATTCCCCTCCAACCTGGTGTCTGCAGCTTTCCAGTCTGTGAGTATATAATAATAATAATAATAATAATAATAATAATGATAATAATAATAATAATAATAATAATAACTTTTATTTGTATTGCGCTTTTCCTGCAAATGTTGCAGCTGAAAGTGCTCCAATCATTATATAATCATCATTTAATTATTTTGTCATTTAAAGGCAATATTAAAAAGATGGGTTTTTAGTCTCTCTCTTTCTCTCTCTCTCTCTCTCTGCAGTACGCTACCAGCTACAAGATGATTAACGTGACGAGAGACAACATCACAACAGAATACAATGTGAGTCTAATTGAGCGTGATCTTCCATTTTTCGAAGGCTAGTATATGAATGATGTGTATTGTATCGATGTATGATGGAATGTCTATTTCATTGTCACGCACCTCAGCAGACGGTTGGAGTGTGTCCCTGATACTGACCGATTGTGTGTGTGTGTGTGTGTGTGTGTGTGTCCAGCTGCCCTACGGCATAGAGCAGGATGGTATGAACATCCTGGGCCTGGTGGTGTTCGCCATTGTGTTCGGCGTGGCGCTGAGGAAGCTGGGCGAGGAGGGGGAGATCCTCATCAAGTTCTTCAACTCCTTCAACGAGGCCACCATGGTGCTGGTGTCCTGGATCATGTGGTAGGTTACACACTCAGTACTGGGTGGTGTGTGTGTGTGTGTGTCTGTGTGTGTGGGGGGGGTAACTGGTTGTTGGCTCAGCACTACTGTAATGTTTTCATAATGTCAAAATGCACTGATAGTATTTATGTCCTTTAGATATTGTACATGTATGTGGACATAAATAAAGCATTTCAAATGTGCGTGTGTGTGTGTATTTGTCTTACTGTGAGAATGTGTTCAATAAATACCCCTTTCTCTCACCCTCCCCTTCTCTCCCCTCCCCCCCAACCGCCCCTTCTCTCTCCCCCCCCCCCTCCACCTCACCTTCTCCCCCCCCCACCTCCCCTTCTCCCCCACCCCCCCACCCCCCTCCACCTCTCCACCTCCCTCCTACCCCCTCCCCCAGGTACGCGCCCCTGGGTATCATGTTCCTGGTG
>NC_137684.1:12006810-12079310 GCF_963989245.1 Nansenia antarctica | reverse complement strand
TCTATTCTGGGGCGTGGCTTAGCGATAGGTCCATTGAATCGGGGAACCTGTACCGATACCGGAAAAAATGCATCCTTTGACTTTTAACGTCCATCCCACTATTACTTGAGGTCAATTGTGAATGTCATTGGATCGGTCAAGGGCACCGCCTTCACCAATTAATCTTAAGTCCATCAGTGATTTCTGAATTCATCAGTCAGATCAGTGATCTCTACAAGGACAGGGAGGGATGCATTTTGAGGTCCTCAGAACAAGGCCAGAGGCGCCATCCCAGAAGTCACCCTGTAGCTCCTGGTGACAGTCAGGGCTGTGTGTTTGCGACCGCTGTGCTCTGAGTGGCTAACTCTCTGTCTGACCCCGCCCCCCTCCTGCCAGAGTGACAGCCACGGCGTCCAGTGTGGGAGCGGCAGGGATCCCCGCGGGGGGCGTGCTCACCCTGGCCATCATCCTGGAGGCGGTGGGGCTGCCCACCAACGACATCTCCCTCGTCCTGGCCGTCGACTGGCTCGTGTGAGTACTCAGGCGCTGTTGTATGGTACTCTATGGTACTCTATGGTACAGATCACCAATAGTTGTGGATATGATCAGCACAGCAAACTATGGTCAGCTAAATTGTTATAGTTTCAAGTTTTTATTGTTAAGTCACATTAGTGTGTAAGAGAGTACAATTCTTAGGCTTCAGTTCCTGACATTGCAGCACAAGACAATAAGGCAATAGGCGTAATATAAGATACAAAATAACAACAGTACAGGACATAAGTGACAAATAAGACAGGATACAATGGAAACGTTATTTCGTTGGAAAGCCTGATTAGTCACCTTTACAACGAGGTACAACTTATAAGGATCATGCATTCGTGTAATGAGCAACACAGCTAAACGTGTGGGTAGCGGCCCAAAAACATTTGCCAAAATCCCCTGCAATATTCTTCTGTTGGTATTCACTCTCGCATGATCCTTACATCCTTACAGGTACTTAGTTGTACCTCGTTATAAAGGTGACTAATCAGGCTTTCCAACAATATAAAATACAATACCAATTGGGATTCTCCTGGACTCACTGTGTGTTCCGCCTCTCTCCCGGTCACAGCGACCGCACCTGCACCATCATCAACGTGGAGGGCGACGCCTTCGGGGCGGGCCTGCTGCAGTTCTTCGTGGACCGCACGGCCAAGGCCGAGGCGGAGGCGGGGGTGGCGGGGGCGCTGAGCGAGGTGAAGACGGAGGAGGAGGCCGGCGTGCCAGAGCACTCACCCCTCATCGAGAAGCCCGGGGCCGAGGCCGACGGGGAAGGGGGCGCCTCCACCTCCCGCTTGCCTGAGAAAGAGTCCGTCATGTAGACTCCCAACCCCCCCCCCCTACCTACCCCTGACCCTGCCCCATCCCTGCCGATTGAAAAGATCGAAACCCCCACTCCCCTCCTCCCCTCGCCACAAACAGAAAGAGAGGGGACACGTAAAGACTCTCCTGTTGAAAGAGGAAATCCCTCTCTCCTTTTTGTCTTCTCTCTCGGAGGAAGGCGACAGAGAGATCGTCGAAGAAGGGGGCGAAGGAGAGGTCGCAAACAGGTCGCTCTGTTTTTTTAAGACAGTTTTTTTTCTAGGAACTCTAGGTTGGAGTCGTAACTCTAATTTGTTATGTTTTAGCTTTTTTTTTTTTTTTGGGGCCAGAAAAACTGATATTTTTACTATTGTCTTTTTAAAACCTTCCGTCAAACTTCTTTTTATTTTATTTTTACAGTCAAGCTATTACTCCAAGAATTTTTATATTTATATGAATAGGCCCTGCGTATGTTTCACCTTTGAGGTACACCTGTCTCACTGCGCTCTGTGAGAGTAAGTGATGGCAAAGCCAAAGCCTGTCACAACCAAATCATCTTTGTCTCTCTGTCCTACTAACCAGTTCAAAGCCAAGGACTCTTATCGCCCCACACACACACCCACACACACACACACACACACACACACACACACACACTCCAGCATCTCGCTGCCTCCTCGGAAGGACCAAAAGTACTGTCAAAGGCTGCGTGGGTCCGTTACGGCGGTGGCTGTAGTATACTGTAACTTGAAGGCCTGCACTCTACAGTCTACGTTCTGTGACCCATCAGTCACTGTGAACTAGGAGGTGGTTTTCATCTTGTATCCCTGTTGGTCCCCCACCTGACAATGTCATGTAAGTGAGACGAGAACAGGGTGGTTCTAACACCCGGTACTAGAACAGGGAACAGGTGCAGACGGTGAGGGAAGGAGTATGCAGGTGTTCCACTGCCCTCACTTCTCACGCATTAGTACACCTGTGTACCGTCTCTCTTCTGTCACTGAGTGGTAGAATATGCTGTGTTTCTATTGGGCCACAGGACTCGTAGAAGAAGAGGAGTGGTGGTAACGGTTGTTTAAAGTATAGTTTACTTTTTGTCCTTTGTCCTTTTAAGCAATGTTTTAGTTTTTTTGGACTTAACGGGATTTAAGTCCACTGGGTAGTTAGTTAGCAGCGACAACAGTAACTGCTCAATGTAAAGTATCTCCTGGTTATCTGTAGACTGGTATCTAGTCAACTGCTATACATAGCTAAAGAACGACCCAATGGATTTAAAATAACTCACTCTTTATAAAGAGTGAACTATCCGTTGAATGGTAGATTATTTCCCCCCCCCAAAAAAACATTTAAATGCTAAAGCTGAATGTGAGAAATGAAATATTGGCTTTTATGAATTGTATTTATTTCCTTGCTTTAACTGGTTAATCTTGTATATGTGTTTCTTTAATCAGATACTCCAAAGCAGACTAAGCTAAGGTCGAAATAAGTGTTGTGTACAGATGAACGTCAGATGTTCATTGCTTTAAATTGTCAACACACTTTTTTTTTTTCTTTCGTTTGTCCGTTTCATGCTCTTTTTTTTTTTTTGCTAGCTATGTGACGTTTAATCACCGGTCTGTAATAGCTTTTTATACCGCTAGCGCGTGTGTATGCTGTACGCTTCTGTTGAGTGTTTTTTCTTGCTGTCCAATCGGAGCAGAGTATGTACTTAAGATTCTGGGAATGTGTCATGGCCCTCCCCTATTGGATGATCTGGGATTGTTTGTCGGAATGGTGTTGTTGCTACGGAGACTGACGTCAATGTAATATACAACACGATTATGGACGAGCACTTATCCTCTGATCTGATTGATGTAACACTACGTGACGTTAGAATTATAAGGTTCTATCCATTAGGTGTTTATTAATGCCTGTGTGGTGTTATTTTTTAAATGTTGACATTTTTTAAGTTAGTAATTCATAAAATACAAAGGTTTCCGTGGAATGTAAAAATGTTGACGCTCAATATCTCTGAACGACCCTAGACGGAGATAGAACCTTATCATTCTAAGCTCACGACTAGTCAATGTCCATTGAATATCGTCTATGATTCAACCACACCAAATCATCATCTTTGTCCACTCTAACAGTCTGTGTTGATGCACTACTCCTCGGGTATACCAAATGAACTGAACATCTCTTACCTCAACATAGGTCTAGAATATGACGCTGGTTTTCAAAAAGACTCTGTGTCTGTTAGGTGGCCGGTGTCTCAACATATCTCTTCCTTCCTTTTTTTTGGAACAGTGAAGTTTCATGTTGCCGTGAGCAAATGTGCCCCGAATATCGCAGGTCTGAAATCAGTTGTCACAATCACTTCTTAACTTGCATCCTATGAGGCTGGAAGATCAAAATGTGTCCCTGGAGCAGTGATGAGTGGCATCTCCAATCACTCTCTGCAGCCTCCTTTCCCTGCTGTGTGTGTGTGTGTGTGTGTGTGTGTGTGTGTGTGTGTGTGTGTGCAATGCTGGAGAAAAAAAAAAGCGTATCATTCCATAAGGTTGTCTCAGAGCGCTGTTGTGTGTGTATATGTGGGCATGTGTTGTGTGTGTGTATGTGTGCGTGTGCGTGTGTTGTCTGTGTGTATGTGTACGTGGTGATGGTTGGTGTCTACAGTAGCAGTCGAGGTCAGGCTCTGAATGTACTCCCCACTAGGTTTAGGAATAATAATAAAACATCTTTTTATTATGATCCACTGGTTTTGTGGATTATTACGACCTTTCTCTTACTGACGTGAGCATGAACACTGTTGACGAAGTGAACACCAACTTTTCTCATCAATCTATCTGTCGGTCGGTCTACAGTGTGTAAGTAATGGGACAGTGAAGCATTTTTTAATTCTTTTGGGCTCTTCACTCCAAAAGTTTGGATTTTAAATCAAACATGTACTATGAGGTAAAAGGAGAGATTATCAGCTTTTATTTGATGGTATATGTGTACACTCCAAAACACACCAGAAGCCAGAAAGGTTGGGCCTTGGGGGCTAGCAACCCCAACCCGTAAAAGCCTTATATGCTACAGAAATGTTGATGAAAACCACCAAAATCCCAATGTTTTGAAAAGGAAGACCCTTCAGCGTGCCAAGCTAAGGAGAAAATGACACTGTGTATGCGAAACCGCAAGGAAGGCGGTGCGTCCGAAGCTTCGGACCCCTAGACGGCCCACCGACACAGCAACAAGGAGGAAAGGGCAGTAATAGCGGAGCTTGGGGCACCTGCTTGGCTAGCCTGGTGCGGGGCTATTATGGTCTGCGCTTGCTTGGATGGGCCAGGTGCGCTGGTGGTGGGGCGGCTGGGGTCCCCCTGGGGGGGGGTTTGGGGTCTGCTGCTGTGTGCTGGTAGGCAAACGGGTAGTAGTCGCTCTATGAGTAGAGGGCTGCAAGGGAGTTTTCCTGGCTACACAGTGTACAGTTTTTTTTTTTTACTTTTGCCTGCTTGCGGCTCTGTCATCATCTAAAGCGCATTGAGTCACATCTTGTGAGAAACGCTCTATACTAATAAAACTAGATTTGATTTGATTTGATTAGTGGAGGACATGAGGAGGTCCAGACGATCTCTCCTGGGTGTGGGTGAAGCCAGATGGCTCCAGTCAGGGCAGGTCAGGCTGGCCAGCGGACATACTGTACTGCCCCACACACAGAGGGAGCAGTGTTCCTGCTTTCCAAAGAAGCACAGAGGGCCCTTATCAGCTGGGAACCCTTCAACACGAGGATCATCACAGCCCAGATTCCATTCTACATAAGAAAATAAACCTCCAAGTAGTACAAAGCTACGCCAACAACGACGCAGACGATGACACCAAGGAACACTTCTACAACCAGCTACAGTGTATCACATACTTCAGACGAAGGAAGGAAAGGGCATCATGATTCTGATGGGAGACATGAATACAAAGATAGGAGGAAACTACAATGTTTACGAACTGATAATGGGAAGACAAGGACTAAGAACCATGAATAACAATGGTTTTGCAGCGGATTTCTATAGTTTCTTGTTTGGTTCCGACAGGTTTGCTTTTCTAATTCTGGTTTTGACCTCCTCCTCCGGTCCTCCATCCACAGTAATCATACTCCCGAGGTATGTGAACCTCACCACGTCCTCTAGCTGGGTTTGGTCCGGGGTGATTGGTATGTTGTTTTTGTTGTTGACAATACCCATCACTTTGGTTTTTGATGAGTTGGTTTTGAGCCCAAGTGAAGCAGCGGTTATCTTTAGTTTGTGTCATTTCTCCTGCATCTGTTGGTGAGGTTCACATACCTCAGGAGGATAATTACTGTGGATGGAGGACCGGAGGAGGAGGTCAAAGCCAGAATTGGAAAAGCAAACCTGTGGGAACCAAACAAGAAACTATAGAAATCCAAATCAACAGGAGAACATGGAACTGGATAGGTTACACACTCAGAACACTAAACAGATCAGTCACAAAGCAGCAGGCTCTAACATAGAACCCACAAGGCAGGAGGAAACCCAGAACCACCTGGAGAAGAACCACAGAACAGGAGGTGAAGGTGGGAGGGCTGTCATGGCAACAACTGGAATTAGGGAATTTAAACTATGGCGGCTGTGGCGCAGGAGGTAGAGCCGCCGTCTAATGATCGCAAGGTTGGCAGATTGGCGGTTCGGCTGGCCACATGTCGAAGTGTCCTTGGCCAAGACACTGAACCCCAAATTGCTCCCAGTGAGCGGGTGTGTGAAGGTGTGTGTGAATGGGTGAATGAAAGGCCGTTGTAAAGCGCTTTGGATAAAGGCGCTATATAAGTCAGTCCATTTACCATTTATGTGTACACATTGGTTTCACCATTCAGAAACTACAACACTTTTTATGCATAGTCCCCCTATTTTAGGGTACCCAAAAGTAACATCTGGTTATCTATCTACCTACCTACCTACCTATATATCTATCTACCTATCTATCTATCTATCTATCTATCTATCTATCTATCTACCTATCTATCTATCTATCAGTAGGTAGCAGTAGAATGTGGGTTGGTCTTCAATGTGTTTGGTTTATTTTATAGGATGAGTTTCAGAAGTATTGGAATATAAGAGAAACCCATTCAGTTATTATACTGTCTTCTAGGATCAGTTTATCCACACCAGATCCTTTCTAAACCATTACTGGAGACATTTGGACCCTGACTTCAGATCAGTGTCTAGACGCTTCATCTTATTGTGATCTACCGTGGTGACAACCTTTGATATTAAAGCTTATTCTGCCATCTGCTGGTCAAACGGGAGAATTTGCACAGTGAAGTCTCCCAAGTCGAACCTCATTCTGTCTTATCCAATAAATGAAAAATCCTGTATGTATTCTCTCAATATGTCAATGTAAATTGTTTATTGATAATTCTGTGTTATTGTCCCAGTGACTTGTATGGTCAATAAAACATTCCCCATCAAACCCGCGAAATGATACACAGGTCAACATATATACGTAGTTTATTTTCATTTATAAAGCAATGATTGGATTGTTACCATCTTACTTATCTGTTTTTTTCAATGGCAGTAAACCGTAGATATAACCTCAGGTCTAACAACAGTAAACAGTAGATATAACCTCAGGTCTAACAACAGCATTCTCTTTAATGTGCCAAATGTCAGATCTGAATTTGGTAAAACCGCATTCTGTTACAACGCTCCATCAACGTGGAATGTACTTCAGAAAAAGTTGAAACTTAACATGTTCATCCCACTCTCTGACTTTAAACTGTGTGTTACAGAGACTTTGCATCATACATGCAAATGTGCTTAGGTTATCTATTATAGGCTGCGTCTGCTCACTGTTTCTGTTGTATATTGTATGTTTTTATACTGTATGTGGTGTCTTTTTAATGAAGTGCTGCTTTTCTTGGCCAGGGCTCATTTGAAAAAGAGGCTACTGTCTCAATATGACTACCCTGGTTAAATAAAGGATTAATTATAATAATAATAATAATCAATCCAATCCATCCAATTGCAGAGTGAAAGGGCAGTAGTTACGTTACGTTATTTTCATCATATGAAATTATGTTTTAGAATGAAACTCTCACCATATAAACACTGTCTGCTACACACAGAACAGTGTTGTTATTACTATTTATTGTCCCATTCGGTGAGATGGACACACACTGACAGCAATATACACAAGCCAAGTCCACAGTGTACAGGTTCATGATGGCTGCTGGTGGATTATTTTGTGCGTTTATCACTTGTAAAGTCTGATAGATCCATCTAGTCAAACTCTGGTCTCAGATCTACAGTCAGTCTTTCTCTCACAGTTCAGATACAGTCTGACATTCCAGTCAATGCAGGACACGTGACAGCAAAACATTAGACACAGCCATTTTTTTTTCTTTTTACACAAGTGAGATTGATTTATATTACTGCATCTTGTGTTTTCAATGAAGGACCAATAGCACTTTACTTGCAATAACTTCACTCTATCTAAGTCATATATTTAAATAAGAGAAATAATACAAGAGCTCTTCCTTTCTCTTCTTTAAACAACGGTAGCAAGCATGCCAAATGTCATCAGGTTACAGTAAAAACATTCAGTCATACAGTTCCAGTAGTAAACACGAATTGTGCAAATCTCAAGAAAATAAAAGTGAACCAGTGCAACATAACCACAAATATACTCTGTCAAACATAACGCCTAGGACCAACGCATCAATATTCATATACCAACTATATTAACATTGCTTATTGTATGTCAGCTATTACTGTGGTGTATATGATCAAATATGGCTGTTTACCATATTTGTTTAGTATTTGAAGCATGTCATTTTTTCTTCTGTATAATAGTCCCCTGGGTGAGTCCTGGACCTCAGCTATTGTGTCTGGAAGTCATTTTATGTTGCTGAGCTACATAAAGTTCAGGTTCAGTATTTTTCCATTTATAGTCAGATTGTCCATTATCTCGAAAGTAGTTTATCGGCCAGGTGAATCGTTTAATCCATAGTTCCAACTTGTTTAGCCACGCTAACTAGAATACAATGGGAGTGATGGGGGGGGGTCTCAACTTTGTGGCCACAATCACCTCAAATGAACTAGTTACCCATTTGCCCAGAAATGATGAAACATCACTTCTATTGTATTTTTGTTAGAGGTGGCTAAACGATTCACCTGGCCGATAAACTACTTTCGAGATAATGGACAATCTGACTATAAAGTTAGAGTTGGCTGAAGTCAGTAGTGGCTGAACCATGGGTTAAAGCAAGTTTCTCTTTTTGGGGGGGTTTTCAGGCAGCTTTGCTGTTGGTGAGCCCCCCTGCACACCTCACACTGTAACATCATCTCTGAATGAGAGTAAGAGAGCAATGCAACCCTCTGCCTGTCTGCTTCACCCATAATTTGAGGCTAGGGTCATAAATAAAACATTTCATCATTTGGGGTGATACTGTCAAATAAGGACCTGAGGAATTATTGACTTGACTTGTAGTTCCATCCCCCAGCACCAAGAGCACCTCATAGGGCCCTCTCGAACCACATGTTGATACGTTGTATCATATGTTTCAGACCCATAATACTTTAACAGTGTTCATATATACTAATAAGATTCCAATCATAGAAGAAAACAAAACATGGTGCAGCAGCTTTCAGTCACGCTGCTGCATGCTCCTGGAACAAACTCCCTGAAGAAATCAAACAGGCCCAAACCCTAAAAATATTTTAAACTAAGCTAAAAACCTTCATGTTTTGCAGCAGTTATGATTAAACAAATGTTTTATCTATTTACTTCTTATATCTGCTTTTTTATTCATTGACTATTATCTTGTTAAATGTTTATCTATTTAATCTCTCTCTCTATACTTGTGATTTTTATTTTATTACTATCCTCCTCTTGCTATATATTTTTTTTAACGCTTGTATGTAAAGCACTTTGAATTGCCCCTGTTGTATTAAATGTGCTATACAAATAAATGTGCCTTGCCTAAAAGTAAAGTAAAGCGTTCTCAGAACAATTCTGTTGTCAACTGTCTGAAGTCTGGAGGCCCATGCAGCGCTCCCTTGAGGGGGAACGTTGATTGACATGTTGATGTCATGTGACAATGTGTCAGGTGGTCAAGAATTTCTCAGGTCGTTAAGTATCAGTTGTATCAGCTTTAGTGTCTCTGTGGTGTCAAAGGTGCACTCTCTTTTAGCCTGTGACATTTCTTTCAGAGGTAATCAAAACAAAACAGTTTAAAATAAATACATTTACACAGTGCACCTTCATCTTCAACAAGTTCATCTTCAGGAGGTTCCCATAATCTGAGTCAAAACTCCTCTGCTGGGTCCCCTCCCTTTGTTCTTCAAGATCGGTCCTAGCATAGCTGTTTTGTTCTTTTGTTCTGATGGTCCCAATCCCACCCCTCCTACGTAGCCTCGTCTCCCCTCATAGCCTGCTCCTGTCTAGCCTCTTCTTGCCAGGGTTGGGATACTGGGGGTTCTCGATGACCCCCTCCCCGAACTTGAGCTCCAGGAAAGCGCGGTGGTTGTTGGGTCCGTAGGCCGTGATGCCGGCGAACGTCATGGGCACCAGCGGCTGCAGGAAGTGCTCGGGGAACTCCACGTCCTGCTTGTGCTCCGTCCACGTGTCTTTCGTCATGACCCCGTTGCGCGGGTAGAAGGGCCACAGGTCCACGTGGAGGTGGTTGGCCTCGCTGTACTGCACCCTGTAGAAGTCCCCCTCCACCGCGCGCTCCCACACGTACCCGTTGGCGTCCACCAGCGAACCCGAGTCCAGGTTCTTCAGGTAGTCGCAGTTGGACACGTCCTCCAGGTAGATGCCCAGGTCCACGTCGTAGTCCCAGGGGATGATGTCCTGGTGGCGGGCCGCCCCCAGCAGGGTGCCCCCCTCCAGCCAGTAGCGCACACCCGAGCTCTCCAGGATGTTGACCACGTACTTGGTGGTCTCACGGAGCGCGCGCAGGCAGCAGGGCGGGGTCCAGCGCTCCAGGTACAGGTACTCGGGCGTGTCGTCGCGCACCGTGCCGAAACAGCGGGCCGTCTCCTTGCCGCAGCCGTGCCACTGCTCCCTGCCGTCCACCAGCAGGAGGCGCCGGAGGCCGAAGTCCCTCATCAGCCGGTTCGTGGCCTCCTTCAGCCGGCTGTCCGCCTTCCACTGGTTGTGGGCCGAGGTGAAGAGAGGCCGGTGGCCCGCGGCGAAGCAGGGGCTCTCCAGAAGCTTGACCTTCCAGCCGCGCAAGGACGTCTGGACGAAGAGGGAGGCCAGGAGCGGCCGCCCCAGCGGGAGCGACAGGTTGAAGAGGTCCTCCGCGCGGAGGAGGACCACGGCGTCGCCCTGCAGCGCCGTGCACACGCTGCCGCTGCTCCCGGACGCGGCCGCCGTGTAGGTGGCCGTCCACTCCCTCAGGCTGACCCGCAGGTGCAGGCACTGGACGGCCGAGCGGGCCAGCACCGGGGCCGCCACCAGCCTCACGGGCCCGCCGCCCTCGCCCTCCAGCTCCCGGACCAACCTCTCCAGCACCCGGCCCTGCTCCAGCTCCACCCCGTCGGGCACCAGCAGCACGAACTCCGTCTGGACGTGGAACTCGGGCCGGTGGGCCTGGGGCGGCTGCTCGGGGCTGGGGGAGAGCACCAGGAGGCGGGCGCCCTCGGGGAGGGCCAGGGGCGGGTAGGGCGGGGTGTCGGCCACGGCCAGGAAGGGCAGCTCGGGCCTCTGGCGGAGGAAGGAGCGCGCCACCTCCCCGACGTAGTTCTCGAAGTCCTCGAACTCCCGCAGGAGGACGGTCACGCGGGGGCCGCGGGCGTTGCCCTCTCCCCCGGCCATCCCTCCGGGCCCGGCCATCCCCCCGCCACCCATCCCCACCATGCCCCCCCCGCCCATGCCCCCCCCCAGGCCGGAGGCTGGTAAGGCAGCCTTCCTGGGGCCCCTTCCTGGGTCCCGGCGTTTCTCCATCATCTGCTGCTGGGCCCGGGACACATAGTAGAGGATGAGCAGGTTCAGGACGATGGCTCCGGTCAGCAGGCCCTGGCAGAAACTCACACGCATGGCACCTGGCGCAGCGCTCTCCGTCTCTCCCCCGTCTCTCTGTTCAGGAAGCTGGTTCACAACGCTCAGTACCTCCCATCAGAGAAGAGCTACAGCTTGATGTGGGTCTCTGGAAGGTTTACGGCCAGCAGCAGGACTTACTGAAACACACAAACACATAACACACCGTAACAGAGGAAAAGGAGGTCAGTGTTTTCCCAATTGAGAATTCGACAAGTTCATAGGATTAATGAATGAACACGTCGAACAAGACTACTTCAGGTGGTCCCCCTGGGAGACGATATATACTGAAACATGTATGCCTATGCACACACTGCAATGTAAGTCACTTTGGAATAAAGGCATCAGCTAAATGGCATATATTGTATCATATATGTTATGGTACATGTGGGAAAACTAGGGTTAGGGTTAGGTACTAGGGTGACCTGATACATGCTGGCATGTCTACCCCTACCCCTATCCCTAGCACCTAACCCTAACCCTAGTTTTCCCACATGTACAGTAACATATAGGTGGCCATAGCACGTTGCTTCAGTAGACACACTGTCAGTGCGTAGACTGTCATGCAGCAGCCTTCAGTCACCTGGAGAGGACTATTATATACACTTTTGTGTTGTTTTTTGTTGTCAATGTCAAGAAACTAGGTGCTGTGTCCGATACATGGACTGGATTGGCCTAGTTTTCCTCTGTCAATAACCTGACCTGGATTGCACGGTTCGTTTACCTATCAATGACATTATGCAAACATGCATGTTATTAATCAGTACAGGTTTCTGATCCTGCTGACTTGCACCATTTCAAAACCGTTGAGGTAAACAAAAGGCATCTCGTGCATGGCAGGCAGCACCTCGTTGTTAATAAAACAAACATACTCTTAAGCATGACTCACCTGTATCTTTACAATATAAGCATATTATTATCCCCGTTAAAGGTTGCGTGCCACAGATCGCATAGCAATGAAGTGCATGTGATTGTATTATGGTTATATTGGCCTTGATCATTCCCAGGAATGCACGGCCAATAAATAAAGATATAACTACAAATATACTTTCCGTAACTGATTAGATATGCTGTGTTATTCTATGTGTCAAATGTCATGTTTTAGATATTATATTCACATTTTTCATCATTGCCGCTGTCTGAAACATTGTATCCCAGCGTTGCTGTTTTCGGAAATGAGCACAGGAAACTGGCGTGAGACCACAATATGGCAGGAAGCGACCTCCCTGGTTACCAGTTACCAGCACCGTTGAATCGGGGCTCGTGGCTGCGTTCGTAAAAGTCGCTCTGGGAATCTGATCAGCACTCACGGGACGCCTCTTCGTCCAATCAAACGACTCGGTTTCGTTATGACGTCGAACCCAGTGTGCGCTCCGGCGCTCTCGGAGCAAATTTCCCCAACGCAGCCCTGGGAAAAGCGATCCTCGCTGAAAGCTGTTAAGGAAGCATATAGCTGACACAATTCAAATGCCAATGCAATATGAGATTGCAATTGCATGTTCCACTTTTGCATGCATTCTTTCAGACAATATTCAAATTCAAATGCAATTCTAATGATTTGCATTTGCATTTTCATGTACCCGATGTGCACATTCGCTGTCAATATTAAAATGATAATGCAAAGCCATTTGACAAAGTCATGCGCTGCTTTGTAGCTGACAAAATTCAAACTCTCTATGCAGTTCGGTGAAACGCAATTGCATTGACATGTTCTAGGAAACACATCCGGGTACTTTGCTCTCCCGTCATGTCCACGCCCCTTTTTGTGTGATAGCAGTGTAGAAGTTTGACTGGCGGTCAATGGACATTTCTGGTCTTTGCTACTTTAATCCGATAAAATAAGAAAACCGTAGTGCTTTTTAGATATTAGGAGCCCAAATCCGATGGCCAGTTAGGCAAACTATTATATAGTGTCGTTGCCGATCAATGATCGACGTCGTTATATAGAGAACATTAATTAAATAGGGGTTGATTCATCAGAGCAGTCATACGTCATCTCCCTGTCATCAGGGATTTGTCGATCTTGGATTTGATTTGCCGTGTAAGTCCCCAGATGAGAGTGTTACATTAGTTTTCTTAAGATAGGATAATGAATAAATCTGTTCAATTGGCATTTGCCTACTGTTAATCAGTAGCCTGTATGGTGTATATGAAGATGTTATATCAGTGCGAACAATTGCGAATCACATTATTGCATTACAATTTGAATATTGACTCAAATAACGCAGGCAAAAGTGGCAAAGTGGCAAAAGTGGCACATTAGAATGAACTTTTGAATTTTGTCAGCTACAAAGACTTTGTCAAATGGCTTTGCATTATCATTTTAATATTGACAGCGAATGTGCACATCGGGTACATGAAAATGCAAATGCAAATCATTAGAATTGCATTTGAATTTGAATATTGTCTGAAAGAATGCATGCACAAGTGGAACATGCAATTGCAATCTCATATTGCATTGGCATTTGAATTATGTCAGCTATATGCTTCCATAAGCTGTGGGCAGAGATCTATTTACTTACAGGTCTTTATTTTGCACCTTTTTCCCCCATATGAGCTCTAGGATTTCTGGAAGGAAGGAAGGAAGGAAGGAAGAGAGAGAGAGAGAGAGAGAGAGAGAGAGAGAGAGAGAGAGAGAGAGAGAGAGAGAGAGAGAGAGAGAGAGAGAGGAGAGAGAGAGAGAGAGAGAGAGAGAGAGAGAGAGAGAGAGAGAGAGAGAGAGAGAGAGAGAGAGAGAGAGAGAGAGAGAGAGAGAGAGAGAGAGAGAGAGAGAGAGAGAGAGAGAGAGAGAGAGAGAGAGAGAGAGAGAGTGCTGGGCTGGGCTGAAAGGGACGGGGTTGTTATTATTATCTGCCTGTGTTTCCACCTCCTTGTCCTCCTGGAGGAGAGATCCCAAACTGCTAAAATGGAGGCGGACAGATCCGGTGGGGTAGCGGGCGGACCGGGCCAGACCTCCGGAGGGAGCGGCGGCGGCGGCGTGGCGCGGAACAACCCGAACGGGCCGAAGTCAGGAGGAGGAGCGGTGGTACCAGGCCAGGCCGTCATGTCTGGGTCCTCGCTGCCGCCTCGGGAGCCTCTGGACCCCGGGGACACGGCGCCGGGCCTCTCGCTGCCCGGGATTCTGCACTTTATCCAGTTCGAGTGGGGCCGCTTCCAGGCGGAGAAGTACCGCTGGGAGGCGGAGAGAGACGAGCTCAGGGTAAATGTTGTGTGATCTTATTATTATACCAATGTTCATTATACTAGGCTAAATTTACAGAAAAAAGGCCATCGATGTCCATATCCTCCAAAAGAAAGTCACGACCGCTCCTCTTACAGTCAAAGCGATCAGAATCTAATCTGCCGTGGTCCAGATTGTAATAATGTCTATTATTATTAGGGCTGTTGTTATAATAATGTCTATTATTAGGGCTGTTATTATCTTCTGACATGCATTAATCTGTGAGTTCAGTTGCCTTGATTGTGTAGTGCCTTGACGCACTGTTTTGCGACCAAAGCATTGTATTTAATGCTCATTTCTCGCAGAGATTTAGGACGATCTCGCCCCTAATAGAGGTATAATAGAGGTGTTAGTGTGAAAGCGTTTTGTTGGCCACATTTAAACGTAGGAGGACGTTTTGGCGAGCTGCACTGTCACTGTCTAGACACACAAACCTCGGACCCGTTTAAAGCGCAGCCGGATTTGAGAATGTCTCTACGGCTGCGTTCGTGAATACGCTGTGGAGATCTGATCAGCACTCGTGGAACGCCTCTGGTCCAATCAAACGACTCGGTCCCTTTATGACGTTGGACCCAGTGTGCGCTCCGGCGCTCTCAGAGCGAGTTTACGAACGCACCCTGTATTACTAGAGGGGGGGGGTCACACAGGTGGAGGTGTCTATAGTAAACCATGTGCGGTGTGTAAAAACGTTATTAACGGTGATAACATATATATATTTTTAAAATAACGAACGTGAGTTAGTTGGCAGGCTGAGGAGGCGCTTCTGCTTTTTTTTTCTCTCTGCGAGATTAGGGTTGGTCACGTGACCCACTGTCAATTTACAACCGGGATTCGGTAACGCGAATGAGTTTGTAAATCCCGGAGCCACACACACACACACACACACACACACACACACACACAAAGCCAATGACGTAATGCGGTCCCTGGCGTTTACGCATAGCCTAAGAAGCCCAAAGCATGTTTTCTCAGTCCTTTCACTCCATATGTGGCCTCACCCCCCTGTCACCACCAACCCCCCCGTTTTTTTTTTTGTAGATAATGATGCTGAATGATCTCCTGTTTGAATAGGAGCTTGGCTGTGCAGAGAATGCTCTCCTATAGCCCCCATATGTCAGTGTATCGCACTCTCCCTCTTGACTCGTACACGTGCCTGCCCTGTATACATACAGCTATAAATAGGAACGTGATCAAAAATGGATGAACAATCACAAACTGACCGTGCTACACGGCCCTTAAAGGAGAATGTGAATGGAAGTCGGAAGTATGTCACCGTCACTAGAGATGTTATACTGGGATGGGTGACTGTGTGTGTGTGTGTGTGTGTGTGTGTGTGAGTGTGTGTCCAATTAGCAGTAGAGCACAGCGAGCGGTTGAACACCGTGTTTAAGCAGTGGCCTAGCTTCCATTAGTGCTAAAATAGGGAAAGCCCTGTGGCATACACACACACACACATACATACACACACACACACACACACACACACACACACACACACACACACATACACACAAGGCAAGCCCAGCGCATGTTTCCCTGCCAGTGTTTTCCTCCAAGTCTACAACTGTGCAACTGTCCGAATCCTGATTGCGTCTACATGAAAAGTCTGCTGTGTAAACGGGTGAAAAAGACCCATTGTGATTGGTTCGCTGATCCCGTCTGTGACACCACCTCCGGAGGTGGACGAGGTCACATGGGGCCCCGTAGAGGACAAGTGTCAACGCAGTAACGGACGCAGAGGTCGTTAACCACATTCTTCTAGATCAGATTCAACAGACACAGAGGTCCGATCAACAGCTGTGGTGGAGCCAGCTGGGCAAGTTATCAGAACATGTGTGATCCGATCGCAGGACACATGTCAGTGTAAGGTGAAAATGGTGTGTGTGTGTGTGTGTGTGTGTGAGAGAGAGAGATAGGGAGTGTGTGTGTGTGTGAGAGAGAGAGAGAGAGAGAGAGAGATAGAGAGTGTGTGTGTGTGAGAGAGAGAGAGAGATAGGGAGTGTGTGTGTGTGTGTGTGTGACCACGTGTCATTTTTTTTTTTTTACGGGGAACCAGGTCGTTAAACTGGGACACCTGTGCCACTCTGTCTCCAGTGATGGGCCTGGAGGGCTCTGCTGCCTTGCACTAGGCCAGGTGTGTGTCTGTGCGTGTGTGCGTGCGTGCATCAGCTAGACTGGACAGGTGGGCCCTGGCCTCGTCCTCTAGAGCACTGCCACCAACACCCCCTCCCCACCCCCCGAAAACCTGACAAGTCCTCATCTCTCCCTCTCCCTCTCTCTCTCTCTCTCTCTCTCTCTCTCTCTCTCTCTCTCTCTCTCTCTCTCTCTCTCTCTCTCTCTCTCTCTCTCTCTCAGTGCAGCTGCAGCAGAGACTCTTAAATGACTCCACTAGCAGGTCACGGGATAGGGGGGGTTGGATGGGGGGAAGCAACTGTGGCTTTCTACTAATGATTCACACTAGTGTATACTGTGTATATATATATATATATATATATATATATATATATATATACAGGCTATATATATGTTACGGTACATGTGGGAAAACGGTTTATGTTGGCATTTCCGGGGACATGGCAGCATAAAACGTCGACTTGGTACATGCTGGCATGTCTAACCCTAACCCTAGCACCTAACCCTAGCACCCTAGCACCTAACACTAACCCTAGCACCTAACCCTAACCCTAACCCTAACCCTACCCCTAACCCTAGCACCCTAGCACCTAACACTAACCCTAGTACCTAACCCTAGCACCCTAGCACCTAACCCTAACCCTAACCCTAGCACCCTAGCACCTAACCCTAACCCTAGCACCCTAGCACCTAACCCTAACACTTAACCCTAACCCTAACCCTAGCACCTAACCCTAACCCTAGCACCCTAGCACCTAACCCTAACCCTAGTTTTCCCACATGTGCCGGATTCCCACATGTACCGTAACATATATACATACTAGGAATAAAGCTGTGTTTAGCCATGCATTCTAAGTGCACATAAGAATGCAGCCTTTTCCTGCTTTGACTCACTCGATTTGTGTACGCAGCGGAGCAGTCAAGAATACACCCTGGTATTTTACCGTGGTGAGGCCGGTGTTGTGTTAGCCCCCCCCCCCCCCCCCTCCATCTCCATGACTTTAGCGTCAGCCTTGGAGGAGCTCTCGGTTAGCCCCTCAGAGACACTGGAGAGTTGGGTCAACAACAACTGTCCTCTCCATTCAGAAGTGCTTCACCTTCGGCCTGTGTCGAACGAGTCATGTGTTGTGAAGTACACTTCACCTCTGTTCGCTGGTTTAGCAGCGGCCATAGAATTAGGCCTTTTCTAGAAGGTATGAACTCTGTCTGCCTTTTATAGAAGTTATGAAGTCTGTCTGCCTTTTATAGAAGGTATGAACTCTGTACGTTTTCTCCAGTTGATATCAGGGACCTCAGGTTGGTTCTCCTTTGTCCCTTAGTTGAATGAATGAACTGCTGGTACTGTGACTTATACTGTGACTTATACTGTGTCGGGGGGGGGTGGCTGTTGAGTCTCATCTCTAATGAACGGCATATGGTACAGTAGAGCTCTCGCCCACGCACGCACTGAAGTCACTGCACACTTCCAGGCTTATAGACTGACTACACAACAGTAGCTCTGTGTGTGTGTGTGTGTGTGTGTGTGTGTGTGTGTGTCTCTCTCTGTTTCTCCTATCTCTCATGTACTCAAATCCCTTACTGTTGCATGTACACACACACACACACACACACACACACACATACACCCCTACATATTAGAACTAGGGCCATCAAACGATAGAAGAAATGATCGAGTTAATCGCCTGGTTTGCTGTGAGTAATCACAAATGAATCTGTAACAAACTATAAATTAAAAAGTCACCCTCTACCACACCGATTTAGCGCATCACTGACGAACAACAACAACAACAACAACAACAACAACAACAACCCAAATTCCTAATAAGTCCCCCATGTTTCTGAATGAATCTCTTCAGCCGATGACAAGAACTTATAGGCCTATATCAACTTGTAAGGAGTGGCACAGAGAAGGCGTTGATCTAACTGACACATCGCCTGCTGCAAGAAATATCCACCTACTGTTGGTCAGTACCAGCTACTGTTGGTCAGTATCAGCTACTGTTGGTCAGTATCAGCTGACGTCTGCACAGTCACTCTCTGAGAGTGATCCTCTCAAACACGGAGAGTGGCTTTTTAAAAAAAAAAACTTGGCTAAAATGTTTGCGAAGTTACAAGATCCTTACATCCCGCCATGTGTTTCAAAGGATGCAAAGTTCTAATGTACTGGAGAGGTGACAGACGCGTGAGACTGCCATATACTGTACCATATATTTATGCCTTATATCATACCTCTGTTTTATATGTATTTATCATCATATCTTCCGATATAAGGGGGTATGATATATGGCAGTCTCTGCGTGATTCAAGACCCGGGTCGTAGCCATATGTGTGAAAGGGAGCAACCAGGCAATTGCTGGTTAATTGGGTCGTGTGAACGGTGAAAATGCCCGGCTGACACGGGTCAGGATTCAATGCAGTTTACAGGAACTGTGTGTGAAAGGGGCTTATGAATGAATGAATGAATGAATGAATGAATGAATGAATGAATGAATGGACTTTATTGTCATTGCTACAGTACAGGTACCAAACAACGAAATTTAGGAGGGGTGGCTCCCCTGGTGTTAGGAAAGGAAAAAAAAAAAACTATTAGAGAAAGAAAAAAATCACAAGAAGGTAAGGAGCTGGTTTACATAAATAAAGGCTATGTACACAATCCACTGTACTATACTGCACAGATAGTCAACTAGGGTTGTCATATTGCACAATAGTATTTTTTCACGTTATTTAAAGTGTCACAGTTTGCAGGCTTGAAATGTACATGTTTGTGCCTCAGCACTACACCTGATTTTTTCAGTCCAGCAGCTGCCATACAATCCGTCCAGACTGTCCAGGGCCCAGAACTTAGGTCTTTGCTGTGTTCAGGGCCTGGACGGCCCTGTGGTAGAAGCAGTTCTTCAGTCTGTTTGTCTTAGCGGCCGGGGTCCTGTACCTCCTTTTCGAGGGCAGCCTGATAAAGTGTACGTGCCCAGGGTGGGTCGGGTCCCTGGAGATCTTTGAGGCCTTCCTGAGACAGCGTGTGTTGTACAGCTCTTCCAGAGAGGGGAGGGGGGCGCCGGTGATCTTCTGTGCTGTTCTCACTACTCTCTGTAGCGCATTTCTCTCCGCTGTTGTGCAGCTGGAGAACCAGTTGCAGATGCCGTAGGTGAGGATGCTCTCCACTGCGCCGCGGTAGAAGGCCACCAGTATCTCCTGCTTGTTGTGTTCCTTCCTGAGGCATCTCAGGGTGTATAGCCGCTGTTGTGCCCTCTTGATGGTGCCTTTTGTGTTGTCCTTCCAGGTCAGGTCATCCCGCATGTGATGTCCCAGGAATCGGAGGGTTGAGACTCTCTCCACGCTCTCTCCGTCGATGAGCAGGGGCTGGATCTCAGACTTTTTCCTCC
Organism: Nansenia antarctica; assembly: GCF_963989245.1. Lineage (NCBI taxonomy): Eukaryota > Metazoa > Chordata > Actinopteri > Argentiniformes > Microstomatidae > Nansenia > Nansenia antarctica. The sequence goes on along the minus strand of NC_137684.1, from coordinate 12,059,243 downwards.
TGAAGTCTACGATGAATTCCTGGGTCTTTGACTTGTTCAGCAGCAGGTTGTTAACCTTGCACAGCTTGCTCAGTTGCTCTACCTCATCCCTGTACGCCGCCTCGTCCTCCCCCGAGATACATCCCACCACGGTGGTGTCGTCTGCAAACTTTACGATGTAGTTGCTGGGTTGGACGGGGGTGAAGTCGTGGGTGTAGAGGTTGTACAGGATGGGGCTTAGCACGCAGCCCTGGGGGGACCCAGTGCTGAGGCTGAGGGCTGTGGAGGTGTGGGGGCCCACCCGCACCCTCTGGGGGCGGTCGGTCAGGAAGTCCTTGATCCACGCACATATAGAGTGTGATAGACCCAGGTCTAGTAGTTTGGTCACTAGCCTGTCTGGAAGGATGGTGTTGAAGGCGGAGCTGAAGTCCACGAAGAGCAGTCTCGCGTAGCTGTTTCCCCTCTCCAGGTGGGATAGAGTGGCGTGGAGGCCTGCAAACTTTTTTGGGGGGAAACGATGTTAACAGCACTATAAAAATTACACGTTCCGTGACACGCGTTGTGGAATTATTTTTAATCTCAGGAATTAAGCCCTCTCCCCCACACACGCACACACGCACGCACACACACACACACTCACACTCAAACACACTTTTCTGTCCCAGAAAAGCCCTCTGCTCTACTTGTTGGCGGGATGGTGAGTCTCAGAGGGGTGAAGGAAGGAAGGACAGTGGAGAGGTGGAGGAGAGAGGAGGAAGAGAGAGGAGGAGAGAGAGAGGAGGAAGAGAGGAGGAGGAGGAAGAGAGGAGGAGGAGGAGAGAGGAGGAGGAAGAGAGGAGGAAGAGAGAGGAGGAGGAGGAGAGAGGAGGAGAGGAGGAGGAAGAGAGGAGGAAGAGAGAGGAGGAGAGAGAGAGGAGGAAGAGAGGAGGAGGAAGAGAGGAGGAGGAGGAGAGAGGAGGAGGAGGAGGAGGAAGAGAGGAGGAAGAGAGAGGAGGAGGAGGAGGAGGAGGAGGAGAGAGAGGAGGAGGAGAGAGGAGGAAGAGAGAGGAGGAAGAGAGGAGGAGGAGAGAGGAGGAGGAAGAGAGAGGAGGAGGAAGAGAGAGGAGGAGGAGGAGGAGGAGGAGGAGGAGAGAGAGGAGGAGGAGAGAGGAGGAGAGAGGACGAAGAGAGGAGGAGGAGAGAGGAGGAGGAAGAGAGGAGGAGGAGAGCTGTCCTTGACCCTGTTCTCAGAGACAGGCAGACTGGTAGAGATGACTCTCTCTCTCGCTCCAGAAAGCATCGAGCTTGGGATTTTGAAATATTGTAGTTCACTGTAGTTCACTGTCACTTAGTTCACTGTATTCAACGTGTGTGTACAAATGGACAGTTCTTTTTTTGAGTCGGTCGAAAACTGGTTTGTAGCCATTGTTAGATGGTAGGTGTTAGGTGTTAGCTGGTAGATGTTAGCTGGTAGATGTTAGCTCTTAGCTGTTTTGTGCACCCTTGAGACACTGCAGGCATGCACAGACAGGTTGTGTCAACAGGATGTTTCATATTTCCTAATATACATTTGTGAGTAAGTAGCTGAGCAAAAGCTGATTGTGTGTGTGTGTGCCTGTGTGTGTGCCTGTGTGTGTGCCTGTGTGTGTGTGTGTGTGTGTGCCTGTGTGTGTGCCTGTGTGCGTGTGTGCCTGTGTGTGTGTGCCTGTGTGTGTGTGTGCCTGTGTGTGTGCCTGTGTTTGTGTGTGCCTGTGTGTGTGCCTGTGTGCGTGTGCGGAAAGCAAGCCAATGTTAGATTGCAGGGCAGGAACAGAGGTGGCAGTGGGATGCTTATCTGACCCGTTGGAAGAGTGTGTGTGTGTGTGTGTGTGTGTGTGTGTGTGTGTGTGTGTATCTAAGGCATGAGGGTATGACAGGTTGTAGCTCGCCCCAGTGTCAGGGGCGGAACAAAACCTTGCCCCCCCCTAAATGACACACCGCTACACATTCCACACCGCCCCCTCTCCCCACTGCGCCCCTGCCTTCGCTAGCAGAGCTAACAGGGCTAAAGGCACATCCAAACACAGCTCCACACAGTCCATCTGAACCTGGAAATGAGCACCGCAAAAGCCTGATACCTCGAGACCGACCCACAAATAAGCTTGCTTTTACCTTGGTTTCTGACCAGTGGGACTAGTGTCGCTCCAGAAAGTCATGACTAAGAACTGACTAGAACTAGCATGATTAGAACTAGCATGACTTGAACTAGCATGACTAGAATGCGAATTTGGGCCTCTTCTGCTTAGGGATGCTCCGATCTGGATTTTTGGGGCCGATACCGATCACCGATTTTTTTCCTCAAGATCAACCGATACCGATACCGATTTTTTTAAAAATACATAACTGTAGGCCTACTGACTGGATAGCCTACATATTTTTTGCTTTTTAGACAAAAGTTTTGATCCATTAGGCACCAAGCAAACGCAGACCCATTTTTATGGCATAGTAAAAGTCTGGCCTATCACCCAGTTAGGGCCTGAAGCCCAAGTCAGTAATATGGCTGTATAAAAGACATCATAAACGTGGCCTTCATGGTTTACATACTGTTACGTCCTCCTATGTTTTGTGTTCAGTTATCTGTCTTCCCCAGAAAAAAGAAAAAAAAAAAAAAAAAAAAAAATCGGTTTTTGCGATCGGCCATTTTTGCCGATCACCGATCGAGTCATTTGGAGTGAAATCGGCCGATTTAAATCGGTGGCCGATAAATCGGAGCATCCCTACTTCTGCTGTGTCGTAATTCACTAACTCTGTGTGTGTGTGTGTGTGTGTGTGTGTGTGTGTGTGTGTGTGTGTGTGTCTGTGTCTGTGTCTGTGTCTGTGTCTGTGTCTGTGTCTGTGTCTGTGTCTGTGTCTGTGTCTGTGTCTGTGTGTCTGTGTGTGTGTGTGGCCCTCATGAAAAGGTTTATCAACAACAGTAGCTGCTCTATAGAACCTGCAGCCTATATTCGCTAATCCGTTTGACACCCTAATGAAACTGTGACTAAAACTGTCATCTCCTGTTTTAGTAACTCTGCCAAACCCAAGGCGACCGCAGGCAGAGGGAGTAGACCATCCAGTGAGGACGATGTTCTCAAAAAGGGAGGTTCGGTTTAGCCGTTTCAACCGCTTTTGCGATTATCAGGCTTACAAGATACTCAGGCTGTGTTCGTATATTCGCTCTGAGAACGCCGGAGCGCACACTGGGTTCAACGTCATAAAGGGGACCAAGTCATTTGATTGGACAAGAGGGCATTTCACGAGTGCTGATCAGATTTCCAGAGAAAGATTTACGAACGCAGCCCCAGTAAGGCCTTATTACGTTGGAGGCAGTTGTAAAAGAAAATCAGGGGGGATGGTGGATTTTATCATATGGGGACAATTTTAGCATCCCCACAGCGTCAATGACTTCAGCGTCAGTGACTTCAGTGACTTGGTAAAAATGTCATTGCATGTGTGCGTGCCCCCCCCCTCCCTCGCCCACAGTATTTTACTCAATATGCGCAAAACTAAGTGTTGAAATAGCGGTAATACCACGTTCATTGATAACATGACATAAGGGATGGAAAGGGGGGATGGCAGTTTTAGAAGGGGGATGATTTTGACTGTTTTTATTTCTGGGGGGGGGATGCCATCCCACCTCATCCCCCCTCAACAAGAGTGCTGCTTGGAGGTGCACAGACGTTGTAGGAAGCGACCCCCCCCCCCCGTTGCGAGTTGGTTGAGTCCGGTGTGTTCCTCCGCGGGCCTGACGTCTTATGATCTGCTACTCGCGCCGGCGCCCCGCGAGACGGCGTTTTTAGACTGCCCTAGTTTCTTTCGTCCTTTTTTTCGGTAGCACACACACACACACACACACACACACACACACACAGAGAACTGGACTGTAAAATGAACGGGCTGGGAGGAGGAGGAGGGGGGAGAGAGAAAAGGAGAACGAGAGAGAGAGAGAGGCAGTGTTCGGAACGGCATACTAGTATACTACTCATACTAGATATGACGTAGGTTTTGAGAATGCAGTGCGTTCACACTGTACAGTATGAAAAGTTTGAGTATGCGAGAAATCTAGTATGGATACTAGATGTTCCTGAATCTTTGAGTATGCCATGACACCACACTGTTCAGCTACTCAATCCCCAGAATGCATTGCACGTCTCTCCAGTCTCGTCAAACTGCGTCATCCAGCTGTTGTTTACATGGTCCGAGAGCCTGGAGACGAAAGCTCGCAATAAACATTGTTTTTTGCACAGATTTGAGTGTGCAGATGCTGCTGTTTTGCACTCTATTTCATACTCTGATCACAGATGAGCGGTGGTATTTTCACTGTATTGGGAATTTACATGGTGAAATGCGTTCTTAGACAAGGCTACGCCGTCATGATTACAAAGATGCCACTTGTTCGCCTAGTATTTGACTGCCTGTAGCCCAGTCACAAATGGTCCCAGTATTGTAGCTTCAGACGAACAAGTTGGGTTGTATTGTGCTTGCTGTAGCTCATATATTTATTTTAATCATTTACCAACTGCTCAGACAACAATATAGTAAGCTAGTTACTTTAGCTAGCTAAAGATATTGGCCCGTAAATCATTTTACAACTTGTTTACCTATTATGTTACAATGTTTCTGTCGAACTCTGCAGTGAAGGTATCTAAGCAACATAATGTAGCTAGCGAACAGAAGTGGGAAGAAAACGTCAGATCAGATATATAAACGGGTTATTTTGATTAACTGTACACATTTTGGGAATATACTGTATATGGTTACTTTCTTGCCTGAAAACATATAATAACTTCATAAAATGACACTTGTACAGTAGAGCCGAAATTACAGCTTTTAGCCCATGGAGGTTTAAAATGGAGGATTTAAAATCCCTGCTGCTGGCCAGTGCGAAATGCATTCTGGGATATTGAGATGCATACTGCAATGTGAACGGTCAGCTGGTATTGGCATACTTTTTATGAATTTAGTAGGCAGTAAGCAGTATACTCATTGAGTATGCTAGTATGCCATTTCGAACACGGCCAGAGAGAGATGCAGCTGCCGTGTGTCGGCCGTCCCCTCATCTCGCCATCAGCAGCTATTTGTCTTTCCTCTGCGTCAGTTCCATGTTGTTTGGGTTTTGAATGCCGACGCCAAGCTTCTTAAGGCCACCAGACGGCACTGTGAACATTGCCCCAGTGAAAGGGCCCAGTTCCAGACCCATTTTAAATCCTTCCTTCCTTCTTGCCTTTTTCCTCCCTTTCTTCCATCCTTCCCTCCCTCCCTTCCTTCCTTCCTCCCTCCCTCCCCCCCCCTACCTCCCTCCCTCCTTCCTTCTCTCCTTCCTTACTTTCTTGAAGCAATCACCGGTCTGCTTTTGGTATCCCTGAAACTAAGTCATGGGATAGAAACATTGAATCAGTGAATACTTGACTGCTCGAATCAGTGAATACTCGAATCAGTGAATACTCGAATCAGTGAATACTCGAATCAGTGAATAGGCCTACTCGAATCAGTGAATAGGCCTACTCGAATCAGTGAATAGGCCTACTCGAATCAGTGAATAGGCCTACTCGAATCAGTGAATAGGCTTACTCGAATCAGTGAATAGGCCTACTCGAATCAGTGAATAGGCCTACTCGAATCAGTGAATACTCAAATCAGTGAATAGGCCTACTCGAATCAGTGACTACTCGAATCAGTGAATACTCGAATCAGTGAATACTCGAATCAGTGAATACTCGAATCAGTGACTACTCAAATCAGTGACTACTTCAAGGGAACGTATGTTTTCAAGTGTTTGATCAGCGGCTGGTATGTGCTGTTTATCCTCTGCTGCTCCCTGATGGTTCCCATCCAGATGTGTGGTGAGGTTTGGTCAGGAGGAGGTCCACATATAGAGCGGCGCTGCACCAACCCTCTACTTAGCCTCTGGAGGTCTCGCAGGGACAGAAGGGCTGTGCTGGTTTAGAAACCGAGCCCAGCGGCCATATTTCGGGGGCCTTCTTTTTTTCTGGGCGCGTATGATGTGTTGTTGAGGACTTTGTCCATGTGAAAAAGGACACAAACCGTCTTATTCAGGAGAACAGGACATGGCTACCTGTGTTCAGACATCTTGGTGATGCTCAGACCAGACGAGTTACTTTTGTGCTTGTTGTGTTTTCGTGTGTTTTTTTTTTTATCAGTGTAAATCGTGTGTTTACATTAACATTTACATTTTGGGCGTTGAGCAGACGCCTTATTCCAAAGCGACTTACAATCAATACATTTGACTAAGCAAGTGAATCATCAATCCACCAGTCGTAGCAGGAAGAGTAATCCAGCTCAGGTCCGGGGCCATTGATAGAAGGAAAAGCCTTCTTCTATCACCTTCTTCTAAACCTATTTTTTTTTTTATATAGACACTGGAGAAACAGAGGAACAGTACAAGGGGGGCAAATAGAAGTTTTTAGGGGACACAGTAGAGGGGAAAAGCGGGTGTCTTCAGGAGATGCAGTGCTGGGGGGCAGTAGATGTCTCAGTCTGTGTGTGTTTTTTTTTGTTTTTTTTACCCTGTGTATGTGTGTGTGTGTGTGTGTGTGTGTGTGTGTGTGTGTGTGTGTGTGTGTGTGTGTGCAGGCTCAGGTGGCCTTCCTGCAGGGGGAGAGGAAGGGGCAGGAGAACATGAAACAAGACCTGGTGAGGCGGATCAAGATGCTGGAGTACGCTCTCAAACAGGAGAGGTGAGGGAGACACACACACACACACACTCACACACACACTCACACACACACACACACACACACACTCACTCACACACTCACGCTCACACTCACACTCACACTCACGCTCACGCTCACACACACACACACACACACACACACACACACAGACTCACACTCTCACACACATACACTCACACACTCACACACTCACCCACTCACTCACACACTCACACACTCACACACTCACACACTCACACACTCGCTCACCCACACACACACCCACACACACACACACACATATGTGTTGTTTGTACTCTATAACATTATAACACTGCCCTCTGGTGGACTCTCAGGGCCAAACATCAGAAGCTAAAGACAGGGAGCGACCAGAGCCCAGGGGAGAAGAAACCAGAGACAGAGGCAGAACAAGGTATGAAGATGAAGGCTCTATGGATGCTCTATGAAGGCTCTATGGATGCTCTATGAAGGCTCTATGGATGCTCTATGAAGGCCTTATGGATGCTCTATGAAGGCCTTATGGATGCTCTATGAAGGCTCTATGGATGCTCTATGAAGGCTCTATGGATGCTCTATGTAGGCTCTATGGATGCTCTATGAAGGCTCTATGGATGCTCTATGAAGGCCTTATGGATGCTCCATGAAGGCCTTATGTATAGGCTTTATGTAGATGCTAGGTAAGTCCTGACCATGTGCCTAGAGCAAAAAAAATACATTCCGTTGTACTCTGTGCAATGACAAGAATGTTGAATCTAAATCTAATCTAAAATCTAATCTAATTTGTTAGTCAGCTCATACTTGGCGGTGCCAAGGCAGGTGACTTCACTGTGTGTGCTGATGGCCACAGAGAAAGGAGCCTCTGAGTACGGGTGTAGCGGGATCAAAGGATGCCGTTGTCGGTATCCCCCCCCAAAAAAAAAAAACACACCAAGAAACGTGTGTAGCCACCAATTCCACGTTGTGAATGAAAACAGTAATAGTCTGGGTTGGATAATCACGCACGCCACGCTTTCCTTGTATGTTGTATAACATGTAAAATATTTATTGTCCGAAAAGTAATCCAATGTATTCAAACGAAACGAAAAGTAATAAAGCCAACGGTAAAGTATGTGATTACAGAAAAGAGTGATCGTGATCAAAAATAATGTTGTTGCCAGTCTAACCTATTTCCATCCACCCAGGTGCTGCTAATTGACTCCATAAATACACCTGGGCCCATCCTATCATCTCGCCACGTGACACTCAATTACGACTAAAACATTTCTAATTCTATAACCAAAAACATAACGCTATTCATTACATAAATAACCAAAAACATAAAATAAACATTAATCATGAAATATAAATAAATAACTCAAAACATTAAACACAAATCATCCAAAATAAAAGCCCAAAGTAAAATTGGCCATAACAACGTGTATCTCCCTAAAATGACGGTTTTTACTTTTGACTCGACTTCCATTTTGACTCAGGATTTCCACAACACGACATGGATCAGGATGTGTCTGGAAAATCATTTTGAACGTCCCAGCTTGGTGACTACCAGGGACCAACTTTCAATAAATGGCCCCAAAAAACGGATATACCGGTATGCCAAAAACAGAAAAAGGGGGAACGTTAGGGTCAGATGGAGCTGGCTGATTTCCCCCCCGATACGACTCCAAATCAGCCAGATAAGATCTGATCCTGGGTAGCAAAAAAAGAATCGGGAATCTGACCCAGATGAAACGTTTTGAACAAGAAAAAGATGTGGTTATCTCCACCCCCCTTTTTAATTTTTTGGCATATATCTTTTTGCCATTTATTGAAAGTTGGCCCTGCTGGAGTCACCAAACTGGGACATTCCAGGATCAGATCTTAACTGGCTGATGTTGAGTTGTAGAGGGAGGAAATCAGCTGGCTCCATCTGATCCTGGGTAGCACAAAACAATCCAGATCATTCTGACCCAGATTTAACACTAGAACAGCCGTACCTTCTTTACCTACTATAAGAGCCGCCTCGGGGGTCAAATGACCATAGTCTTTACAATGGCAAGCTGCTACTTACATACAACGACCACTATTTGGCCACCTTGTAAATTAGCCTGCCTCCTACATAGAAAAACTGCAAAATAGCTTTATACTAGCTTATGCTGATGTGATTTAGAAAATGTAAGGATACTGGGTGGTAGAACGCACATATCCAGGAAAAGTCATGAAAGGAGGGTCCTGAAATGTGATTCTTTGAGTGCAAAGATATAACAAGAATGTACTCACAGGGTCAAATGACCCCACCCATGGCTGTTCTAGTGTTAAACGTTTTGAACACCTGGGCTCAGGGTATTGTTGTGTTTCTATCATGTTGCCTTCTGACCTCCCCTCTGCTCCTACAGTGCCCAACGGTCCGTCAGACTCGGACTCAGAGCAAGCCAATCAGATGTCCTGGAAGGAGGGGCGGCAGCTACTGCGCAAGTAAGGCCCCCCCCCCCCCCCCCCCCCCCCCCCCCGTAGAGTGATGTCATCCATGTTGTTGAAAGTAGAGTACGGTCTGAATTTGGAAGCTAATACTGTGTCTGTGTGTATCACTGTGTGTGTGTGTGCCTGTGTGTGCCTGTGTGTGTGTCTATGTCTGTGCCTGTGCCTGTGTCTGTGTGTGCCTGTGTGTGTGTGTGTGTGTGTGTGTGTCTGGCGTGTGGTCCGTAGGTACCTGGAGGAGGTGGGCTACTCAGACACCATCCTGGACATGCGCTCCAAGCGGGTGCGCTCCCTCCTGGGCCGCAGCAGCCCCGAGGCCAACGGCCCCCCCGCCCAGCGAGCCCCCCCCGGAACCCGAGCCCCTGCTGACGGGGGGGGAGTCGCTGCTCGTCCGACAGATAGAGGAGCAGATCAAGAGGTGAGACGCTATTGATTTCAGACCCGGCTTCGAATGGTTCTGGAAAAACATTTCAAGTTGTTATCTGTGCTCGATTTAGTTTGCCTGGTGTCATTGAACCACTGGAGTAGTTTCAGAAGTACAGGCAGGCACAACGTGATGTTAGAATTATAAGGTTCTATCTCCATTTTTGTCAAAATTTAGTTTTTTACATAATCTGATCCATTAGGTGTTTATTAATGCCTGTGTGGTGTTATTTCTAGAATGTTGATATTTTTTAGTTAGTAATTCATAAAATACAAAGGTTCCATCTCACAAAACATAATGGAATGTAAAAACTTTGACGCTCAATATCTCTGAACTACCCTAAACGGAGATAGAACCTTAGAATTCTAAGCTCACGACAAGCAAACACCCAGGTCTGGTTGACGTGATATCATATTCTAACATAACGTAGAATTACTCAGCGGAACTGTGTTATTGGTGTTATGTAGTGTTTGGATCCGCTGGACGTGCCTTTTCATCCTAGTTTTTGTGTAAAAAATGCTTCATCGTGGATCTAAATATAGAAGTGAATCTAGTATTTTCTAGCATGACAGCTACGAGGCTCTTGTGTTCAGGGTTCCCACGGGTCCTTGAAATCCTTGAAAGTTTGTGAATTTGAGAAAAATAATTCAAGGACTTAAACGTTTTTGAAAATAGACATGGGTCATTGAAAGTGCGCCGAAGAAGAATTCCCCTCTCTCTCTCTCTCTTTCTCAAAAAAAAAATATATATATTCCAAAATGTTTTACTTAGCTCGTCAACTAGTAAATAAGTGTCTGTATTGCTTAACTTTACACATTTCACAATATATCGTTTTGCTTTGCTGTGGTAGAGAAGGCAAGAGACCATCTAGTGTTCACACATTCAAGCCTCTCTTTTTAATTGTTGTCTGTGAGCGGATAGTTCCTATTATATAAATTCTCATCTAGTTCTGTCTCAAACTATGCCGTGTTGGGTCCTTGAATTTGAGGGAATTGAGTCTTGAAAGTCCCTGAAAGGTGGTTGAATGTGATGTTTCAGAAGGTGTGGGAACCCTGAGGTAGGGCCACTATGGACGGGTCACTAGTGGGGCCAGTGGGGGGAGAGACAATGTGTCGTCAGAATTGTGTGTTGTTCTGTGTTTAATATGTTGTGACTGTGTGTGTCCGGGGGGCAGGAACGCAGGGAAGGAGACCTCTATATATGTGTTTAACGTGTGTGTGTGTGTGTGTGTGTGTGTGTGTGTGTGTGTGTGTCGGGGTGCAGGAACGCAGGGAAGGAGAGCTCCTCTAAGGAGCGTCTGGGCGGGTCGGTGCTGGACCAGATCCCCTTCCTGCACGGCTGTGAGGACGACGAGGAGGACGACAGCGACGAGGAGGACGACTTCCAGGGCGCCACGGACTGTATGGACGCACCCCGCAAGAACAAGAAGCCTCGCGTTAAGGTCTCTCTCTCTCTCTCTCTCTCTGTCGCTCTCTCTCTCTCTCTGTCTCTCTCTCTCTCTCTCTCTCTCTGTGTTAAGGTCTCTCTCTCTCTCTCCCTCTCTCTCTGTGTTAAGGTCTCTCTCTGTCTCTCTCCCTTCTCTCTCTGTCTCTCTCCCTTCTCTCTCTTTCTCTCTCTCTGTGTTAAGGCCTCTCTCTCTCCCTCTCCCTCTCTCTCTGTCTCTCTCTCTTTCTCTCTCTCTGTCTCTCTCTCTCTCTGTTGTTCTCACGTTAAGGTCTCTCTCTCTCTCTCTCTCTCTCTCTATTGCAGTGTTAAGGTCTCTCTCTCTGTGTTAAGGTCTCTCTCTCCCTCTCTCTCTCCCTCTCTGTCTCTCTCTCTCTCTCTCTCTCTCTCTCTCTCTCTGTGTTGCAGTGTTAAGGTCTCTCTCTCTGTGTGTTAAGGTCTCACTCTCTCTCTCTCTGTCTCTCTCTCTGTCTCTCTCTCTCTCTCTCTCTCTCTCTCTCTCTCTCTGTTGTTCTGATGTTAAGGTCTCTCTCGCAGTGTTAATCTTGGCAGTCTGTTTTACATTTAGTATTTTTTATCCTTCTTAGTTTTAGTCAACAAAACTCTAGAACATTTTAGTCTAGTTTTAGTTTTAGTCTAGTTTCAGTCTAGTTTTAGTTTTAGTCTAGTTTCAGTCTAGTTTTAGTTTTAGTCTAGTTCTAGTTTTAGTTTTAGTCTAGTTTTAGTTTTAGCGTTGTAGCATTGATGAACAGTCGTCACAGGGACTCTGCTTTATATTTGATGTTTTATATTCAAATTAACTCAACGAGGTATTGGAAATGTGGATGCAAGTTGTTAAAGCAACATTCCACTCTGTTGACACTTTTATTTGTGTCATATCCTTACCTTAGCTGGACATCTGTACCCTAGCCTCTCTCTCCCATCCATGTGACACTGCTGTGTCCTTGCTACTATTAACAGGGTTCCCACGGGTCCTTGAAATCCTTGAAAGTTTGTGAATTTGAGAAAAAGAAATCAAGGTCTTAAAAGTTTTTGAAAATAGACATGGGTCATTGAAAGTGCTTGAATTCCCCCCCCCCCCCTCTCTCTGTCTCTCTCTCAAAATAATAATATATACAAAAATGTTTTACTTAGCTCGTCAACTAGTTCTGTCTCAAACTATGCCGTGTTGGGTCCTTGAATTTGAGGGAATTGAGTCTTGAAAGACCTTGAAAGGTGCTTGTATTAAGCTAAGGACATCGCACAGATAGAAGTATGGAATGTTGCTTCACTCAAAGTGAAGAAAGAAAAAAACATTCTGCTGAATTGCAAGTAAAGAGTGTGCAATTACATGTGACAGGGTCTGGTCAATAATGTCCCCAAGTAGGCCAATGTCATTTTTCCAGTTTTTGATTACATCCCATTTATACAAGCACAGATTCTTATGGAGTCTGTCGTCAGGGTGTGGGAATGTCTTCCTGCATGTTTGTGTAAATCCATTTCCTTCCTGTGTGAGTGAGAGCGGAGTGAGAGAGAGATTGCATATTGTGTATTGTGCCTCATACCGTTTTTTCCACATGGTGTAATTGTTTATCCCCTACCCCCTCCACCCCCTCCCCCCCCCTCCATCACCACCCCCCCCCCCCTCTATCACCCCCCCCCCCCCCTCCTCTCTCTCTCTCTGGTTCTCCAGACTGAGCCCATGACCACGGAGCTGGACCCGGACGAGGAGGAGGATGAAGAGGACTCGGAGGACGCCCTGAGCGAGTTTGACTTCCTAGGCTCGGGGGAGGAAGGGGAGGGGGCGGGAGAGGCCCGGATCTCAGGGGACGGCCGGGAGTTAGGTACGCTGTCGTCGCCGTAGCCACGACAACAACCTTTGTATGTCTCCCCCTCCCCCTCCCCCTCCCCACCCCCCACGCCCTGCCCCCAGTTTCTCCATTCTTATCTTTTCTCTGTCTGTTTTTAAGGAGTCGAGGGCGACTCCGATTTTTTTGGAAAAACGACAAACAAACAAAAAAGCCAATAAACCATTGTTCTATGTCAACCTGTGGTCTCTCTGTGCCTGTTTCACTCTTGGGGGATTTTGCGACTGTTTTATTTTTGTGTGTCTGTTGATCTGGGAGTCTGTTCGACTGTTTTTTATTTTTTATTTTAATCAGCGATTTCATCTTTGTGGATAAAAGGCATGTGATGTCGTCTGTCTACTCTTCATCCTCTCTGTGTCTGTTCCTCTCTCTGTCTGTTTGTTTTTGATCTCTGTGTCTCTCTTTATTTCCCCCTTCTCTCTCTGCTCTATTCCTCTCCTCCTTTGTGTCTGTCTCTTTCGTGTGTCTCTGTGTCATCACTGGCCTGTCCTCTCCCCTCTCTCTTTCTCCCTCTCCTTCTCTCTCCTTCTCAAATGTTCTCTCCCTATATCCTTCCCCCACCCCCATCTCTCTGTCTGTCTCTTTGTTGTCATCCTCCTCTCTCTCTCACTCTCTCTCTCTTTCTTTGTCTTTGTCTTTCCTTCTCTCTCTCTCACTCTCTTCTCTCTCTCTCTCTCTCTCTCTCTCTCTCTCTCTCTCTCTCTCTCTCTCTCTCTCTCTCTATCTGTCTCTCTCTCTCTCTGTCTCCCTCCCACCCCCATCTCTCTCTCTCTCTCTCTCTCTCTCTTTGTTGTCATCCTCCTCTCTCTCACTCTCACTCTCACTCTCACTCTCTCTCTCTTTCACTTTCCTTCTCTCTCTATCTCTCTGTCTCCCTCCCTCCCCTCTGCATTACCGGCTGTGTCTTGTGTCTCTCTCCTCCGGTCGTGGGTCTCTCAGAGAACCGCAGGAACAAGTTACAGGGCATGATGTCGGACTTCCCCCCCAAACCCTCCCCGCCCCCCTCTGTGTCGGGACAGGCTCGCTCTGGGGAAGGTAAGACCTCCCCCCCACCCCCTATCTTTTTCCTGGTCTTCTACTAGACTGTCTTCTGGTCTGATATTGTGACTGATATCCAGGTGGTGTTTGCTGTCGTACGTATGAGGCGTTTTATATCTATACGGTGCCTTGCACAGGACGGAGAATAATGTGTTTCTTCTTTTGGTTCTATGCTCCCAAAGGTTTGATGTCAAACCATTACTACGAGGTTCAAAGTGGAGATTATGGGGTTTTATTCAAGGGTGTTTTTGGTACAGTACATGTCGGTTTCACCATTCAGAAATGACAACACTTTTAGGGCACCGATGTGAAACCAACTAGGTAACACAAATCCTCTCAAAGGGAAGTGGAGAATCTCTAACTTTATCTCTCTCTGACGTCATGGTATTATTCAATTCAAGGATTTCAAATCCAGACTTTTGGAATATAGAGGCAAAACAAGAGAACGCTTCACTGTCTCATGACTTACTCAGGGCACTGTGTAACACCTTCTAAGTAGTCTTTTATATTTTATTATTTTATGTTGTATGTTGTTATCTCTTTTAATAGCTGTGATAGCTAAGGCCTAGACTACCCGTATATGGATATTTTTTTAAGCGGATATTTTCGTCCTCGTTTAAAAAAAAATCTGTTTACCGTATATCTCTGTCCATACGAAAAGCCCAAACTGAACACCATCGCCCCTAAAGCCTGCAATGCCATGCCAGGCCAGTAGGTGGCGATAAGCAAAATGTCAAATACCGTAGAAGTGCGTTATGGGCCTGCGCAGTCAGTTGTAATCAAACGGCGGCAGTGACTCAAAACGTAAACAGACCAAACTCTTTGAAACAGACAGAAAAGAAAAGCACAAAACAGACAGAAAAGAAAGTTATGGCGACTTTTTTTATTTCTTCACTTTTTTATCCGTTTAGAGAAATCTCCCTTTGTGAGTGAAAACGCTGTGTTCATATGAGTGAGAGGCCCAATTGTACAAAAAAATATGCGTATCCATATACGTGTAGTCCAGGGGGCCGTTCCACTAAAGGTGGATCAGTATATCGGCGATTGAAATAAATCAGGCGATCAGGCAACTCTGGATTGGAATTCAAGCCTCAGGTGATTCCTCGAACGAGGATCAGGCTTGTGTTATGAGTGTTCACAGAACACCGGCTTACAAATCTTCGATATGGGCGCGTGCACGCAGACATAAAGAGCCCCGAAGAGTCGATCTGTCGAAATGAAGATACTCCACTCTGCAGGGGTCCTACATTTGCGCAGCATTCCGAATTATTGATCTTTATGAAGACGGAAAAATAAGATGTAAAATAGTGCAATACTGCCGCAATTAACAAGGCGAGGGAAATGGTTTGGCAAGAAATTGCTGACCGATTAAATGCGTAGGTCATACTAGCCCCAGTTATTGTTATTGTTATTGTTAGTATATGTTCATATTTTAATAAATGAATATTTACTACTGTGTTGATATCAGCAGCAGGCTACTAACCGTCATATCGCCACAATGGCCTAGTGGTATCGACCGCTGCCATAGGATTTATTCGTCATTTTTAGACGGTGGTTCGAATCCCTCTTCAGACGCACTTTTTACTGCATTTCGTTGTCTGAATCTAATCTAAAATCTCATCTAAAAAAGTATGTAGGCTATAAAATTATGGTGCAGGCTAATTTACAAGAACTGACACGATTACAATGGTGTTTGAAGCCTTTGCATGAAATCTTCGGTTAAATGTAAAAAAAAAAAAAAAAAAAACTTAGTCAAGTCTCGAACTCGCAACCTTTGGGAACTCTAGCAGGCTGCCTTAACCACTGCGCCAGCCAGACCACTGTGATGACAGCAATGCAAGTTGAGACAATTACAAAAAAAATTTTTACACTCTTTTATTTATTGATCTATCGATCTATCTATCACACTTTCAAAATATCAAGTTATCTATCACACAATCAAACTATCTATTGATCGATCACACTTTCAAAAATATCAAATTATCTATCTATCACACAGTCAACCTATCCATCTCGTGTGAAGTGGGAACTAATATTTCCTAAAAGACAGTTGAGGAACTGTCGTTCGGGATGTAGTTTCCGCCTGTGAGCCTTTTTTGACGGACGCATGACTTTAGCCAGTCTTTTAGCCTGCTCGCGACCAGGCTAATTATATCTGACTCAGAAGGAGCTCAACCAAGCAGCAAATTATTTGAGCCACATTGATGGAACCGAACGCAAGCTAACATTATCGAGGCTTAGAACTTTATCGAGGCTTAGAAGATAATCCACCTTAGTGGAATGGGCCCCAGGCCTAAGCCTACGTGTTATCGGTGGGTGCATCTCAACATTGAAGAATATGTCTATAATAGTGTTTTACTCCTTCAGTCCATTTCTCCTCATTATCCCAGGGTTCATTTGAAAAAAGAGGATGAATCAAATCCCCTTTATCGACACTGAAATTTAAAAAGTTTGGGAAATGTGACGTCTGTTTGTAATGCTGCCTGCTGTCCTCTAGGTGGCGCTCTGGGTTTTTCCTCTGACGTGTTCATCCTGGACGCGGTGGGGGGCGGGGACATGAACCTGGGCGAGCTGGCCGACCTCACTGTGGCCAACGACAACGACCTCACCATGGACGTCAGTGTGAGTACACACGCACACGCACACACACACACACACACACACGCACACATACACACACACACACACGCACACACACACGCACACACACGCACACACACACACACACACACACACACACATACACACACATACACACGCACACGCACACGCACACACATACACACACGCACACACACACACACACACATACACACACATACACACACACACGCACACACACACACTCTCACCAGGGTGTCCGTTCGCTAGCAATTGCTGGTCAAAACAATGAAGAGCCGATAAAATAAACGTTTTGGGCCAAACTGTCCGGAATGTGACATAATGGACTGTGACCATTAAGCCCCTTTCACACATACGAGCCTTCCCAGTAGATTCCATGCAATGTCCAGGGTCGGCGTATGTCTGAACGCGACTGACCAGGGAAATCCACCCGGGCAATTACCCAGGTCAAGACCATGTAGAATTCCATGCAATTTACTGGGTCTCTGTATGTCTGAACGGAAGCCTGAACATTGCCTGGTCTGTCTCCTATCACAGCTGTCCTGCATCGCGCAACCAGCAGGGCAGAGTGCATAAGAACTGCCCCAGACTGCTAAATATAATTCCACAACTGGACACTACTACTTATTTTCCAATCATAGTGTACAGTCGCTGTACAGTCGCAAAAAAACTTAAATGAATGTCTCCCAATGAACTGACTGCACTGATAGTGTTTTATGTCCTTAATGCACTTTTTTATTTATGTGGACATAAGAAAGCATTTAACATGTGTGTGTGTGTGTGTGCCTGTAGCTGCAGGAGAACCGGGAGGAGTTCAAGAAGACGTGGAACCCTCGCTTCACGCTGCGCAGCCACTTTGACGCCATCCGGGGCGTGACGTTCCACCCGGAACAGGCCGTGCTGCTCACCGCCTCCGAGGACGGAACCCTCAAACTGTGGAACCTGAACAAGGCCATGCACTCCAAGAAGTGAGGGAGAGAGCGTGCGTGCGTGCGTGCGTGCGTCTGTGTGTGTGGTGTGTGCGGTGTGTGTGTGTTTGTGTGCGTGCGTCTGTGCATCTGTGTGTGTGTGTGTGTGTGTGTGTGTGTGTGTGTGTGTGTGTGACAGTAACTCAGGTGAGTGGAGTGTGTCACCATGGTTACTCACCTGCCATCTGTCCTCAGGAATGCAGCGCTGGACGTTGAGCCTATCTACACATTCAGAGCCCACAGGTGAGCACACGCACACACACACACACACACACACACACACACACATACATACATAAATAACTGATGGATCGATGATTCACTTCCTTAGACAAATGTATTTGTTGTGTCTGTGTCTTTGTGTGTCTGTCTGTGTCTGCGTGCGTGCATGTGCCTGTCTGTGCGTGTGTCTGTGTGCGTGTGTGTGTGTGTCTGTCTGTGTGCGTGTGCATGTGCGTGTGTGTGTGTGTGTGTGTGGTCAGCGGGGCGGTCCTGGCCCTGGCCATGGGGGAGGAGGGGGAGGCGTGCTACAGTGGCGGTCTGGACGGCACCGTGCGCTGCTGGAAGATCCCCGACCTCAACGTGGACCCTTACGACAACTACGGTCCGTCTCCTTCCCTCCTTTCTTTCCTCTTCCCCTCCTCCTCCTCTTCCCCTCCTCCTCCTCCTCCTCCTCTTCTCTCCTCTCTCTCTCCTCCCCTCTCCTCAGTTCCCCATTTGACTAAATAGGCAAGGCAAGGCAAGGCAAGGCTTGTTTATTAAAGTTTATTTGTATAGCACATTTCATACAACAGGGACGATTCACAAAAGACAATTCACAAAAGTGCTTTACATAGAGCATAAACATAAAAAAAAAAAGATGCCATGAATAGATACATATACAGTACCGTATTTTCCGGACTATAAGTCGCTCCGGAGTATAAGTCGCATCAGTCAAAAAATGCGACATTAAGAGGAAAAAACATATATAAGTCGCACTGGACTATAAGTCGCATTTATTTAGAAATATAGTTCACAAAATCCAAGACCAAGAACAGACATTTAATCTGGAAAGGCAAGTTTATTCAACTACACAATAGCACACAGAACAACAGGCTGAATAGAAGTCCGGTATGTTAACGTAACGCATTAACAGTTATTCAGCAACACAATAGCATAAAGAACATACCTGGGAGGCTGAATAGGCTAAATGAACATAACAAGCCAGCGAGTCCAACAAGCAAGTTACCAGTAAACAAGTTCACCAAGCTACCATTTGCTTAGCTTCAACAAGCTAATGTTTTAGATAACTTCTTCAGGGGAAAAGGAGCAGCATATAGTTGTCACAAGCCCAGAGCGGCCCAGAGCGCCCTCTGTCGGCTGTAGACGGTAATGTTTACTCCTTGGTTCATGTCAGTCAGTATGAAATTATATATATATTGATATATAAGTCGCACCTGACTATAAGTCGCAGGACCAGCCAAACTATGAAAAAAAGTGCGACTTATAGTCCGGAAAATACGGTGTATATATATATATATATATATATATATATATATATATATATATATATAGAAAATAAATAGATAAACATTAATTTTTTATAATAAGACAATGAATAAAAAGATGTAGATAAAAGTGTTATTACTGCAACTGTATTCAAGCTCTGCTCTTCCCTATATGGCGTGAGAGATTGCAGGTACTGCGTCTGTGTTTAGACGCTATCTTGCGCGATACGGCATCTAAGAGATCGCAGTGTAAAATGACACGTTTGATACCGCACCTGTGTTCAACCACTATCCTGGCCCATACTCATAAGTAGAGTCTATTACCTGTGAATCGGGATGTAGACTTAGACCTACTTCTTTTGTTTACATTTGGATGTTAAAAGTAGGCATGGGAGGGGCAGGGGTAGGGTTGTGGTGACTTAGCTTCGAAGCTAGCAGACGGCTCGACAAACGACGACTCGCCTCACAGACTCTTGTTAACCTGAGTAAACATTGTCTGCTCCTTTTGTTTCTAGATAGATAGATAGATATATAGATAGATAGATGTTTCTAGAGAGCTTGTTTTGTTTCTAGACAGGTTGTTTAGATTCTAGACAGATTGTTTTTTTTCTAGACAGGTTGTTTTGTTTCTAGATAGGTTGCAGAATCCGCCGTCGGTTTCTTCATTTGACTTTGAAGTTGCCGTGTTCCTCCTTTATACCTCCATGTCATTACCAGAGTCAACCGTTAAGGGGTCTGATCGTTATCATTGACGTGTTAAACAGGACACCCAAATTGTCCGCAAAACGTTATCCTCACTGGCGTCCTCATTTAGGGATTGATTACGATTATGATTATGATTGTGATTGATTATGTAAAAATCAAGAGAGCGCACTTGATATCTTTTATGGCGGTCTCCGTTTTAAAGTGTGTGTGTGTGTGTGTGTGTGTGTGTGTGCAGACCCGGGCATAGAGAGCAGTGTGCTATCGGGTCATGAGGACTCAGTGTGGGGGCTGGCCTACTCCGCCCCCCACCGCCGTGTGGCCTCCTGCTCTGCAGACGGGACCGTGCGCCTCTGGGACCCCCAGAACTCTGCCCCCTGCCTGTCTGTCTTCAACAAGGAGAGAGGTGAGACACCTTCTGTCTGTCTGTCTGTCTGCCCCCTGCCTGCCTGTCTTCAACAAGGAGAGAGGTGAGACACCTTTTGTCTGTCTGTCTGTCTGTCTGCCTGTCTGTCTTCAACAAGGAGAAAGGTGAGACATGCCTCTGTCTGTCTCTCTCTGTCTGTCTCTCCGTCTGTCTCTCCGTCTGTCTGTCCGTCTGTCTGTCCGTCTGACTGTCTGTCTCTATCCGTCTGTCTGTTTGTCTGTCTGTCCTAACCTTGTGGCCACTCCTCTTCCTCAGAGCACGGTACTCCCACCTCGGTGGCCTTTGTGACCTCTGACCCCTCGCAGGCCGTGGTGTCGTACGACGGTGGCGAGACGCTGCTCTACGACCTCAACACAGAGCAGAGCATCATGAGCCTGGAGACCCAGACCAAGGAGGGTCAGTAGCATACTGGTGGAATACTACTACTACTACTACTAATAATAATACATTAGACTTATATAGAGCTTTTCTAGACACTCAAAGACCCTTTACAAACTGAAAAGATTGAGTAGTAATAATAAAAAGAAACAACAAATAAATAAAAGAAAGTATAGGGGCCTAATTAAGGTAGTGCTGGGAGGGTGTTGGCCTGTCTGATGTGGTTGGGGAGGCCCCATCACCCCAGGTCTGGTGGAATGCTGGTGGAATCAATCTCTGAAGCATGCCATCAGAATGTAGTTTGTTGAACTTACTTTCGGTTCAAGCCATCCATTCTCCCATCAGGATTCAAACAGCGAATATAAGCATTGTGTAACATATAGGCTTAACATTTCTTGTGTGTTCACTTGTCCGATGACAGAATATGATCCGATGCGATTGGGTCGGACTCAAAACGTTGTGGACCAAATTCGATTGAACAAGCTCCTCCCCCGCCCCCAATGCTTACTACTCAAAGCTGAGCCCCTCCCCCTCCTCAAAGCTTAACCCCTCCCCCCCTCGGGTTTTCGTGCTGGAGTTATTTACGGAAGCTAGCTAGTTAGCCAGAAGTTAGCAACGGAGATGTCCAACAGTCTCCTTCAGTCAGTAACCCTGGAGGTATGCCTGCTTCATGTTCCTCATACATCCATGAAGTATTTACAACTTCTTTGTTTGAAGAGGTTACTGCCCGGAAAAAAAAATATTACGTTGTTTTGCTCTTTTCGTTCAAGTTATTCACTGATCTGGACATGGTTGGATAGTGAAAGAAAACGGTTGGAAAGGTTTTGAGACCTACTTGTTTGAGAGTTATTTGTAGATGCTGAGAAACTCCCTGCAATTACAATCTCAGAATCCTTGGCAGCATCTTTGCAAAAAAAAAGAAATGATGTAAGGATGAATATGAGGTGAAGTGCTATGAAAGTATAAACAGGACCTCCTCCTTTCATCGTATTTGTCTTTTTCAAAACATGGCACCTGTTCTCTACTTTCATTCAGGGTTCCCGTGCTGGTCTTAAAAAGCCTAAAAGTCTAAAATCCAGCAATCCGAGTTATAAGGCCCAAAAAAGTCTTGAATGCACAGATTTTCCCGAAATTGGTCTAAAAAAAGAAATTGATTAGCTTGTCCTGCAAGGAAGCTTTTGTGCACTTTGTTCTCTTGACGTTGAAGTGACTTTCTACAGTTAACTGTTAATGTTGATAAATTTACTTTTGAGTAATTATTATGGGACTTATCTATTTTAGGGTTAGGGTTAATTATCCTTCAATTATCCTTCAGACTTTTTTGTCTTTATGGCAGTGAAATCCCTAATTTCATCACCTTGAGGATGAGAAAAAGCTATCATACGGTGTCGCGAATAGGTCTAAAATATATTCAAAGAGGTCAAAAAAAGGTCTAAAAAGGTCTTAAATTTGACTTGTTGAAACTTGTCGGAACCCTGTTAACTGTGAGCTGAGATCTGTGTGTGTTTGTCGCCCCCTGCAGGCAGCGAGCTGATCAACTGCGTGGTCAGCCATCCCTCCCAGCCCATCACCATCACCGCACATGAGAACCGCACCATCCGTTACCTTGACAACAAGACAGGTGTGTGTGTGTGTACATGCATGTGTGTACTGCACTGAAAGTATTTGATGTACCAAACTGTGTCCCTAAGCTCATGTGTGTGTGTCTCTGTGTGTGTGTGTGTGTGTGCGTGTGTGTGTGCGTGTGTGTGTGTGTGTGTGTGTGTGCGTGTGCGCTCGACCAGGCAAAGTGATCCACTCTATGGTAGCCCACCTGGAGGCTGTGACCTGTCTGGCCACGGACCCCAAAGGCACTTACCTCATCTCCGGCAGTGAGTATCACACCACAACACTACATTACCCATAATCCACTTTATCCTGCTTTGGACTCCGAAAAAAAGGCTGGTGTGCTCCACTAAGACGTACAGTAGTGCGGTCACAGAGGACACAACACAGGATGAAGGAGGGACGGGTACCGTGTCTTAACACCAGAACAGCCGTGTGCCTATTATAAGAGGGTTCCCACGGGTCCTTGAAATCCTTGAATGTTCGTGAATTTGTAAGAAAAATCCCCAAAAAATCAAGGTCTTAAAAGTTTTTGAAAATAGACATGGGTCATTGAAAGTCTCTCTCTCTCTCTCTCTCTTTCTCCCTCTCTCTCTCTCTCTCTCTCTCTCTCTCTCTCTCTCTTTCTCCCTCTCCCTCTCTCTCTCTCTTTCTCCCTCTCTCTCTCTCTCTCTCTCTCTCTCTTTCTCCCTCTCCCTCTCTCTCTCTCTCTCTCTCTCTCCCTCTCCCTCTCCCTCTCTCTCTCTCTCTCTCTCTCTTTCTCCCTCTCCCTCCCTCTCTCTCTCTCTCTCTCTTTCTTTCTCTCTCTCTCTCTCTCTCTCTCTCTCTAAAAAAATAATTACATATATATTAAAAAATGTTTTTCTTAGCTCGTCAACTAGTAAATGAGTCTCTGTATTGCTTAACTTGACACATATTTGACAATATATTGTTTTGCTGTGCTGTGGTAGAGAAGACAAGAGACCATCTAGTGTTCACACATTCAAGCCTCTCTTTTTAATTGTTGTCTGTGAGCGGATAGTTCCTATTATATAAACTCTCATCTAGTTCTGTCTCAAACTATGCCGTGTTGGGTCCTTGAATTTGAGGGAATTGAATCTTGAAAGTCCTTGAAAGGTGAATTTGATGTGTTAACTCGACCCCCTCACCATCGCCCTCTACCTAACTCCTCTCCCCCCCTCACCATCGCCCTCTACAGGCCACGACTGCTCGGTGCGGCTGTGGATGCTGGACAACAGGACGTGCGTGCAGGAGATCACGGCGCACAGGAAGAAGCACGACGAGGCCATCCACGCCGTGGCCTTCCACCCCTCCCAGCAGTTCATCGCCAGCGCCGGGTCGGACGCGCTCGCAAAGATCTTCGTCTGAGGAGGAGGGGGAGGAGGAGGAGGAGGAGGGGGAGGGGTCGTCTCCGCAGGTGAGAGACAGAGAGAGAAGAAGAAGGGTGCGGCGAGGGAGGGGGGGGGTGGTGGTGGAAGGGTGGAAGGTGTGTGTGTGTGTGTGTGTCTGTCTGAGTGTGCGTGTGTTTGTGTGTAGGTGTGTGTGTGTGTGTGTGTGTGTGTGTGCGAGTGTGTGTGTGTGTTTGTAGGTGTGTATGTGCGCGTGCGTGTATTGGTGTGGGTTGCTTGTGTCTGCTAGCGAGGTCCAGAAGTGTGTGTCTGACGTTGGTCTTCTTGTGCCCCTGAAACCACAGCTGGGCCAGAAGACTGATGACTGCCATGGACAAACCTCACCTGCCTACGCACACACACACACACACACACACACACACACACACACACACAGAACTCACTGTCCTGCACCCCCACTGGCTGGGTCATCGCCACAGGACAAAGTCATTTTCCCAGAGTTCTTTAGCTGTCCCATGAAGCCTCAGTCACAGGTGGTGATACTAAACCATAACTGCTTTTCTAAACTATTACCTGGCTGCTCTGTTTTAGACTAGTTAGGTCTGGATCTAAACTTTTTTTCTACACTACTACACTACTTCTTTCTTCCACTCTTCCACGGTTATTATAAGGCACTGTGTGTTTTCACTGTTGACACACACACACACACACACACACACACACACACACACACACCCACACACATATATATACAGTATATATATATATATATCTATTCAGTTTGAAGTCTGTTTAATAATAATCTTAGCTCAACTGTTGCTAACACACTATTACAGAAATGTAATACCTACTAAAAACCACATTGAACCGGGGACGGCGTTTAGCGACCAGTATGAGAGGGGAACTTCGCATTTCATTCCAAAGACTTCAGACGGTCGGGTCGGTTGGTTCTGTTCTGGAGACGCTTCCTAACCGGTGTCGGACAAACAACAGCTTTAATTTCAGCCCCATCGCCCCCCCCAAGACACTTAAGCCTGCATGTGTGTGTGTCCAGTATTATGTGGTCCAACATTTCAGCAGTATCGCACTTGTGTGTGTGCTTGTAGCGTGTGTGTGTGAGAGAGAGAGAGAGCGAGTGAGAGAGTGAGGGAGAGGGAAATAGAGAGAGAGAGAGAGAGATGTTACACTTCACAAGACGACTGAACTGGTTTGCTCTCCCTTGACTCCTTGTGATAGTGCCATCATCATCATCATCATCAGCATCATCATCGTCGTCGTCATCAATGTCATTTCTACAGAGATTCCAGAATCTTCTATTGGTCCCTTCTCAAAGATCGCTCTGTGTCCGCTGGTATTGAGTCAGAGGCAGAGCCGTGGTGGTTACCATGGGAACACACACTGAGTCACTACTACTGGAGTAGCAGACGGGTCACCCTGCCAGTTGATCTGTGCGTGTGTGTGTGTGTCTGTGTGTGTCTCTGTGTGTGTGTGTGTGTGTGCACGTGCGTGTGTGCGTGCGTGTGCACAAGTTGAATCTTGGTGCTAAAACCTTATCCGTCGGCCTGAATCAGGGACCCGCGTGCGTGCACGTGTACGTGCGCTGCTGTTTCTCTCACTGGGATATTTGCACATCTACGTTTCCAGGGCGATAGGGTCGTCATCACCGTGGCACGTCACCAGTTTGTGTCGAGACGCTGTACTTACGTTCGTTTTTAATTTAGTAGGAACACTAACACAAACACGGCCGCTTTTTTAATTAGTGTTTTTACCGTTTGATATTCCGTGTGCGTGTGAGAGTTTTTTGGGCCTTCGGTCGTTTAGTCAGGAAAGCTTCTGGGTGCTGGAGTGTGTAGAGAGGACTTCCCTTCGATTGCGTCACGCTACCAGAGAACGACTCGGTGAATAAAGTCCCGTAGACTTTCGCTTGGATTATCGTGGCGATTTATATATTTTCTTCTCCCAAAAGGAACAGAAAACAACAGTGTTGGGTAAAGAGGGCCGAGGCGTCTCCAGCCAGTAGTCTCAGCCCGTCCGTTGGTCCGTTGAGTTCAGTGTTCCACATTTTAACATTTTCCAGGGTGGAAGAGAGACGTTTTGTCCTCAGGGCAGCAAGCTTCCCTGGCTGTTCTATCATAACAGGGCAGTAAAACTGGCCCGAGTTATGCAGGAACACACACACACACACACACACAAACACCCTAGAAGTTTCCCTTCTAACTACAGATCCAGGGTCAGATTGCCCTACACCCCCCCTCCCCCCCCCATCCTAACCTAAAACCTAAACCGCCAGGGAGGTGAAAAGAGAACTGAGCCATTGGTCAGGGTCAACATTCTACATTCTACGTCCTCCCAACAAGGTCACTGCAGAGGTCAGGGGGAGTTCAGAGGTCAACTGGCACACATTGGCTTAGAGGTCAACGTTTGTTTTTGTCTTAGGGTTTCGGCTCAATTTCAGCTTTTGAGCGCGTGCTTTTACATCATGGATCCAGCAGGGGGCGCTGGTGGAGGCAGAAATCTGAGGACCTGTCCACTGTGATGCATGGACGGTGATTCTACATTCCATTGCATGCATTACAACGATGCCATCCTCTGACTTCTGCCTCCGCCTGGGCGACAGTCAGTCAGTCTCTCTGTAGACAGTCAGTCTCTCTGTAGACAGTCAGTCTCTCTGTAGACGGTCAGTCTCTCTGGAGACAGTCAGGGCCCTATTATGCACTTCATAAGTCTTAAGCAATAAGACGAGGCGGTAGATCTAAACTTAAGACGTGGAGGCGTGGTCAAGGCCACTTTGCTATTATGCGTGCGGTAGTGGGCGCCTAAGACCCGGCGCTAAGCCCAGAAATTAGTCATGGGTGTGTTTTGGGCGTCTTCTCAATCAACCCAATCAGCGTGCCAGGTGCCATTCCCTTTAAGAACCGGCTGCGTTAAGTCATAAGCGCTATGCTATTATGCAGTTCATAGGCGCTAGACTTCATGCACGTTTTGAAACACGAGCGCGCGTGCAAACCGCGGAGGCGCGCTCGTGTTTCAAAACGTGCATGAAGTCTAGCGCCTAAGAACTTTTCAAACCACTTCTTAGCGCTAGGCGCAAAGTCAGATCGCATAATAGCAGGGGCGCCTAGCGCACTTCATTAACATATGAACACTCCTACAATTAGTAATATATGCACGGGAGTCTTACGTCTTTGTGTGGGCGCCTAGCGACACCTGCATAATAGCAGTAGCGCGTATGAAGCGCATAATAAGGGTGGCGGTAGGTCTTAACCTGGCGGTGTGTCTTAATTAAGACTTAAGACGGCAAGTTAAGAAGTGCATAATAGGGCCCTCAGTCTCTGTAGACAGTCAGTCCTATGTTTGAGACTGTTATTTAAAACACTAAACAAACAAAACCTAATCTGAGAAATCAATACGACCACATCAAAAAAAGAGAAAAGAGCGAACATGATAAATGACTGTAAATGATAAGACTAGAGATGCCATTATGTGATGTATATGTACCATACATTTCATTTTGTCTGTTGCTTTTTATTTTCTTTATTATTATTATAATTATGATAATAATAGGTATTATTATTATTAAGATATAAGATTATGTTATATCATAAGTGAATCATTCTTCTTTGCTAGGCTTAGAACATGCTTGTGATTGATAATGGCAATGTATACCTAACTTGTGAAAAACAGAAAAAACTATTAAAAAACCTGAAAAACTAAACTAAAAACAAAAAAAGGTGATCAGTCCGAGGCCAAGGTTAAAGGACTCTTGTTTCTTTGTGTTTTTATTTTTTTAATAGCAACTTATCACTGTGTGATATTTTGTACATCATATTAAGCTGTATTCAAACAATTTTCCTCTAACTACAAGGGATAAGAGACCTGCTTTTTATTGAGTTTTGTTTTATTATATATATTTTTTGAACTGCATTCTAGCTTGTGTCACATGACGTTTCCTTTTCTCCTTTTGGTTTTTGTTTACTTTGTGGGTCTCATGTTGTATGTCATTAAGGAAGAAAAACAAAACAAAAAATTAAAATAAAAGAACGATTTTGTACAGTGAATTAAGAGCTGTTTGTGTGTTATTCACGTGCTACCTCAATGCTCCATCAGGTTAGTGATCCTTATCCATCCAGTGAGCAGAAAGCTACCTTTCCATCTGACAGGCTTGGTATCATTTACACTATCTTCCTAAAAACTCTCTGATGTCATCAGATATCCAGTGTGTTTAGGGTGCAGAGGCCTTTTCTCATCGATTCGTCCTAATAAAAAAAGCATTCAGGAGAATATTGTAGGAATGTCACCCGTGTGAAATAAGCAGTTCCAAAAGCATGAAGTGATTTAACAAGTTTATTGTCCAAGCAAAATAGTATTGATGGTGTACCGAGTATACAGAGTAATGAAAGGCAGTTCAAATACGATGTTTGAGAGACAAACATTTTATACAAGAGACCCCAAAGGTTTGGTGACCTGAAAGTCTGGTTAACAACAGCCTTCCTTTCCTCTATTCAAGTGGCAGACAGCAGTTTCAGAGGAGACCCCTCGTTCATTGTTCCCAGGTGAGTAGACAGACCTGTTGGGGGAGCTCTAGGGTGATGTAGATCTTAGAAAGATGTTGTACAGTGAATTAAGAGCTGTTTGAGTGTTATTCACATGCTACCTCAATGTTCCATCCAGGTTAGTGATCCTTATCCATCCAGTGAGCAGAAAGCTACCGTTCCATCTGACAGGCTTGGTATCATTTACACTATCTTCCTAAAAACTCTCTGATGTCATCAGATATCCAGTGTGTTTAGGGTGCAGAGACTAGTCTTTTCTCATCAGATATCCAGTATGTTTAGGGGGCAGAGTCCTTTTCTCAATTGTTAGGAACACAACTCCTCAGATCCTCCACTCGATTCGTCCTAATAAAAAAATACAATAAATAATAATAATAACTTGGTTTTATATAGCCCCTTTCTCAAACCCAAGGACGCTTTGCAGATTTTACAGACAGAAAGTCAGACAGACAGAACAAAGAAAAACAAAGTTAACAAAAAGACAGCGACGGTGACAAAACTAGACTAGGTGCCAAAGGCCTTGGTGAACAGATACGTTTTGAGGGCTGACTTGAAGGTGTCCAGGGTGGGGGCATTGCGGATTACTGTGGGGAGAGAGTTCCAAAGGGTGGGAGCTGCCACACTGAAGGCTCTGTCCCCGAAGGTCTGTAGGTTGGTGCGGGGGGTGGAGGGCAGACCCATGTTTGAGGACCGCAGGTTCCGGGATGGGGTGTATTGACAGACAAGGTACTGAGGGGGCGCAGGCATGGAGGGATTTGTATGTGAGAAGGAGGATTTTGTAGGTGATGCGGGACTTGACCGGGAGCCAGTGGAGGTGAATGAGGGTGGGGGTGATGTGCTGCCAGGGCTTGGTGTGGGTGAGAACCCTGGCAGCTGAGTTATGCACGTACTGGAGCCTGTCCAGGGCTTTGCTGGGAACCCCGAACAGAACTCCATTGCAATAGTCCAGAAGGGAGGTGACGAAGGCGTGGACGAGGGTTTTAGCCAGGGAGTCACTGTCTGGCTCCCTGGCCAATGTCTACACCAACATGGCAGTTGCGCTGCCCGATCACGTCTCTTCACTACACTGACTCCCGCTGGTGGAATGAGCTTCCCACGGCTGTCAGAACTGAGTCACTACCCATCTTCCGTCTGAGACTGAAGACCCATTTCTTCAGGTTACACCTTAACTGCTCCTCCTGAGACATCTACTACCCCCCCAGCACTGCGTCTCCTGAGACACTCGCTTTTCCCCTCTACTGTGTCCCCTATGACTTCTACTGCCCCCCTTGTACTGTTTCTCTGTTCTCCAGTGTCTATATAAAACATGAGACTGCCAATGGCCCTGGGCCTGAGCTAGATTACTCTTCCTGCTACGACTGGTGGAATGATGATTCACTTGCTTAGTCAAATGTATTGTTTGTAAGTCGCTTTGGAATAAGGCGTCTGCTAAATGCCAAAAATGTTAATGTAAATGTAAGGTCGTAGTCTGGCAATGTTTCTGAGCATTCAGGAGAATATTGTAGCAATGTCACCCTTGTGAAATACGATGTCTTGCAGTTCCAAAAGCATTAAGTGATTTAACAAGTTTATTGTCCAAGCAAAATAGTATTGATGGTGTACCGAGTATACAGAGTAATGAAAGGCAGTTCAAATACAATGTTTGAGAGACAAACATTTATACAAGAGACCCCAAAGGTTTGGTGACCTGAAAGTCTGGTTAACAACAGCCTTCCTTTCCACTATTCAAGTGGCAGATAGCAGTTTCAGAGTGTAGTAGATGAGTGTAATAGCAGACTAATCTACCTATTCTATGTCATGCGCACTGTATGTCCTTTACGGGATTCCGTACCTTGAAGTTTACGAGTAAAGTCACGCTTACCTTGAGTCTGTGTCCGTGCATCCTACAGTGGCGACGAGTTGATGATATCGTAAAAACATTACAATTCTTGAAAAGAAAAAAACTTGAACTTGAAAACTGACCAAGTGAACTAGAAGAAATAAGGAACCTGCGCCGTTTTTGTCAAGAAGTGAGTGCGGCTAGCAACAAGTCAGCAAGCAACGTTGCCGCGGCATTGCGATGAAGTCATGGCTTTGATGGGCTCTGCTGCCCTCTGTTGGCGAAAGTGAACACTACTGAATATTCAGGTAAAATCGTTTCTACAAGGCAATATACATATTTACTATTGGAAAAGTACCTGACTTTGATTCAACAAAGGAGGATTTTGAGTCTTATCTGGAACGTTTTGAGAGTTGGCTGGCTGCAAATGAAATAGAAAATGTGAAGAAAGCAAATGTGTTTATCAGTGTTTTGGGCCCAACTGAATATAGGCTGCTGAAAAGTCTCGCAGAGCCAACGAAATGTGTGGAACTGTCTTATGCTGAGCTTACTAAAGCACTATCAGACCATTTCAAGCCTAAGCCCATTATAATTGCTGAACGCTTCAGATTCTATAAGCGTCACCAGAACCAAGGTGAATCACTGGCAGACTACATCCTGGCCTTAAAATGGTTAGCTAGTTCATGTGAGTTTGGCCAGTTTCTGAATGATGCTCTCCGAGATCAGTTTGTGTGTGGTCTCACAGGTGAAGCCTATCACAGACGGCTTTTGACAGAAAAGGATCTGACATTCAAGAAAGCCTGTGATATTGCCCTGGCTGGGACCAGTGGCGGCTGGTGATAAAAATGTTGGGTGGAGCACAGGTTATGAGGGCATGCTCCACGGGGAAGAATATCAACTTTAAAATCTGGATTTACAGTCGATTTTAGCATGAGAATATATATATAACTTAATTATTTTTTATATATAACTTATTAAAGGGCAAACTGCAAACACAACAAAAATATAATGCAACTGCATATAATGCAATAACAACTGACAAATCAACTGGAATAGTCTTTGTTAGCAGAGTAGACCTAATGTTAACAGAATGGACTTAAACCCTTTGTCTATCTGTGCAGCGGTAAGGTGAATAATTCTAGCAGTACTGTCCAGACAGTTGTCTTGTTTAGCCATTCAACTAGGCATTATTTATTCAATGGAGAAAGACATGGAACACAATGCAATTGTGATAATAAATGTGTTCTTTGTTACTTCTTTAATTAAATTAAAGTGTACCTTTCTATTATCATACAATATTTCTATATGTATGTTTGAGAGACACATGTTATACAAGAGACCCCAAAGGTTTGGTGACCTGAAAGTCTGGTTAACAACAGCCTTCCTTTCTTCTATTCAAGTGGCAGACAGCAGTTTCAGAGGAGACCCCTCGTTCATTGTTCCCAGGTGAGTAGACAGACCTGTTAGGGGAGCTCTAGGGGGATGTAGATCTTTTTTGTACAGTGAATTAAGAGCTGTTTGTGTGTTATTCACGTGCTACCTCAATGTTCCATCAGGTTAGTGATCCTTATCCATCCAGTGAGCAGAAAGCTACCTTTCCATCTGACAGGCTTGGTATCATTTACACTATCTTCCTAAAAACTCTCCGATGTCATCAGATATCCAGTATGTTTAGCGGGCAGAGGCTAGCCTTTTCTCATCAGATATACAGAGTGTTTAGCGGGCAGAGGCTAGCCTTTTCTCATCAGATATACAGTGTGTTTAGGGGGCAGAGGCCTTTTCTCAATTGTTAGGAACACAACTCCTCAGATCCTCCACTCGATTCGTCCTAATAAAAAAATACAATAAATAATAATAATAACTTGGTTTTATATAGCCCCTTTCTCAAACCCAAGGACGCTTTGCAGATTTTACGGACAGAAAGTCAGACAGACAGAACAAAGAAAAACAAAGTAAACAAAAAGACAGCGACGGTGACAAAACTAGACTAGGTGCCAAAGGCCTTGGTGAACAGATACGTTTTGAGGGCTGACTTGAAGGTGTCCAGGGTAGAGGCATTGCGGATTACTGTGGGGAGAGAGTTCCAGAGGGTGGGAGACACTGCCACACTGAAAGCTCTGCCCCCGAAGGTCCGTAGGTTGGTGCGGGGGGTGGAGAGCAGACCCATGTCTGAGGACCGCAGGTGGACGAGGGTTTTAGCCAGGGAGCATTAAGTGATTTAACAAGTTTATTGTCCAAGCAAAATAGTATTGATGGTGTACCAAGTATACAGAGTAGTGAAAGGCAGTTCAAATACGATGTTTGAGAGACACACATTTTATACAAGAGACCCCAAAGGTTTGGTGACCTGAAAGTCTGGTTAACAACAGCCTTCCTTTCCTCTATTCAAGTGGCAGACAGCAGTTTCAGTGGAGACCCCTCGTTCATTGTTCCCAGATGACAAGACAGACCTGTTGGGGGAGCTCTAGGTTTATGTAGATCTTGTGTAGATCTTAGAGGATAGGATAGGTATAAGCAAGATGGTTATCACTCCACAGGAATGTTGAATTTTCAACAAGTGTCTAGAGAGTAGTTTGAATGCCCTCCAATAAGGAGAAAGAACACACGATTATCCAGTAGTCAGATCTCTCGCTCATCCAAGTTTCAAGTTTTATTGTTACGTCACATTATGCAAGTGTAAGAGTTAACATTCTTACATTGCAGCACAAGACAATAAGGCAACAGGCCTGATTAAAGATAACAAAGTAACAATAGCACAGGACATAAGTGACAAATACGACAGGATACAATTAGTAGAACAACTAGTAATAAAATAGATACAGTAATTCTAAAGTAATAAAGTGGCTGTGAAAAAGTGTCTGTGAGCTGAAGGGTTTAGGTAGTCCGTATACATGGGCTGTGCTTGGGCAGTGCGGTTGCCATGCCAGGCAGTGATGCGTCCAGTCAGAATGCTCTCGGTAGTGCCTCTGTAGAAAGCCGGCCGGGTCTCAGACCCCATGCCAAACTTCTGCAGCTGCCTGAGGTGAAAGAGGTGCCTTTCTCACCCCCTGTTTGGTATGCATGTCCTATGTGAGGTCGTCTGAGATGTGGAGAGGAACTTAAAACCACTGACCCTCTCTACGGCTGACCCGTTGATGGTGATGGGGTCCTGTTCCCGACCTTTCTTCCTGAAGTCCACCACCAGCTCCTTGGTCTTGTCAGTGTTGAGAGAGAGGTTGTTCTCCTGGCTGGTACTGAGCCAGGCGGTCGACCTCTCTTCTGTAAGTGCTGTCGGTCGGTGATCAGACCAATCACATCATTGTGTCGTCAGGGGATTTAATCACTGGGGCTGCAACGTAGAGATGTGTTGTCTAGTACACACACTCTCCACTCCTCTGCTGGAATCTGGCTGTTTTTATTCTTGCCGGCGCCCCTTGGCCAGATCGCCATTGAAAATGAGAATTTGTTCTCAACTGATTTATCTGGTTAAATAAAATAAATAAAATAAAATTAGATCCAACACAAGGGCTTCTGATTCCATTTTCAAAGGTACAAGGTCAAGCCCAGTAATCAGTAGGCCATCTGAGAGAAACACTGCCCTCCAGTGGTGCCTAAGGAAGTCAACACTCAGTCAGGACACAGTTCAGATTTACAAGTTCTTACTGTAGTAGGTTGTTTACAAAGGGATTATAATGGTAAATGGTTAATGGACTGCACTTATATAGCGCCTTTATCCAAAGCGCTTTACAACGGCCTCTCATTCACCCATTCACACACCAATGGCAGAAAGCTACCATGCAAGGCGCCGGCCCGCTCACTGGGAGCAATTTGTTGTTCAGTGTCTTGCCCAAGGACACTTCGACATGTGGCCAGCGGGGGCTCGAACCGCCAATCTGCCAATATTGCGATCATTAGACGGCAGCTCTACCTCCTGCGCCACAGCCGCCCCGAAAGATGCATGAAGGCCAGTGCTAGAGTGGGACTGACACACACCAGTGTCTCATGTTCTACTGCTAATAAGAACATCAGTAATACTACACAGCCACTCCCACTACCCACGTATATTACAGCGGAGTTCCCCCTTTTGAACGGTTCAGGTTCCCACTAAAGTGTGCTGAGCTGAATGTGAGTGACACTGTATAGGTGTGTGTCTAGAGAGAGAGAGAGAGAGAGAGACAGAGAGAGAGATAGAGAGAGAGAGAGAGAGAGAGACAGAGAGAGAGAGAGAGACAGAGAGAGAGAGACAGAGAGAGACAGAGAGAGAGAGAGAGACAGAGAGACAGAGAGAGAGAGAAAGAGAGTGGGAATAATCAGATTCAGAATCAAGTGTATTGTTAGATCCCATTAGACGTATTATAAGTATAAGAGAGTAACATTATTATTAGCCTTATAGGCTTCAGTTCCTCGACGTTGCAGCAACACGAGAACAAAAATGGCAGTAGTTATACATTTTTAAAAAATACAAATAACAAGAGACAATTGAGCAATGCAATAATAGAAACAATACAAATAATAGAAATAACCTAAGTATTATGAGTTAGCAGTAGACGGTAGAAGTAGTATTAGAATAAAGTGCCTGCGTGCGTGGGATCCTGGGATGGGCTTAAGGTTAAGTAGTGTGTGTGTGTGTGTGTGTGTGTGTGGAGTGTGCTTAAGGGTCAATGGTCACTAGTTCTTAGTAGGTTTGTTCATAAGCCTGATTGCTTGGTGGAAGTAGCTGCTGTTTAGCCTCCGGGTTTTGGGGTGAGAGAGAGAGAGAGAGTACCGTAAGTAAGTAAGTAAGTAAGTAAAGAGTGATGGTGTTTATGGAAAGGGGGAAAGGTAGAAACAACATAACATTCAGAAGTTCTAGAACGTTCCTTGCTGTGTAAAACAGGGGAGAAGAGTGTCTGTCATGTGGACACGGATGTCACATGAGCTCTATTCATTACGGTTCTACCTGCAGTGTTTCGAATACTTCACCTCAGGGAATACATACAGCTAGGTCCTTGTGCAGAGAGAGAGAGAGAGAGAGAGAGAGAGAGAGAGAGAGAGAGAGAGAGAGAGAGACAGAGAGAGAGAGAGACAGAGAGAGCGAGAGCCCTCAAGCAATGTAAGGGGAGCCTGCATGGCTATGTTACTGAGAGAAGAAGTAAACAAGAAAAATTACCTCAATATAAAGAGAGAGGGAGGGGAGAGACAGAGAGGGAGGAGAGAGACAGAGAGGGAGGAGAGAGAGACAGAGAGGGAGGAGAGTGACAGAGAGGGAGGAGAGAGAGACAGAGAGGGAGGAGAGTGACAGAGAGGGAGGAGAGAGAGACAGAGAGGGAGGGGACTGCTAAGTTGGGAGGAGACCAGGGAGTGGGAGGGACAGCCCGTGACATCACAGAGCATTCAGGCTTATGCAGAGCTCTCTCCACCCGATTGACCAAGAGCCGTGTCAGTCATTTCAGGTCCTCCTCAGCCGTGGGCAAGTTCAGAAATGAGAGGGAGGGGGGAGAGGGAGGTACCCTCGCACAGCTCTCTCTCTCTCTTGATTTTCTTCAGAAAAGAGTGAACTCTCGGCTTGAAACTGAAACAGGGCAAGACTCGTAAAAGAGAGCCAGCCACCAGCCTCTCTCTCTCTCTCTCCCTCACTCTCACAGTTTCCTGCTCAAGGAAGCCATTTTGTTGGTTCAGTCTGGAGACAGGGAGGACAAACTTTGAGTTGTTTTTGTTTTGTTTTTTTGTCCTCTCCTTGGCCCCTGAGAGCTCCCTGTGAAAAGTTTGGACTTTCTCCTCTGCAGAGCAACTTTTTTTTCAGAAGCCGAGGGAGGAGGAAGAGTAAGGAGGGGGTGGAGGAGGAGGAGGAGGAGGAGGAGGAGGAGGAGGAGGAGTAGGACGAAAGGTAGGAAAGGAGGGGGGGACAGTTTTTTTTCCCTCTCCCTCTCTCTCTCTCTCTCTCTCTCTCTCTCTTTTATGAGTTTCTCACACTCGTGGCTCACACTAGCCTAGTCTGGTGGAAGAAGAAGTGTGAGAACAGATCCCCTAAAAAAGAGAGTAAAGAGAAAGAGAGTGAAAGAAAAGAAAGAGAGAAGAGAGAGAAAAGAAAAGAAAGGAAGCAAGGAGCGCCACTTCCTGGATAGGGATCTCTCTCCCTTACTCCTCTGGGAAAGGGGGGAGGACACAGGACACAGGACACAGGACACAGGACACAGGACTAGAGAAGACTAGGAGAGAAGGAAGGACTCCCTGTTCCCAGACCAGGCCATGGCCAACGCCAGCCCCTGCATGTCGTCGGGGCCCCTGTCCCAGCAGGTCTTCTTCCCCCCGGGGGGTCCGTCCCCCCCGGGCTCCGTGGTCGTGCAGCAGCAGGGCCCCCCTGTGGCCATGCCCCCCACCCCCACTACGACCACTCACGGCTTCCCTCCTCTGGACCTGGGGTCCGGGCCGATCCCTGGAGTTGGGGGGGGCAGCATCATGTCGACCTCGTGCCCCCCCACGCCGGCGGGGGTCTCCTTCATCATCCAGATCGGGCTGACCCGGGAGTCGGTGCTGCTGCCGCTGACAGCCGACCTGGCGTATGTCAAACAGATCGCCTGCTCCATCGTGGACACCAAGGTGAGACCTGGGCTGTCATGGAGGGTGTGTGTGTGTGGGTGTGTGTGTGGGTGTGAGTGTGAGTGTGAGTGTGAGTGTGTGTGAGTGTGAGTGTGAGTGTGAGTGTGAGTGTGAGTGTGAGTGTGAGTGTGAGTGTGAGTGTGAGTGTGAGTGTGGGGGGGGGGTCTGCTTGTGTGTGTGTGTGTGTGCGTGTGTGTGTGTGTGCGTGTGTGTATGTATGTATGTGTGTGTGCGTGTGTGTGTGTGTGTGTGTGTGTGCATGTGTGTGTGTGCATGTGTGTGTGTGTCTGTGTGTGTGTGCTCGTGCGTGTGTGTTTCTGTGTCTGTGAGTGTATGTGTGAGTGTCAGTGTGTGTGTATGTGTCTGTGTGAGTGTCTGTGTGTGTGTATGTGTCTGTGTGAATGTCTGTATGTGTGTGTGCGTGCGTGCGTGCATGTATGTGTGTCGATGTGTATGTGTGTGTGTGTGTGTGTGTGTGTGTGCGTGCGTGCATGTATGTGTGTCGATGTGTATATGTGTGTGTGTGTGTGTGTGTGTGTGTGTGTGTGTGTGTGTGTGCGTGCGTGCGCTGGAGGAATATGTTTGTTTCTGTAGCTGTTATGTAACTATTTGACCGAGGATAAGAGCTTAAATCACGGTCTCAGATCCTGCCCATAGGAAAGCACCGCTCTGGGATACACTCCTGTCACTCCTCTTCCCTCTATCTCTGTCTGAGCTGTCACTGAGCTGATGGATGGTGGTTGTGGCTGTTTTTACATGCACATTCACACACACACACACACACACACACACACACACACACATACACATCGACACACATACATACATGCACGCACGCACACACACACACACACACACATACACATCGACACACATACATGCACGCACGCACGCACGCACACACACATACAGACATTCACACACACACACACACACACACACACACACACACACGTGTAACCACTGTCACAGACTGAATGAATGTCACAAAACCGAATCTGTCATCTACAAACAACACTACAAACACAACGACTGCCCCACTGGTGTTCAGTTATGTTTCACATTGTCGTTAAACCCACGACTTCGACCAACAAGTGTTTGTTTCATTGTGAGAAAAATGCTGGTTGTCCAACTGACATCGCAGGTATCGCATACGGTTGGCATCAACAACCACAACTGCTTGTGCTTAATTTTACAGTATTTCATAATTACCTGGTAAAATGGAGAATATTCAAAGCCAACTGGAAATAAGAATGTCTAAATAGGACCTGCGAATGCGCTTCACAGCTAGCTAGGCCTTGCTTGTACTGTGCCCTGTGATCATTGGGACAGTGGAGCATTTTGTGGTCAAACAATGACTATGAAGTTAAAGTATTTATGATCAGCTTTTATTTGATTGTGTTTGTGTACATAATCGGTGTCGTCATTTAGAAATGACAGCAAGTACCACGCTTCACTGTTCCAACTATTCCCGAGGGCCCCTGTACTATACATGTAGAATGTGTTCCATGAAAACGTGTTTGTGGAACCAAACTTCTGATGAAAACCCGACATCTCTTTTGTTTACTTCCTTGGACCTGCTTTGAGTGTTGTTGGTTAAAGCTCTCTATAGCCAGATGTCCTCATGCTCTCCACTGAGTGGAACACCTACCACTTGTGAAATATGAAAGCATACAGCTCAATGCAATAGTGTGTCTGTTGTGGTCGACTCTACAGGGAAGCACAGTAGCCCTTTTGAAGCAGATCAAGAAGATTATGCTCAAATTAGTGGCTACAGTGAGTGGCTACAGTGTTTATGTATTTATTTTTTATCAGCCAATTAGCCTGAAATATGATTAAATTACCAGATTTCCAAAGCCAGGTGGATGCTGGAGGGTGGCCAGAGTAGCTTGAAAAATGGTCCACTGGCAACTTTTTCCAGGAAGAGCTGTAAGCTATCTCCAGATTGCCCTCCTCACCACTCCTTTCCCTGAGCTGTTTTTTTGAGGCACCAACCCAGCTCCCAACCAAAAGCATATCCTTGTGACAACTTGTATAATCCCTCCTTGTTAAAGGAACAGGAAGTTTGTTGGAAATGTGCCACCTTTGGCGACTGCTGCGGGATTCTGTTTGAAGTCCCAAACAACAACATCCTCCCGAATAATAATAATAATAATAATAATAATAATAATACAACCCTCCAAACTGGACTTGCAGTTACAGATGTTAGACGTTGTGTTGCTGCAGAAGAGGCAACGAGAGAGAGAAAGAGACAGCAAGAGGACATTGCTAGGCCCACTCCTCGGCACCTCATGAAATATTTAGTTACTTTTAAAGAAAAATGGACACATCAATATTTGATCTTCTTTCAAACAATATCTATAGATAAAGGTGATGTAATTGAACCAAAAACAATTCAAACTTAACTTTGTTATCATTTATTTAACCCAAACACCACTACTAGTGTGCCCTTGGGTAAGGCACTTAGCCCTCAGTTACTCCAGGGGGAATGTCCCTGTAATTCGTAATTGTAAGTCGCTTTGGATAAAAGCGTCTGCTAAATGGCAAAATTAATTAAAATTAATTAATTAATTACTACTGAGTAAAAAGTTATTCCCTAATAACTAACTGGTATTGCTCTCTTTGGCTGAAATAACCTCAATTAGTCTCAATTAATTAATTAACCTCAATTAATTACCAGTCTCTGACATCCACTGGGAGAATGTGTTTCCCACTCCTCCATGCAGAATTATTTCAGCTGTGTGATGTTTGAGGGGTGTCTTGCATTTCAAATGCACAAGGTTTTCATGGGGTGTCCTATATTTTTCACATGACTGTACCCTGACTGTGTCAGGTATTTTAGAGTTTTTTTTTTTTTTACCAAAACAGGTTTGTAAATGTTTCTTTCAAGGGATCTCGTTCCCTGGTCGCTACTGATTAAACACATAGTCATTAACATCATTAGGAAGCTTCTATAAAGCTTGAACGTTCCATACTGGACCTGTAGTTGTTGATGTTATACATCGGTCTGTTTTCTCCCCCCTTCTTTTAGAGCAAGAGAGTGTGGTGGCGTTGAGGCTGTTGGGTTATGGCTAGGCTAGGTTATGGCTAGGCTAGGTTCTGTTGATGAGAAACCTTTAATAGGTGCCACAACTACACTTTGACAGGGGTTTGACCATTCTCAGGATTGGTCCACATCTTTGGTCTCTTGTGACAGTGACAGCTGACGTTCGTTCTGCTATTGCTCAACCGTATCGTTGCATGCTACAATGTTTTCTTACCGTCGTGGCTAGCTTAGTTTGCTTAGCTAGCTGACATAGCAAGCCTGTTCTCCTGTGCGGTGAGCTGAACACTGGAATGAAAACACCGGGCCACACCAGGGATGATTGACAGTGGCTGCAGAGCCTCGAGGCTGTAGTCGAAGCTGAAACATTTGATATCCTGATAGCTGACGGCGTGCCATGACAATTTCACCGAACGAAAAAAACCGGGTCAGTGTTCAGAACCAGTGACCCCAGAGGAGGTGTGCAGACCAGGCAGGCAGGGCCC
This sequence comes from Nansenia antarctica, assembly GCF_963989245.1. Lineage (NCBI taxonomy): Eukaryota > Metazoa > Chordata > Actinopteri > Argentiniformes > Microstomatidae > Nansenia > Nansenia antarctica. Next base: position 12,019,367 of record NC_137684.1, on the reverse strand, counting down.
TGGACTTGGCCCCCTCTTTACCAACTATGGGCCCATAAAACCAGCCAGTAGCCCCCGTCCAGCCAGGACAAGCCCTCCATTGTCCACTGTCTCTGGCTAACCCCCTAGCATAGCCTGGCCTGGCTGGTAGGAGCTTTGTACTTAGGGGATTTTAGGATTGGACCAATGTGTGTGTGTGTGTGTGTGTGTGTGTGTGTGTGTGTGTGTGAGTGTGTGTGTGCGTGTGTGTGTGCGTGTGTGTGTGCGTGTGTGTGAGTGCGTGTGTGTGTGAGTGCGTATGTGTGTGTGTGTGAGTGTGTATGTGTGTGTGTGTGTGTGTCTTGTGTGTGTGTTAGGGGTGTTTGGCATGGTCGTTCTCTCCCCCATCATTCCCTCCAGGCTCTCCTTCTCTCTCTGTCGTTCTCTCTCTCTCTCTCCTTCTCTCTCTCTCCTTCTCTCTCTCCTTCTCTCTCTCCTTCTCTCTCTCTCTCTCTTTCTCTCTCCTTCTCTCTTTCTCTCTCTCGTTCTCTCTCTCTCTCTCTCCTTCTCTCTCTCATTCTCTCCTTCTCTCTCTCCCTCTCTCCCGTCGGCCTCAGAGAGGGTGAGTCACCCAGGCAGCTCCAGCTCTGTGTGTTTATTCACTAGTGTTCCATTGACACATTTTTCCATTCATCTCAGAGCTGCAGTATGTAGCAGCGCACACACAGACACGCACGCACACGCACACACACATACACATACACATACACAAACACAGACCTGCACAGACATACACACATACACACTCTCTCTCTCTCTCTCTCTCTCTCTCTCTCTCTCTCTCTCTCTCTCTCTCTCTCTCTCCTACCCCAACCCAATCCCCCTGTTCCTAATGGAATAAGAACCAGTGAGTGGGTCCAGCCAGCCAGGTCTGGTCACCTATGACAGAGCAGTCCCTGTTCTGCTGTTTCACTCCGCCTTTTATCCTCCCCTCTCCTCTCCCCCTCGTTCCTTACCTCCTCCCCCTTTCTCCTTCTTTTCTCTGCATCCTCTCTCGTCCTCGCCCCCTCTCACCTCTCCCTCCTCTGCCCCCCCCCTCCACCTCCCCCCACCCCTCCCTCGCTCCTCCTTGCATTCTGTTCCACACGCCCCCCCCCCCCCCAATCCTCTGATTCCTGCCTCCCCCAGCCTCCCCCGCCCCCCATTGGCCTCCCTCCCATTGTCCCAAAGAGGGAGGAAACTAGGTCTGTTTCCTCTTCCTGTCTCTGTGTCCGGGAGCCATATGGGCCTAACCTCCCCCTCCCCCCCGCCAACACTCCACCTACACCCTACCGACCCCACCCTCTCCTTCTTCTAACAGGCCCTTCCTCAGCCCCCCCCCCTCTGCTCCAGGGGTGGGTGGAGAGGCTGGAGGAATTCAATGCTGAGTCTGACTGCTTGGAGATTTTCTTCTCTCCTCATTGTCTCTCTGGACAATGGCGCCTTTTTAACCAAACGCTCTGCCTGCCTGCCACGCCCTGTGGGGTGATGAAGGTGATGATGACATAGGTGTGGAGGGTAACCCTACTTCCCCATTGGCCAGATTGCTAACATGGGCTTCCCCACCCAATCAGGCTAGGTTTGGGTTGAGGATCAGGAGCAACAGTTGATCTGGTTGTGGTTGTTGCCTTCAGTATGAGCTGTGGTAACAGACCCCCCTGTCCTGTTACTGGGATGGGAGGGGTGATGAGGCTCTTATGTGTGTGTGTGTGTGTGTGTGTAGGTGCATATGTGTGTAGGTGCACACACTAGGTGCATATGTGTGTAGGTGCACACACTCACACAAACACACACAAATAAACACACACACACACACACACACACACACACACACACACAGCTGCAGCTGAGAGTCCCTGGCCAGGACCATTGTTTGGACCTCCGTTCTGAAATGAGCCAAGCCTTTATCTCCCTCCCTCCCTGGAGGAGCCGGGGCTGGGAACGTGATCACACACACCACCTCCTGTTTACACACACACCAACACACACACACACACACACACACACAGACACACACACACCACCTCCTGTTTACAGCAGCTCTCTCTCTCTCTCTCACACACACACACACACACACACACACACACACACACAGACATACACACACACACACATACACACACACACACACAGACACACACACACACACACAGACATACACACACACACACACACACACACAGACACACACACACACACACACACACACACACACACACACAGACATACACACACACACACACACACACACACACACTATAGTGTAACATTAAGACCTGATGTTGCTGATAAAGGTGCAGGCTGTTCTGTAGAAGACCAGAGTGTCTCATTCACTGCCTTTGTAAACCAGGACTCTAAGTCTTGCACTTACTGAAGTGATCTGATTTCATAGATTGGATCTAGTTGGAAAAAAACCTCTCTTATGTTGTGAATGCGTATTGTCATGAGCCTCCGGGTCAGAATATTGGTTTACCGACCCGACTTATTAGTGCCAAGTCCTTTGTTCACGGATGAATTAATGGAGTCATTAGTGATTCATTGGTGAAACAGTGAGAGAGAGAGAGAGAGAGAGAGAGAGAGAGAGAGAGAGAGAGAGAGAGAGAGCACATTAACACTGCGGTGAACACAAGCCTCAACATGGCCGCCCAGTGACGTAAGACACACTATTTCCAAAGTCGAAGGTTGAATAGATGAGTGGTCTCAGTGACCACATCACCGTAACCCTACGGTGACTGACCGTGTATTCTGAACCGCACGATGACCACGTAGCCCGACCCCTATGGTAACTGTGTCTTGACCGTATATCCTGAACCGTTTGAAACGGTGTCGAATATCAATGGGAGCAGTAGTTCCGTAACCCAACCCCCCCCTGCGTCCTTCCTCTCTCTTCCTCTCTCTCCCTCTCTCTCCCTCTCTCTCCCTCTCTCTTCCTCTCTCCCTCCCTCTCCCTCTCTCTCCCTCTCTCTCCCTCTCTCTTCCCCTCTCTCCCTCTCTCTTCCTCTCTCTCCCTCTCTCTCCCTCTCTCTCCCTCTCTCTTCCTCTCTCTCCCTCTCTCTCCCTCTCTCTCCCTCTCTCTTCCTCTGTCTTCCTCTCTTCCTCTCTGTTGTTCATTTGCATCCTAGCGGAGCAGCTTTGCATGAAGCGGCCCTGTGTTTCCTGGCCGGTGGGCCTGTGTTCGCTAGGCCGTGTCCTCCTCCATTTGACTATTCAAAACACCACCACGACCATGTCCATATTGTCAACCAGGTAGGGAGAGAGGGAGAGAGAGAGAGAGGGAGAGAGAGAGAGAGAGAGAGAGAGGGAGAGAGGGAGAGAGGGAGAGAGGGAGAGAGGGAGAGAGGGAGAGAGAGAGGGAGAGAGGGAGAGAGAGGGAGAGAGGGAGAGAGAAAGGGAGAGATGGAGAGGACGGCTTTTATACCACCAAGGAACCCGTTCCCGTTCTAGAACCTCCGAACCTTGGTGCTGTCTGGCGAACCAGCCCGCGTCCATACCAGTGTAACCGGAACCATCCGGTGTCATCAACGTTGGGTGACGAAGGGGCAAGATAAACAAAAATGTCACAATAAGATGGCGGCTACTTCACTGGAAATTAGGATAATATCTTCCACTACAGTATCTGAAATAAACAGTATTTTCGATGAAAAAAACTAAAGACACAAACACACGTTCTCTTACTAGCCAGCTGCTCCATTACTGGATCAGAAGCGGCTTACGAAGTTGGCGCTCGCACGCGAACAGACTAGGTTCGGAAACGCGAACCAGCACGCTTCCTTGGCGGTGTGAAAGCCCTAAGAGAGAGGGACAGAGAGAGAGACTTTTGTGATACTTGAGGCGTGCATTTAGAGTGAAACAAATATTCTTACCCGATAATTAAATTGAAGCATTTGATTCTGAGCGATTGTCGGGACAGACAGTGGCAGCTTTGTGTGGAAATGATATGAAATGAATTAATCTTAATCAAAGATTCATCTGGTCTTGACTGGTTTATTGTAGGCCAGTGAGGTCGTTAGGCCTGGTCTTCCGCGGCTCGAGCCTTGAATGGGGCATCTACCACATCGCCATCGATTTAGCACATTGCTGTCGGTGTAGCACAAGCTACCACGCGTCAATGAAAACCTCCGCTACCGACGTTGTTTGATAGTTGTTCTCGGTACGGTATACATTCAGCTCTGTCCAAACCCAGGCTTGAGCAGCCATTGGCCAACGGTGGTGTGTGCATCGCACAGAATACCCGTGGGTCTCCAATACACGTGGAGCGGGCGTGCGGTCCCGTGTGCGGTAAAGCAAATACTCAGTCACCGTGGACAAACGGGTCCGGGTCTACCCCAACACGAAGCCATGGATGACTGGGAAGGTCCAAAAACTGATCAACGAGAGGGACAACGCCTTCTTCGCAGGGAAGAGCACACCGCTGTACAGCTCCACCAGGGCCAACCTAAAGCGCGGCATCAAAGCGGCCAAGGCAGAGCACAGAGAGAAGATTGAGGAATGCCTCCTGAGCAACGACTCCAGGCGGATGTGGCAGGGGGTTCAGCAGATGACAAACTTCAGAGCCAACAGGCTCACAGCCGCAGAGGACGACCCCCTGCTGGCGGGAAAGCTGAACACCTTCTACGCCCGGTTCGACGAGGGGCGAACGGAGGTAACCGCAACACAAACACCACTCTCTCCAGCTCTCAGCAGCCTCACCCTCACAGAGCATGAAGTGAGACGCGTACTGAAGGCGGTGGACCCCAGGAAAGCCTCGGGGCCGGATGGCGTCCTGGGACGGGTGCTGAGAGACTGCGCCGACCAGCTGGCCGGGGTTTTGACCAAACTACTAGACCTGGGTCTATCACACTCTATATGTGCGTGGATCAAGGACTTCCTGACCGACCGCCCCCAGAGGGTGCGGGTGGGCCCCCACACCTCCACAGCCCTCAGCCTCAGCACTGGGTCCCCCCAGGGCTGCGTGCTAAGCCCCATCCTCTACAACCTCTACACCCACGACTTCACCCCCGTCCACCCCAGCAACTACATCGTAAAGTTTGCAGACGACACCACCATGGTGGGATGTATCTCGGGGGGGGACGAGGCGGCGTACAGGGATGAGGTAGAGCAACTGAGCAAGCTGTGCAAGGTTAACAACCTGCTGCTGAACAAGTCAAAGACCCAGGAATTCATCGTAGACTTCAGGAGGAAAAAGTCCGAGATCCAGCCCCTGCTGATCGACGGAGAGAGCGTGGAGAGAGTCTCAACCCTCCGATTCCTGGGACATCACATGCGGGATGACCTGGCCTGGAAGGACAACACAAAAGGCACCATCAAGAGGGCACAACAGCGGCTATACACCCTGAGATGCCTCAGGAAAGAACACAACAAGCAGGAGATACTGGTGGCCTTCTACCGCGGCGCAGTGGAGAGCATCCTCACCTACGGCATCTGCAACTGGTTCTACAGCTGCACAACAGCGGAGAGAAATGCGCTACAGAGAGTCGTGAGAACAGCACAGAAGATCACCGGCACCCCCCTCCCCTCTCTGGAAGAGCTGTACAACACACGCTGTCTCAGGAAGGCCTCCAAGATCTCCAGGGACCCGACCCACCCTGGGCACGTACACTTTATCAGGCTGCCCTCGAAAAGGAGGTACAGGACCCCGGCCGCTAAGACAAACAGACTGAAGAACTGCTTCTACCACAGGGCCGTCAAGGCCCTGAACACAGCAAAGGCCTAAGTTCTGGGCCCAGGACAGTCTAGACGGATTGTATGGCAGCTAGTGCTGAGGCACAAACATGTACATTTCAAGCCTGCAAACTGTGACACTTTAAATAACGTGAAAAAATACTTTTGTGCAATATGACAACCCTAGTTGACTATCTGTGCAGTATAGTACAGTGGATTGTGTACATAGCCTTTATTTATGTAAACCAGCTCCTTACCTTCTTGTGATTTTATTCTTTTTCTAAAAGTGTTTTTTTTTCCCCTTTCCTAACACCAGGGGAGCCACCCCTCCTAAATTTCGTTGTTTGGTACCTGTACTGTAGCAATGACAATAAAGTCCATTCATTCATTCATTCATAAACGCCCGGGTTCCGAAAAAATACTTTTACAGTGTTTTTCTTATTTTCCAAACAAGTTTCGTTCTTCCACTTCCAACCCAGACCCTTTGCATTCCTCCTCCCCATTCGCGGCGCGACCTTATGATACTAATCCAATGATAAGCGTTTGGTAGGGGACATTTCTTTTTTAACTGTAATCCAATTTTAAGCGGCGGCATTTGGTCCGCAGGTCTCTCTGCGACGCTGTTAGTGAACCAGCTGGTCGGACTCACAGACTCACAGACTCACAGACTCCACGGAATTCCTTTTCGTTTCCAGAGCAGAAGAACGAACACACAAGGCTCTTTTAGGGCAAGTTGCAGGGATCAAGGTCGAGCCCACACACACGCACGCATACACACATACACACTGCTCTGTTTCTCTCCAAGCTAACCGTTGCGTTTTTTCTCTTTACATGGCAACAACACTCTCACCGAGGGTTTTAAAGTGACTCTCGCCCCCCCCCCCCCTACTTTGATATGCAGCAGACCCTGAGAGGTGTTCCTGTCCTCGTAGATGTCACAGCCCTGTGGGGGTCTTGTGTTGACCAAAGGAGCTGGTCAGCTCTGTGTCTGTGGTCCTTTTTGATGAGGTCACAGGCAGCGACGGTTACCAGGGTCAGAAGTGTGGACACACAGAGGGTCGGGGGGGCTTTGATAGTGTGTCTGCTAGATTGCTACTGCCACTGCCACACACACACACGCACGTACACACACACAGGAACGCAGGCATGCACACACACAGGCATGCATGCACGCTTGCACGCGTGTACACACACACACACACACACACACACACACGGTTAATATGCCACTCTATGGGAAATAGAGGTTAGAGAGACAGACATGTTATAACGGAAGCTGCCACTGCAGTGCCTGTCATCAAAACACATTTACTGACTGAGAGGTCACATGGATAGCTGAAGGATTCTATAACTGTTTATTTTGTAGGAGAGAATCTTTTTATAAATAAATGTTATATATTATATATGCATGTTTCTAGGGCATTTCTGCTTTATTGGGATAGAGACAGTAGAGATTGACAGGAAGGATGGGTGAGAGGGAGAAGGGATGACATGCAGGAGTTGTCCACGGCCGGAATCAAACCGGGGACCCTGCGATGACGTGGCTGACGCCTTTGTGTGCTACGCCACCCAGCGCCCCGAACCTTTCAAACCTTCGACGGAGCCGGAGGGCGACACTCAAGAGCCTCTGGTGTGACTGACCAGGGATCAGCTGCTACATCTGCATGTTACACAGCATACAGTGTTATACAGTACTCACGTTGTAAAAGAAAATCAGGGGGGATGGTGGATTTTATCATATGGGGACAATTTTAACATCCCCACAGCGTAAGTGACTTCAGTGTCAGGGACTTGGTAAAAATGTAATTGCATGTGTGCGTGCCCACCCCCCTCGCCCACAGTATTTTACTCAATATGCGCAAAACTAAATGTTGAAATAACAGTAATAGCGTTCACTGATAAAATGACATAAGGGATGGAAAGGGGGGATGGCAGTTTTAGAAGGGGTATGATTTTGACTGTTTTTATCTCAGGGGGGGATGCCATCCCCCCTCATCCCCCCTCAACTTGAGTGCATGTTACACATAAGTGCAGTGCTGGCTGGTGAAGGTACGAGTCAGAGGACATGGCATCAAACGTGTGTTTTCCATGCCGTGTCTAACAATGAGCCCTGTCCTCCCCATGTCTGCCTCCCCCAGCCTCCCCTGTTATACAGTGTTGCTGCTGTGTTATGCTAGCAGCTAGTAGCACCACAAGGTGAATGATGGTTTCTGCAGGGTTTTGAAGAGGGAGTGTGTTAGTCCCAGACTGTTGGGGGACAATGGGGCCAGTGTGAGGTCTGCTGGGGTAAGGGGGGGGTCACCCTGGGGCCCTGGAACTGGGGGGGGGGGGGGGGGGGGGGGAGTGAGGTCTGCTGGGGTGGGTCACCCTGAGGCCTCTAGGCCCCTGGAACTGGGGGTGGCGGGGGGAGAGTGTCCGCCAGATTGGCCCAGCGAGGACTGGGGGGGGTGAGGGAATGTGGAGGTGTCAGAGGGGTTAGCTGTGTGTTTGTGTGTGTGTGTGTGTGTGTGTGTGTGTGTGGGCGGGGGGGGGGGGGTGGCTAGAGAGAGGCACTAGTACAGTGTTACCTCTCAGTAGGTAAACAAATGACATCAGGCAGAAATGACTCAGTGGGGCATGGCAGTGGGGACAGAGCAAAGAGAACAGGAGGGAAAGTGTGTGTGTGTCTATGTCTGTCTGTCTGTCTGTCTGTCTGTGTGTTTGTGGGGAGGGGTGAGACTGAAAGAGAGAGTGAATAAGAAAGAAAGAAAGAAAGAAGGGGGAGGTCAGAGGTTCAAGTTTTCTGCTCAGGGACTCAATGTGAATTGGGGGGCAGCATGCTGTGCTGTGCTGTGCTGTGGTGGTGTGGTCATTCTGTGTGTGGTGTGGTCTAGAGTTGAACTTGAAGTCAAAGCCTGAGGGACAGAAATAGAGGGAGAGAAATGCGGAGAGAGAGACAGAGAGAGAGAGACAGAGAGAGAGATACCATGTATCCGCACCAGTTTGCACCACAGGCCTGCATCTCTCTCTCGCTGTTTCTCTCTCTTATCCCCCTCTATTTCTCTCTTAATGAGACCAGTGAAACCCCCTATCTGATTTGAGACTGAAAAGAGGAGGAGAGGCCGAGAGAAGAGAGAAGGAGAGGAGAGGAGAGGAGGAGGAGGAGGAGGAGGAGGGCGCAGGAACAAAAGAGGGAGCGGGGGATGACTCACAGCCCAGTAATGTGTGATGTGTCTATTGTGGCTCCCAGCGTGGACTGGGAGGAGGAGAAGTGTGTACGTGTTTGTATGCGTGTGTGTTTGTGTGTGTCATGTGCGTGTGTGTGTGTGACATCCTACTAGCAAACACAGGAGGGAATGTGCAGCCGAGTGTTTCCCTCTGGAGAGCCTCGTTCTTAGTTCCTAGGTCCCAGCTGAGAAGTGGAGTCAGGACTACCGGTATGTGGGAGACGATAGACAGTATGTCCACAAATACTGCTGCTACATATACCTTCACCTATTCTCCTCAGTTATCCTCCTCTCCTCCACTTCTCTCTCTCTCTCTTACCCTCAGTCTCTCTCTCTCTCTCTCTCTTACCCTCTCTCTCTCTCTCTCTCTCTCTCTTACCCTCCGTCTCTCTCTCTCTCTCTCTTACCCTCTCTCTCTCTCTCTCTCTTACCCTCTGTCTCTCTCTCTCCCTCTCTCTCTCTCTCTCTCTCTCTCCCTCTCTCTCTCTCTCTCTCTCTCCCCTTTCCTTGTGGCGAATGAAAGGCCTGCTCAGTGTTGGCTGGGTGTAGAGACCGAGGGGATTGGAGGGAGATCACCGACTAAGTTCCTATCGGCTTACCTGCCCAGGACCAGCCATGCAGAGGCGGGAAGGGTGGGGGGGGTGGGGGAGGAAGAGGGAGAGAGAGAGGGAGAAGGGGAGATGGAGGCCTGACAAAAGGTCTGTTCAGAGCAGCCGAGCACAGCTTCTTTATCCCAGACCCAGCCTCCGTCTCTCTCCCCCACCACAGCTCTCACGTTACCTCTCTCCCCCCCACCGCTCTCCTCACTCCCCCCCCCCCCCCCCGCTCTCCTCACTCCCCCGACCAGAACGACTGGCTTTGTCCCTGAGCCCCTGGCCCGAGACTCACACACACACACACACACGCACGCACACTCGTTCCCCTTTTCAATAACATGCAGTAATGCACTATGTATCCACCACTTAACGACGACCAGGTGCTTTTGTTTGTCATAGGTGTATTTAGATTGTCCAGGTTGTGAGTGTGTGAGTGTGTGAGTGTGTGAATGTGAGTGTGTGTGAGTGTGTGAATGTGTGAGTGTGTGAATGTGAGTGTGTGAGTGTGAATGTGTGTGAATGAGTGTGTGTGTGAATGAGTGACTCCGACAACAGACCGCAAGCGTCAACCTCAGCAGCGCGTGGGCGTGGAGGAACCTCTGCTGCTCTCACTGTTGAGTCTTCCCTGCTGGAAGCCTTTCTGCTACGGCTGTACTGCGGAGCGGCTAATGCTAGCCCTGTCTTTGTACATGGTAAATGGACTACAATTATATAGCAACTTTTGCTGCTCCAAAGCGCTTTACAACGGCCTCTCATTCACCCATTCACACACACATTCACACACCAATGAATGGCGCTGGCCCCGCTCACTGGGAGCAATTTTGGGGTTCAGTGTCTTGCCCAAGGACACTTCGACATGTGGCCAGCCGGGGCACGAACCGCTGATCTGCCAACCTTGCGATCATTAGACGGCGACTCTACCTCCTGCACCACAGCCTGTATGGCTGTATGTGTTAATAACACCCATATTTACATTTAATAACAGATTGCATCAAAATAATTGGTGTTCGATCCTCTATTAACATTTACTGGATAGACTTTGGCTTGGAAGGCATTAGTTTACATATGAACAGAATGGGAAACTTTCAGTTGTGTGGGGGATGTTGAGCATATTGAATATAATGTACAGTATAGCCACCTAGCTTAGCTTCATCAATGCTAAAGCTATTCAAGAGAAGGGGTTTCTGCTATGACTACCATATTCTAATACAGCTTTTAATTTGAAACAGATAGTGGAAGTGTTGATTTAAAAAATAGACATATTTACTGATGTAGACATTGAAACTGTAGTGTGTGTTGCTGGTATGACGTCAATATGACTGCCAACAGATAGTTGTCACACGTGTGGCACAGGGAAAAAATGGGCGAGTCTGAATCTCTAGATGACGCATCGGGGCAGCCAGGGTGAGACACGTTTGAGACGTGCGCCTCACGTGCGCTGTATGTGTGTGGCATAACATTCTGCAATGGTGTGTGTGTGGGGGTGTGGGGGGGGGCTATGTCCATTCTATAAAATATATTTCTAAGGTAAACAAACTGCTATTCCGACCCTGAGGCGAGAGGTTCTGCTGCCTGCCTCTGTTTCTGCATAGGAGGAGAGACTCTAGTTATCTACTGTCTCAGAATTTTTAAACTTTCCCGCCAAAATACCTGCTACACCGGTCACAGTTCTCCTCTGGTATTTTACACCGTGTTCACAAGCTACTGTACATCTGGTTCAATGAACCAAAGTAATCAGGTTGTATTCTGTCATGTGCTCTTTTTTTATTTTATTTTTTACCTACATGAGACTAGCCACTACATGCTAACATTCACTACCTTCGCTAACACACATAAAGTCAGCTCTTGGTGCACAATGTAGATACACACACACACACACACACACACATCAAAGACATAGTGCTTTGAGTTGCATTCGTGTACGAAAGGCGCTATATAAATAAAGTTTCACTTCACTTCCCTTCACTTCACATAGGGCCCTACCTAATAGTCTGATTTGAATCCAAACTGTTACCACACCTGGGCAGCTGTCTTTTTTTTTTACACCAAATCCTCTACTATGACCCAAGGCCCATGTCTCTGTCACTTCACGCTAGTTTACTCTACACACACTGCCTCCGTGTGTACATTCCCCCAACCCCAGTCCTGTCCCTCAGGTTTCTACAGTATGTTCAGGAATGTAGAAAACAGCCACATCGGGAATGTCGATCTGGGCCTTTCCCCTGCACCGCGTGGCCTCATTCCGTGACGCAGCCGTCCACAACGTGAGTCAGGGAAACTACGGAAGAATGCCCCACGCTTGTTGTGACGCTGTTAGCTGTGACGCGACTGGAACATGGGCTGGAACGCTGACTGTGACGTTTATTACGTGACGTGTTGTAAAAACAACAACAACAACAGGCCCCTTTTTTCAGTGCGTTACATTATATGTACATTATATCCCACAAGTGTTCAATTGGGTTGAGGTCTGCACTCACCACAGGCCATTCCATCCTCTCAACTCCCAGATTCTGGAGGTGCTCTGTGATGATCCTGGTGATGATCTGTGGGGGCGAGCGTTGTCCTCCTGGAGGATGGAGTTAGGTCCCAGATTCTGGAGATATGGGATCGCCCCTGGCTCCAGAATATCATTCCGTTATCTCACTGCATTTGAGATTGCCTTCAATGAAGACATGTTCTGTTTTGCCTGTGAGAGAGAGGGGATTTTGGCTTTTTTGGGGGGGCCGCTACCCACACGTTTAGCTGTGTTGCTCATTCCACAAATGCATGATCCTTACAAGTTGTACCTCGTTGTAAAGGTGACTAACCAGGCTTTCCAACGATAGATAAAATACAATACCAATTCGTATTATTAAAGGGGAGGAATAATCGACCGAAATAACGTTTCTGAACCTTTTATGAGCTGGAGTTTATATATATTTTTACCTACGAAACGTTTTTACGTTATCAAATAGGATTAGAACATCATTCTACAGGATATAATTTGGTTGTACGGCTTATAGTAACATGTCATTGATTACCTGTATCATCGTTGATAAGACATCACAATCACATGTCCTGATAACACCCCTAACCCCCGCCCTTCAGCCATTTGCAG
>NC_137684.1:11944573-12006610 GCF_963989245.1 Nansenia antarctica | reverse complement strand
TCTACTCTTATCATGCCAATGAAGCTTGTTCATTGCTGTCTAAAAAGCCTGAAATGTGAAAAAAGAATTCTTCGTGCAAATAAGCGATAAGATCGGTCCTTTTAACATACCGGGAGGGAATACGGCGCTCTGCGTAAGTAATGGGACAGTGAGGCGTTGTTCTTGTTTTTCACACGCCCCCACACCATGTGATCTGAAGAACAATTGTGAAGTCATAAATCTGTGAAGTGTACCTTTAATGTTGTGTTACAAGTCTGGGAGTATGACCGTGTTGGTATGGCTCGACTGTCGAGGCCAAGAGACACAGCTACTCTGTCAGACTACAACTCGTTTGTCAGTTTTGCAGTTGGCAACGTGCAGCGCTCACACTTCTCCAGGTCCAAAATAGACCTCTATATGCCACACCTCTCTCTCATCTCTCTCTCTCTCTCTCTCTCTCTCTCTGTCTCTCTCTCACTCTCTCTCTCACCCTCCCTCTCTCTCTCTCTCTCTCTCTCTCTCTCTCTCTCCCTCTCCTTCTCTCTTTTCAATTAATGGGCTTTATTGAGATGGGAAACATATGTTTACATTTAGATAAAGAAGATAAAAACAAAAACAAAAAAGAACGTAATGTACGACTAGAATAAAGAAATGATAAATGACAGAAATGATAAATCGGTGTATATGTATAGTATACAGGTAGTATAAAAAGAAAAGTGTGGACAGTTAAAAAATATGAATACAAATAAAGGAGAACTGTAAAAAGATTATGTACAGAGATCAGCATGGTGCTTAGTGCAGATACTTATTTACAGTCTTCACAGTGGTCCATTGGACGTCATTTTACTGTCACATTCTACTGTCACATTCTACTGTCAAGTCTTTGCACATTGTTGTACTTCAAACAGCAAACATGGCAGTTGTTTGTCCAAATCTTTTTGGGTGTTTGTAATCTGTGGGAAGTATGTGTCTCTGATGTCTTTGTATAGTTGACAGGTAGTTAAAAAGGTAGTTACTTTCTCTCTCCCTCTCTCACCCCTCCCCTCCCCTCTCCCTCTCTCTCTACCTCTCTCACCCCTCCCCTCTCCCTCTCTCTCTCACTCTCTCACCCCCCTCCCCTCTCCCTCTCTCTCTCACTCTCTCACCCCTCCTCTCTCTCTCTCTACCTCTCTACCCCTCCTCTCTCTCTCTCTCTCTCTCTCTCTCTCTCTCTTCTCTCTCTCTCTCTCTCTCTCTCTCTCTCTCTCTGTGTCAGAGTAAACTCTGACATCACCTGCTGACCTGTCACTGACATTCCTGCCCTCTGTCTCATCCCTCCGTCACAGTGACCTCACAGGGGTTGGAATAGTTGTTCAGCCGCTGACGTGTTTTTGTGTTTTCTCAAGCCTCCTGAGACACAAAGCAGCCGAAATCCTGTCACGTTGCCATGGCGTCGTCACACGCTCTTTACAAGCTCAGAGCGCTGACGTCTCTACGCCCCTGGTCGCTCCCGGCAACACCTCATGAAACACCCCGTTCCTGTCAGATTGCTGGCGCGGTTCACTTTCAGGTTCTCTTTCTAGGCTCCTCCTCCTCAAACGTGTCCCATAAACAAGTCCTACCGTGCATGTGTGTGTGTGGTGTGTGTGTGTGTGTGCGTGTGTGTGTGTGCGTGTGTGTGTGTGGGGTGGGTGGGTGTGTGTCCTCACTACAGGGACTCTCCCTCAGAGAGAGAAGGACTTCCAAGCCCTTTTATAGACGACAAACAACAATGACAGGGCTGTTTTTTTGGAGCTCCACAGTGGTGTGTGTTCAGGTTCAGATGACAACACGAGACCAGGTTATCTAGACAATAGCTTTTGTTTGAGGGGGGATGCTGATGTTTCCTCTCACCTTTAGAGGACTGGACTGAGGTTCCTGTTGGTTCCTGTTGTGTTTCAGGCACTACGAGTCAGAGCCATGTAGGGCTGTTCCGCTGAGATGTTCACAGTGGGGGTGGAGGGGTAAAAGGGAAAGGATGTGGATGAAAGCCACCTTATGGGATCTGAGTTGAATTTATTCACACACACACACACATACACACACACACACACACCACACACACACACACACACTCTCACAAACAGGCACAGCACAGGCACACACACAACCACAACCACACAGATGCACAGATGCACAGATGCACACACGCACACGCACACGCACGCGCACACACACACGCACAACACCACACACACACACACACACACACACAAACACACACACAGCTATCAACAATCAAGTCTAAAATGACATCCCTTTGGCAATCTGACCCCCGCAGACTGGCCCACTTTGTTCTGCTGGCCCATCACAGAGATCCCATCAGGTTTTTCTTTACATGACAATCTGTAGCCAGAGATCTGTGTCTGCGCTCTTATCATCCACTCTGTGGAAACACTTCCCCCTGCGCGCTGGCGGCTGACCACACATCTCTCCTGTACTACCCCTTCCCTTCTCTCTGTGAGGTCATAGAAAGTCCTTCTTTTACTACAGGCTTTTACTACAGTAGTTTATTATCTTTATTCCAGTGACGTGTTTGTCATTGACCGATCCACAGACTCTGTTTTCCTTGAATGGCTCTCGGCTTATCACGAAAGTTGGCGGAACCATCGAAATCAGATCAGTTGAACTGAATCCCTCAGGTTTTAAGCAGTTTGTTGTTGGTCGTGTTTTTTTGGTTTCATATCAAGCAATGTGTCTAATCGAATGACTTGTTGTTTCATGAAAGAACATGAAAGTTGTGCATTTTGTTTCTCACTTGATCAACATGATTAGGCTTCATCTCTGATACCTTCTTGGCGGGCGGGTCATGTTCGTTGTGTGTAAGTGTGTTGGCTCTCATGTTTTGTCCCTGTGATGTCATAGACACAGCCTCCTCTCCCTGTGATGTCATAGACACAGTCTCCTCTCCCTGTGATGTCACTGACAGTCTCCTCTCCCTGTGATGTCATAGACACAGCCTCCTCTCCCTGTGATGTCATTAGCTCCTTTCACACATAGTTCCCGGTATATTGCATGGAATCCCGACCCCTGTCAGCCCAAATACTTTCCCATGATCAAATGCAAATCAATGTATAACTTTTATATATAACCATTACAATTATAGACATTCATTTCTTTTTAAGTAGGGCAAACTTACAAAACCAGCAGGGGATCAAATACTTATTTCCCCCCACTGTATATCAGAGAGGCCCTATAGCCTCTCAATAAACATCTAGGAGTCACCATGGAGTGTCTGCCTCGGACCAGTATTTTGAGCTGTGTGCAGCTCAGACTTTTATGTCTATAATGTGGTCAGGGCCGTGACGAAGACGTTGGTTTTGCATTCTTCTTTTTTACCGCACCGGCCAACCCGGCGGCTCCTATGAACGCTTCGAATGACTCATGCCAGAGAATCTGCCATATCCAGACCCCTTCCCTCAAAATGCTCCCTGTTCCAACTACAAACATATGCTTTCTAGCAGTGGTGAAGGTGTCTGAAGTGGGTAGTCTATATTATAAAAGCAAACATTCTGAAATTGTTCGGTTTTTACATCAGTGGTGGATAAGAAGTGCAGTGAGCAAAACATGTAGGTTAACCACAATACATGTGAGGGGGATAAATAATATAATACATAAACGTATTACTTGTAAACTATTATGTATTCTAAGTGCTCTCGTAGTGTATTATCGTATTTGCTGAGTGGTAGAAACTGTATGAAACACTCATCTTGTCGAAAGAACAGCGCAGATCACCGGCCAATCAGATAGCGACTGTTGGTGGAGGGGGTTGACGGTCTGATTGCGGACAGGTGTCAGTGATCAGACTCGTTATCCTACTGGTGGATCACCAGGGAGGGCGAGGAGGTGAGAGTGAGAGAATCCATAGTCCTCGTCGCCAATGTTGTATTCAATAACTTTCGGACTGCGACGTTGCTGTTAACCCTTTATTGTAGGCTCACACATGGCTCTCAACACAACAACAACCTGTAGTCTATCAGGGTAGCTTAACTGTGTGTGCGTCTTAAAGGCACAGTCACAACTGTTGTGACGCATACGTAACACCTCAGACTTTTATGTCTATAACGTGGTCAGGGCCAGTGGTGTAGTCTAGTGTTTTCTAGTGGGTATATTGTGATTTCTCCCTCCCCAGCCTCATATCGTTCATTTCGGAACGCCATAAAAATAAATCTGCGCTCCCTGTCTAACGTTATATATATATATATATATATATATAAATTACATGTTATAAGGCTGATCTGTGCATGATAGTGCTGCATTTTGACATATTTCATGTCGCATCTCCTCCCTTTAATGGTGTATGACGCTATAGTCAGTCCCAATGGTCCAAAATTCAAGTGCTTCGTAACACAGACAGGGTGAATTTTATGAATGAAAGTGAAAGTTCTGTCACAAAACGCTGTTACGTATCCTCACACATTTTTAAGTGGGTATATGGAAATCCTTGGCCTTTCCTAGTGGGTATACGGCGTAGTCCAGCGTATCACGTAGACTACACCACTGGTCAGGGCTGTGACGAAGATGTTGGTTTTGCACTCTCTTTTTTACCACTCTGCACAAAGGCTTGGCAGAGGAAGGGGGACGGTGTCTGTGAGCTCCAGACAGGAAGTGGCGGTGCGTGGAGGAAAAGCAGAAGTGTCTTTAGGACCCGCCACCCTCGATGTGCTCTTCACACGCTGAGGGGCTGTATATATATAGAGATGAAGTGATTAAATAGAGGCAGAAGTTCCACTAACCATTTTGGCATTAGTGTGGAACATACCAGAACATAGGCTAAGTATAACACAGAGTATTCTGACATAAGGCCTATACGTTGTATAATGTTGTGTGAATGTTTCAACACTTGAGCGAGCAGGAAAAATTACTTATTTTCCTATGCCTCAGGTTGTCGTTTTGACGCAGAGGTATATCTCTAGCCTTTTTGAGACAAACATCCCATTTTCAAGAGAGCTGCTTTGTTTATCCCTGAGGTAACGTCCAGTGGACTCCAGACAAAGACCACACAATCAAGGTCCTTGGGATGACCCTAAACCCTAACCCTAACATAACCCTCCCTAACCCTAACCCTAACATAACCCTCCCTAACCCTAACATAACCCTCCCTAACCCTAACCCTAACATAACCCTCCCTAACCCTAACCCTAACCCTAACATAACCCTAACCCTAACATAACCCTCCCTAACCCTAACCATACCCTTCCTAACCCTAACCCTAACATAACCCTTCCTAACATAACCCTTCCTAACCCTAACCCTAACCATACCCTTCCTAACCCTAACATAACCCTTCCTAACCCTAACCCTAACATAACCCTTCCTAACCCTAACCCTAACATAACCCTTCCTAACCCTAACCCTAACATAACTCTTCCTAACCCTAACCCTAACATAAGCCTTCCTAACCGTAACCCTAACATAACCCTTCCTAACCCTAACCCTAACCATAACCCTTCCTAACCCTAACCCTAACATAACCGCTTGAAATCGAAACTTCAACGGGGTGACGTCGGTTGGGCCGTCACAGGAATCACCCCCTGACGCATTGACCCACAAAGAGATACTCCTCGATACAGCCTGGGTCACATGGTTAGAAGGTCAGGTGACTCCTGTTCAAAGGAAAACAGGAAACCAGGAAACAAACAGACAGACGAGTAAGATGATTTGCTTCAGGCAAGAAACATGACTTTATTGTGTGTGAGTGTGTGTATGAAAAGAATATTCTTATAGTTCCGTTTCACTCTCAAGGATACTGTTCCATGACACCGAAGCCATTCATTTGTTGAGAAAGAAGTGCGTGCGTGTGTGTGTGTGTGCGCACACCTGTGTGTGTGTGTGTGCGTGTGTGCCTTTGTGTGTGTGTTTATGTGTTTTGTCACCACGGATGATTTAGCAGTCTACCCTCAGCTCAATATAAAGCTTATAGTCCTTATTGACAGTGTCAACATACAGCAGTTGGATACAACACCTGGAGAAAGTAACAGTCAGCAGTCACTTGAATGGTGGTGATGAGGGTGATGGATACAGTATATAGATATATATCTCACCTCTCTGTCTCTCTCTCTCACTCCCTCTCAGAGAGAGAGAATAGAGAATGGAGCAGGATGCCTTCAGTGACTCAGAGAGACTCCCATTTAGCCAACATCAAACACAGACCCTGAGCCAGTAGCCCTAGAGCACACAACCCCTACTCACCGTTAGCCAACAGCAACATGACTTCATCATCTGCGTGAGAGAGGTGAGCTGTGGACTTCAGCCAAACACAGGAGTTTACCTCAGCCAAACACATGACTTTCTCTGTCTCTCTGGGCCGATGGGAGAGTGACCGAGTCAGTATTAGAACTAGAAAGTCATATCAGAAAGGTTATTGTTGTTGTGATGTTGTATCGTCATGTTCATATATTGACTTTTTATATTCATAATCATTGCACGTATACTGACTTTATATTCAGACCGTATACTGTACCACCGTGCACTGTCTAGACATTTATGGCTTTTGCACTATTGCACTGGTTAGATGCCGAACTGCGTTTTGTTGTCTTAGTACTTGTACTACTTGACGTTGAATCTAATCTAATCTAATCTAATGACCTCACCTCCGGCTGAGACCAGGACACATGGGTTAACATTTGTTGTGTTGCCATGGTGTGCGGCGGGAGACCTGGCAATCCCCATGGTTACACAAAGGTCAGGGTTGAAGGGTTAAGATGAGTGATGAAGGTGAAACGTTAGTAACCTAAAGGTGAACGGTTAGTACTTCACACGGCTGTTGTTGCGGTTGGACAGGTTCGAGGCGTACACTTTCATCCTGACCGGCCAGAAGGTAATGCCTGAGTTATGGTGTGTGTTTACCTAGGGCAGGGCGACTCTGCTGCAGAACATTCTGGAATACAGTAAGTCATTCAGACGACAGGAGAGGGAGGGAGAGGTAACGATGAAGGGAGGGAGGTGGGAGGAGAAGTGGCTGGTACGAGAGAGAGAGAGAGAGAGAGAGAGAGAGAGAGAGAGAGAGAGAGAGGAAAAAAAAAGGTGGATGAGAGGAGGCAAAAGGTGAGAGAATAGAAGAGGGAGGGGGAGGAAAGAGAAGGAGAGAGGGATGGAGAATGAGGGAGAGCGAGAGAGAGAGAGAGAGAGATAGAGGGGGAAAAGAGAGATGGAGAAAGAGGGAGGGCCTCCATAATTCATCAGAGTCATAATGGAAGCATCGGCCCGAGGAGCTGGGCGGGAAACCCGATACCCGGCAACACAAAGACGCGGGCTAGCAACGCAGGCTAGCAACGAAGGCTAGCAACGCAGGCTAGCAACGCGGGCCCTGTCTCCAGGCAAACTCTATCTGCCAGGAGATATGATTGCACCCGTTCCCTTTGTCTACACACTGTACAAACACACTTACATAAATACTCACATAGCACAAATACACACATAACACGCTACACGCATGCTCTGCGCCTAGACTACAGCAGGCCTCATGCGACCAGGCCGTGTTGTTGTATGACCTGCCGTGCTGTTTTGAGCTGTTTTGAGAGGTTCGGGGTTCCCAGCAAAGCCCTGGACAGGCTCCAGTATGTGCAGAACTCAGCTGCCAGGGTCCTCACCCACACCAAGCCTTGGCAGCACATCACCCCCACCCTCACTCACCTCCACTGGCTTCCGGTCAAGTCCCGCATCACCTACAAAATCCTCCTCCTCACCTACAAATCCCTCCACGCCTGCGCCCCCCAGTACCTCACTGACCTTCTCTGTCAACACACCCCTTCCCGGAACCTGCGGTCCCTAGACATGGGCCTACTCTCCACCCCCACGCACCAACCTACGGACCTTTCGGGGGCAGAGCTTTCAATGTGGCAGTGTCTCCCACCCTCTGGAACTCTCTCCCCACAGCGATCCGAAATGACCCTGGACACCTTTAAATCAGCCCTCAAAACCCACCTGTTCTCCAAAGCCTTTGGCCTCTAGTCTAGTTTGTCACTCTCGTTGTCTTTGTTTCTTTGCTTTGTTTTTTCTGTTCTGTCTGTCTGACTGTCTGTCTATGAAATCTGTTAAGCGTCCATGGGTTTGAGAAAGGCGCTATATAAATCTAAGCTATGATTATTATTATTATTATTGTGACCCACAATCGTTTCTGTGACCGCTAGAACAGCGAAGGCAACGAGAGAAAAGGGGGATTTGGTGATGTCGTCTAGCCTGGGTGTGGAACGCGTGGGCTGCGTCACCACGGCTACACGACCGTCTCCAGAGCGAGTCGGCCAAGGCCCTGGCCACACACCGCCATCAGAACACAGAGACAAACGTACTGTATACGTACGAAATCACTATATCCCATTTGATTCATGATCATGACATTCAGGCCTGACTTTTGAAACAACGCAAAATGCGAGAAAAAAACGCACACAGTAATGCAGCAGGGATACGGGGGTGATCTTGTTTTTTTGGGAGGGTGTTCGTTCTGGGAAAAGGGCAGGGTGGAGACCTCTGGGGGACAGTGTGGCTTCGGTGAGCGGTGCAGCCGCTGGTATGGAGAATGTCTGCGCTGTTGACAGTTGGTTAGCGGTGACCGCTAGCGAGTCTGTGGTGACTGCTGTCTACCACGAGTAGTTTAGGGTGGGGTAGGTTTGGGGGAGGGGGCTGTGTGGGTTTTGGATGGGTGGATGGGACTGGGTGAGTGTGTGTGTGTCGGGGGGGGGGGGGTGTTAGTTGTAGGCCCCCCCAGCTGGAACATAGAGGGAGTTTCATGGTGTGGTGAGCAGCTTAAGGAGAGAGAGATGGAGTGTGTGTGTGTGTGTGTGTGTCTGTGTTGGTATTTCAGTGTGTGTGTGTGTGTTTGCATGTGTGTGCGTGTGTGTGTGTGTGTGTGTGTATCCATTTGAATGTGTGTGTGTATCCATTTGAATGTGTGTGTGTGTGTGTGTGTGTGTGTGTGTGTGTGTGTGTGTGTGTGTGTGTGTGTGTGTGCTGTGCCATTCCAAGCGGTGCTCAGGCTTCCCTCTTCCTGTTAGTGTGTCCAGCGTAGACACTGGCCAGATGGTTGTGGAGGGAGGAATCATGGGAACAAGTGTCCACAGGCCTCCTCTGGCAACACAGGCCTCCTCTGGCAACACAGGCCCCTCTGGCAGGGGAACACCAGCAGGAGAAGGGACAGACAGGGAGGAGTCCCCTCCACGCTCCACGTCTATAACAACTTGTACTGAGGACTCAATTGCATGACTCAGGACACAGGTTTGATCCAAAAGAATAGGTTACTAGAAAAAGGGGTTCGGTACACGGGTGGCCAGTCAATCGGTAGTGTATATATCCAGGAAGGGGTAGGCAAAAACAGAGTTGGGTAACATGGCTAGTGACATGGCTAGTCAAACCCAAGATAAAGGCGGATAGTCAAGATCAAAAAACCAAGAAAGACAAAAACCAAGACAATCGTGAAATCGCTGGGATGCATTGACACTGTACCGCTATAAACAAACCAACAACAAGACGAAGGAACTCACATACTAGGCTATATACTCTACAGAGAGTTATGGTAAGGAACAGGTGATATCCATCAGGGAGGGTAATAAAATTCCACAAGCGGGGAAAACACACATGGGCAGATAACGAAGTGACAAGAACGAAAAACAAGGAGAGTAAAACAGGAAATAAAAGAAGAACAAAAACAGAAGACAAACACCACTAATGCGCAGGGTGTTACAGTGTTCTCACACCAGGGGAGGGCCAAAAGTGTACACTTCCTGAGGATAGGGACATTGATATAGTGGCTGGATGTTAGGCTGGTACTCTGGTGTTGTACGATACAGGAGTAACCTTATCCTGTCACGTTTCATTTGAGCAGTCTGTCCGGTCAATGAGTTTCCTATACTTTTTTGGCGAAGAAAATTTGCCTTCTGGCTAAATCTGGTGTATTTAAAAATGGTTATGTTCATTAACATACATTGTCCCTTTACAAATAAAATAAAATAAACAGAAACGTATGCCACGCCTCGTATGGGAGAGTTCACCACCTGGCCTTAGGTGACTCCACCTGTGTGTGTGTGTGTGTGTGTGTGTGTGTGTCTGCTTGCGTGTGTGTCTGTGTGTGGGCATGCGTGAGTGTCTGTGCGTGCGTGCGTGTGTGAGAACCCCCGGGCTTGTGTTGCTGCTTGAATGGATGATGTCACCTCCTCATTTCCTGCACCTGGTGTTTGATCGCGTGGCCACTGAGTTGAGCCCGAAGAGACAATCCGGCATTAACTATTCAGGAGCCCAGGGCTGATCCACACAACAACTCCCTTTGTCCCGCTGACTTTTGACTGATGCTATCGTAAACTGCAGACACTTTCTTGGAAGCCGTTTGTGTGTTTGTGTGTATGTGTTTGTGTGTTTAGAGAGAGATAGAGAGAGAGAGAGGGGGAAGGATAGAGGGAGAGATGGGGGTGTAGTGTTTCCTTTCTGTCTCAGCGCTCTACTGTGTGTGTGTGTGTATCAGGCCACCTTCACCCATCACTGCGTACCCCCACCAATTTATGGCTGTTGGTCCAATTCAGTCTCAGCCTTCCCCGTAACTCTCCCCCCACACCCCCCCCCCCACACACCCCACACACCCCCCCCGCCCCCCTCCACCACCTTACTGGCCTCAACTGATCTCTATTGTTTTGATGTCAGCAGCGGAGTCGTTCGCTCCCCGGCCAACGAAACACGAGAGTGGAAGTCCTGCAGTCTATCCCCGTATCATGAGACAGCTCTGTGCCAGGTTGACGGTGCCCTGTTGTGGCAATTAAGAGGCTGTGTGTGTGCGTGTGCGTGTGCGTGTGCGTGTGCGTGTGCGTGTGCGTGTGTGTGTGTGTGTGTGTGCGTGTGTGTGTGTGTGTGCATGTGCGTGCGTGTGTGTGTGCATTGCCAGGCTAGTGTTCAGTTTCCGTCAGCGAGCGCGGCTGCAGTCGACACGACTGATTGGGTTTGAGGTTGTGTTCCTTCTCGGTTGTGCTGCCTATGGAAGTTCCCTGTAACTTCCCTATGTACTGTGAGTGACACCTGGCAGCTGTAAAAACTAATAAACATTTTATTTTATTTATTTATCTCGCGGCTGTCATGGCGACAGCGAGGTGTGGATAGTGTTGACACCCGTTTGTGGGCTACCACTTCACAAAAACAACTTCCCCTCACGGGAAGTGATTGTATTGTGTCTAAATATACGTTGCTTTTTTATCTGTATGTGACACAGTCTGGTGAAAATAATTTGGGAATTGGATTCACTGTATCGTCTGCCGTCCTGCTTCAGGCTACTGGGTTAGTGATACATGGCTTGTAAACAAACGCACGTTTTAGGACGTGTTCAAAAGCAAGGACTGTGTGATCATCTAATTGTGTGTAGTTATGTGTTTTTAGCATGTTGATGTGCTAAGCAGTTAGATGTCCATAGCAATGTTCTTTCTTAGCTCCTACCTAACCCTCCCTCTATCCCTCCATCACTCTAACCTAACCCTCCCTCTATCACTCTAACTAGGGCTGCAACTAACGATTATTTTGGTAGTCGACTAATCTGCCGATTATTTTTTCGATTAGTCGTGTGGCTTTTCGCTGCGCGTAAATGGCGACGCAGAAGCATAAATCCGGCTTAACTAGCTATCTAACCTAACGTTACGCCAAGCTACAGCTGCTCACAGAGCTAGTTGATTGGCTAGCTAGCATTGCTGGCTAGACTACAGACAGCTCACGTTAGTAGGCTACGCTTGGCGCTGTTTATCTTACAGACAGCTCGCTGGTGGACTCAACATAATTGAAATAGCATTCACTTATCAAGCATCATTCATGATCATCCACCATGACTACCTGGTATTTTAATAGCGACCACCCCTCACTTCATTTCATCTCGCGTTCTCCTGGCTTCAACATGGAAAACCCCTGCTACGTAACGTTACATACAAGCGCCTCTGTCTGTCACACGCGTGCCACAGGGCAAATAAATTAATAGCACAAACGCTCATAGCATGTACAGCAGTGGAGGCTCCTCCATAGAGGTGGAGGAGGCCTGGCCTCCGCAATAATTTGAGAGAAGAGAGAGAGATTTAAAAAAGCAATAATTATATTTTTTATCAGACACACAACATACAATTCAGAACAATACTTCATCCATTTCTAATATTTATCCTGCAGAACAGCACTCATACACGCGTGTGGCGGAAAAAGGTACTACACGGAGGCCAGGCCTCCTGTCGGAAAGTGGTTTCTCATAGAAGTCAATGTAATGCAATTTTTTTCATGGCAATATGTGATTGGCCAAATCACTGAAAATGGGTGGGAACAGGAGGCCTGGCCTCCGTGTAGTACCTTTTTTCCGCCACACGCGTATGAGTGCTGTTCTGCAGGATAAATATTAGAAATGGATGAAGTATTGTTCTGAATTGTATGTTGTGTGTCTGATTGACATAGTGTTTGAGTGCTTTTGACATGTCATTGATTGTATGTAGTATGTTGTGGTGAATGTTGTGAGCCTGAGCAGAAGGGACAATAGCTGCTGCAGGCGGACCAGAGATTCATGCCAATTGTTTTGTTTATTTGATGACCCATTGTGCAGGCAATAAAAGCTGCTTCATCCACCATCCTGAGAGTGTCCCAATCCCTTCAGTACCGCCAAACACAAATTAATAATTTTTAACAAAGACAGATAAGAAGAACAGGGAACATTCCATCGCGAGTGAAGCGAGCAAGCGGAATTTTTTTTGGCCTCCTCAATTCTGGAAGTCACCAGCCTCCACTGATGTACAGCCCTGTCCATGAGATGTTGTTTTCCAACATGTAACAGTAAAGCTAACATAAACATTACGACCCCAACAATATAACGTTAGCCAGTTGGCTAACAGCGTTAGCTAAAACTTACCCAGCTGATTCTTGCATGGCTCCCGTTTAAAAAAAAAAAAAAAAGTTTTTTTTTAAATACGATTAGTCGACACTAAAATTCCACGTCGACGAGTTTTTATGGTCGACGTCGTCGATTATGTCGACTAATCGTTGCAGCCCTAACTCTAACCTAACCCTCCCTCCATCCCTCCATCACTCTAACCTAACCCTCCCACCATCCCTCCATCACTCTAACCTAACCCTCCCACCATCCCTCCATCACTCTAACCTAACCCTCCCTCCATCCCTCCATCACTCTAACCTAACCCTCCCTCCATCCCTCCATCACTCTAACCTAACTCTCCCACCATCCCTCCATCACTCTAACCTAACCCTCCCTCCATCTCTCCATCACTCTAACCTAACCCTCCCTCCATCCCTCTATCACTGTAACCTAATCATCTCTCCATCACTCTAACCTAACCCTCCCTCCATCCCTCCATCACTCTAACCTAACCCTCCCACCATCCCTCCATCACTCTAACCTAACCCTCCCTCCATCCCT
Organism: Nansenia antarctica; assembly: GCF_963989245.1. Taxonomy (NCBI): domain Eukaryota; kingdom Metazoa; phylum Chordata; class Actinopteri; order Argentiniformes; family Microstomatidae; genus Nansenia; species Nansenia antarctica. The sequence continues at coordinate 11,993,244 of NC_137684.1, read as the reverse complement.
CCATCACTCTAACCTAACCCTCCCACCATCCCTCCATCACTCTAACCTAACCCTCCCTCCATCACTCTAACCTAACCCTCCCACCATCCCTCCATCACTCTAACCTAACCCTCCCACCATCCCTCCATCACTCTAACCTAACCCTCCCTCCATCCCTCCATCACTCTAACCTAACCCTCCCTCCATCCCTCCATCACTCTAACCTAACCCTCCCACCATCCCTCCATCACTCTAACCTAACCCTCCCTCCATCCCTCCATCACTCTAACCTAACCCTCCCTCCATCCCTCCATCACTCTAACCTAACCCTCCCACCATCCCTCCATCACTCTAACCTAACCCTCCCACCATCCCTCTATCACTGTAACCTAATCATCTCTCCATCACTCTAACCTAATTCTCCCCTCCATCCCTCTAACCTAATCCTCTCTCCATCACTCCATCACTCTAACCTAATCCTCCCTCCATCCCTCTAACCTAATCCTCTCTCCATCACTCTAACCCAGGGGTCACCAACTATATTTGTCCAAGTGCCAGAATTTTTCAAAGCATACACTGTGGGGGCCGGACTTTAATATATATATATATATATATATATATATATATACGTATATATATGTATATATAATTATTTTATTTAGGCATACTATTGTATATAGTACTATTAGCATATTACTGTTTAATATTTTCATTTTCTTACTAAATTAATGTTATTAATGATTATTAGCCTATTATCAGTGTGAACAGACTCCTGACACCTATTATCCAACCAGCCACCAGGGGGCAATCGAGATATTTTGGCGTGCTGTGTGCCAAACTAAGTGGGGATCTGAAAGAGGTTATGGACAAAACAATGAAAATAATTAACTTCATCAGAGGAACTTCCAGTACGCAGCATCGCCTGTTCCGCATTCACGAGGACCTCCAGCCTGATTTTAAGAAGTTGGCGTCAGAGGGGAGATGTTAGTTCTCTCATTAACAAAATGTGAGTATTGCAGACATAGGATTTTATTGTTGCTATGTTAAATGGCATGGTTTATTCATTGTTAAAGTGTAATTTAATGACCTGGTTATTACCGTTTTATTTGATATAGGCTACAGATGCCAGGCGATACCAGGATGCCGCGGTGAACGTTTGACTGACCGACTTGAAAACAACATTTCTGGCAATGAAGGCCTATCATTTGCCATGCTATTTTTTTTTATTTAAGTGATGTTAATCTTTTTCATTTTCTGACTGAGAAGTTAGTTATTTAAGTCACTGTTAATGTTACGAAATGTTAAACAAGAGCAACAAAGAGTGAAAAATAAAATAAAACGAAATGTTAAATAGGCCTATGAGTAGGCTATGTGAAAAAATAAAATACAACGAAATGTTAAATGAGAGCTATGAATTTGTCCTCATTCTTGCATGAGAATAGCGCTACGTCTGCCGCATTCCATTTAATAAAAGAGGGGAATTAGTTTCAGCTTCGCTACTGCTATTTAGTGCCCAACCAGAAGCAAGGCTGCAGCTTTGTGAATGAGGTAGGTCTGACTCCTCCTGCATTGTAAGAACTATATGAATCTATCTATGATATATGTTCTAAACGGTACTTCCCTCATTTCCGGAAAAAAAAAAAAAAAACGTTAAAAAAACCCCGTAAAAACATGAATATTCGGCGGGCCCGATGGAAAGCTTTGGTGGGCCGCATCTGGCCCGCGGGCCGCCTGTTGGTGACCCATGCTAACCTAATCCTCTCTCCATCACTCTAACCTAATCCTCTCTCCATCACTCTAACCTAATCCTCCCTCCATCCCTCTAACCGAATCCTCCCACCATCCCTCTATCACTGTAACCTAATCATCTCTCCATCACTCTAACCTAATTCTCCCCTCCATCCCTCCATCCCTCTAACCTAACCCTCCCTCCATCCCTCTATCACGTCTAACCTAACCCTCCCTCCATCTCTCTGTGTTGCAGTTTCCGGAGTGTGGTTTCTATGGCATCTATGACAAGATCCTGCTGTTCAAGCACGACACGGGCACCAACAACATCCTGCAGCTGGTCAAATCTGCCAACGACATCCAGGAAGGAGACCTGGTGGAGGTGGTGCTCTCTGGTGGGTACCAACTTCCTCCTCGTCATCATCATCATCATCATCATCATCATGACCCAAGCTTTAATGTGCAAGTATGGCAAGCTTAATTTCTTGTGGGATTTCTTAGCAAATCCCAAAAGTGACCAAGCGATTACAGTAACTAATTGGGGCAACATACCAAATAAGTACCAGCTCTGTGGCCTTGCACTTAGTGTCCGCCCTGGGATTAGGAGGTTGTGAGTTCCATCCCCGGCCGAGTCATAACAAAGACTATAAAAATGGTACCCGATGCCTCCCTGCTTGGCACTCAGCATTAAGGGTTGAATTGGGGGGGGTAAGACCCTGGGACATACCAGCGTCATGTCCAGGGGGTGGACTTGTACAGCAAGCCGCCTCACGCTACGGAAACAGGAGATATGGGCCATATGGGCCATTAGGCTTGAGAACCATCGGCTTACTTACTTTACTTATTTGGGCAACATACGTCAAGCCAGACTTGGCCAACTAGCAAACTGTCAATTCTCACCTAGTACCCTTTCCCCCACATTCAGACTTACACTGGCCTAGTAACAATGTGAGCGTATTATAGCCATACACTACATACCGTACCAGAGCTGGCCCATCAGCAAAGTTCCAACTGTCACTCAGTACTGGTCCCCCACATTCAGACCAGATTTGGCCTGTATAATACTTGCTGTTTCCGGCACTGAGCCATATTATGTGCTACCATAAGACCAAATCTGTAATGCAAAGTCAGGTCAACCTTTTACCCTTCTCTAATCCTCTCATTCTATTTGAGCCCCCCCCCCCCCCTTCCCCTCCACCTCTTTTCTCTCCACCTCCTAGGTGGGATCCAAGATGGATACAAAGTTGATATGGTTGAAGAAGGTTGATATCCTGTCTGACCTCTGTGTGTCTCTGTTGTGTGTTTGTTGCTGTGCAGCGGCGGCCACCTTCGAGGACTTCCAGATCCGGCCCCACGCCCTGAACGTGCACTCGTACCGCGCCCCGGCCTTCTGCGACCACTGTGGAGAGATGCTGTTTGGACTGGTCAGGCAGGGCCTCAAATGTGACGGTGAGAGAGAGAGAGTTGGAGAGAGACAGAGGGAGAGGGAGAGAGAGAGAAGTAGAAAGAGAGAGAGGAGGAGAGAGACAGAGACAGAGGGAGAGAGAAGTAGAAAGCGAGAGAGGAGGAGAGAGACAGAGGGAGAGAGAGAGAAGTAGAAAGAGAGGAGGAGAGAGAGGGAGAAAGAGGGAGAGGGAGAGAGAGAGAAGTAGAAAGAGAGGAGGAGAGAGAGGGAGAAAGAGGGAGAGGGAGAGAGAGAGAAGTAGAAAGAGAGGAGGAGAGAGAGGGAGAAAGAGGGAGAGGGAGAGAGAGAGAAGTAGAAAGAGAGAGAGGAGGAGAGAGACAGAGGGAGAGGGAGAGAGAGGGAGAAAGAGAGAGAGAGGGAGGGAGGGAGGGAGAGAGATAGAAAGAAAGAAGGAGAGGGGGTGGGAGGATAGAGGGAGTAGGGGAGGACAATGAATATGAGGGATGGATTGTATTCGCAGCGCCAATCGATTTAAAACGATGCTTTCTTGTGTGGCAACTGCTCCAGTCACAACTATACTATTTAATTTGAGTTAGCAAGGTAGATACAGAGGATGAGAGACTGACTGGTTTTACAAGCCTGAAAGAGTGCCTCTAGTGGTGGTTGGTGGTGCATGACTGTGTATATACTGTATGTGTGTCTTGTTCTAAGTGTGAACTGAACACAACACTCCTCTCTCTCTCCCTCTCCCCATATCCTCTCTCTACCTCTCTCTCTTTCTCTCCCCCTTTCGCTCCCTTTCTCTCTCTGTCACACTCTCTCCTCTCTTTCTTTCTTTCTTTCTTTCTTTCTCTCCCTCTCCCTACCTCCCCCTCTCTACATCCTCTCTCTCTCTCTCTCTCCCCCCCTCTGTCTCCCCCTGCAGGCTGCGGACTGAACTACCACAAGCGGTGTGCGTTCAGCATACCCAACAACTGCAGCGGTGCTCGTAAGCGGCGCCTGTCCACCACGTCTCTGACCAGCAGCCAGTCTCTGCGTCTGTCCACCACAGAGTCCCTCAGCAGCGTGGGGACCACCTCCGTCTGCGCCGAGGACGCCGGCCTGATCCGCTCACACACACAGATGGTATAGATACCTGTACTCACTGTACCTAATATTAGTGTTGTTCCGATACCATTTTTTGATCCCGATACCGATACCGATACCTGACCGTGCAGTACTTGCCGATACCGAGTACCGATCCGATACCACGGCGTTTGAAAAAACAAAACAAAAAAACATGTTTTTTGAGCCGCATACTCACCTCGATGTAAAATTATTGCTTACACTTAGTCTGGCACTGCTCAAAACCTTTGTAAAACAGGAAAAAATACCAACAGAGAGTGAATACTATAGAACTTTTTTTTATTGTCTACCTGGTATGGTGACAAGAAAATCAACCCCTTATAAAACCTGAAATGTGGCTCTCACAGATGCCAATCAGTGCAATATCCATTTAAGATATAAAACAGTCGTAGTAGTAGTGCAACAGCAAGTGAACATTTACAAACAAAATAACTTTAGTACTTAAAATAAAAAAAAATAAAAATAAAAAAATCGGATTTTTTTTTTGTTAGTACTCGCCGATACCGATACCAGCATTTTTGTGCGTATCGGTGGCCATGCCGATACTAGTATCGGTATCGGAACAACACTACCTAATATACTGTCTGATACGCTCACACACACAGATGGTACCTATATATATACCTATACTCACTATACCTAATATACCTCACACACACAGATGGTATAGATACCTCTACTCACTATACCTAATAGGTAACACCTGTGAGGACACCTCATCCACCTCATCCTCTGTCCTCTCACCCCCCCCCCCCCCCACACACACACAGCCACGGACCCCCAGCGAGGCGAGGAGGTTCTACACGGGGCGGCCGGTCCACCTGGACAAGATCCTGATGAGCAAGGTCAAGGTGCCGCACACGTTCGCCGTGCACTCGTACACACGCCCCACCGTGTGTCAGTACTGCAAGAGGCTGCTCCGAGGCCTCTTCAGACAGGGCCTGCAGTGCAAAGGTGGGTGGGTGTGTGTCTGTGTGTGTGTGTGTGTGTGTGTGTGCGTATGTGTGTGTGTGTGTGACTGTCTGTTTTACAGTATTGATACTGTATCTGTCAATCCACTGTAATCATTTGGTGTGAATAACATCCTATGTGTAGCATAACTGGTTGTTGGCTCAGCACTACTGTAACTGACTGTTTTCATAATGTCAAAATGCACTGATAGTATTTATGTCCTTTAGATATTGTACATTTATGTGGACATAAATAAAGCATTTAAAATGTGTGTGCGTGAGTCTGTGGGTGCGTGCGTGACTGAGGTTGTGTGTGTGTGAGACGCGTGATAGCAAATCCTGTGGCGTTCTATAATACTGATCCAGTTCTTCTGGTGTTCTCATCCCGTATCAGACTGCAAGTTCAACTGCCACAAGCGCTGTGCGTACAAGGTCCCCAACGACTGCTTGGGGGAGACCATCGGAGGTGAGAGGAGACCCGTTTCTGTGATATGTTGTTCTGTGTTCATTCTCCCCCCCCGGTAACAGGTTGACATGAAGGTACACTTTGTGAAGAGTTTCTAAATGGTTTATAATTAGTTTTTTTATAAATTATTTAGAACCGGTTTATTATTCCATTGTAAACCATTTACAAACAGATATCACTCATTCGTTTAGATTCAGTGTTCGATGTTCAATATTCACTTGGTGCTCGCTTGCCAAATCTATCCTACGATTATACCATCATGACTAACCTCATCAGATATATTGTAGGGGCGTCTGTGGCTCAGGAGGTAGAGCCGGCGTCTAACGATCGCAAGGTAGACAGATCGGTGGTTCGAACCCCGGCTGGCCACATGTTGAGTGTGTGTCCTTGGGCAAGACACTGAACCCCAAATTGCTCCCAATGAGCGGGCCGGCGACTTGCATGGTAGCTTGCCGCCATTGGTGTGTGAATGTCAGTGTGAACGGGTGAATGAGAGGTCGTCGTAAAGCTTTGGAATAAGGCGCTATATAAGTCAGTCCATTTACCATTTATATGGTAGAAACGGAGACCTTCCACTTATTGATTAATTCCTGGTATGGCAAGACTTAATTGGACAACATTATGACTAGCATGACCTAGCAGTTTTCTCTTGTTGAATCACTAGGCAGTGAAAAAGGGTACCTTGATGTAAAGTGTTGCTGTTCTCCCTTACTGACCCCTTTTTTGTCACACTTTATATCACAATATATGTTAGTGGAGTATGTCAACATGTAAATACTGTACTTCACATTTGTGTTTTCTCAGAAAACAGAAGTAACAGCGGTAAGTACTGCTGTCCCTGTACTTGCATGCTAGATAGCTCGGCAGTATTAGCATGCTTGAGAACATACTGAAACCCCGCGACATTCCCCACGATATAAATGTCTCTCTCATTCTCTCTACCCCGCCCACCCCTCCCCTCTCCCTCTCTCTCTACCTCTCTCACTCTCTCTCTCTACCTCTCTCTCTACCTCTCTCCCTCTCTCTCTACCTCTCTCACCCCTCCCCTCTCCCTCTCACTCTCCCTCTCTCTATCTCTCTCACCCCACCGCTCTCCCTCTCTCCCTCTCTCACCCCGTCCCTCTCTCCTCTCCCTCTCTCACCCCTCCCCTCTCCCTCTCTCTCTACCTCTCTCACCCCTCCTCTCTCACTCTCTCTCACCCCTCGTCTCTCCCTCTCTCTACCTCTCTCACCCCTCCCCTCTCTCTCTACCTCTCTACCCCTCTCTCTCCCTCTCTCACCCCTTCCCTCTCCCTCTCTCTCTACCTCTCCCTCTCTCACTACCTCTCTCCCTCTCTCTCTCCCTCTCACCCCTCCCCTCCCCCTCTCTCCCCATCTCTCCCCCCCCTCTCTCTCACCCCTCCCCTCTCCTCCCACTCCCCCCTCTCCCTCTCCTCCCCCTCTCAGACGTGTTGAGTCCCAGCGTGGACCAGGAGGTGCCCATGGACTACAGCAGTGAGTACGGAGACTCAGACAAGTCCTCTCTGATGGACGACTCAGACGAGGCGTGCAGCATCCCAGGATCCTTCACTCCTGACAGCAGCCAGGACGGGGCCAGCGGGGACCAGAGGTCAGAGGTCACACACATGCACACACACACGCACACACACACACACACACACACACACACACACTCAAGCACATGCACACACACACACCCTAACGCGCACATACATTATTACATTTATTTATTTTGTGTTGTTTCAGTATTAAGAATGACAAATGTGTAGTACTGTTGATACTGTAATTTCTGTATTAATTAATGGATTATATAATTGTATAAGTAATAATCAATATTGTTGTTCTCACATGCAAGTGATGGATAGGGGTAGGACATGATAAGCTCAGGCTTCATCCTACTCCCTTTCCAACAGTGATACCTGTACTTTTCGTTATTAGTTATTCGTTTTTTTTTACGCACACACAGAAACACACACACACACACTGACCCAGCTCTGTCTCTTCCTCAGCTCCAACATCCCGCTGATGAGGGTGGTCCAGTCGATCAGGCAGACCACCCGCCGCTCCAGCACGTCCATCAAGGAGGGCTGGATGGTGCACTACAGCAACAAGGACACACTGGTACACACACACACACGGACACACACACACGGACACACACACACGGACACACACACACACACACGGACACACACACACACGGACACACACAGACACGGACACAGACACACACACACACACACACACACACAGACGGATGCACACATGCACACATACACGGACACACACACACACACGACACACACACAGACACACACACAGACACGGACACACGGACACGCATGCACGCACGCACACACACTAACACACACAGATACACACACACAGACACACACACACAACCACACACACTTCTGCCTTATCTAACTGAGATTCAACTCTCAACCCTCCTGCCGAAACGTTGTTTTAAGGTTGACAAGCTTCTCTCACACTGTCTCCCTCCGTGTCAAACACAAACAGATGACGTGTGTCGAATTCCCACACAAAGCCCCTTTCCTCTCCTCTCTTTCCACACGTGTTCTGTTTCCCTGAACTCAGCCGCTCAGAACTGTTTCTGTTTCTCTGCCTGTTGTTACCTCTGCCTTTTATATACTAACTCTCCTCCTGCCCCTTCTCTCCTTCTCTCCTCCTCCTCCCCTTCCTTCTCCTCTTCCTCTCCCCCCCCACCTCTCAGCCTGTCCTCCCTGTCCTTCTCCTCATCCACTCTCCTCACCCCCTGTCCTCCTCATCCCCTGTCCTCTTCCTCCTCCACTCCTCTGCCACCTCAGTTCTCGACCTCCTCTGAACCCTTGTTAATCCTGGATCCTGGTTGACCCCTGCACTCTATCCACCCCCCCACCCCGCCCCCCCCAACAGAGAAAGCGGCACTACTGGCGTCTCGACTGCAAGTGTATCATCCTCTTCCAGAACAACACCACCAACAAGTACTATAAGGTATGACATCACTAACATTACTATAAGGTATGACATCACTAACACTACTATAAGGTATGACATCACCAACACTACTATAAGGTATGACATCACCAACACTACTATAAGGTATGACATCACTAACACTACTATGAGGTATGACATCACCAACACTACTATAAGGTATGACATCACCAACACTACTATGAGGTATGACATCACCAACACTACTATAAGGTATGACATCACCAACACTACTATAAGGTATGACATCACCAACACTACTATAAGGTATGACATCACTAACACTACTATGAGGTATGACATCAGCAACACTACTATAAGGTATGACACTGCGTACATGTGTACTATATGGAAGGCCATCAATGCAAATGCCGTCTTAGAACACACAATATTTTACGTTGTGGCCAATGAGGGACCTTGAATCAAGGAAGTTATACATATTCATGAGGAGGGTCGCGTCGCAACAGAAGAATATTGCAGGGGATTTGGGCATTTTTTTTGTGGCCGCTACCCACACGTTTAGCTGTGTTGCTAATTCCACAATTGCATGATCCTTACAAGTTGTACCTCGTTGTAAAGGTGACTAATCAGGCTTTCCAACAATATAAAATACAATACCAATTGGTATTATTAAAGGGGAGAAATAATCGACCGAAATAACGTTTCCCAACTTTTTTGGAGGAGTTTATATGAGCCCCAGGAAATAGGGGCAATAGAATCTATTAGAAAAATCAAATTTTCTTTTCCTCTGTAGAAATGTTGTGATACATACGGGCATACGGCATTATACATGGCATAGTGACGCCTAGTGGTAGGACTGGTAACATTACAAGCAGACATAGATTTCGAAAGGATTGTTAGATAAACAGCATCATGGTTATAAAGTTAACTATTATAAAGTTGTGGTAATGGACCTAAAAACTGTTTGCCAACTGCCATTAAACAACAAAAGAAGAAGAAGCAACAGCCAAGTACCGCTGTGCCTCCAGGCTTCCTTTCTCACACCCCTATCAGACACTAGACATCAGTAGAATGGAACAGCCCGTTGGCTATGACAGGTAACACGCTAAAAATCTACACATGGACACGTAAAAAACCTATGTGTCTATGTGGACACGTAAAAAATCTACGTCTGGACACGTAAAAAATCTACGTGTGGACACGGCATTTCTAAGACGGTATTTTCGTTGATGGCCTTCCATAATACTATGGGTCCATCTGGGTCTCCTCACCCCCCTCTCCCCTCTCTGCCCCCTGCCTTCTCCTCACTCCCCCCATCAGGAGATCCCCCTGTCGGAGGTGCTGGAGGTCCGCCCGGCGGGCGACTTCACCCTGGTCCCCCTGGGCACCAGCCCCCACTGCTTCGAGATCGTCACCGGGACCGGGATGCGCTACTTCGTGGGAGAGGACCCCAACACCCCCGTCGTCCCCTCCTCCTCTCTGTCCTCCCAGGGCGGCTTACCCCCCCCCACGCCCCCCTCCCCCAGCAACGTGGCGCCCAATAGCGGGGTGGGGCGGGAGGTGGCCAAGGCGTGGGAGAGCACCATCCGCCAGGCCCTCATGCCCGTCATCTTCATGGACGCTCCCGCAGTGGCGGGCCGCACCCCACACAGTAAGCTGAGGGGTTTTGGGAGTTTGGGTCTTGGTTCATGTATCGGTTGTGAATGTTAGCAGTAGTCTGGCGCATTCAAGTGTTCATTTTGGCAGGCTATTTTACATTTAGTCTTAGACCTTAGACGAAGATGCACGTTAGTTTTAGTAAAATTTAGTCATTTTGATCCTTCAAGTTTTATGAGGAAAGTTTTATGACGAAAACTTGATTTTGTAGACTAAAACTAGACTAAAAATGTCTTCGGTTTTTGTGAACTAAAACTAGACTAAAACTAAGAAGGATCAAAATGACAAAATGTGACTAAAACTAACAACAATTCTGTCTGCGTCCAAATATATATGGACCTAACTGTATATATATATACATTTCATAATTGTTCAGATGTAGCATGATATGTTGTTTAACTAAGCATGGAACCTGAATGTTCTGGTCTTGATTCTCAGGGCAGGCTTCTGTCAGCATCTCAGTGTCCAACAGCCAGATCCAGGAGAATGTGGTGAGTGATAAGGATGATGATGATGATGATGATGATGATGATGATGATGATGAGGTTTCTAGTAGGAATGATGACGATGATGATGATGATGATGATTATATTGTTGATCTCTCCTCCAGGACATTGGTATGGTGTATCAGATCTTCGCAGATGAGGTGCTGGGCTCTGGACAGTTTGGAGTGGTCTATGGCGGTGAGTGTTGCTCTTTCCTTTCTTTCGTGTTGTTTTTAGTCAAGTGAACAAACTTCGCAAATGCCCAGCAGAGTCTAATTCGTAACCAGGTTTGGAGGTTTTCTTAGTCAAATATTTCCAGATGATTGTGGAATCCTAGAGCTTCATACCAGTGGTGTAGTCTACGTGATACGCAGGACTACGCCGTTTACCCACTAGGATTTCCGTATACCCACATAAAAATGTGCGAGGATACGTAACAGCGTTTTGTGACAGAACTTTCACACTTTCATTCATAAAATTCACCCTGTCTGTGTTACGAAGCACTTGACTTTTGGACCATTGGGACTGACTATAGCGTCATACCATCAACGGGGGGAAATGCGACATGAAATATGTCAAAATGCAGCACTATCATGCACAGATCAGCCTTATAACATGTAATGTTAGATATATATATAACGTTAGACAGGGAGCGCAGATTTATTTTTATGGCTTTCCGAAATGAACAATATGAGGCTGAGAGGGAAAAATCACAATATACCCACTAGAAAAAACTAGACTACACCACTGCTTCATACCCAGTTGAAATGGTGAATCATAACCGTCCTCCAATCTGATTCTGGATGTGTTTCGCATCTTTGAACCAGATAATAATAATGGATGACTAGAATGGAACTACATTTCTCTTTCTCTTTCTTCACTCCGTCAGGGAAGCACAGGAAAACAGGGCGGGACGTAGCGGTGAAGGTGATCGACAAGCTACGCTTCCCCACCAAACAGGAGAGCCAGTTGAGGAATGAAGTGGCCATACTACAGGTATTATACACACACACACACACACACACACTCACACACACACACACACACACACACACACACACACGTTGTGAGTGAACATTGAAGGTGATCGACAAGCTACGCTTCCCCACCAAACAGGAGAGCCAGTTGAGGAATGAAGTGGCCATACTACAGGTATTATATACACACACACGCACGCGCACGCACACACACACACACACACACACACACACACACACACACACACACACACACACACACACACATTTTAGTATCTTTATTTGCGTTCACATTTTACAATAAAATTCTTGAACACAAACATTAGTAGATGCATCAGCATAGGACACTCGGTTGCTCAATGTGTTTCAGTCTAAGGGTACAGGTAACACACACACACGCACACACACACACACACACATCATCTTTTCACAGGCGGTGTATCTCCGACACAACGTTTATTATCCTTATATTGGCATTCTGAGATGAAGACCCAAATAAAAGACCTGATGTGATTGTTTGAAATCTTACATTTCAAACCGGATGTGCTCGCTTGTGATCTAATTGGTGCTATGACCTGTCACTTCATTTCATTTGTAACACCAACAGCCCACCCACGTGGAGTCGAATACATAAACTGGCAATGGCAAACCACACACAACCACAACTCTCTAATGTTTTAGTCATCAAGGACACTTCAAAAACAAACCTCAAGGTGTCAATCTTGACATCTTCAGCCAGGTAGACGTGACCGAAACCAAACGAAACTTTGCTAGCACAGCAAATGATGTATGCTGGAGTTCATCCTCAAGTGTGGTTATACTACAGGTGACCAGCAGGTGGAGACAGAGATGGGAATAGAGTTCCTGATAGGGTGAATGCAACCAGCCATTTGAAGGTTTCCCATGAAAGAAAGAGAGTGTAGTCCTTGGAGTAATTAAGTGTCATTATTAGTCTAGAATCATATTTGTCACCTTGTTTCTATAATTATTTAGTCATTACCACAATGGGAAAACCTCTCTTTATCTCTGTATAGGGTTAGTCGATTAGATAAAGGTGAAATAAACACTGTCTCTATGCTACTCTGTCTACCTGCTCTTTTGTCTTTCTCCTTGTACATTCTATTCTATATTTTTGTCTCTCTCTCTCTCTCTTTGTCCCTGTCTCCTGTCCTCTTCCCTTTCCTTCTGCATGTCACTCCATCCCCTCTTCCCCTCTGCTTCTCTCTGGTACTCTCAATCCTTCTCCTCCCCCATGTCTTTCTCTCCCCTCCCTCTCTCTCTCTCTCTCCCTCTCTCTCTCTCTCTCTCCCTCTCTCTCTCTCTCTCTCTCACTCACTGTCTCTCTCTCTCTCTCTGTCTCTCTCTCCCTCCCTCTCTCTCACTCACTGTCTCTCTCTCTCTCTCCCTCTCTCTCTCTCTCTCTCTCTCTCTCTCTCTCTCTCCCTCTCTCTCTCTCTCTCTGTCTCTCTCTCTGTCTCTCTCTCTGTCTCTCTCTGTCTCTGTCTCTCTCTCCCTCTCTCTCTCTCTGTCTCTCTCTCCCTCTCTCTCTCTCTCTGTCTCTCTCTCCCTCTCTCTCTCTCTCTCTCTCTCTCTCTCTCTCTCTCTCTCTGTGTCTCTCTCTCCCTCTCTCTCTCTCTCTCTCTCTGTCTCTCTCTCTCTCTCTCTCTCCCTCTCTCTCTCTCTCTCTCTCTCTCTCTCTCACTTTGCCACATCCTTTCCACTGCCACCCTTCTCCTATATTTCCATTTAATTTACCCCCAACGCCTCTCTCTCTCTCTCTCTTTCTCCATCTCCCCCTTTCTTTTAACCCCCCCCCCCCCCCCACCCCATCTCTTCTTCTCCCTCCCTCTGTCAGAGCCTGCGTCACCTGGGCATAGTGAACCTGGAGTGCATGTTCGAGACGCCAGAGAAGGTGTTTGTGGTGATGGAGAAGCTCCACGGGGACATGCTGGAGATGATCCTGTCCAGTGAGAAGGGCAGGCTGCCAGAGAGACTCACCAAGTTCCTCATCACACAGGTCAGTGTGTGTTTGTGTGTGTGTGTTGTTTGCAGCACTCGAGGGTTGAGGGTGCAATAAAAACGGTCAAAATCATCCCCCTTCTAAAACTGCCATCCCCCCTTTCCATCCCTTATGTCATTCTATCAATGAACGTGGTATTACTGCTATTTCTACATTTAGTTTTGCGCATATTGAGTAAAGTACTGTGGGCGAGGGAGGGGGCACGCACACATGACATGACATTTCCACCAAGTCACACTGAAGTCACTGACGCTGTGGGGATGCTAAAATTGTCCCCATATGATAAAATCCACCATCCCCCCTGAACTTGAGTACTGGTTGGTTTGTGGTGACTCGTGAGCAACATCTCAGAGTTTGTGGTTTCAGTTGAACGTCAGAAGCGTGAGTGAGTGTGCTTTCGTGACGTTTATTCTTTGACGTATATCCTCCTTTGGCATATTCAACAGTTTCAGGTTCCTGTTCAGACAGTTGAGTGAGTCTAAGCCATATCCTGTTTGTGTCTGTGTGTGTAGATCCTAGCAGCCCTGAGGCACCTGCACTTCAAGAACATCGTTCACTGTGACCTGAAGCCTGAGAACGTTCTACTAGCCTCCGCGGAGCCCTTCCCCCAAGTACGCACTCACACACACACACACACACACACACACATGCACACACACACACACACACATGCGCACACACACACACACACACACACACACACACACACACACACCCACATGCACACACACACACACACACATGCACACACACACACGCACACACACACACACATGCACTCAAACACACACACACATGCACACACACACATGCACACATGCACACACACACATACACACACGCACACACACACACATACACACACGCACACACACACAAACATGCAAACACACACACGTGCACACACACACACACACACGCACACACACACACACACACACAACATTTGTTTTTGGCATCTTCATCGTCCCCATATCACTCACTCACTCATCTGTCACCCCTTTCTGTGTATACCCCCTCACCCCTTCAACAACCCTCCCCCCTTCCCCCCACCCCTTCAACCACCCTCCCCCCTTCAACCACCCTCCCCCTTCCCCACCTCCCCCACCCCCCCTCAGGTGAAGCTGTGTGACTTTGGCTTCGCCCGCATCATCGGGGAGAAGTCGTTCCGGCGGTCGGTGGTGGGCACGCCCGCCTACCTGGCCCCAGAGGTGCTGCTGAACCAGGGCTACAACCGCTCCCTGGACATGTGGTCCGTGGGCGTCATCATGTACGTCAGCCTCAGCGGCACCTTCCCCTTCAACGAGGACGAGGACATCAACGACCAGATCCACAACGCCGCCTTCATGTACCCTGCCAACCCCTGGAAACAGATCTCCCCCGACGGTGAGACTTTACAATCAAACCATTATTATTTTTTATATATTGTTATCTTCATATTACATCTTTTTATATTATATTAGTATTTTTTAAATATATATTACTATTATATTATTCTATATTATATTATATATTTGTATTTGATATTATATATTTTTATATTATATTATTATTTTATAGTATATATTTTTATACTATATTATTATTTTATATGATATATTTCTATATTATATTATTATTTTATATTATATATATTATTTCTTTTAAATAGTTTTTACATGAACAATAAGAATGAACAGACAGGTCATCATGGGCATCACAGTATTTACTTACTTTCTTCGAGGGCTTTGAAGAATGGAGAATGGGTATCACTTGTCAAATGTGTTTTTGGTTGTTGTTGTTTTGTTTCTTTGTAATATAGGCTATGTGTATTCAGAGGTATCGGTGCATTAGCGTACAATATAACACGTAGCTCTCTTTTTGCCCTTCCCTTGGATGCGTTCGTAAATTCGCTCTGAGAACGCCGGAGTGCACACTGGGTCAACATCATAAAGTAATTTGATCGGACAAGAGGCATTCCATGAGTGCTGATCAGATTCCCAGAGCGAATTTACGAACGCAGCCCTTGTTCCCTTTTCTAAACGGTGTGTGTTTAAGGCAAAACTGAATTGATGATGTCAACTTTGCATCACAAGCAATTTTAAAGAATATTTCTAACAATATTTAACTCAGAACATGAATTCATGTCATCGCAATTTTGTTGATTGAACCTCGGTGTACACCAACCCACATTGTGACCTGCTTCTGGGTGGCCACAAGACCCAAATGTGGTAAATGCCTGAAATGGACGAGTTTTGGTCAGCTCATTTTAGCTCTTTGGTGAGGCACAACACTTTAACCTGTCCTATTTGTTTGTGGTTTTAGTCATCAGGAGGGTGTTGTGGTGAGGTGGTGAGGTGTTGGCTGATACTACCTGCCGACATTTAAACAGGTCCTCAAAACCCACCTCTTCACCAGTTAACCCTCTCCCCCTCCCCTTCCCATGTGTCCCCAGCACTACCTTCATTAGGCCCCT
Source organism: Nansenia antarctica (assembly GCF_963989245.1). Lineage (NCBI taxonomy): Eukaryota > Metazoa > Chordata > Actinopteri > Argentiniformes > Microstomatidae > Nansenia > Nansenia antarctica. The sequence continues at coordinate 11,977,040 of NC_137684.1, read as the reverse complement.
ATACTTTTTTTTATTTATCTTTTGTTTCTTTTTATTATTACTACTCAATCTTTTCAGTTTGTAAAGCGTCTTTGAGTGTCTAAAAAAGTGCTAATGTATTATTATTATTATTATTATTACTATTATTATTATTATTATTACTTATGTCCTCAGCAATTAGCTTTGCGTTACAGGTTACTTTATCCATTAGTCCTAGATCATCAATCTTCTTTAAAAAAAAATATTATTATGATTATTTATACTTTATTTGTGACCAGTGTGACCAGATAAGTCACATTAACTAAACTAACAGTTTTTTAAACTGTCTGTGGCTACAGATACTGACACATACAGGCTAAAAAGTATGACTTCATGTTCAAATGCATAATAAACCTTTCTGATTAGATGAGCGCAATGTAGGAGCGGCACTGTAAATAACTCTCTTTTAGATCTGTTCGATCACTGACGCCAAAACAGTCATTGCAAAGATAATGATAGCAGGCTACAATAAACAACTGCTACCACCAACGCAGCTAGCTGTCAAACCAAAAGTGAAACACCATGTGAAGTCATAATTCAGACACGGACGGTTATCATTGCTGCCAATGGCAACGCTCCACATATTTACCGCTAGCCAAGAACCCTACTCCCTTACATGGTAGCAATCGTCACTTCTGATGAATGCTTGTCTCGAAAACGGTTTATGATCTTTTTACGAGACTGTTCTCGTAACTTGCTCGACGATCACATATTATGACAATAATACAGCTGCAGCACATTGGAGTATGGGACTAGCCTCTTGACTAGCCTCTAGACTAGCCTCTTGACTAGCCTCTTGACTAGCCTCTTGTACAGCCTTGCTGTATTTCCCAAAGAGTAGAACACTGGCTACGTTTGAAATCCAGTGCTTTTTATTTCCACAGTGCACAAAGACAAAACTGAACTTATATTTAGCAGCCTTCTGTGGGCCTCGTAGAATAACACACAGTTAGTGAGTCTTGACGGTAACAGCTGAGCGATACACGTTTATACATACTGTGTAACACAGTGCAGACTGACGTCATGTTTCATAAGACCGTGACCTAACCTGTGTGTGTGTGTGTGTCTGTCTCTGTGTTTGTGTTTGTGTCTGTGTGTGTGTGTGTGTCTGTGTGTGTGTGTGTGTGTGTGTGTGTGTGTGTCTGTGTGTGTTTGTATCTGTGTGTGTTTGTGTGTGTGTGTGTGTCTGTGTTTGTGCCTCTGTGTGTGTGTGTGTGTGTGTGTGTGTGTGTGTGTGTGCATGTGTGTGTCCTGTATCTCACAGCCATCGACCTGATCAACAACCTGCTCCAGGTGAAGATGAGGAAACGATACAGCGTGGATAAAAGCCTCAGCCACACCTACCTACAGGTACAGCATCCACACAGCATCATCACATGACTGGTCTACCCATACTGCACTTGGCTCCAAATAACTGGATATCCTGTCGAGGAAGAATGGCCTGCAACGTTTAAGCGTTATGGAACGAGAAGCCGTGGTATATCGTGGATATCGGCACAGCTAGCGGGGTGGTTAGGCACAACGCGAAGCGGTGTGCTGTTATATATACACCCCGAGCTGTGCCAATATCCACCATATACCACGGCTTCTCGTTCCATAGCGCTTTTATACCACGGTTACCACATTTATCTAGCAATGTTTCACAAAAGAAAGACAAGACACACTTTTAATTAATGTATTTTAATGGAAGTATGTTTTATTGTAAGTGTATTCATCCGCTGAACAGTTGTTTATCGGTTGCTAAGCAACGGTAATAATGTAACTTTGATAATGGTGATATATACAAACGTGGAGTAATATGAAAAGATGTGTCAACATTCCATTTAGCCGTGCGTATATCATGGATATCGGCACGGCTGTAACGCAAACTGACCAATAGAGACAATGGACCGGATCTATCCGTTGTATAATAAGTGTTCCAAACTAAACCTGTTTTAAAGCAACAGCGTTTAGCGAGGAGGTTCACTCGCTGTATACTATATCCTGTCTACTATATCCTGTCTACTATATCCTCGGGCTCATTCACTCACCTCATCCCCCCCCCCTCTCCCTCTCTCATCGCTCCCGCTCTCCCCCATCCTCTGTCTCCATCCATCCCTCCTCCCTCCCTACCCTCTCCCCCCCCCTCCTCCCCTCCCCGCCCTCCCTCTCTACTTCCCTCACTCTCTAACCCTCCGGTCCCTCCTTGCCTCTCTCCACCCCATCCCCCCTCTCCCTCCATCTCTCCCTCCCTCCATACTCTCTCCCTCCCCCTCCTTGCCTCTCTACCCCCATCCTCCATCTCCCTCCCTCTGTCTCTCCATCCTCCCTCTCCCTCCATCTCTCCCTCCCTCCCTCCCTCTCTCTCCTCCCTTCCTCTCTCTCTCTCCTCCCTTCCTCTCTCTCTATCCTCCCTCCCTTCCTCTCTCTCTCTCCCTCCCTCCCCCTCTTCCTCCCTCCATACTCTCTCCCTCCCCCTCCTTGCCTCTCTACCCCCATCCTCCTTCTGTCTCTCCATCTTCTCTCCATCTTCCCTCCCTCCTTCCCTCCCTCCTTCCCTCCCTCCCTCCCTCCTTCCCTCCCTCCCTCCCTCTCTCCCTCTCTCCCTCTCTCTCTCCCTCCCTCTCTCCCTCCCTCTCTCCCTCTCTCCCTCTCTCCCTCTCTCCCTCTCTCCCTCCCTCCCTCCAGGACTACCAAGCGTGGCTGGACCTGCGGGAGCTGGAGAACAAGTTGTGCGAGCGCTACATCACCCACGAGAGCGACGACTTCCGCTGGCAAACGTTCGCCCGCGAGCACACCCTCCCCTACCCCGCCCACCTGGTGCCCCCGCCCCCCGCCACCGCCTCCGACGACGACGAGGCCGGGGAGGACGCAGACATGCAGGGGCTCACTGAGAGGGTCAGCATCCTCTGAGACACACCGCAGGAGCGTACTGTCGGGGGAGGAGGGGAGGGAGAGAAGCAGGGTGGGGTAGTGGGGGGAGGGGAGGGGAGTGGCGGTTGGAAAGTCTGGCTCGGGCACGGCCGGGATGTGAAATGTTGGTTTTGTATCACTTGCCGCCTTGATAAAGATCTTCTTTTTTTTTTTTTGGGGAGCAGGAGAGATATCGATATGAGTCAATATTTTCCTCTGTTTTTTTTTTTTACTGAGATCTCTAGTTTGTAAGAACATAGCCTTGTATCGATCGAAACCACCCGATCCCCTTCCTCTTCCTCCTCCTCCTCCTCCTCGTCCACTTACGATGGCGTCCTCTCTACTCCAGCCCCAAGCCAACCCAATCTCCAGATCCCCCCCCCCCCCCTCCATCTTTGGCTCCTTGACCCTTGAACTCTAGGAGTGAGAGACTGACCACAAGGACGTACTGTATACAGTGTACCGTGGGTCAGATGGGATCTTTACAACAGGTGCTGCGCTCAGTCTAAGCTGAAACTCGAAAAACAGTTATAAGCTATAACTCAAACTCTAGGCATCAGGACAAGGTGTTCTATTTCCTCTCACATTGAATCATGGAACATTGCATCCCCGCCCAGACAGCCTTGAAAGAGAGAGAAGAGAGGAATGGAGAGGGAGGTAGAGAGGAGAAAGGGCAGCGTTGATAGAGATGTTGGAATACTTTGAAGGAGTCACTAAAACCCACTAAGACGGAACGGCACACTCCCACTCATAAACGGACGCAACAAACCCCGTTTTATTTTTATTTTCATTGTACGTCATGACTGGAATGTACGCTTTTTCCCCGCTTTTCATCTCTACGCTGCAGACCTCTTCCCCTCTGAGAGTGTCAATGGGTTTCGTGAAGATAAAAAAAACATTTTTTTCATTGCCTGTCAAGAGCTGAACCGAGAGTTTGTTTGTTTGTTATGCAGCAGACCAATCCCATCCTATTCAAACCTGTCCCGATTGAACATTTTGAAACGGTCTGTGGGCGGCTGTCACAACTGCTTTCTCTTTTGATAAGCAATTTTGGTTATTGTCACCGTAGTCATGTGTTCCACCGAAGACGTCCTCGGTTACAAAGGAAGACATCCTCTGTTCCACGAAGGCAAATGGACGTTTTAGAAAACAGACATTGTTCAACACCAGTGGACACAGGGTGAAAAAAAAGGCTAATGTTCTAGACTAGTTGCAAGTTGAAGTCCACTTTGAAGTACATGTTAAAGCGTGTGTGAGGAGGAGTATGATGTAGGATCTTTCATTACTGACTCTCTGCACACCTAGCATGTCAACATGCTGCATGTCCATGTGAAGTTAGACTTGTCTAGAAAAGGCATAGTTACGAAAAAATCATAGTTACAAAGGCCTATCATGCAAATGTATAACCTTATATGTATGTATTGTAGTGTATGTACTGTCATGTATGTTTGGGGGAATGCATAGAAGATCCCAGCGTTTATAACAGCAGTACAAACCTTGACCTAAAAACATGTTTTTTCATTCATTCGGTGTGTTGTCGTCTTTAGCGTGAAGATCATTTCATGATGAGTCTTATTTCATGAGGCATATAGACCATTCACCTTCCATAAAATATGATATGCATACTGCATACTCCCCAAGAGGCGTTGTATACCCTTCAGGAGAATGACTGGTTTTCCATCGCTCAGTAATCGAGAGAGAGAGAGAATTATCTGTCCCCTATAATCAACATGCATTGATTTCGCCCAGTTTGCCTATCTGAGAGATATTATTCAGTCATGAGTGTCTAGACTTAAGAGCTACATCATCCCATATGTCCTGTTATCTACTAGCTCTGACAGACACTTAAAACAAACAAAACAATTATGACCAAAATCACTATTTTTTTAAATGAGATGTCCTGGCTTGTCAAAACCATGGCTGAAGGCTTGTTTTGCATCCAAACATGCTAGCCACAGTAGCACAGTAGCTCGAATAGCAAGTTACATTTCTGGTTTATCGGGAAAACATTGTTATTCCAGGAAAGGCATCCCTTTCAGCAATGCCATTAAGATGATATGCGCAGCGGGTGGGAGGAAGGAGGGGGGGGGGGGGTGTAGACATTGGTAATGAGCAGACAGACGAAGCAGCGTACCGATCGGTGGTCAAACGTCTGAGAAATGAGTGAAGGCGGTTTAGCATTTTCAATGGTAACAAAGTCAATAACAACAGACAGTGAGAATGGGAGTAATTGAACACACACACAAAGAGTAAGAACATTGGGCCTAATGAAAGGTTGACAGTAGAGTAGGTTGTTTTCACAAAGTGGTGAGAGTGCTTCGGCAAGCTGCTTTTTTACTGAGAGAGGGCCACTCTCTCCTCCTGCACCGCCACCAGTCTGTCTGTCTCTCTCTCTCTCTCTCTCTCTCTCTCTCTCTCTCTCTCTCTCTCGCTCTCTCGCTCTCTCGCTCTCTCGCTCTCTCTCTCTCTCTCTATCTCTCTCTCTCTCAGAGGACAAAGAAGTTGGTGAGATAATTGGAAGCTTAGTTCCGTTTTACAGACTCAAATTTTGCACACATTCATATAAGGTTAATGGCCTCCCGAATAAAAAAACAACTGTCAGTCTATGTAATATTGTAATATTGAACAAAATATTATAAGAACAATTAAATGATAGATACATACCTCATGAGAGCTAAAGGAAAAAGAAGAGGAGAAGAAAGAAGAAGAGTTGTGCCATAAAGTTATGGCAGGTTATTCGAAAGGAATGAAAATAAATGTAAATGAAAGGGAGTATTACAAGTAATTGGTCTCTACCAAGACTTTTAGCTGCCATGGCAACAGATGAATTTCTGAGTCTCTGAGTCTAAAGGCATCTGTGGTCATTAGGTTGGGATTTTATTACACACACACACACACACACACACACACACACACACACACACACCAGTTGGCCAGGGGTAAAGGAAGTAACAAACCAGATTGTAAAGGTAAAAATTAAAGGTATTTATTTTGCCAAAGGTAATTAATGGTCTTTTTAGCCATGAAAAGAAACACAAAACAACAAGAGAGGCAAATCCCTATGGGTGCGGTGAAAAGGAGTAAACAAAACCTGAACTAAATAACATTTCTAGAACATAACCCTATAACCAGGGGTGCACATAACTGTTTTAGGGTCTGGTTCTCAGAGGAGCACCTGGAGGTGTTGCTGGGTGCTGCTCACCCGTGACGCGGCACAGTTATCCTACAAGCTGTGGTCATCACTGCCCTCCTGACTGCCCTCTCCACTCTCTTCCTCTCTTCCAAACATGGTAGATGAGGATGTAGGCCTACTTCTCTCTCCCAGGTTGAGCCTGCCATTAGCTGTCTGCATCCACAAGTCAACAGCTGGCTTTGGGTCAGAAGTATCTGTTGTCGTCTCAGACAAGTGGATGTGCATCAGGGACGAGAGGCCAGAGTCTGACAGGCGGATCTGTACTTTGCTTTTTATTATATGAAGATGTGGAAATCCCCTCTCACATGCAGCACCGCTCAAGGGCAGAGTAAGGGACAACAGAATGACTTTCTGAATGTTGGAGTAACTAATCTGGATTGCAGCCAACTATCTGCTTGTCTTCACTATGTTGACCTTGAAGTCATACACAGAGGAGGCCCCTGTTACTGTCACAAGTGTTGTGTTGCCAAAACACAACTTGAAACAAGTTAAAATGTATCACATGACTTGAGGGATTCATATCTGCTTTCAAACTCATGAATTAGACCTCTCAACACATCAACCATGTCCCTGTCAGCATCAGCATTTGAAACAGTCTCTTTCCTGTACTTGCCTTCACTGTCACGCAGAAGTGTCAGCTGTCCAACAGCTACCATGAGCTGTCCAACAGCTACCATGAGCTCATCTTTGCATTCACCGATAGTCAAATTCTCTTGCTGGAACCTGGGAGGTGAACTGTAAAAGGTTTCCAGTGTCAAGTATGTTGGCTAGGAAACACTGGAAACGTTCTGTGCAGATATGTTTTAGGTCACTGTCATCACTTGTAGCCACTTGAATTTGAGTGGCAGGTAATAGCCTCCATATTTTCAAGAGTCTCTTGTCTACGTCATCATGATTACAAAGATGGCACTTGAAATGCATAAAATCCAAGTTTATTTGTGTCTTACACACACACACACACACACACACACACACACACACACACACACACACACACACACACACACACACGTTCACCAATGGTCCCAGTATTGTAGCTTCAGAAGGAACAAGTTGTTTTTTATTGTGCTTAGCACTATATTTTATTTCTCATATATTTTAATCCTGTTCTTTTACCAACTGCTAAGACAACAATATAGTAAGCTAGTTACTTTAGCTAGCTAAAGATATTGGTCCCCAAATCATTTTACGTTTCGCTATTATGTTCCGATGTTTCTGTCGAATAATGGTTATTTTGATAAACTGGCCACATTTTGGGAATATACATGGTTACTTTCTAGTCTGAAAATATATTAACATTTAATAAAATGACATGATAACACTTGTAGAGCCAAAATTACAACAGCTTTTCGCCCATGGAGGTCTAAAAAAGTAAATGTAGGTTTAAAATCCCCGCTGCCGGCCGGTGCAAAAGGCATTCTGGGATAGTGAGATGCATACTTCAGTGTGAACGGTCGGCTGGTATTGACATACTTATTATGAATTTAGTAGGCAGTATGGAGAATATATTCATTGAGTATGTAGTATGCCATTTCAAACACAGCCAGACACACACACACACACACACACACACACACACAGACAATGCCATCCTAAATGACATCTGCTTCTCTCACACACACACACACACACACACACACACACACACACACACACACACACAGACAATGCCATCCTAAATGACATCTGCTTCTCTCACACACACACACACACACACACACACACACACACACACACACACACACACTCAACCAAACAAACAACCAAACAAACAGGATTATATTGAGATTAAAGTGCAGAATGCAATACTGACACTTATTGAACCATAAAACACCAGACAATCAAACTGACCTAAAGAAACATTCATAACCAATACAAATGACATTTACAATATACAGAACTGAAACTCCACTTTATATGTCAAGACCCGTCTATTGATTTGCTTAGATTTCCTCCAGCTGGGAATAGTTGTCTGCAAGTCTCTAACAGCGAGGTAGTCAGTGAGTCTTTTGTCTTCGCCAGTCCTTTAAAACCCACGTCTCAGAGGCTGACCAGCACGCATCTTACAAAGCCGTCAACAATCTGGCCCCCTCCTACCTCGTCCCCCTCCACACCCCCTCCCGTTGCCTCAGGTCTGACGACCAAACCACCCTCAAGACCACCAGGACCAAGCTCTGGACCTGGGGTGATAGGGCCGCACCCCCCCGTCCCCCCCCCCCGTCCCTCTGGAACGCCCTCCCCAACCACATCAGACAGGCCAACACCCTCCCAACATTTAAACAGGCCCTCAAAACCCACCTCTTCAATCTCGCCTTCACCAGTTAACCCTCTCCCCCTCCCCTTCCCATGTGTCCCCAGCACTACCTCAATTAGGCCTCTATACTTTCTTCTATTCACCTTTTGTTTCTTTTTATTATTACTACTCAATCTTTTCAGTTTGTAAAGCGTCTTTGAGTGTCTAGAAAAGCGCTATATAAGTCTAATGTACTATTATTATTATTATTATTATCTCACTTCATCTGTCTAAAAGCTACAGCCTTCATTATCCCAGGGCTGGGACTCCATTGTGGTATGAGACACATTTTAGTTGTTGAAAAGTATTCAGTAGAAAATTAATCTAATTTTCTCGAAAGACAATAGCCGAAAGGCTTATTGGTTCGAAGCTATTGTGCACATCCAACGCATTTGCTTTAAGCATTTTAATTCTGAAAACGATGTGCATGTCAGAACATTGCAGGTGACAAGTTCAATCAATATCACGGAAACCCTACAAGCGTTTGAGTCTACCTTCATTCACTCCCTATCTTCTGCCATAGACTGAAAACCCATGTCTTCAAGCTACATCTTGACTGTCCCTCCTAAAGACCTCTTCACCCGCCACTACACCTCTGTACAGTTTCTCTACTGTTAAATAATAGAGAAAAACATTATGCCAATGGCCCCTGGTCCTAGCGTAGATTTTCTTATGATGACTGATGTTTAGATAGAAGTCCCTTACTTTAGACAAAATGTACTTGTTCTAAAATGTACTTGTTCTAAGTCACTTTGGATAAAAGTGTCTGCTAAATGCCCCCAAAAATGTAATTCATCATGAATACAAATAATAATAATAATAACTTTGATTTCTATAGCGCCTTTCATAAAACCCAAGGACGCTTTACAATTCTGAAGGGATTGTCAGACAGATTGTCAGACAGACAAAACAGAAAACAAACAAAGCAAAACAGTGACTAGGGGCCAAAAGCCTTGGTGAACAGATGGGTTTTAAGGGCTGATTTGAAGGAGTCCAGGGTGGGGGCGTTGCGGATCACTATGGGGAGGGAGTTCCAGAGAGTAGGTGCAGCCACGCTGAATGCTCTGTCCCCACAGGTCCGTAGGCTGGTGCGGGGGGTGGATAGCAGGCCCATGTCTGTGGACCACAGGTTCCGGGAAGGGGTATGTTGGGAGAGGAGGTCAGTTAGGTACTGGGGGGCGCAGGCGTGGAGGGATTTGTAGGTGAGGAGGAGGATTTTGAATGTGATGCGGGACTTGACCGGGAGCCAGTGGAGGTGAATGAGGCTGGGGGTGATGTGCTGCCAGGGCATTGTGTGGGTGAGGACCCTGGCAGCTGAGTTCTGCACAATGAATGAACCAATCATGTGAATGTGAAGCCTATGCAGCCATGGCAGGGGTATCTGACTGCAGAAGGGAGGTCGTTTGTGAAGCATACAGTCGTGATTGAACAGCTGGATTCAACAGCAGTAGTGGTTAGGGCGGCATCACAGTCTCTCCAGACAGCCTTGTTTATATATGAGGCTAGAATCATGAGTAGAATGATGGTTCTACTGGCCATTACCGTAACAAAGCTAACTTAAGTGCGTCTAAATGTATTTTTCAGTCAGTGAGCAGGAAAGTAGATGGGTTGAAGGGTTAAAAGAAAAGAAATAATGGCAAACAAATCGGTATTTTTGTGCTTCTCTCCCTCCCTTTCTATCTCTGTGGTGCTGTGGGTCCATCATCTGTTTCATCCATCTGTTTGTGTTTCTGGGAATCGCCTCAGTTGTTCCAGGTAGTCAGGTAGTGACTGTCAGACTGTGGGATTATAAGTGTCTTGTCAAGATAGCTTCCCTATTTCTGACAAGGGAAATGGCCCCTTTTTATGATACGCTCATTTGAGATCAGCATACAATTCTAACCACAGCAGTCACATGGTAATGGTGGGCTATTTATCAACACAGACAGGATGTACCTGTATCCTGTGCACTCTGCATGACTTCAGTGTCTCTTCTGAAAAGAGATCTAAAACCAAAAGGACATTCTGGTACATGTAGGGGCTTTAACACAGGGCCTACTCAGACCGTATTGTGCTGGGGCAGTTTATCAAATATGCTTAGTTTGATGGTTGGTGTCCGAGATCGGTAGTAACTCTCTAGTTTACATTTACATTTTTGGCATTTAGCAGACGCCTTATTCCAAAGCGATTTACAATCAATACATTTTAATACTAAGCAAGTGAATCATCAATCCACCAGTCGTAGCAGGAAGAGTAATCCAGCTCAGGCCCGGGGCCATTGATAGAAGGAAAAACCTTCTTCTATCACCTTCTTCTAAACCTAGGTTTTTTATTTTTTTTATTTAGACACTGGAGAAACAGAGAAACAGTACAAGGGGGTCAATAGAAGTTTTTAGGGGACACAGTAAAGGGGAAAAGCGGGTGTCTTCAGGAGACGCAGTGCTGGGGGACAGTAGATGTCTCAGGATGAGCAGTTAAGATGTAACCCGAAGAGATGGGTCTTCAGTCTACGACGGAAGATGGGTAGTGACTCTGCAGTTCTGACAGCTGTGGGAAGCTCATTCCACCAGCGGGGAGCCAGTGTTGTGAAGAGACTCAGGGTCTAGTAACTCAGGGTAGACAATTGAAGTAAAGTTGATTCCATACGACGTGGCAGATGAGTTCTCGTCACACGCAGTGAGCCTTCATAGATAGAATATTGACGATCAAGCAAGTAGTTGTCTAACACAAATCACAACCATTGACAAGGCTCCATTCGGTCTGCTTGACCACAAGGAAAGTGTCCTTAATTAGCTAGTTGTCATCGTAACCTAGTTACCTGACTCTAGTTCATTCTAAGTATACTTGGCCAGTTGCCAACTCAAATTACAGGTTGCATGCAGACACACACAACTTGAGAGTGGGGGGCCTTCATGTCACAGAACTTCGCTGATTATTTCATATAAAGTATTTGTGTATACACAAATGAAAACACATCCTAACAGTTTTTATATTACATTTCTATTTCAGTTTTTTAAATGTGAGGCAACGGCATTTTCATAACACCTAGACCCACTCACTACCATCACTGCTGCTATTTATTACTGTATTGTAGTGGTCACTTTATCTGACTTGCTTATTGTGTATACAGTTTACCCTGTGCATTCTGCATGATCAACAACCTTGACTTGACTTGTTGAAGAAGACTGTTAAGATGGAAAGCAGCCCAGCCTTGAGTGTTTGGAACATTTTTTTGTTTATTTATCAGTATTTTAGCATTTTATGTTAAACCTTTGTTGAATAAATACCTCAGCAAGGCTGGAAATAACCCTGTGACTCAGTGTTTCAAGTTTAATAACCCAGTGTGGTAAGCCTCTGTAATTATCTCTCATCACTACCATCCTTGTAAACCCCACGCCCTGCTACAACAGACATGTTATGATGACTAAGAATTCATTAAAGTTAAACGTTTCAGTTTCAAGTTTTATTGTTTTATTTCAGATTCAGATAACGTTTATTGCCATTATGCTTGACACAAATAGGAATGTTATTGTAACATGACTAATCATTCTCTAAATTTTACAGTTTCAGTTTCAAGTTTTATTGTTTTATTGTTTTATTGTACACGTGTAAGAGAGGAACATTATTAGGCTTCGGTTCCTGACAGTGCAGCTCAATACAATAAGGCGATAATGATAAGCCAAGGTAAATAACATGACAATAGTACAAGACATAAGTGAGACAACTGGACAAGTGACAAGTTGTGGGAGACAAAATAAGACAACTAAGACAGGATACTATTAGCGTTAGATACTATTAGCGTTAGATACTATTAGCGTTAGATACTATTAGCGAGTATTACACTTGGTGGCAGTGGCTGTAAGAGGTAGTACTGAGTAAAGTGACTGTGTGCTTAAGGTTAGGTAGTCTGTATACATGGGGTGTGCTTGTTAAGGCTAGGTTGTCTGTATACATGGGGTGTGCTTGGGGATTATAGTCAATTGTGTAAAGTAGACTATAATAGCATGATTGAATGGAGGTTCTAGTTATGACATGCAAATACACTAGTAATCATTCATTCATACAGACACACATCAAGGCTTGAGGTTTATAAATCACGTCTTTGAAGTAGATATGGACCTATGTACAGCATGTACCCACAGTGTCATGTGTCACAGGCCCCTGGGTTGGATAGTGGACGACTGTCATGGACTTCCCATAGCGTTTCTGCACAAATGTAGGTGTCATGAATGAATGAATGAATGAATGAATGGTCTTTATTGAATGGATCATCATTTATTGAATGGATCATCAATGATTTATCATCATGGCCTCTTGGCTGTTACAGACTGTTAGAGACAGAAAACAGGCATCCTTATGAAATGATCCACTTCAGGGTTTGCCAGACACGGTCAGCGGGCAGGGTAGGATAGGTCAGGGTAGGTCAGGGGGCAGGGTAGGAGATCACAGGTGGAATCTGGGAGCCACGCTTACATATCTCCCTGTCTGTGTTTTGGTGTATTCATCTCTCTCTCCCTCTCCATCTCTGTTGGTTGTTGTCTTCTGGCCAGTTTATCCCCTACTTGTATCTGATCATACTTTGTATTTGACCTCCCCTCTGAATCATATCATAACCCCCTCCCCCCACCAACCCATTATAGCCATTCACCAACAGAACAACTTACATGTTGCCTCCTCATGAAAAACGACTGTATGTAGTATGTTATCGTTCTTGAAACAGCTGCTGAGGGACCTGCAGGTGCATTGGAGGAAACACACATACATAATTGAACGACGGTTTACTGTAAATGTTTACTCTGAAAGGAGCTTACTGTATTCGTGTGGGGGTCAAACAGGATGTTCATCTCCCGAGGGGGAAAAATCACAGAAAAATGTATTCTGTCATAAACAAAACCTCCTCCTTCCTCCTCCTCCTCCTGTACTAATGGATAGCATGCTCTCCTGAGCACATGACTTCCAAGAACGGTGAGCAGCAGCTCCCCTGCGACCGGGTACGGGGATGAACCGGGATGGATGAGTCATGGATAATGTAAATCAAGCTGTTGCAGACTGGCTCGGCTGTCTGGGGCTGGTGGACGGGTCTATCTGGTCTCAGACGTTACATCACAGGAAATGACCAGAGTAAGATAGAGTTGAGAGAGTTTTTGAATCATAAACCCCCAGGGGTGTGATCTGTATCTGTGTGCAATCTGCTGCTACTGCTACTGCTGCTGCTGCCTCTGCCTAGAGGGAAATCCCTCCATTGTGGCCGGCCGTGCGTCTGGGTGTCAAGTTTCCATTTTCTCCATCCTTGATTTGCCCCGGGGAGATTTGTGACTGTGGTTGTGATTCACGATGTTCGGAAAAAAAATTTCTTCATTTGGATTATTCATATCTGCAGGGCCAGTCCTAGCCTAGTCTTCTTTCCAATCCCCACCCTTGAAGTGATACTTCCCAGATGCATGTTCTGTTTGCATGCTGTTGAAAACCCTCCCTCCTTCCTCTTCCCTCCTCCCCCTTGAAACACCTCTCTTTCCTCTCTGGTATCTCACTTGTTGTCTCTGTCAACTGGCTGGACTTTAGACATCTGGACTTTAGCGAGCACGCGACTGCTTGAGGGTGGTCCGTTTCTGCACAAAAGACAACGTGTTGTCTGAACTCTCATCCTGTGTTTTGAACGGTGGTTGTGGTTCCAGCGGTCTCCTTCCTGTCGTCATGGGGGGCTCGGGGGTCTGGGGGCAGCTCAGGGGCTCTGAAGTGTCTCTTCAGACAGTCTGGATGGAACTCTTCTGAGACTGAGGATTCTGGCAAGAGGCCCCACTTTCTTGACTGACTTTTGGAGAAACAGCCCTCGATCACCAAAGCAGCAACCCTCCAACTGAGAAGGTGAGGCCTTTGCGAAAACTTGCGAAGAGGTACAGTAACAGGAATGACAGGAGTGTTGGGGATAAAATAGTCTAACCCTTGTTTAACCCTTATCTCTCTCCTCGCCTAGAAGTTATGGAATGGCCTGAAAGTTCTTAGAGTACTACTGAATTCTATAAAGGTGCTACAGTGAAATGTTAATGTAATGTTAACGTAATGTTTGTGAGGTATTCTTTCCTTCTGTCGTCCTAAGATGACCACAACACAGGGGAGATGAGCCTTAGCCTGTGGCAATGTGAGTCATTCAACTAAATGATTACACTTGAATGGTCTTGGCTCTGTGCCACTGCCAGTGACTAACTCATTTCAGAGGTCTGTTCTCGCTTGTAGTCGGATTAAAAATAAAACCCCACAGGTGCTTTCAGTTTGTTCAATAACAGAATGTGGATTCTCAGAAATGCGGAGAGGTGCTGTGGGGTGAGTTATGTGGGGAGAGTTATGGCGTTGAATAGCGAGCTAGAGGGGTAGAAAACGAAACTATCCTCAACGTGTGGGGGAGTCTTCTTTTACACTGTCACTCATCAGGTGTCTTCAAACGGCTCATACGACTGGTTTCAACGGACAATCGTGGGGAATCTGTAACTCACACTTCTGAGAGGTATTTAATTTCTTAATTTTCAATGTACTGTCCTGTCACAACGACTCTAGCTGCGCTTGTTGGAAGAAGAAACACACCCAAGCTCTCAGGGAGTTAACCTCAGAGGTGCATAGACAGACCTGATGTGCTAATAGGGGAGTCTTGGCAGAGGGAATTTGTTTGGCAGGTAGCCCTCCCTATGAAGCAAAGGGCACAGCCTTGCCTGGTCATATTTATAAATAGTAATAGTGAGGCATTGCAATAGAGCTAGCTAGCATAAACATACGTGACATTATATTACATACAAGTACATTCTTCAAATCCAAGGTAAGAGAACAGACCACAGGTCTTCCCCACAAAATGGGGACCTCCAGTATACGATATTTTTAGGCAGCAAAGCGTTTGTCACGGCTATTCCTGTCACTGGAGCTCCGGGCAGAAGCCAAGTGCTGTGGTGACAGGGAGACTCAGACAGGGAGACTCAGTGTCAGTGTTGCGCCGCAGAATGGGTGTGCAGTTTTAAACAGAAGACGATAATATAGCCAAGAATATCACTTGAAATGACAGATTTTTGACTGCAGCATGTTTATATTATTATTATTATTAACGACAGTGGGGAAGAACCCACATCTGACCTTACCTCAGCGGCGCGTGTGCGCGGAGGAACTTCTGCTGGAGTTTTTACAGCTGTTTTACAGATGTTTTTCTTACGGCTCTTGCGTGTCTACCGCGGAGCTGTCCTCCATCCCTAAAGAGTGATTAGAAAAGTGAAAGGAAGCAGAAAGCAGTGGATTTGATGTACAGCCCTCAGTTTTGTTCATTGTGCACTCTACCCCTCTTTCTCCTTCTCCTTCTCATGCTGTCCCTATTTCCCCCTCTTTCACCTTCTCTCTCTCTCTCTCTCTCTCTCTCTCTCTCTTGGGTTTTAGTCGTTAAGGTAAGATTTTGATTTTAAAAAGCTATTTCACTAGGTACAAGCCAGTCATCTTAACATTAACAATAATATATATATATATATATATATATATATATATATATATATATATATATATCACAGGCTTGAGCAAAGCTATAGCACACCAGTTACTTAGTGTAGGCATAAGCGGCTCCAATTTGTATGTGCAAAAAGTGACACAAAAATAGCAAAGATGAGACGTAATCCAATGGGATGGGAGTTGTCAACACAACTAGTGTTTGCATGATATGCAATGCATTTTCGGACTATTAAGCATAAACATTTTGGTGACAGGCATCCACTTCCACTTTGCTTACTGAAGGGGCCTTCAGCTGAGGAGCCACTAACGGGTCCTTCAGCAGACGCTGTTCTTTCCTGTGTGACATCGTCGCCGACCCCACTTGAGATCAACAGCCTAATTGTTCTGCTGCCAAAGTTGCAGTTCCTTAAAGTACTTTGATCAAATTGAGTTCCTGTTTTTTGTAGTAAATTATTCTAAAATAGACATTCGACATCAAACCAAACCAATCAGACCAACAGATCGACAATTGTATTCTACGGAGCCCCCCTGGGGTCACATGGTAGAAAATAATTGTGTGAATCCGTTCCCTCGATTTAGTAAATCTGTTCCCTCGGTTTAGTAATCCGTTCCCTCGGTTTAGTAATTTGTTCCCTCGGTTTAGTAATTCGTTCCCTTGGTTTAGTAATTCGTTAGGGTTAGGGTTAGGGTTAACCCTAATCCTTGCGATCGTTCTGGCTCGTAGGGCCTAACCCTAACCAAAACAAATTACTAAACCGAGGGAATGGATTACTAAACCGAGGGAACGAATTCACACATCAAATCATTGTTTTCTACCATGTGATGCCAGGGGGGCTCCGTAGTATTCCAACCACAACATAAACAAACATGTTCAGCAAAGAGCTACAGTATGTCTGCAAAGCCATGTATGCTAAATAAACAGTCAATGTGATCCCTGCTCCTGTTTCTGGGGGTGCTCCATTACCTGGGGGTACTTGGTCACTTTAAGTTGCACACAAGCTTCAAATCAGTTGTGGAATAGTACATTTTGTTTCAATACAATTGACTTATATGACATTAAGATAATGAATAAAGGAGACAGCTACAGTATGTAGGTAGTAAACTCCTTTTTGTTGATATTTCCAGGGTAGGCGGTGAGTAGGCGGTGAGTAGTTTCACTGGTAGAGAAAATCAGTCATGAACAGTTTCGGCACACGCCAATATGTGAAAAGAGGAACTGGAAGCGTCTGCAGAAAAAGGACACCACAAGGACTGTTGGTGACTGGCACATGGCGGCTTTGTCAGAGAGGGAATAAACCACTCTATTATGAAGAGACGTACAAGTCCCTTGTTTGCCACTATTTGGACAAGAGTGAATGTATTTCCAATGAGTCACTCTGTGTGTTTGGCCAGGATTCTATGGAACATTAGTGATTAAGACCAAGCTATTCATCGTTCCTTTTTTAATAAGAGAGGAACTTGGCATTTATGCACCTAGCTGACGAACAATCTATGAGTTTCCCTTTGAGATAGGCCAAATGAATAGTTCCCCTGGCAGTCCCCTCAATTCAACATTTTTAGAAAAGTAATAATCTTCACTAACACAAGCAACGTTTTCGTTTGCATTACAGTGATACAGGAGAATATAGGAATACAGAGAAAGGAGAATATCCTAGGAATTAGTTCCATACTGCTCAAAAGTTGAACACTTTTCTTTTGACATTTTTTGGACTTGTGACTTTGAATTGATGATGTTTTTTCCCTATGACGTTTGACAGGCCACTTGCAATGAACATGTATTAGTGTAACTTCCTTAGTTTATTAACAGGCAAGTGTGTTCCGGATATTCTATGCAAATAGTAATTTGATGTACCTAGGTAGCAAACTCGTCATCTGGGAAAACAGAAAGCAAGCATTTATTCCCCAATAAGCCCAAGTCCGACAAATCCACATTCTTCCCTTTTGAATTAATTGATATTAATTAATTAATTGATAACCATTCCTATCCTTGGTTTAACAAACTGCCAAGTTAATCACTTCCCATCTTCCACCGTAGACTGAAGACCCATCTCTTCAGGCTACACCTTAACTGTCCCTTCTGAGACATCTACAGTACTACCCCCTGTACTGTTTCCCCAGTGTCATAATAGTAAAAGAAATAATAATAATGAAAAAACTTCTCCTAGTACGACGACTGCCCATTGCCCCAGGCCTGAGCATAGATTACTTTTTCCATTTCCATGTCTTGATTGGATGTGTGCGCACAGAATAATAAGTATATGTGACACAGTCTGGTGAAAAGGTCTGCCTGTCGGCAATTCTCACTCAATATGTGACTGCTCCTGGTGTTTCTGGACACCTCTCGGAAATGAGAAAGACGTCAAATTCGTCTTTAAAGTTTTTTTTTTTTTTTTTTTTAAATTTTCGTTTTTTTAGCTAACATTCAACTCGAAGATGTGAAGTACCCACTCGTTATTTTTACGAACAGTTTTACGTTCATTAAATAAGTGTAATCTATAACACAATGACTTCGTTTCTTGTTGTTTGATGGGGATTCATTATCTTTGATGGGGATTTTCTGTGCTTAGTGATTTCCGGTGTAGCAACTTTCAAATACTCATGTCGTCTTCAATTTGTTTCCGATTTCAATGTATGATGCATCATTTGAAAGCTTACAATCTGTAGTTTAAGCACATGTAAAAAACTGAAAAATGATTTCGCCTACAGGTAGCCCTTTTCATTGGGCTGTGTCACATATAACAAACAACAGTTTTAGGATCACTAAATAATTATAATTTGTGAATTGGATTCACTGTATCGTCTGCTGTCTGGTTCGTGTCTACTGGGTTAGTGATACATGGCTTGTAAACAAACTTACGTTTTAGGACGTGTTCAAAAGCAAGGACTGTGTGATCATCTAATTATGTGTAGTTATGTGTTTTTAGCATGAGGATGTTCTATCAGCATATTGTGATGTGCTAAACATGCAGTTAGATGATGATGATTCAGAGCAAGTTTCTCTGGTATTTGCTGTACCAACATTCAAATATCTTCTTCAACTATTTTAATTTCAATGACAATGTATGATACATCATTTGAAAGCTTACAATCTGCACTTTCATAACCTTTTCACTTGACCCTGTCACATATGGTGCCCACTCCAATGTACTGTAGACTACCAAAATCATTGATTCTTCCACACGCAAACTAGATCATCTTGGACAGGTGTCTGTCATTGAACGAAGTAAACACTGGAACATCCTCGATTTAACTAACTATCGATTTAACGAGCCCTTATCTTTGTTGCAAATGGTACACATTGTTACAAGAACAGTTGTTTATACCATTACTGTAACTTCTAACAATGGACAAGTTACAGCAATTCAGCTGCTAACATGCTAGCGAAGTCACAAGAGACTATTTCAGTCTCTGCCAGCTGAGCTGTTTCTATAACGACACAACCTACTGGCTCCGAAAGCAGATTGGTATCCAGGCTACATCAGCCTAAATGCCATCTATTGCCATGGCCATAAAGGCGTCATGACATTAACACTAAATCTCAACATAATCTCATGAAGCCCCCAATATTACCTTATCTTATTCAAACATTATATAACACTATAGAACTTTGTCTGCCTCTATGCCTCATGATACATCTAAACTGGCATGAACTCTCTCCGCTTTTGTCCTGCGATCAATAGATGAAGTTGTCACCCCAGCTCCCCGGTAATCTAATTGTAGCGAAATACTCTGGTGCCTGTATTGCATCACAATAAGATGCAAATGCAGTCTCAACAGATGAAACTCTGTCCTGTGCTAGATTGTCAGTTTGAAATCATGTGGCACAATAAACCTGGCAAATGTATCCGCAATTATCTGACGGTGGCATTAACATAAGGTAACGTCTTGAGTTAGGAGAATGAGGCGATATATGCAGAGATTTAGCAGAGAATCATAAGGTCCCAATCTCTATGGAACACCACAAGTATAAATCAGAGTCAGGAGGTTAGATATCTAAGGCCAGAATCAATGTCACATCTTTCCACATGAAGATCTTCCAAGTGTGAGGTCAGCATTTGATTTGATTTGACTCTGAGTTGGCAATCGTCAGTCCTGCTACAATACAACTGAACTTGGTATTGCAATGAGTATGACTGCAACATGACTAAAGCACTTGGACACCACTCTGAAAGACACATATTTCCATTGAAATCCCATTACGTGGCAAAAATAGGATTCCATTTGGTGGCTGTGGAGTGGGTAGCCAAAATGATGTCATATTTTGGACACATCGACAATGTGTTTGGAGTGAAGTGAGATTTGTGAGTTCATACTGCAAAGTTTTATAGCTAATGAGGGATACGTTTGACTGACTTGTGTCGTTTCAAAACGGTTAGGGAGTTGTTGGTATTTACCCACCAAGGAAGAGAGGAGAGGAACCTGGCTGGTCAGGTGCTGAACAGTAAACTGTTCGGACTGAAAACAGTAAACCCCGGACCTGGGGTGACGGGGCCTTTTCAGCCGCAGCCCCGTCCCTCTGGAAGGCCCTCCCCAACCACATCAGACAGGCCAACACCCTGCCAACATTTAAACAGGCCCTCAAAACCCACCTCTTCAAGCTGGCCTTCACCAGTTAACCCTCTCCCCCTCCCCTTCCCCTGTGTCCCCAACACTACCTTCATTAGGCCCCCTATACTTTCTTTTATTTATCTTTTGTTTCTTTTTACTATTACTACTCGATCCTTTCAGTTTGTAAAGCGTCTTTGAGTGTCTAGAAAAGCGCTATATAAGTCTAATGTGTTATTATTATTATTATTATTATTATTACTATTATTATTATTATTATTATTATTATACAGGGGTGCAAACTGGTGATGGCCCAAAAAGGTGACACATTTTCTTTTGCGGCTAACCTTAGGGGGGGGGATAGCGCTAGCACTAATGGTGTTAAATAGATACCGCAAGTGACATAAAAGTTGATGCAACCAGTGTAAAATTATAAATGACTACCGTTGAGCATACTGTATATTTATACATATTCATACTGTATATTTCACATGTCTCTTGATATAGCTTCTTTTATAAACTGATGTGGTGCAAGAGTTCAGAGGTCCACAGTGAAGGGCAGCTATCTGATGGGATCTGGGTGGGGTTACAAGGACCAGGATTTAGGGTGCAGTAGACTCAGCCTGGACAAATTCAGGAACTGGGGTCTAGTTTTGAGGGGCATAGAGTCCCTCAGGAAGATAAGCAGAAAGAGGACAACACAAGAATCAAGACTGCTGACTGTAAAACGGATACATGAAAGAGTAGGAGAGAATCAGCATAGAGCAGGTGGCATGAGGCCGCTGGGACATCTAAGGGACATCTAAAATTAATCTAGAGGACAAGGCAAGTGTCCGCTTACACCGTGTCCACTCTGTCACAGGCCGGCCTGCCAGAGGAACACCAGGGTGGTAGAGGGGGCAGCAGCACAAACTTGTTTGTTTTTCGATTTGTTTCAATTGATCCAAATATTGATACTAGACCAACCACTTTTCTTTTGAAATTTCAGGTCAACCACCTCTGCTGGACTTGCAAAAACCCGGCAGCAAAGATGAACTCGACAACGAACGCGACTTGCGTCAAAATCGGATCGTCGGTCATCAGCGACTTCCTCATGGGCACCTACATCCTGGCGTTCATCTTCGGCTTGGCCTTCAACCTCCTGACCCTGGGCCCCATCTGGCAGCAGGTGCGCAACAATAACATCCTGGGGGTCTTCCTCCTCAACCTGTCCGTCTCCGACGTCCTCTACATCTTCACCATGCCCTTGTGGATCAACTACTACCACAACGACCACACCTGGAGGCTGGGCAACGTCTCCTGCAGCGTGGCCGGCTTCTTCTACTACTCCAACATGTACATCAGCATCTGCCTGCTGTGCTGCATCTCGGTGGACCGCTGCCTGGCCGTCACGCGGCCCCTGAGGACCAAGGTGTTCCGGAGCTCCCGCTACGCCTGGCTCATGTGTGCGTGCGTCATCGTCCTGGTGGTGGGGCTCCACATCCTGGTACTGATCAACGACAACGTGGCCGACGCGCACGACGACGTGAGCGACCGCTGTTACGAGACCTACCCTCTCCCGGGTCCCGTGGCCATGTTCAACCTCCTCCGGGTGGGTACATTCTTCCTGCTCCCCCTGCTGGTGCTGGGGGTCTGCTACTGGAAGATCCTGAGGAAGGTGGGCCTCAGCGTGGGTCTGGGCCAGCAGGCCAAGAGGAAGGTACGCCTCCTCTCCTTCGGCGTGATCGGGATCTTCTCTGTGTGTTTCGCCCCCTACCACATCCTCCTGCTGGTGCGCTCCCTGGCCTACTATTTCAAGGATACGGAGAGCTACTGTCTGTTCGAACAGGGCATGCACTTCCCCTTCTCCTGCACGCTGGCCCTGACCAGCCTCAACAGCGTGGTGGACCCTGTGCTGTACGTGCTGGTCAGTAACGGGGTGAGGGAGGACCTGAGGCTGTCGTGTTGGGGGAACAAGAGGGGGCAGAAGGGGGAGGGGGAGACGGGGTCTCCCCTCACCGCCTACAGCAATAAGACACATAACCCCACTCTCATCTGAGGACAATGTGTGGTGTGTGTGTGTGTGGGTGTGTGCATAGGTGTGTGTGTGTGTGTGTGTGTGTGTGTGTCTGTACATTATTGAATATAAGGAGTGGCTTTTGTATGTACATTTGAACAGTGGAAGTGTGTGTGTGTGTGTGTGTGCGTTCGTCCATCCTTTGACATTGTGAATGAGGACATTCGTCACATGGTGTTCATATCCGCCTACTTCCACGGAGACGATCAGATGGTGGTTGATATGTAGACAGACAAGGACTGCTGCCTTTGTGTCACTTTTCAAATATCCTGCGGTTGGCAGAGGAGGAACATTGCTCATTTGTATCATAATGGTCTTTAATTGGTGTGTCCTAACAGTGTCTTCAACCCACGCTGGCTTTACAAGGACTGCCTTTTCTGGGTGTGTATTGCAGTATTGCTGTTTGAAGAGAACTTAAATATCCTTAAATCTACCGCAGGTTCTTGTTGATATGTGCTTGGCTGTTCCATAACCTCTCATAGGCTAACATTTGTCAATAGACATGGTATACAAATAACAAGTGTGCCTCCATGGTTATTTCAATATGTATCCAGACCTACTCTATGCATCCCTATGTCAGATGGTATTAATCCAGTATTTACTGAGAAACTATGTGAATTAAAACTGGTGACTAAACTTGAACCTGGGTCTAATGGCACATGGCGGTACTGGGTCTACACGGCGGTACTGGGTCTACACGGCGGTACTGGGTCTACACGGCGGTACTGGGTCTACACGGCGGTACTTGTACACGGCGGTACTTGTGCCAGTGAATCGAAAAGAAACAGCGATTGTATTACTGAATAAATGGTTACCATGACAGCATTTGAACATGTGTTGGTCAAATAAACAGACGGGAAGCTACACACATTGTAATAGTTATACATTTGTCCCTCGGCAGAGAATAATAATGCCAAGTCCCCTCACAATGCTTCTGAAGATGGAACAAGATATTATGAAAAAATACAATGTTTACAGAAAGTTGAGTAGCACAAAAACACAGCTCCAGTGGCTCTGGAACATTGTGTACAGCAGCGGTCTTTAATGAAAGACCTGTGTGTACCTGTGTGTGTGTGTGTGTGTGTGTGTGTGTGTGTGTGTGTGTGTGTGTGCATAATGTGTATGTGTGTGCATCTGTGTGTGTGTCTGTATATGCAGGTAAAGAGGTAAAGAGGTTCTTATCACAGGAGGTTGACATTAATGGTTGGTATACAGGTTTGAAAGAGGCAGAGAGATTGAGCGGGGGGAGATGAATAGAAGAGGGAATTGGGGAGAGACGATAGGGAAAAAGAGAGTGTTTGTGTGTGAGAGAGAGAAAGAGTGAGAGAGTGTGTGTGTGTGTGTGTGTGTGTGTGTCTCAGGTAATACATTTTTACTTTCATAGGCCTATGTTAATTCACACCATTATTACCACAGCCACATCTTCACTAATATAATAATTAAGCTCAAAACAAAGGGGGGCCGTGCTTTTACTGTTGTAGCTCCAACATCATGGAATCACTGACTCACTGTCAGGTTAGCTGTGTCTGTACCACTTTTTTTTTTTTAAACGTTTCAAAACCCACTTATATAAGATGGCATTTTTATAAGTTGTTTTCTCTTTTTACTTCTGATATCTGTATTGATTTGATCATTTGATCATTTGTTTCATTGCTTTTGTAAAGTGCTTGTTTACATTTGTATGAAGTATATTTTATTTGTTGGCTGTTTACTTGCTGTGTTATGCTGTATGCTACCAAATGTACTGTGAAGCACTTTGTGACTGCTGTCTTGATAAGTGCTATACAAATAAATAAAAGTAAAAAGTAAAGTAAGTAAGCCTAATGACAAAGAAATTGTGTTGCTTATCAAACAATTTTCTGTGTACCATCAAACCATCAAACCATTGCAAATACAGTACTAGTCAACAGTAAAAAAAAACTTTCTGAAACAGCCTTTTAGATGCTGATTTGTTCAAAGGTATGGGCCTAGATTAAATTAATAACAAGGCTAAAATAAGCCCTGACTGTAAACTGATTGATGAACCGGAGATTTTCAACTGCTGCTCTCCTCCCTCTACGATACAAAGACTCTTTGTACTCCTCTGTTGACTGAGGATGATCGACAGTCAGAGCCACAAAGGAAAAGTGCCTTCGGAAAGTATTCCATTTTAAAATGTCGTCTATAACACACCACAATGTGGCAAAAGTGAAGGGGTCTGAAGACGTTCTGAAGACTCTGTCTGGGTCACAATGATTCCATTCCAGAATTGTCTTTGAAAGTTGTTGAAGGAAAACAGTTGAAGGGTAGCAGTTTGGCTATACCCATGATACTATAGCTGCAGTATACTACTACAACAACAACAACAACAACAACAACAACAACAACCACCACCACCACCACCACAACTTTTATTTGTATATCACTTTTCCTGCAAACGTTGCAGCTCAAAGTGCTTTAATCATTACATAATCATAATTAAATTATTTAGTCAATATGACCGCCGTTCTCTGCTAGGCCCAGGAGTCTCACTCAGCAGCGGTCACACACAGGCCTACTGGGGCGGCTGTGTCTCAGGAGGTAGAGTCGCCGACTCGCCGCCTAATGATCACAAGGTTGGCAGATCAGAGGTTCGAGCCCTGGCTGGCCACATGTCGAAGTGTCCTTGGGCAAGACACTGAACCCCAAAATTGCTCCCAGTGAGCGGGCCTGCGCCTTGCATGGCAGCTTGCTGCCATTGGTGTGTGAATGTGTGTGTGAATGGGTGAATGAGAGGCCGTTGTAAAGCGCTTTGGAGCAGCTAGGGAGCAGCAAAAAAGGCGCTATATAAGTGCAGTCCATTTACCATTTACCATCTGTTCTCTCTGTCTGCTCAAATGTCATAAGGGCTTTAGAGCTAAAGACTTTTAACCAACTCTTGACAGGGACGACCCAGCCACAGACAGCATCATATACTCCACTGATCTCCTACTGTAGGTGGGAATACAACGAACCACCGCTTGTATTACCAAAATGACAGGTCGATATTTGCTTTGCTCAGACACAATCATGTCTGTGGCTCAGGACTCAGGAGACAGAGCCGGCGGTTAATGATCGCAACGTTGGTGGTTTGATGGGTCAGTATTTATTATGTTTCATTATCAGTCACACAATAGCATTCTGTACGTCAATATAGTTGCATGTGGTGCATGTCAATATGGAACTGAGTGGTTGGCGTTTCACTGGTGTTACAGTCGCAGCAGGGCACCAATGCCATCGCTCAGAAGCTGTGCTTGTTCGCCTCCTCTCCGTCGGCGTGATCGGGATCTTCTCTGTGTGTTTCGCCCCCTACCACATC
This sequence comes from Nansenia antarctica, assembly GCF_963989245.1. Taxonomy (NCBI): domain Eukaryota; kingdom Metazoa; phylum Chordata; class Actinopteri; order Argentiniformes; family Microstomatidae; genus Nansenia; species Nansenia antarctica. The sequence goes on along the minus strand of NC_137684.1, from coordinate 11,951,272 downwards.
CTTCTGCTGGTGCGCTCCCTGGCCTACTATCTCAAGGATACGGAGAGCTACTGTCTGTTCGAACAGGGCATGCACTTCCCCTTCTCCTGCACGCTGGTCTTGACCAGTCTCAACAACGTGGTGGACCCTGTGCTGTACGTGCCGGTCAGTAACGGGGTGAGGGAGGACCTGAGGCTGTCGTGTTGGGGGAACAAGAGGGGGCAGAAGGGGGACGGGGAGACGGGGTCTCCCCTCACTGCCTACAGCAATAAGACACATAACCCCAATCTCATCTGAGGACAATGTGTGATGTGTGTGTGTGTGTGTCACTCTGGCAGATGCAGAGAAGCTCGTCCCCGCCTTTTTCTCCTCCAGGCTGGACTACTGCAACGCACTCCTCATCGGGATTCCTAGTAACTGCCGCCAGAAACTTCAATACATCCAGAACAGCGCTGCTCGGATCCTGATGAGGGTGCGCAAATATGATCACATCACCCCCATCCTCAAATCACTTCACTGGCTCCCCGTCTCCCTCAGGATTGAGTTCAAGGTCTCCCTCCTCACCCACCAGTGCATTCACGGAATTGCCCCCCCCCTACCTCAAGAAACTCCTCCATACCCCTCAGACCTCCTCACGCACCCTCCGTTCTACTGCCACCAACCTCCTCAAGACCCCCAGGACCAAGCTCCGCACCATGGGAGATCGGGCTTTCTGCTCGGCTGCTCCCAGGCTGTGGAATGCTCTCCCTGACCACATAAGGGCACCACAGTCTGTGGATGCTTTTAAACGAGGCCTTAAAACCTACCTTTTTAGGGCCTTTCATTAGCCTTTTTTTAATTGAAAATGTTTATTGTTTTATCTTTCTTCTTGTTTTTAATCTGTAACACTTTGGGATTTCTTGATGTAAAGTGCTTTACAAATGTATTATTATTATTATTAATGGTTATACATTAACTCCCAGTGAGCGGGCCAGCGCCTTGCATGGCAGCTTGCTGCCATTGGTGTATGAATGTGTGTGTGAATGGGTGAATGAGAGGCCGTTGTAAAGCGCTTTGGAGCAGCTAGGGAGCAGCAAAAAAGGTGCTATATAAGTGCAGTCCATTTACCATTTACCATCTGTTCTCTCTGTCTGCTCAAATGTCATAAGGGCTTTAGAGCTAAAGACTTTTAACCAACTCTTGACAGGGACGACCCAGCCACAGACAGCATCATATACTCCACTGATCTCCTACTGTAGGTGGGAATACAACGAACCAGCGCTTGTATTACCAAAATGACAGGTCGATATTTGCTTCACTCAGACACAATCATGTCTGTGGCTCAGGAGACAGAGCCGGCGGTTAATGATCGCAACGTTGGTGGTTTGATGTTTCATTATCATTCACACAATAGCATTCTGTACGTCAATATAGTTGCATGTGGTGCATGTCAATATGGAACTGGCTGAGTGGTTGGCATTTCACTGGTGTTGCAGTCGCAGCAGGGCACCAATGTCAGCAGGGCACCAATGCCATCGCTCAGAAGCTGTGTTATGGGGTGAAGTGTCTGTGCTTGTTCTGGGGTGACGTGTCTGTGCTTGTTCTGGGGTGACGTGTCTGTGAAAGGAGACTGACAGAAATGACCATATCCTTCCTGTTGGATGTACAGTTTTACAAGTGTAGCTGAGAGCCGTTATTCACCAGAAACCACAGGGGGAAATTATGATATGGTTCTTTCCTCTTTTTTTTAATTTTTTTATTAGTGAAAATGCATTACAAAGACAAATAGTGACAGAAGACAAACAAGATTGACATAATGGACAGATATTAGGCCTACAGACAATTTATTTAAGCATGAAATTCTTTAACTGTGTAAAGTTAGGGTGATGTGTGTGTTGATATAAAAGTCTGAGCGGGCATCTTAGGTTGGTGTGTAAAGAGAGGGGTGTGGAACATGTGGCGGAGAGGTATATAATAATATTTAATTATGTATTAAGATATACTGTATATATACAGTATATATATATATATATATATATATATATATATATATTATATACTTTTTTTAAAAGAAGATAATAATAATAATAACAAGATGAAGAAGAATAAGAATAAAAACACAAAACTTAAACAAACACAGAGAGGGCATCCTTGCCTGGTCCCCCTGTGCAGTGTGAAGCTTTGTGATGTTAGTCCATTGGTGATGACGGTGGCTGAAGTGTAAAGGATCTTGATCGAATTAATAAATGATTCCCCAAAGCCAAATCTCTCCAATTTTGCAAACAAAAAAGTCCAGTTTACCCTATCGAAAGCTTTTTCGGCATCTAAGAGTGGCTATAATGGTTCCTGTTTGCTGTCGTGATGAGTAATGCATTAGGTTAAATAGTCTGCGTGTGCTGCTGTATGCATGTCTACCTTTGATAAAACCGGTTTGATCTGGATGGATTATGGATGCTGTGACTTTTTCTGTTCTGTGGGCTAGTGCTTTACTGATCATCTACAGTTTGTAGGACACAAGTATGCCATGCTCTGAATGCAGACAGCATAATACTGTGTGAGGTGACAACTGTTAAAGCAATGTTAATCTAAGACAAACTAGAAAGACAACATGTTATAAATGATGATTTATGATTTATTCAACTATAGACAACAGGGATTGATGGGTGAACTGATACCTGTGAGAGGACAGGGGGAGACAGAAGGCTACACATTTCTGCTGCTTGATCATAATAAATATGTAGGTGATAGGCAAACTGTTTGCTTTACTTACTTATACTGTTTGTAGGTGAAGCGATTCAAAGTAATATAACTCTGGGTGAGATTAGTTACACATGTAACGGGACATAACGTTACCTAGGGGGCGGCTGTGGCGCAGGAGGTAGAGTTGCAAGGTTGGCAGATCAGAGGTTCGAGCCCCGGCTGGCCACATGTCGAAGTGTCCTTTGGTGTCGGAGTGTGAATGGGTGAAGCAGCTAGCTTGCGTTTTCGTTTTCTAATGGCTTGAATAGTACACCAGGGGCGTTATAAGGGTCGGTGATGTTCAATCTGTTTAGTTTAGCGATGTAGCGTTCTTTGTCTTGGTCGGTGAAGTGGGACGTAAACTCTGATGGTCTGAAGTTGCCACTGGCGCTGGTGCTGCATCCATTGTTTTCTACTCTGCCAATACGGCGCCGTAAACAAAGTTTCGTGACTCGAGTCACGTGACGTCCGGAGCTCTATACTGTCTTTTATTTATTTTTTGTTTCTTTTTATTATTACTACTCGATCTTTTCAGTTTGTAAAGCGTCTTTGAGTGTCTAGAAAAGCGCTATATAAGTGTAATGTATTATTATTATTATTATTATAATTATTATAAAAATGTCATGTTTCCTATGTTAACAGACTTTCTGAGGACCTTTCACTGTCAGGCTTATCTGACATGCTTGTAAGTTGTTCTCCTTTTGCAAAAGATAATGAAATACCTTTCCTATACAATTTGAAGAAACCAGGCTACCTTTTTCTATTTTCTATTTAGATACTTAAATATTTCTATAACAGTGATTGTGCAGTTCTGACTGGCTGTCTTAAAGGCAGCTGGGACGGATTCTGTGGATAAAGAGGAATTGGTTATGGTGGTAAGGAACGGAAGGAGGTCTTTGGAAATGGAGTATATCAAGAGCATAACACACAATCCTGATTAATTCAAATAAAAGGGCTTGAAAAACAATGTCACAGCTTCATTCAGACACAGTATTGTTGGGAGTCTCACAGTGTGTGTGTGTGTGTGTGTGTGTGTCATCTCCAGTGTGTGTGTGTGTCATCTCCAGCTGAGCCTCTCTCACAGTTGGATGCCCAATCTATGGCTACTGATCAGGAGGTATGTTGGCGGCAGTGGGTTCCACACTGATTAAAACATACGGTGAGAATCAAAAGGCTTAACAGAGGGTGAGGTGTGTTGCGTGTAACCATGTAACCATGTGTAACCATCTACACAGTAGTATAACAGAGCGGTGCTTGGCAATGCCTGGTCAGTGTTTTACAGGTTATGTGTGTGTGTGTGTGTGTGTGTGTGTGTGTGTGTGTCGCGCTCGCATGCACACACACAAATATCCTGGATTTCGACTGGTTGCCTGATAGGATAAATGTGTTATTCTAACAATAACACAAATAAGATTGTTCAAATAAGATACAAATGCAATACAATGTTACATTTTCACAATTTTAATTCACAATCAAACAGGATACAGGAAACCAATGTTGGGTGGATGGAGTAGAGTGTGTGCTTGTTTGTGTGTTTGTGTTTCACTGTTGTTTACTGTGTAATTCATTGTTAATACATCATTTTAACTTCATAATCAATATGATTAATTTCTGATGGTCTAACAGGGATGATTAGGATACATACCGATGTGCTTTTAATGATATCCAAAGCATAGGGGCTTGGAGAAAAAACAAAACACTAAACCCAAACTTAACGGCAGCCATTTCTTGGAGCCTCTCATAGTTATGACTGTACACGTCTTTTAGGGGGGGCAGACTCACTTTGAAAATAAATGACCTTCCTTTTACAGAGCAGAACACCAAGTGACAGACACCATCCACAGTTATCCACAGGGCAGTAATCCCTCTGGACCAATGTTGTTGTCTGGATGGAAACCAATGTCAATTCATGTCCATTTAATGGATGAAGATCCTGCAATGTTGTGCTAGTGCTACCCAGCAACCGATGAGGAAGTGTAATCAGATTGGGAGGTGCGGTTAGCAGTCAGAGTGTTGGCGGGGGCCCAGCCTGCGTAGCCTAGCTCTGCGCAGACAGACAGCCTCTGGTGCTGATTTCATTTGATAATGAGCATCATCCTAGCAGACAGCAGAAGCGACACCTGCAAACACACACACTCGCGCACGCACGCACGGACGCACGCACGCACGCACACACACACACACAAAGCTGGTGTAGGCAGAGGAAATGTCAGCTGACGAGAAAGATAAAGAGAGAAAGAGAGAGAACAGTTTGAAGAGGAACAGAGAGAGAGAGAGAGACAGTCCAGCCATCCTGGCTCCTCTCCCCTTTAGTGGGCAATCCATCTTGAGTGAGGAGGAGTTCAGAGAGGGGTGATGTCCCTTAGCAGGCAGACTAAAGTTCATCACCACCACAGCACACCACCACTCTACTCTGTCCAGCGCAGCATCAGTTCTATTACAGAGACGCGACCCAAGGTCACGGCAGTGATGACAGTGCGTTTGCCAGCAACAGCAGCAGGGTCTGCACAGCGTCTATGGGAGCAGGGCTGTTGTAAGTGACATCCAAGGCAAACAGAATGATCCCCAGGGTTGGGCTTGTCAAAGCAGTCCCATGATTCCATTTGGCATCGTGCCGTTATACCTCCCGTTGAGTCCCAATGTCCATTTCTCCATTTCATGAATTAGCTCTGCGATTTTTATTGGGCAGATGTTGTTGTGATGTTGTCTTTTTGTATTCTGTCTGTGTGTACTTGGCTGCAAAACTAATTTCCCCTAGGAGACAATAAAGAAACCATGATTTCACTGCTCTTTCTGGCTCTGGCTCAAGTCCAAGCACTGCTGTGATGTGTGGGTGTGGAAAGTGTCAAAGGAAACATCCCCCCAAAAAGCTGCTGATAAGTGTTGTGACTTCTGCAATGGCTCTCGGTGTGGGGTGTCCTTTACACAGTGCTGTCAGGGTTGGGGGTGGGGGTGGGACAGGAGGTCCTTGTGGGTGTCTCTTTGGCGGAGTGCTCTGACAGCAAGGTGAGGCAGGTGGCAGGGTGGTGACAGGAGGTGGAGCTGGAGAGGCGCACAATGACCCTCCCTCCCCTGGCACCCCTGCTTCCCTTGCGGAGGCAGCCGCAGCGGCACAGGTAGCCCGTCAGGTGCAGCCGGACCTTGCTGTGCAGGGAGGCGTAGATGAAGGGGTTGTAGCAGGCGGAGCTCATGGCCACTAGGTGGCAGCACACCTGGAGGACGTTGACGTAGCGCTTGCCCACGATGTGGAACTCCGGGTCGAGGTCCAGAAGAAGGTTCAGAACCTTCAGGAACAGTAGAGAAGACACATATAGAGTTAAGTGTTATGTTAATAACTGTTAAATATGAAGCCATTAAACCTCTTATTAAAGCTTTGGATTTGACAGAAATTATATTTAAATCCGACTGGATTATTTCCAGCAGGTTACTAAGGTCATGTTCTCACATGAAATTCTGAATCAGGACCAGGAGCAAGTGGATGAGTTTGCAACATTGTTGCATAAATTATTTCTCTGATTTGCATTCTCACAGCCCTTTATGTAAACGAAGTAACATACGCAATCGAAGCAACAGAGGTGGTAGTTGATTGGTCAGAAAAATTTAAAATTGCCCGTTCGTCCCACTCTTATCCAGATCAACACGCATGCGCTGTTGTTTTCCTATGGACAGCCTCGATGCGTCGTTTCTAACCGGAGCGAAACCACCCTTTTCAAGCGGAGCATCCGTCAGCTGTTTGCTCCAGGAGCGACTTCGAATGCGCATTCTCACAGCTCCAAACAACGCAGAGCAAAGCGAATTTTATCCTAAACTCCGATTCCAAGTGAAGCAAATGTTCTAGTAAGAACACACCCTAAGAGAGACACCTCATAGGTTTAAAAGGAGTCTCTCTGCTTTTATTCAGATTAAAACTGCCCATTTCGAGTGGATTGACAATGGAACATTTTTGGAACATTTTGGAACGACGCCATTACAGAGTTGGCCACAATTCCAAATTCATCCTCC